>NC_090936.1:602289618-602895451 GCF_040938575.1 Ambystoma mexicanum
GGGTGGACTTTGTTTGCCAGGAAACCCTGCTTGTTGGAAGCCCAGTTTGGTTGCGCTGATATCAATATCAGGCAATAATGCAAGAGAAGGTTTCATAACTTCAATGGTTGCATAAGCAGGATAGCACACTGGGCATGCCTTTGCCAGCCCTCAAAGGGGAAACATGTCCATAGTGAAAAAGTTTACTCTGGGAGGCCTGGTATGGTGGAGTAAGGAGTCGGACAAAAGGGTGGCATGTTTAAACACAATTTTATTTAAGAAAGAAAGAAAAGAACCTACCTCTCTGTATTGCTAAAGGGTTATTAATCCCTACATAGATAAAAATCAATTTGGGTGCTCATTGTCAGGATGTTTGTCCAAATGAAAAGTGTTCATTCTCTGTCCAAAAACCTACTCTTACCCTACCAATAAGCTACAAAAGGGTTCAGCATCCACATGAAAACAGTACCAAGAGAATGACTCCCTTCTCCTGGTGAACTGGCTCAGTCTTTATCTCTTTTCCAACAATCCTTTGCTCTGGCTTCTGATTTAACAAAAAGAGTAGGGTCAGGAGAATGACTACCTTCCCCTGACATACCTTGCACAGCCTTAGGGGCTGTCTTGCGGTAGTCTTTAGCACTAGTCCTCAAAAGTCTCTTCATGTCTTCCCAAGGACTCCTGAAAGCTTGTTTGCAGTTCCAGCAATTTATCCCTGTCTAAGGACATTCTGAAGTTTACCTCTAAACAGCTCTGGTTGTCTAGTATCTTCTTTAATCCTACTTGGATTACCACTGGGGCGAGGGAGATTATTCCCGATGCATTCTTGAAACTTAGATGTTTGGTTATCACTACTGTGACAAGGGAGATTAATCCCGATGATCTCCTGTTCTAGGTTCACTTGGTATCACTACAATGATGAGGGAGATTACCCCCCAAGCTCTCTGGACTCTTGGTTCTCTGGATAGCACTACTGTAATGAAGGAGATTACTCCCAGAGTTCTCTTGACTCTTGGTTCTCTGGGTGTCACTACTGTGACGAGGGAGATTAGTCCAGAGGCTCTCTTGACTCATGAGCTGCCCCAAACCCCTATTGGGTCTCACGCTGTTCCTGTCACTTGTAGCGTGTCGGGACTGTGTCATCGGTTCTTACTGGGGTGATGAGCTGACTCCCATTACTTCAGTGCTTCCTGCCCTCTTCAATCCTCTCCACGCTTCGTCCTTGCGGCTCCCCAGCGACTTGGTCAACACGGCTCAGGTGCCGTTGCAGGTCCACACGGTCCACCTTGCTGAGGTCACAACACCGCCAGCTTCTTTCCTTCTTTTCCACTTTCAGGAGCTTGGCTTCCACCACAGTGGTCGTCCAGGCCACTGGGGATCAGCATTTCACAGCTTCGCATTCCCAGGTTTGAACTTCCCAGGCTGGGCTGACTTCACACCGGCTGCTCCATTTTCCAGGCCCTTCTCGCTCTTTATTTCCAGGGCTGGATCATACCCAGCGTAAAGTCAAGGTCCTTCTTTACTGTTGTTGAAATAATCTTCATGCCTTGTTGAGGCCAACTCTTCTCAGTACTAAGGTAAGGCAACCTATTATTACTCTATAAGTTTCTTTGGCTTTAACATAACATAACATATGGTAAGGCAACCTGTTATTACTCAGAGGGTTTGTTGGCTCTGCCTCATCTGGTTGATATTAACTTGTGAATCAAAGTCGGGAGAGACATTACCATAACAAACTGTAGTGTTATCAGAGATTTCTGACAGGGACTTGGTGCGAAGGGAAAAGGGGACAGGGAGTTCTTTCATGGAATGGGAGTCCTTATCACCATGAGGGGAGTCTCTCCCTGTGAGGTCCTGCATGCCACAACCCCTCGTGGGCTACTGGATAGTGGCCTCACCTTCCTAGCGCCACAGGTAAGGGCTCACGCCCAGGGAGAAGTGACGAGATCCTGTGAATCTTCACAGAAGACAGCAAGGGATGCCAAACTCCACTAGCTTGGCTCACACACTCTGGGGGACCCCGGCGGCAACTCGCTTCTCATTTCCTTTGTTCTATTAGGTGAATTTGTGATATAGGAGACATGTTCCCTGTAAGTGCCTACCCCCTACCTGTAGCCCCTTATCATCACAGAATCAAAACGGGGCAGAAACAGTGGCTTTCTGGATTTTAAAAGGAAAAAAGCCTTTTATTATATCAATTCCAAGAACATATTCAGAATCGTTTCCGTATCTAAAAGCAATTTCAGCACAACGTTCCAGACAATGGCAGACATTTCTCACAGTTAATCAATACTAGTTAAACTGTTTCCTCCCTGTTTGGGGTTTCTTAATGTGATGCATTTGACAAGTAGCGGGAGAGTGAGGAAGCTTGAGGACTGACAGTGATCAAAAATCCCCATTAAGACTACTTGGGAAGTGTGCATCAAGGATGTTGATTTGCGCCTCTGGCTATCCCTCCTCATTGATTCAGGCACCTTTCCTGCAGCAGCTGCAGATTAAATCACTTTGATAGTATTGGTTCTGAGAGCTCTACACCTATTTAGTATAGATCAACTGGAAGCAGAAGTCTGTCCCTCGCGTCGTGCTGGAGTGTGTGCTCTTTTAGTGCTCGGCTAAGTTCTGCTGACTCCAAACGAGGTCCGAAGACGTGCTAGTCGATCATGGATGCTCCTTCTGTCTCGGTTCAAAAAGCAATGTACATGGTTTCACCAAAATGGCCTTTCCTTAGGAAGAATAGGGTGAGTACTGACCGGCACCTTGGAAAGAGTAGACGGATTGGTGCAGAGGTAGGCTTCAGTGGTCGTGATTGAGTCAACATTTTCTGCCCATCACTGTTTGGCTGTTTCAGTGTCACCCTAAGTGGCACCATAGGAGTATCTAACTCACTATGCTTAGGATCCTAGGGTACAACTCATTGATAACAGACAAGTGACCAGAGCATGTCTAGGGTTGCTTGTGGTCCCGTGCAGATGGGATACAACCCATACTTAAGACCGGACTGCTCCTTTTTTGTGGGAGGGGGACCAAGATTGATTTACATATGGTTTTACCCATTAAATAATGCCACATACAGGCTGAAAAGAGATGAAATGAAAATTGGCAGAGAGGAATTCCGGGGAGTTAGATCTTTGGGTTGTTTCGGGAGTTCTTGTATTTACAGGGTTGGCATAAGGATTTATGAGTCCCAAAGGAATGTGCCATTTTGATGCCCCTCTGCCTTACAATGCAGTTGGATTTGATATTTTTCGGGCTAAAATGGGGCTCTTCTTCTAGTGGCACTCCAAGCAGTAACACATTTGCCTAACTTTAACACTGGCACTGAGCCCAGGTCATTCCATCAATCACTCAGGCCCTTAGTTCAGCCATATCCATTAGCTTCTAATGAGGCATGTTGCAGTTAGAGTCCTCCATTAAGCATGTGTACCTGAATCACTTATACTTCCCATGTTTTCCCCTCCAGCTGTCATTCATTATCTCCACCAGAGCAAGGCGCAGGTATGACTTGTAGGCCTTATGCTACAGTTCCTCAACAGGCTTTCAAATGTCTCCCATAGATCATATCCACAGTGAAATCAGCTGTGTTGCAGCTTCGGCTATCACGCCTTAATCTCTCATCTCTTGCAGCTTGTCTGCGGCCTGCACATTTGGCTATCATGCCTCATTCTCCCATCTCTTCCAGCTAGTCTGTGGCCCTTTTCTTCTTGCCCCCACTGTCTGGCCAGTCTTTGCTGTTGGCGTGGAGGTCCGCTCTTGCTGGATGATATGGACCAAAAGTCACAACTCAATATTTGTGGGCTGAATGGTGATATACAATATATCTCAATATTGTTTATGTGGGTTAAATATTCAGTTGTAAGCCAACTCCATGTGAGATTCCAATAGTACTAATACTGAACAGTAAATGCAAAACACAACTCTAGCATTAATTGTGAGTTAACCTCATCCCAAAATTGCAATTGATTCAAAAAGACATCATCTCAACACTGATGGCAATACTAACAAAAAAATAGAAGTAGGGTGCACATCCCTATATGCACTGAAGTAGGCATTAAGTGATATATATATATCAATATTAACAATATTGCCTAATCCTGTATCACTTTTGAAAATATATCGATATATCTCCAAAACTCTGTATAACGCCTAGCCCCAACTCTTGCCTTGCTATGCTGGCCCTAAATCCACTATTTTCTCTCCCACAGCCTTGCTAGCCCTTCTGTAGAAGGTGCCGAATGTTGGAGCCCGTAAGGATGTAACCTCTTTTAGAAGCTATTACCGCTGCATTTAAGTGCTGGCCTAACAGCGCAGAGAAACCCCTTTGGGTCCAATAAACCCAATGGGGCTTTCCCGCCTTACCACTACTCGTGATCCAGCACAAATTATACCACCAACCTATGTCTACTCTTTACGGCATAGTAAATTGATTGTTCATTCACACAATAAAACAGAGAAGTGGATCAACAAATACCATTTGAATGCACAGTTTTGTGGGGCAGAGCTAACAGAAATCTTCCCCATAGAGCAACATAATGGCAGAAAACCTGAATAGGACATTCACAGTTTGATTTCTAGACATCCACAATCAGATAGTGGCTTATCAAACTGCCATTTCTACCAGCAGGGTACAGTGAAAAGTAAAAAAAAAAAATGAACTATGTGGGTTCGATATAAGTTCTCTGCACTAGTGACGACTCCAGATTTAAGAAATGTATTTTTTTTCCAACTTTATTTAATAATTATACAGAAAATAATACAACTGAGTAACAACAGAATGGAAACAAGCAAGAGATTACTCCATATACATCAGTGCAACTAAATGCAAATTACTACTAAATTAACAGCTATTCAAAAGGAAATCCGAAAACATCCCCACCCACCTATCTCATGGCAAGACGTGACAACACAAAACACAAGAAAAACAACAACAGGACAAAACATATACCCCTACCAACCCCCCAACCTCAATATCCACAAAATAAACCAAAGCCTACACCTCATCCAAATAAATCACTGAATGACCCCCATCTCTCCTCGTACTCAGTTTCCAGATGTTGTCGAATTGCCTGAGTCTTCTCATACCAAGAGAGCGTCTGCATATCTGACACCCAGTTCTCGCAATGTGGCTTCTTCCTGGATTTCCACACCTTCATTATTTGTTTTATGGCCATCAACAACGCTCTATCAATCCATTCCGAACAATCCTACATCTCCACACTTCGACTATCAGTTGAAAGGAAAATCACTGACAGAAAAGTACGAGGCAGTGTCATACTAGTTACCATATCAATGCAATCCAAAACCTTTCTCCAAAGGTCCAGCACTCTACTACACTCCCAGAGCATATGTAGCTAGGTCCCTCTTGAGCCTCCACACCCCCAGCACAGATCTACATCAGCCAAGCCTCTCTCCTTCATTTTCACTGGCGTGAAATGTTGATGTTCTGGACCAGCGGCGAACACCCTATTCCCCCAAAACCACCCACTGGGGTTTGTAAACTGTGAAGAAAGAATCAGAAAGTTGGCAAGGGCGACTCACGCTCAGGATGTAGTATCTTAAAGCAACTGAGTAATCTCATCAATAGTATACAAATAACAGGCCTCGAGAACGACCAGGTGGTCAAAACACGTATCGGCTGTGTACACTATGGAATAAAATGCATACACCAGCAGAGCAGCTTGTTATTTGTATACTATTGATGAGATTACTCATTTGTTTTGAGACACTACATCATGAACGGGAGTCGCCCTTCTCAACTACAGTGAAAAGTAGCAAAAGTAGACTGAATCTTCGTCACATTAATAATAACGTCGCTCCTAAACTCCATTCCCCGCTCAGATAGATCTCTGGGACCATTCATGGCCTCGAAGGGAAAGTGTGCTTTAATCGTTGGTTTACTTATCACTTCTCTTATAACTTGAGTACTTGAATGATGTGCTCCCGCCCCATGGGAGCCGCTCCACTTGGCGGATTTGATGCCTGATAACTGAATCCAATTTGCATATGTTTTGAATTTCGGTATTCCCAATATTTGGTCAATTGTTCCTCAATTGAACAGCATCTGGAAAGTTATACAATCATATTTTGTATATGGTCAGGCTAGGCTCATCAAACCTCTTCTCTTCATTATGAAGATAACATTTTTCATCCATCCGAATACAAAGTAAAAAATAATGTTTTAGTAGGTTAAATTCCAATCACAAGGATAATCTGGACTGGGGTGTCCTTTAGGATACATCCCTGGCAAATGGCATGATGTTTCCATGTGGTCACCATTTTTAAACATGTTTAGTTAGCGGCACTGACGTCACATATATTATGTGTGTGACGTCACTGCAGTCATTTTACGTAAGTAAACATTACCATGCGTGCTTGATTAAAAGGTAGAGCTTGCGCTCATCACTTTTCTTGGTTCCAGTCCATGTTGTTAGTGCCATTACTAATGACAATAACCAAATTCTGAAGGCAGCAGAGTTGGGACATTATTCCAATCTACCCAGCACAATCATCGACATCCAACCCAATTGCTCTAATAAATGATAAAAAATAATAGCACAATAATAAGTAATATTGCAACTATGTTGGCTAAATAAGCCAAGCTGCCGAATTCCCCATATTCACCAGTTAAATAACTTATTTTCTAACAACCTAACCATTTAATATTCAAACAAGTAAACACAAGGTAATAGCAACTGCCATTATTAGAAATGATGGGCTATGAGCCTAACTTTCCACCACACGTTTTTAAGAATTACTTGTATAATGACACTCTTGATGCTAAATTAATTCGTTTAAAGATCATGATGTTTCAATTAAACAGATTAATATTTATTTTTGCATATTCATACTCTTGGTAGTCATATAGACTGTACACTTGGTATTGAGTATTGACCATTCCAGTGGTCTCAGTGTGCAACTACCCTGTTACATAAACATAATGGTAACATGTTATATATCATTTGTTCCACAAGTTGTAGAAAGATTCACAGATCATAAAAAAAATTCAAATCACTTATTACCATTATAATTTTTTATTTACAAAAATGCATTAATTTCATGTTCACGATTAAAGTCAGTCGTTAACCATCGTGGTTTACAAATCATTTTTGATTCCATCTCTCTCAACTGAAGTTTCTGGTCACCACCCTGGGTGCTGCATTTCACCTTTTGTATGTCACGTCCTGGACCTGCGTGGCAGGCACCCTGTTACCTGGCATCTCTACTCACGATGGCGCCTGGTGCCCAAAAGATTTGGCGGGCGTGTTCCCTGCTATGGTCCTCCGATTGACAGTCATCAACAACTTCGGGCATCGGCTGCACCCATAGTGTGGGCACCTCAGTTCCTGGTTCCAGGGCGCATGCAGTCTCGGAACGGTGTCGCCTGGATTGCCGCACAGTACCCGGCATCCTATGTTGCCTTGACAACCACATCCGTCTTAGGAGACAGCGTTCAGGAACGACTGCCTTCATTATCCTGCTTTCCCGTGGGACAGACGCGTTATAATACGCTCCGTATGTTCTCCTCTCCGGTGAGTTGCTGAGCGTCTGTTTGTCTCTGCCACTTGCTGGATCCTTGTTTTTCCACTGCCTGCCTCCTGGCTCTTCTCTTTGTTGCTCCTCTTCCTGCTCCTTGCCTCTCCTGTTTCTGCCTCATTCCAGCCTGCTCCTTTCTGGCTGGTTCCTTCGTACTCCTGCTCCTTTCCCTTCTCTTATTTCTTCTTCCCACTTCTTTGTGGGGCTGCGTTACCATCCTCCAGCTGTCCCGGCCAGCGCTTACGCTGTCCTTTCACCACATTAATCCGGGAACAGCTGTTTTGAGGCAAAGGGAGTCTTCCTCCAGGGACTCGACCTGATAATCCTGTACAGGGGAGCCTCTGGTGGTCGACCCCAACATCATACCATCATCTGCTGGAACACTGGAGGACACCAGAAGGACCAAGAAGGAAACAGCACCACAACACACCCACCAGCGCCGAGACCAGGTACTTGACATTGTAGGCCAATAAACTGTATAACATTCTTATTGTCCAATTGATTTGTATCTTGCCAATGGGTGTTGAGACTGGGCACATTTTCAAGTATACGGATACGCAATAATGCGACCTACACAAATAATCACGAAGACCACATATTTAGATGGACAATTTATGAAGTCTAGAATTATTGAAACCATACCATCATTACATGTGAACTTGTTACTATCTGGATGTGCGTACATTCACATAGTGCAATCCCACATTTAAAAAAAACATGATTGCATGGTCTCATCCAGTCACATCGACTCCTTACAGTATCGTCTTTAGGTCTAAGAAAAGATGGACTTAACACATTTCTAATGGTTGGTGCTCGAGTGTATACAAATGTAGGTTTGGCGTCTATATATTTGGTCGAATCCACATCCATCCCCAGAATATGCCAATGTTTGTTTACCATTCTGAATAAGGCATGACTATCCTTAGAGTATTTGGTGATGAGGCTCACCCTTTGTTGGTGTTTAGTCTTCTCTCTCACAATTGGATTCAATATGCTTTGTCTAGTCATGCCCTTGATGTTAGTACAGGCTTTGGATACACACTCCCATGTATAACCTCTCTAACAGAATCTGCGGTTAGTAGCTCACATTCTTTATGGGAATCAGTATCAATACTGCAATTCCAGCATGCACGATAAAATTCACCAGCAGTAATATTCATAATGGTAGACTTCTTGTGACAGTTGGAGGCAAATAAGGTGGATTTAACTTCCGTAGGTTTCCTAAATGTTTTAGTTTCACTTGTTTCATTCTCACTATATAGTTGTAGATCAAGAAAGGCAATGCTTTTTTTGTCACTCTGATCTATCAATTCAAGACCAAAATCATTACAATTGAGAAGTTAACAACACTTTGAAATGTATCTGTAGTGCCGTTCCAAATCATGATAACATCATCAATAAATCGTTTACAGATAATAATCTTATCTGTAATTTCCAAATTGGTCAATGCAAAGGTTTGTTCGAATTGTACCATAAATAGATTGGCTAGCGATGGGGCATACTTGGCACCCATCATTACCCCCCTGCAAGTAGGAGTTCTTATTAGTTGTTATTCAAGCTAAATCTTAAAAATTCCTTTATCATTTCCACATGTTGTCTATTGGAAGCTGGAAATTCTATGTATGTATAATCTATTGACTGTATTGCCAATTCATGATCCATAGAAATATATAGCAATGTAACATCTAAAGTTGCTAACAAGAAATCTGGATGCCATTTGATGTTTGGCAAAATGTGTAGGACATGAGCTGAGTCCCTAATGTATGAGGGTAATATCTCTACTTGATGTCTAATCACAGAGTCAATATATGTCGACAATCCCTCAGTGGCCCAACCAATTCCACTCACTATTAGGCACACTTCAGGCAGACCTTCAAAAGGCTTATGAATTCTGGGAAGGAAATAAATTGTATGCATAATTGGTTTTGTTATATTAAGAAATCGTTTTTTTTATCATCTGTGAGTACTCCTTTCTTATGCTATTTAGTGGCTAATGCTAACATTTCTTTCATTACTAACATTGTAGTAGTGTTAATTTTCTATAACAGCCTGGTGGCGATAAATGTAAGTTGCCTATTTGTACATAGTCACCTCTGTTCAGGACAACCGCATTCTCCCCCTTGTCAGTGTCCTTAATCACTATAGAACTTGCTTCAGATAAAGTCTCTAAGGCTCTGATCTCTTCATTGTTTAGGGTTCTCCTAGTTAGGTTTCATTGTGAACTATTCCTGTCTATATACCAGTGTATTTCTTCAACAACTGCCTTGTGGAATGTTTCAATAACACTCTCTGTGGGAGATTGAGGACTACATTTTGATCTAGTTCTTAATTCCTTAAATTTGAGATTACTGGGGTGTACACCTAATTTCTCACATATCTGTTCATTACTTTTCTGTGGTTCCATTTCCAAAGATAGTAATAAGTGCATGTTTTCTATGTCTATAAAGCAGACTCACTATATCAGTGCGCCCAATAGTGAGTGGAATTGGTTGGGCCACTGAGGGACTGTCAACATATATTGACTCTGTGATTAGACATCAAGTATGGATGACTGCAGCAGTAACCCCATGTAACATAATATGTATTTATATGTTATTTGTTGTGTATTTAGGTGTATGTTTATATTTATATATAATATTAAATATTAGTTATATTGTATGTTAAACATTAAGTAGGAGAATTAGAATTGCGTAGAGGGATATATATATATATATAGTGTTGGGTAGGTAAGGTGGGAAGAAGGGAAAAGGGGGTTAACGTGTACCCTGGCTTGAGGCAGGTAAGGGAAGCAGTGGCTTGCCAGATGCTGCCTTGGGGTTGGGACCACCTACTGAGGCCATCTACTGTCCCCCTCTACAATGGGTGGTGCCCAGTGGAGGTTAGGGGTCTGTTCTGTCAGGTCCACCCTAAAGGTCTTCCTGTGACCCCTCTAAGTGAGTCTGAGCGGATGGGAGAGCTCTCTCAGAAAGAACTTGCGCCAATGGAATATAGAATAGGGTCCGTGTTAGGAGGAAAATGTTTAGGGAATGTTGATAAAGAAATGGCATTTCATGTTTTTATAAATAAAAAGGGGTCTTCTTTGGGATCACTAAAATATCCAACTTGGTGTCTGTGTCACAATGGAATAGATAAGATAAGAACTCAGTGCGTATCCCATCTCCTGGTTAACAACAATTTTATTTGCAGGTTGCAGTGCACCCCTTCCTTTCCAGCTGGTCTGGTGGGTGCTGTGGTTTGTTCCAGTGGGGACTGCCTCTGACCTGAGGTAGGCAAAGGTCAATCCATGGCCCAGGCTGGGGCCAGAAAGCGGGGGCTAAACATGCAAGAAGACGAAAGCCAACAAGAAGGCAACAAACAGAATCAAACCATCAGGAAACACAGAACTCTATTGAAGATGCACAAGAAGAAGAAGAAGCAGAGACAGAACAGCCACTTTGAGGTCCCAGAAACCCTGAAAGAGTAAGGAGATCACAGAGGAGCAAGAGAGTACCAGCAAAGTGAAGTCACTATAAACTATACTGACACTGTCCTCACATTTCCTTAGGTGAAATGTTGGTGTGAGTGACATGGAGGACGGGGACTGTGGAGCGAGAAGAAAGGGGTGTGATCACAAAGATCATAGCTCCGTCTGACAGACAGAGCGCATATTATGCTGAGCGTGTTAGAGATACATTGAATGAATAACAGAAACATGAGAACAGCACTATCATGTCTTTATATCTTTGATTTATAATGTTCCATGTTGCCAATAAGACAGTGGGCTGTATTTTGGAAAGTCTTGCTTGTGTCATTACGCAGGGTGTCCCCTGGCAATCAATCACTCAGAGAAATCCCCACCGCACAATATTAGTGCATCTCCTCCTGATTTATTTCATCTTGGTTTACAGGTGAGCATGTGCTTGTGACCCCGTGCCCCCCCTTTGTACCATCATGGCGCCGCATTTAATATCGGGACCCTCAGGGGCTCCCCAGCCGCATCGCAGCTTCCCCTTTCCTTGTCCCGCGCCCTCCTTTTGGCCCTTATTGGCTAAATCCATCCGGTGTGCTGTTGCTGGCTTAACCCGCAGCACATCTGCTTCCTGTGCCAATTCCCATCTTGGTTTACAGGTCAGTGTGTGCTTGTGACCCTCTGTACCATCATGGTGCCGCATTTAATATCGGGACCCTTGTGGGCTCCCCAACCGTGTCGCAGCTTCCCCTTTCCTTGTCCCGCCTCGCACGCCCTCCCCCTGGCCCTTACTGGCCAAATCCATCCGGTGGGCTGTTGCTGGGTTAACCCGCAGCACATCCACTCCCTGTCCCATTTCCCATCTTGGCTTACAGGTGAGCATGTGCTTGTGACCCCATGCCCCCCTCTGTAACATCATGGCACAGCATTTAAAATTGGGACCCTCCCGGGTTCCTCAACCACGTCGCAGCTTCCCCTTTCCTTGTCCCACCTCCTGCATGCTCCCCCTGGCTCTTATTGGCGAAATCTTTCCTTATCCTGGACCAGATCTGGGCAGCCATCTGCCCGGCAGCCCTCTGCCCGGCAGCCCCTGCGGCTAAGGGCCCTGAGGCAAAGGGCGGCTCATACACTGGCAGCTCCAAGGTGTTTCTAAAGGTGTCAGCAGGGGAAGCCAGTGACCAGCCGTCAACCAGCAGCAATCACCAAAGTAAGTGTGGCATCTGTGGGGATTAGAGCAATTATTCTACTCCAGAAACCCTGCCACTCTACATTGCCTTACCTCAGATTATAGCTTGCCAGGCGAATGTCACGTGCATCACTCTCTTAGGGAACGCTCAACACTAGCAATCGCCCATTACAACTTTACTCTCAAGTATAGGTATATCAAACCTTCTGAGTCTGCTATAAACTAAATTTACCGTACTATGTCCTGAAACCTGCTGCTATACATGACTTTCAAATCTAGGCGTAGGCTCCGTCTTTATATGTGGTTAATACACTATCACTCAGTGGCGTAACACAAAATGTGGGGGCCTCCCTGCGAGCCATGCTGAGGGGGCCCCCCATCTCGGCAACAAATCACGGTCGTGCCACACTCTGGGCCAGCCTAGATTATCACGCTTGCGCAATACGCATGAACGTGCTGCTGAAGGGTATGTCGCACACTGTACTAGGAGAAAGATATAAATATGTGTTTTAATGCAATATAGAGCACACTTTCTGAGAATAATTGGCCAAAAAGCCAGAGTGTTTGCAATTGTTTTGTAGGGTAACACCAATACAATATATGCAAGTCACCAACGGTGCACAGGAACATTAATGCTTTGCTATTAAAAATGCCATGACACATTGAAAACATGTTCCACTGGCTGCACAATGTAGACCAGTGTAGACGTGTTATGAAATTACAGTAAAGCATGCCAGGCTACATTTATACAGACCTTGACTGGATGCACAAAAATGCCAGTCGAAGCAATAACACCCATCAAGAAGAGAGCACACATTGAAGCCCGGGTCTCTGCTGCCTCGAACAACACGGCCAAACTCTTTAAAATCTTCATGGAACTGGTCAATCCTGTTGCGGTCTCCACCTCTCCGGTTCCCTCCCAGGCCCTCTGTATGGCTCTGGCCTCTCACTTCTCAGCTGAAACTCAGGACACCCTGTTCACTATCTCCTCTTCCTCTCTCGGCCCTTTGGCCATCTCTATCTCTCCTCCTCCTTTCTCCTCTTTCTCTGACACCACTTGACAAGGTTTCTAAGACAAGTCCAACCAATGAAAGTGTCGTCCAAACAGGTGCTCCCCTGCTCCTCCAGAACCATCAAGGGCCATATTGACACCCTCGCTGCACCTTGGCCAATTTCTGTAATCACTCTTTCACCACTGTAACGTTCCCCTCTCCCCTTAAGCACTCCCTTGAGCACAAACTCCTCAAGAAGCAGTCTGCCGATCCTACCTGTCCGGCAAACTATCGCCCAATCTCCATCACACCTTTCCTGGGAAAGCTCTTGGAAAAAAGCTGGCCATCTCCCAGCTTACTCTCCATGTTGGATCTGTTGGTTGTCTCCATGACCATAAGTATAGCTCCAGAGCTGCCAGAGGCACGGAAACATCTCTCCTGAATACGTGTGATGATCTGCTCTCTAGCCTTGATTCCAGCATTCCTTCTGTCCTGATCCTCCATGATCTTTCCTTGACTTTCGACACAGTCAACCACGCCATCCTGATCAATTGACTACGTGAGAACCTGGGCATCACAGATCAGGGTCTGGAGTGGTTGACCTCCTTCCTCTTGGACTGCCCCTCCCAGGTCCAACTTGGTCCCTTTTTTTCCATCACCTCTCTCTTCCTGTGGCATTCCCCAGGGCTCTATCCTCTCACCCTGGTTTTTCAACCATTACTTGGCCCCTTTGGCCCACCTGATCTCTACCTTCTCCTCTAACTTTCAGTGTTATGCGAATGGCACTCAGCTTTCCCTCAGGCTCCTCTCATCTCTTGCTCATTCCTGACTGTCTATCCGTGATTCAGGCTTGGTGGACCTCCAACGATATCAACGTTAGTGCCATTAAGATGGAGATCCTTCTCATTGGGACCCCTGCCCCTGCTTTCCCTCTCTCACTCTGGCCACCCACCTTGGGCCCTCTTCCTTCGCCTTCCTGCGAGGCAAAAAACCTTATGTGTGATCTTCGACTCTACTCTCTCTTTCTCTCCTCGCATCTCGGACGTCGCCAAGAGGTCCCACTACCTACCAGCTGCTCCTCCTCAAAGGGACTCTTCCCTTTCTCACTTTCCCCCAGAAGCTCACTGTCTCCAGAGCCCTGTTTCAATCTAGGCTGGACTACCGCAACAGCCTCGTTCTTAAGCTACCTTCCTCTACTCTCCGCCCTCTGCAACTTATCCAGAACAGGACAGCGAGACTTGTCCTTGGCCACAAGTCCAGGGATCATATCTCTACAGTCCTGAAATCTCTCCACTTGCTCTCGGTGGTTGCAAGAATAAAGTTCAAGCCCTTTGAATTATCCACAAGGCTTTCTGTGGTCGGGTCCACACTACAACCAACGCTCTCTTCCAAAATAGCTTTTTTTCTCTAGCCCTTCCACCGGCTATCTCCAACTCTCTAAGGGCTAGATGCTTCTTCAGGCAGAGAGTGGGGGTGGTAGATCTCTCTCCTCTGCAGATGCCTTCCTCTGGAAAGGCCTCCCTGCCTCTCTCAAACTTTAGCAGGCCACCTGATGTTCGGAAGCAGCTCAAAACTTTCCTCTTCTCCTCTGCTTTTGCTCTCTCACTCCCCTGCTGACCTACCTGACCTACCTGTCTGCTGTACCGACTGGTTGCTTGGCTACCCTCAGAGTCTCACTGAGACCAGGCTCTTTCTTGATCAGTCACCATTGCACTGCCGATGGCCTACCACGCACTTAGGGACTGTAAATGTAACCCTACAGTCCCTTGTTCTCCTTGCACTACCCAGAGCTGCACTGTCCTGGCTGCACTTACTCAGAGCATTACAGCCCTGTTTTCCCCGCCCTTCTTCCTTGCACTCCCCCCTCCCTTTCTCCTTGCATTTCTCATTCTCGCACTTGCACGATTTGAATGACACAAGGCCTAGTAAGATCATTTGTCTTGTCACTCCCTCTATCTTCACTCCATTGCTTGTCGCGCCAAGAATCACTTGTGTACAGGCGTGTTATAATAGACTTCTATCATACCATTTCATCACACATGCTCCAAAAAATATACAATGCTGCAGTAAGAAATGGCTAGACTGGCAGTACCCAAATGCCAATCTAGCCAGGTAATTACACTTAGCAGGACTGCTTTATCAGAAATGCGCATTTAAAAAAAAGTCATACCAAATTGAGGAACAACTAGACTGGCTGCACCAAAATGCCCCTCTAGCCACTAATACCACATATCATGCCTGCTTAGCCTGGACATGGACAACCATTATGTTTTATCGCACAATCCCACCTCCCACACATGTCCTCTCCCTCCCATGCCCTACCACAACCTCCAAAATCAGCTCCTTGGCCCAGAATTACCTTCACGTCCCTCCTGCTTGTCCTAGAGCTTACGTTTGAGGCTCCTGGCCTCATAGGTAAGTACTGGGATGAGAAAGAGTGGGATTAGGAGTAATGAAGATACAGGTAGCTAAGTCAGGCATTACCTCCATGTACCTCTACCTCATCCCAGTGCTTGTGTATGAGGCAAGTACTGCCTCATACACAATTACAGGGACAAGGAAGAATAGGGCTAGGAGTAATGACGATTACAAGTAATTAAGGCATTAAACACAAGTAGGGTCTTAACAATATTCAGTTGACTGGGCTGCAGCACTCGCCCCCAATAATTTTGGGCTATGTTGACTCAACTTGGCTGACCTTCAGAGCAGTTGCCGGACAGAACAGGACACCAATGTTAGCGGCACCTGGGTTAACAAGGGCCAAGCAGTTACTAACGTAAAGCATTTCACTGTTAGTACCTGCATTCAAATGCCAAATCTTTTAGGCAATTGAAATTGTGATGTGTGTTTAGCACTTTCATGGCAGGGAAGTGATTGGAAGTGTAGAAAGGGAACAGGAGACCGTTTATTCTCACAACAGTTTATAAGTGGGTGCTTTCACACTTAATGGAGAGAGTTAACTGCTTGTAACATTGAAGCTGCACTAGAATAGTCTCATTAAAATGCGTAAAGAAGTTAGATGCCCCCACACAAAAAAAGTTTGCCTCCCCCACCACCTGTGAAGTTAGCGCCTCCCCCAACATTTGAAGTATCAGCCCCCTGAAATGTAGGTTTTGTTGCGCCCCTGAGCACAAGCACAAACACCATTCACCGCATACATGCATGCACACCAGCCATCCTTACATTTAAGTGTGCACTCTTTCACCATGCAGGCACACCCAGGCAGCCACCCATACATTTAAGTGTGCACCCTTTCACCGTACACGCACACACGCACACCCAGTCACCCAAGTGTGCACCATTTCACCATACACTCACACACACACGTCATGGGGTTGAGGGGAGCACTATTACTTCAAAAAGAAATTGGGCCTCAGTATAAGTTTGTCGGTCCGGTAACCATGGTACCAGTAAGCTTGCCGGTACTGTTGTTACCAGACCGGCAAACTATGAGTTTTGCTCGAGGGCGCCTTCCCGCCCGCCAGGTCTGACCCGTGAGCAGAGCATGTCGGGTGCACCGGCACCATTATGAATGGTGCCGGTGCATTGGATCTCCTCATTCCCATTGAACCCTATCGGGATCAAATGGGAATGGGGAGCATTTTTTTTCCGCCACCGCAAATGGGCAATTACCAGGGCTGGCGGGGCCGTAATGAACCGGTAATTCCCATTCGCGGATGCTGGAAAAAAGCACAAGTTTGGCGGCAGCCTGGCGGTTTTACCGGCAAGGCTACAGCCAAACTTGTAATGAGGCTGATTGTTTCTTTTTGAAGTCACTCTGACTTCATAAAGACAATATTTCTGTTACAGAAATAATTTCTTTATGAAGGCAAAGTGATTTAAAAAAGAAATAAAAAAAATATTTTGAAAAAAATATTTGTTTTCATTTTTTTTCAAGTGGGGCCCCCTCCCCAGGACATGTGCTACCGGGGGCCCCTGTTACGCCAGTGCCATTACTCTGCGTCACACCCAAAAAGTATTGTAAATGTTAGCAAGTGCCACACTTAGATAGAATTGTGAATGTTAGCAAATGCCACACTTAGATAGAATTGGAAATGTTAGCAACTGAGAAACTTAGATAGAATTTGTGAATGTAAGCAAATGCTACACTTGGATGGAATTGTGAATGTTGGCAAATTCTACACTTGGACAGAATTGTGGATGGTAGCAAGTACCACATCTGTCATAACTGTGAACATATAACTACTTTGCATCCACTCTGCAGGACTCCCAAGTCTAGGTGTAGCCTCCACCTTTGTCTATTTTACAGTGAAAGTTAATGCACTGTGAAGCCTAGGCCCCTCTCCCACTTTGCAGGATTCCCGGGTTTGGATGTGGCCCCCGCCTAAGTCTATTATTAGATGTTGAAATCCACTTAAGGGGCAACCTGGCCCTTTCTCCCAATATGCAGGATTCTCAATTCTAGATATAGCCTCCATCCTTGTCGACTGTATGGTGAAACGTAGTGCATTGTGAGACCAGGGCCTCCCCACCACATTGCAGGACGCTCGAACCTGGGTGGGGAGTACATCTTTTCTTTTGTATGGTGGAACGTGGTGAGATCTGGGCTTCTCGCCCGTCATACAGGATTCTCAAATCTAATCATCTAGCCAAACTGCAAACGTCGACTACGAGACACACAACCCACTAACCAAAATATTCAAAACTTCTGCATACTTAACTCACACAAAACCCCACACAACCACATCTCGCACAGCAAGGCACACGCACTTCACCACACCGCAACAACAAACAACACATAACACGCACCAACAGCACACGCGTACTGAGATCGATCTGATACTCGCACCAAAGCTCAGCACACAGTGTATACCGAACTAAAGCTGCAAACAGGAAATCACTCCTCTCACCATCCTACTCCCTCTTCACCTTACTAACCCAACACACCTTCTTGTTTACAGATCTGCCTGAGCACCTGGGGATCAATTCCGTTGGTGACGGTGCACGGTACAAATACCTGTAACATTCAACATTTAACTCCCCATCTTTTCCCTCCCTCTGTCCTTTACTGCAGCATTCTCCATCCTCTCCAGCTGCTTCCCTCATCCTCTCCCCTCTCTTTCGAATCTTCCCTTCTTCCACCCCGATTCTACCCACGCAACCTTTTTCATGTTTTCTCTTGACCTGTTCCTTCTCTCTGCTACACTGCCCCTCTCCCTGCTCCCTGCATTTCTAGTTTTTTCTCCTTCATCTATTTCTCCTCCTCCCAATACTTTCCGCCTCTCTCCCTATCTCACTTGTTTTCCCCTTCTGTCTCAATCTCTTGCCATTTTCCTGCCCCTCAATGCTTTCCCTTCTTCCCATTTTCCTGCTGCCTCTCAATGATTTGCCTTGCCCCCACTCGCTCGATTGCCTGTATTCCTTATATTTCCCTCTCCCTTCTAGACCTCTCTCTCCTCCCTTTTCTGCCCCCCCCCACCCCAACCTTCTTCAGCCTCCACTTAGCTCCCTGAACCTCTCTCTATTAACTGACGCTGATGGGCTGCCATGTAAGTAGCTCAGATTCTGTTAAAGAGCCATCAGGCCTGTCTCTCGGGCCTAGCCCTAATGAGACCGAGATCAATGCTGAACGGATTAAATAAAGCATGGAGGAGGCGCCTTCGCAGGAGAAAGGAGTTCACCTGCTGGAGTCCGGACACTCTTGTTTGGAGACTCCACAGAGAAACGTGGTACACGCGGGTTGCACCAAAGCGAAACTAGAAGGAAACGTCTGGAATATCTAAAACCAACATGGCCCACATTATGGAAACTTTACACCGCTGCAGATGTTTTATTTTTCACGGTATTTTAACTGGGCTAAAAGTCTCCCAGTGCAAAAATGCATAGAAACAAAGCGAAGGGCAGTTTTTTTCCCTGTGCAAATGCTGTGGAAAAGTGCGCTTGCACCAGTAGCTCCCTGGAAGGGGGCACTGGCAATCAGGAAGCATGGAACGCAGGCTGAATTTGCTGGTATTAGCCCACCTTCCCGAGCAGCCTGAATGCTGCTGGCCATCACCCCCTTCCCTTACCTGCTCCTCCTTCTCTTCCCTGCTCCCACCTCACCCCTTAGCCACACGTAGTTCATACGTGGGTGCTAAATGTGTTAAACTTTTTTTAAAAAAAGAAAACTTACCTCGCGGTGCAGAGAGCGATCGGTTTTCGGAGCCTGTTTCCTTGTTGATGACATCACAGTCATCAACACAGAAAACAGATTCTGAAAATGGAGTGCGGTGCCGCACTCCGTAGGAAATATACTGCACTTTGATTGTTCGGGGTTGGAAATGTACTACACTTAGATGGATTGTTGTGGGTAGGAAATGCACCACACTTAGATGGATGGTTGGGAACATTAATCTACCGCACTTAGATGGATTGTTGTGGGTAGGATATGTACCACACTTGGATTGTTGGGGGTAGGAAATGCACCACACTTGGATGGTTGGGAACATTAATGTACTGCACTTAGATGGATTGTTCGGGGTAGGAAATGTGCCACATTCAGATGAATTACGCGGGGGGGTAGGAAAAGTACCATACTTAGATGGATTGTTGGGGGTAGGAAATATACTGCACTTTGATTGTTGGGGGTTGGATATGTACTACACTTAGATGGATTGCCAGGGGTAGGAATTGTACCACACTTGGATTGTTGGGGGTAGGAAATGCACCACACTTGGATGGTTGGGAACATTAATGCACCGCACTTAGATGGATTGTTGGGGGGTAGGAAATGCACCACACTTAGATGGATTGTTGGTGGTAGGAAATATACTGCACTTTGATTGTTGGGGGTAGGAAATCTACCGCACTTGGATTGTTGGGGGTAGGAAATGCACCACACTTGGATGGTTGGGTACATTAATGTACCACACTTAGATGGATTGTTGGGGGTAGGAAATGCACCACACTGAGATGGATGGTTGGGAACATTAATGCACCATACTTAGATGGATTGTTGGGGGTAGAAAATATACTGCACTTTGATTGTTGGGGGTTGGAAATGTACCGCACTTAGGTGGATTGTTGGGGGTAGGAAATGTACCACCCTTGGATTGTTGGGGGTAGGAATTGCACCACACTTAGATGGATTGTCAGGGGTAGGAAATGTACCACCCTTGGATTGTTGGGGGTAGGAAATGCACCACACTTAGATGGATTGTCGGGGGTAGGAAATGTACCACCCTTGGATTGTTGGGGGTAGGAAATGCACCACACTTAGATGGATAGTTGGGAACATTAATGTACCGCACTTAGATGTATTGTTGTGGGTAGAAAATATACTGCACTTTGATTGTTGGGGGTTGGAAATGTACCGCGCTTAGATGGATTGTCAGGGTTAGGAAATGTACCACACTCGGATTGTTGGGGGTAGGAAATGCACCACACTTGGATGGTTGGGAACATTAATGTACTACACTTAGATGGATTGTTGGGGGTAGGAAATGTACCACACTTAGATGAATTGCTGGGGGTAGGAAATATACTGCACTTTGATTGTTGGGGGTTGGAAATGTACATCACTTAGCTGGATTGTCGGGGGTAGGAAATGTACCACACTTGGATTGTTGGGGGTAGGAAATGCACCACACTTGAATGGTTGGGTACATTAATAAAAATAAATAAATAAATGTACCACACTTAGATGGATCATTGGGGGTAGGAAATGCACCACACTTGGATCGTTGGGAACATTAATGTACCCCACTTAGATGGATTGTTGGGGGTAGGAAATGCACCACACTTGGATGGTTGGGAACATTAATGTACCGCGCTTAGATGGATTGTTAGGGAACATTAATGTTTGTTTGTTTGTTTATTGATTTTGTATGGTGTGCCAAACCCAAAGGTAACAGGGCGCTACAGAGAACAGGAAAACAAGATTGCTTAAAAGCTTAGTTGCAAGGCACAGTATAAACATATACATTACATCATGACAAATCAGTTAAAGAATATACATATGTACAGTCAGGTTAGTAGGTATGTATTGGTCCATGGTTAAACTTGGGGGTCATTGGAATGTAGCCATGCGAGTATATTCTGTCTAAAGCTGTAGTAGGACTGGTCTGTTCTGATGTCAAGTGGGTGGACATTGCAGTATTGGGCCGCCTGGGAAGCTACTGCCGCCTGTTTTTTTTAGTCTAAATTTAGGTATCTGAAGGCAGTAGGAGTTGGCGGTTCTGGTGGGGTGAGTGGAAGTTTTTCTCACAATTCTTGATACCAGGTAAGGGGGGGGGCTGCATTATTAAGACATTTGAAGGTGGGGGATGCTGTTTTAAGTGAGATTTTGTCGCGCAGATTTTGAGCCATTTGTGTTTTCTTCTAGTGTTAGAAATGTGTTCTTTAGAAGGTAAATTGAGGGCAGTTCTAAGGGGGTTATTTTGTAATGTTTGAATTTTGTCAATGATGTATTTGTTAGCTCCCAAATACAGAGCATTGCAATAGTCGAGTTTGGAGAGTATTAGAGCATTGGCAATGATGATACAGCTGGCTTGGGTGAGGAAGGCTCTACTTGCCCTGATACGCTTACAGGTGTAAGCCGTAGAGGATGCAAGGGAGTTAACTTGTTTCTTTAGTGTTAGGGCTGAGTCAAAGTGAAAACCTAGTGTTTTTACTGTTTTGGAAACTGTGATTATATTGCCATCAATGTTAAATGCTGAGTAGTCGTGGCTAGGTTTTTTTAAGTTGGCAGTGGATCCGAGGAGTAGGATTTCAGTTTTACCATCATTCAGGCATAGTCCACGTGTGGCCATCCATGCTTGAATGATGAGATATATTTTGTTTACCAAGGCCGTATCCGTGTTGAAATTGCCCAAAAGGGGAATGAGGATCTGGGTGTCGTCTGCGTAATTTTTGTAGGTGACACCCAGCCTGTCCAATTTGTCAAATAAGAGCTTGGTAAAGATATTGTATAGAGTTGGCGAGACGCAAGAACCTTGGGATACACCGCAAGTTATTTTGATAGGGTCTGCTGATGCCAATGTTGAGAAAACTCTCATTGTGAGGTTGTCCAAAAATGATTGGATCCAGGCTACAGCCTCATTTGAAAAGGTGGCAGCCGATGCCAGGTGTTTGCACAGCAATGTGTGATCCACCAGATCAAATGCCGCCGACCGATCAAGGAGGAGTAGCATGGCAGTGTTTCCATTGTCATTGAGTTCATCAATCTGCACTTTAAGATCAATTAAAGCAGTTTCTGTGCCGTGCTGCGGTCTGATGTGTCACACTTAGATCTATTGTTGGGAGTAGGAAATGTATTGCTACTAACTAACCTCACTAAAAACTCACCATTCCGCATATTCACCCTGATTCTCTGAACTAAACACAACCATATATCTACTGCACCACTTCACCACACCCACTTCACCACACCCAACATGAAACCAAACAACACACAATGGGCCTCATTACGAGGTAGGAGGTAGCCTTGCCGGTTTTACCGGCAAGGCAACCTCCAAAATTGCATCCGGGTCTGGCACCGGGCTATTCCGGCCCAGCTGGATCCGGTAATTACCCTTTCATGGGTGCGGGGCCTGGTACATCCCCATTCCCATTTGAGCTCAATGGGAATGGGGAGGGTGATAGCACCAGTACTGTTAATAATGGTACTGGTGCTACCATCATGTTCTGCTCGCGGGTGCCGGTACGGCCACCAGGTCAGACCTGGTGGCTGCAAGGGCACCTGCCAGCAGAACTCCTAATATGGCGCTATGGTAGCAATGGTGCCGATAGCGATACTGGCACCATTGTTGCCTTACCGCCATACTTGTAATGAGGCCCAATATCACCTCAACACCACATGATAACTACCAATCGGCAACGTCCCAAGCGCTCAGTGACTGGTTTCTCAGAAATGAAGCTGCCAACAGCACATTAAAGCTCTCTTAATATTTTCCCGTTGAATCTAACAAATCCGCCACCCCCCATTGCATTGCAGATCTGCCAGAGCGCCAAGAGACCACGCAGGTGGCTGGCAGCAGTGCACGATATAAGAACCTTTATCATAATGTAACATATGCACATCCTTAACTCCCGCGCAGGAACTACACGGGTGATGATGGCAATACAAAGGGGCAGTTTGAACGCCGCTGGTAATGGTTCTACAACCTCCTTACAGAAGATGGCCAAGGTGTGTAGGATTTCCAGACAAGGTATCCTATCCACACAAAGAGCGTTTGTATTGAGCGGGCACGTGCATCTGTAAACATGCACACATGTGTGCACCGTTCACAAACATTCATCCTGAGTTATGTTTCATGGTTCCTGGCATGGGCGTAATTATAGGGGGGCTGGAGGGGACAGGTGGGACATGCCTTTCTGTCCCCCCATCTTTTGGTGGGATGGCCAGGGGGCCACATTTTGGCCACCACATTTATTGATCATGTAATGCGACAGCTTGAGAATGGCTGAGGTGTCCAGCCAGGCTCGCGCTGTCTCATTCCATAACGCCAAGTGGAGCTCAGCTGCGTGTATATTTCTTGGAGGGCTGGGCTGCAGGCTGACCCTAGTGATTGAGGGAGCACATTTGGGCAATCATATTTGGTGTCAGGGGAGAATCCAGCATTGAAAGAGTGAGGGGTGAGGTGAGTCACGGAATGCAGTGCGTGTAATAGTTTCATTCACACCCCCACACCGCCCAACCCTGCCCCAATCTACTTTTTTGGTAACATTAGTGGAAGATTGCATTTTTACACATAATAAATATAAAACTGCAGGATCATTGCAGATGCAGGAAAACCATCTATTAGAGCTCTGTCCTTCCCCTCTGGGCAAAATACATGGAAAACTCCTAATTTGCATATGGATTGCACCAACAGTAGTGACTTCACAGAAAAGGACATTGCAGGGAGCATCATTAGTCTTTGATACATGGAGGCACCATCGAAGTGACTTTAGAACAAGTTGCTATAAGTAAGCCAAGTGGCAAATAACTTTGTGGTGTACAATACCTACGTTGCACTATTGTTATATATGGAGCAACTCTATGGTCATTAGGCTTTTTATTATAATAGCATGATATAGTAACATGAGCTTTGAAGTTAATCAGAATCAGTACAGAACTTCAGATAAGACACAATGTGAATACATGAATTGCCCAGGATCACACACTTTGGTTAAATGGTGGAACTGATTTAAGCAGCTCTGCACATCTTCCCAGGTTTAGTTGATATAGATATTTATTAAGGTTTTGCTTTACATTTCATGTGCTTAAATAGTTATTTCTGGCAATGCCTTGGAAGCAAACCTCATTACATAATAAACTAGTCTTTCGTAGTAAACTAACTGTACACTACATACATTGTCATAGAAATATGTTGAGGAATGAAAGTCTGGTTTTGTTTTGTTCTCCCCATCCTGAATGCAAAGTCACAATAGCATCATGCAGATTAACGCGAGCCTCACAAATCCCCCTTGGACTTTAAAGCCATAGTCATTATTTCATAAAAAATTCTGATTACTCCCTCCCATACACATTTCTAAGGGGACAAAAAAGTCCCTGCTAATAGTCATCCCTTCCCTTTCATCAGTGACAAGTGACTCTCAGTGTAATGCTCTGTTGACACAGAGCAATGTGATGACCCTCTGCTTGCCGGAGCTCCTTGGAACATTGTCCTGGCAGCGGGACACCTGTACCGTTCGGAAATGATAGGGGGGCTGTTCCAGGACAATAAGCGTGCTGAGCAGGAATTGCTTGGCACACATTGTCCTACCAGTTGGACACCTTTTCCGTTGGGCATCCCCTTTGAGGTGCCGAACGAGAGTGGCATCCCACGGACAAATGTCCCGGTCTGACTTCCTGCTCAGTACTCTACTGCTTGCGGTCATTTGAACACAGGAAAACATACCTTAATTTTAATGAGTCAGACTGTTGCAAGTAATTAATGAAATCAGAATAAGCAACCTAATGTGCTGTTTCAAAATCTTGCAGGCATCCATTTTGTATAATGGCTATATGCTTGTTTGAGTCGGTGTCCTGTGGCAATAATCAAACACCAACTCCCTTCAGGCTGCTTGCAGGCCCTCTTTAGGTGTGGGGAGGGCGCAGGCTTGTGTACTGTTGTCAATTAAGTGAATTTTAAAGACTAACTGTAGTTTTATATGTTTCAGAAGACTGGAGTGTCTTTAGAATTGAATTTTAAAGATTTGCCACCAGTCTTATGACATTTTTAATAGAGCGTCTGCAATGGACTCTTGTGGTCTAGTAGTTTAGTGTGCTCCCTCAGAGCCACCCTTCGCTCCTTCCTCCAACCTGCCCCTTTCTTTCAGTTGTCATGTCCCCCCCAACATTTTCAGCAAAGTTACTCCACTGGTTGCTGGGCACAAACCTGTCTATCCGGACTGTGAGTGCAACTCTACTGGGGCCTGTCATGGTTGTTTCTTGGGGCATGTGGAGGCGTCCCGGGCACAAGTGCTTTTAGGGCACAGGATAACTTGGTTTCACCAACGTCCCCATCCAGTGCTTAATTTGTGCCGGTGTTTACCGGTCCCCAACACCGGCACTGTTTTTTTGGCACCGGAACACTTCATGACGATGCCCTGGGGGCCGGATCCTGAAGCCCACCCAGGCGTGGGCTTCAGGAACCGGCCCCCAGGGCCTCGCCGGACGCGGGACGCCTAAGTTGCAAAGTATATGTCACCTTGTTTTTTTATAAATGTGGCAGAGCGTGACACTATGGCGCCAGGTCAGCAGTCAGTGTTACAAAACACTGGGAGGGAGCGGCAGGGCTGGGCGGGGCTGCCTCAGCCCGGCCTGCTCCCTCCCAGTGATTTGTATTACAGACTGTAAGCTGCGTGAGCTCCGGTGGGGCTGCCGGAAAAGGCAGACACCCGTGAATTGGTACTGGGTGGCAAACTGCAGACCAAGTAGATGGACATGCTGCAGCGGCACCAGGAGAGCCGGAGGCGGCGGAGGCCACTGCCCAGCCTGACGGGCATCCTCAGGGGCATTCCAGGCAATGCAGGTGAGGGAACACCCTGTGGCAAGTTCAAACAGTGTCATGGTGACGATTAGGATAACTTCTGGCAATGAACTGCCCACTAACTGTTGGGAAATGGACGCAATGCAATGTTTCATACCTGCTATATGCTGCAGGCACGTGTGTTGGCATATATTATGTTATGCTATGGTGAATAGTGTACCACACTTTAGGGTGTATGACTCCAATGGGGAATCTTGGTATGAAACAGCTACGATAGGTTATGTTTATACCAGTATGTTGGCTTTGGGGTTATTAACAGTAGAAGCTATGGGTTGTACACTACAGGTCGTGTATTCCTTGAGAGTGAATTTAGCTTATTATGCCCCAGTTACAGTAGACATGTCTACTATACAGCACTTTCTAGTCAACATTGTTATAATTTGTCTAATTGTGTTGTAGTGTGTGACGAGAGACCGCATATAGGGTAGGCGGGGCCGTACATATGTACGTGTGTGTAGGGGCAGTATAGGGCAGTGCTCGGGAGCACAGTAGTGCGTGTGTTCGCAGTTAACACACAGCTGGGGAAGGCCGCCATCTTGCAGACAGGCCCTCCAGGGTGGGCACGGTTAGTGGATTGGAGCAAGATGTTTCTTTGCATGTATGAGGTAGTGCTCAGAGTATGGGATGTCCTGTGAGTGCGCTGCTTTCCCTATTTCGCCAACCTCTGAAGCCTGAAAGTAGATGCATGCAGGCTTGGCATGCCCCAACTTTGCACCAGACCTGCAGATGAACTTAACTGTTCTGCTGTTAAATCTCAGTTAGTAGTTTAATGCTATCCACTACAGAATAATTACTCATTTTACTATAGCCGATGTGATAGCATAGACGGTTGAGCGCTCGCTGCTGCGATGTGTGTGTGATCTGCAGGTTGCAGCTTCGAATCCCCAGCCAGGCAATCTCAGCCTTTCATCTTTCTGAGGTCGATAAATGAGTACCAACATAGGTACTCACACCATTACCCAGCTATTGCCATTTTATGGCCAGGTACCACCATTATGGCACTACCTGGCAAATGTCTATCCCACTGAACTGACCTGGGCGGCCCGCAGTGCGGGCGTTGCCCGCTGGCTCTGGGGCCGGCATTATGGGGCCAAGATTTTTTGGGCACTGGGACTCGATGTCGGACGGGGGAGCTCGGCTCTTGTTTTTCCGCTTTGCACTTCAAGCACAGAGAAAGCAGCAGCAAAGGTCACTGTGGACATGTCTGTGACGTATCTTTTAAATGTACCCCTTTGTCATTAGCAACGCATTTCAGAAGGAAAGCGATTCGTGCGAGGCGGCTGCAGACATGGCAACCAGTGTATGATTGACAGCAATATCTCCCTTAAGAACTGCTAATGGTGAGTGGACAGAAGATGGGTGCGCAAAGAGCGGCATGCCGCGTGAAGCAATGACCATGAACACCTTTAATAATGATTGTACCAACTAGAGCTCAAAGAAACATGGTCAAGTGTCTAAACTGCAGACTGGGCTGTACTCCTGGCTTGACCACTTACCCAAAGTGTGGGACCCTGGACAAGTCACTTAATATCATGCCTTATCAGCACACATTGGGAGTCCCTAGGAAGGATTCACTTAGCTGTGCGTGCATGCTATTCAGTGCTTCATTTGTAAAATAAAGTAAAACACGGCCAGTGCCCAAATATTGTCTCCCATGCCTGTGCCACTTTGTGGCGGCAGCTTGCCTGACAGTGCTGCCCCCACCCACTGCTGCGCTCTCCAGTTTCAAAATATTTTGTATTGCTTCTGCAACTCTCACCAGCTCTTTTGGGGGGGGGGGTGGAAGGAGCGGGTGCTGGGTGCACTGCCCATGGCAGTTGTGCGATTTACAAACACCAAACAGAGTAGCCTAAAATAACATCATTTTCTAGTCGTTTCTGGAAATGAGACACCAAACGAACTGCTTCTTTAAAGGCATCATCCTCGCTAACACTTCCTTCTGTTTCTGAGGTGGAAGTGGAACGCTTTGAATGTCTTTCCCCAGAAAATAGACCGCGAGTGCTACCTTCCTATGCTTAAGAGTTGGACAAATGCAGACAAAAGCAGACTGCAATGGGGAACGTGGGTGTGCGTGACACAGAGCTGGAGGTCTTCTATGAAGCGGCCTCACTCCTCCTCGCCAGTGTCCCTTTCCTTCGCCTTGCCCCTATCTATGGCGCTGCTGCTGGCTCGTGCCTTTGCTCTTGGGGTCCTCTCTGCCTGGTGCACCTCTGCGCCACTATGGGCACTGGCCAGTGACTGTGACGCGCTAATCAGAGTTACGTGCCACTCATGCTGGCTGTCAACCGAAAGAAAAGGGGGCATGGCTCAAGTCGAGGGTACATGCGGGTGATGGAGTCCACCTACTTTTTTCAGAGGGTGGACACCGTCCCCCCCCCCAGTATTTTAGAGGCCATGTGTAAAATGAGCAAACATGTCCTGTCTTTTTTTAAACTTGTGAGTTTACGCCGGCC
Organism: Ambystoma mexicanum; assembly: GCF_040938575.1. Classification (NCBI taxonomy): domain Eukaryota; kingdom Metazoa; phylum Chordata; class Amphibia; order Caudata; family Ambystomatidae; genus Ambystoma; species Ambystoma mexicanum. The sequence goes on from NC_090936.1 coordinate 602,318,181, forward strand.
TCGCGACTGGACTGCGGTGGCCAGGCTCGCAGGCCGGGAAGTGCACCGCTGCACCAGAGAAGCTGAGGATCATTAGCAAACAACCAAGGTTGAAATGTCACATTTCGGGACTGCATGTTCCAGGGAAAACGTTGCTGTTGATTCTTGGAGTTTAACACCATTAGAAGAACATATCCTCTCTTGTTTTTTTTTGTGTGCGTGGATTTAAAATAAAAAGGCAAATGCCATTCGTCCTGTGCAATTTGTATGCTTTTGCAAAGCCAATTGACTTAAATGTGCACATTTCACCTTGATATGCCAATTTCGGGTGGCATCACATTCAATTGCACGTGTTAATGAGTCCCCCCACTTTGTTTTGTATGACTTGGCCCCTGTGGATCCTTCACATTCACAAGGCCTTACATCTGCTTGCAGAGTGCCTCCAGCTGCAGAGGCGCAGCAGCAGCAAAGCCATGTCTGCCAGGGGCCCGTCATACCAATAGAACATTTTCACATGTGCCTGCCTGCCCGTTGAACTACTTCGCTGCCACAGGTAACACAGCTCCCTTGACACTAACCACACCAAACACCCAAGCAACCAGGGCGGAGTTACTGAAGCAGATTTACCACTTGCAGTAACGCTGCCAAAATCACCATGCAGTCGAATGGATTCCAGAAATGGGGAGTAACACCAATTTACCACCACCTGTAATCTAGCAGTACATTCGCCAAAATGAGTGGCGGTTAAGGTAAATGGGTATGATGGTAAGGTACGACGTACTTTCATCGCCAGGTTTTTCAAATCCTGCAGTTTAAACCTGTACAAAATAACGTGTAAATTCATATAGTTAGTATAGTTAGAAATAGCTGCAAAAGGGGGAACTGGTGGAGTCCTTACCCGTATGGGAGACCTCAGATCTGGCAATGTATTCAGTGTAGGCATTCCTAGCGGAGATGAAGGCAATGCAGAATCACTCAGCAGAGTGTGGGTACCAAGGCGTGGGCACTGATTCTTTCAAGATATGTAGGCATTCATGTTGAGCACCAGCACATTGAGGTGCCACGAGATGTCGCACAGGGTTGTCTTGGGGCAGAGATAAGGGCAGTGTCGAGAGGCAGATGAATGCGTCATCCATAACGTCAGCCCCAGGCATGCACCATTCATGAAGCCTGTCCCTCCTCCGCTGCCACGCTGCAAGCATGGGAGATGTTATCAGCTGAGACAACCCGACCGACATTACCCTGGGACGATTGAATAAGAGATGAATCTGCAAGCTCTAGTCGACAGGGACATGCTGTAACCAAAGATGACAAAAGCAAATGACACTATCGCCGAACCTGATACACGTAGACGCATTAGACACGAAGCAGACATGCATTCACCAATAAGTTACATGAATAGCAGGTCAAACTGTGCTTAGACATGAGGAATATTCTTGCATTCAATAGACACTAGAACACATGTACTTAATATATATCTACAAGTGAACAAGTGCCCAGTGTAGGCACAAAACACATTGCTGTGGCTCTGCTGTCTCCACGTGTGGACAATGCCAGAGTTAAATACAATTTTTAACACGCCCAAGTTGTCTGTCATGGTGTCTTTGCATGTGAGTTGTGTGGCCCAGGCATCTCATGATGTCTAGTTCTGGGGTTTTGCATAAATACATATATATATATATATATATATATTTATATACTCTGCAACGCAAGACACCTAAGAAGACCTATAATGTTTGCTCGACGCATAAATGTAACAATAACAAGTGCCCATTTTGGAGAAAATGGACGGCACAGCCATGTTAGAGTGAATGTAGAATTCAAGGATTCCCTGACGCTGCAGAGAAAGTCAGTTTGCTGAACTAGGTGAAACACAGATTTGCACGGATCAGACAAGGGCTACGCGTTCCCCGTCCAGGGTTATTGAAGATAATGGAGGGTCAGCCAGCTATAAAGTAGATCAAGAGAAAACAACTCCCTAGCGCAAGACATTTATATCTTAGATTAGGTAAAAGAACAAACAACCGTCGAATACCAGGTGCCAGTTAATTAAAAGCTCAAAACCACATGAAGAGTAACTCGGCCAAGTTTCTAGAGGCTGAAGAAAACAAACAATAGCACCCACATTAATAAGAGCTAAATTCATGGTGAAAGCTGAGCGGGATAATTCAAAAGTGTGGTCTCCTCACACGTGACTCATAAATAACAAACAGTGTCCATTCATAGTGCCAGATATGGAGACGCACATGCCACAACTCTGTAAAAATACTCAGAGCAAAGACGCTTGTTAAGGCTAGGTTCGAAAAGGTTTATGTAAATGCAATGTTACTTATTACATATTTCTTGATTATAAGCTTTTTTGCATGAACTTTTTTGGGAGCGCTCAGACAATTTGTGTTTGCTACTGTCCCTTTGTTTATGCTGATTGTTAATAAAACAGGCCTTTGTCAATTATCTTTACTCTTCTGTTTTTGGGCACACGATTTCCCAGCCTATCTGGTCTGCTGAGGGCTGGGACCTTCCACCCCACCATAACATATGGTAGCAGAGGATGGTTCGCCAGAGCCCTCAGAATTGGCGAGACCTCCCGCTGTGAGCCTGAGGACTGTAGAGTGAATGGGGGGACCGGAGAATCACACGCAAACTTAGATGGTCGTCGGGCACCCCTTGGTGAAAATCCTGCCCCAGTGGCCACAGGGCACCCCACAGGCCAAAAACGGAGGGGCCGGTTGAGGGAGGGTCAATACCGAAGGCCAGAGATTGTAAGTATAAGAGCATCAAACTACCAAATGAAGGTGGGAGGGAGTTGTTTGTTTAGATTAGGGAATTGTGTTATTCATGAGAAGATTACCTGCAACAAGATTGTGGAACGGGACATATTGAACCTCAGAACAGCTAGGAAGAGGCTAGGAAGAATACTTTTCAAACATCCCTTACCAGTTGAAAAAGAATAAATCATAGAGATCCAGCAAAGCTGCTGAGGGACTCATTAGGTAATGGAAATCAGCCATCTATGAGAATTCTCCATAACACTCGCCCCCCCACCCCCAGACCAAGGGACAGAAGGATTTAATCCACTCCTGGATGAATCTCTACCTCTAGTCAGTTAAAAACATCCTAGAGAGACCATCAGCATTTTGGTGATGACATCCTGCTCTGTGCTCAATGGTAAAATCAAGCCCTTGCAGGCAGATTGACCATTTTAGAAGCTTTGGGTTTTCCCCTTTCATTTGCATTAACCATCTCAAGGGTTGGTGGTCAGTTTGAATCACAAAAGTAGATCCATACAAGTATGGTCTAAACTTCTTCAAACTCCAGACAATGGCAAAGCATTCACGCTCTATGGTTGCCCACCTTGTCTCTGGTTCCTTCAGTTTCCTACTGATGAAGCAAATGGGGTGCTCCCTACCTTTCTCATCCAGTTGACTAAGGACTGCACCTATACCTATATTGGAGGCATCTGTCTGCACAATAAAGGGTTGGTGATAATCAGGAGCTCTTAGGACTGGAGCTTGACAAAGGGCTTTCCTCAGGCTTTCAAAGGCTTGAGTGCACTCCTCATTCCATCTAACATTTTTAGGGAATTTTGGAGAGGAGACTACATTCAAGGGCGAAGCTATGGTCCCATAGTTCTCTATGAAATTCCTGTAGCACCCAGTGAGACCTAGGAAAGCTCTCACTTGGGTTTGAGCAGTAGGGGTGGCCCAGTTTTGCACAGCATGTACTTTGCTGGGCAATGGCCTTATCTCACTTCCTCCTACCTCATGACCAAGGTAGACCACTTTACTCTGACCAATTTGACATTTCCTTGCCTTTATGGTCAGATGGGCCTGCTCAAGAGCCTGCAAAACATATCCTAGGTGGTCAATATGTTCTTTCCATGTAGGGCTGAACACTGCAGTGTCATCCAAGTATGCCATGCAGAAGTCCTCCATCCCATTCAGAACTTGATTAACCATCCTTTGAAATGTAGCAGGTGCATTCTTTAGTCCAAAAGGCATTACCTTAAACTGGCAGAGGCCTGCTGGGGTGGAAAATGCAGTTTCTCCTTGGCATGGTCTGTCAGTGCTATTTGCCAATAGCCTGAGGGTAGGTCAAATGTACTGAGGTACTTTGCTGAACCAAGTCTATCCACCAGTTCATCTGTCCTTGGCAAAGATGGGCATCAGTCTTAGTGACTGCATTTAGAGCTCTATCATCCACACAGAATCTCAACTCCTTGGATCCTGCCTTTGGTACTAGAACAACCGGACTAGACCATGGACTTGTAGAGGGCTCTATAACCCTGAGATCAAGCATCTTGTTGACTTCTCCTTTGATGTGGGATCTCACATGTTCTGACATTCTGTACCCCCTGCTTTGACAGGTAAACAATCACCAGTGAGAATGTCATGCTGGCCCCAAGGGGTCAAGCCTGGTGATAGTGAAAACAGGGAGGAAAACCGATTTAACAGAACTTTGCACACCTCTTGTTGGTTGTTCAGAAGTCAGCTGAGAAGAGATATTAATTCCTTCTATCTGTTCATCTAAAGGTTGGCCTCTGAGGAGGTCAGGTAGAGGTTCACTCTCCTCTTCCTCTTGAGCTGAAGCTAGAAGCAAAGCTCCTACTTCTGGTCTTGAGACATAAGCCTTTAAACGGTTTGTGTGAAAGACTCTGGGAGACTCCTTAGGTCTGCCTAAGTCCACCAGATAGTTCACTTCTCCAAGTTTGCCCACAACCTTGAAGGGTCCTATCCATTTGTCCTGCAAGGCCCTCTGCCTTGTTGGCACCATAACTAATACAAGCTGATCTTTAGAAAACTCAACCATGCTGGCCTTCTGGTCATGCCAATGTTTGACCAGAGCCTGACCTGCTTTCAAGTTATCACTTGCTTCTGCCATCATGTGTGACATTCTCCTCCGGAGACCTATCACATAATCACTCTGAGTGGCTTGGGGCAAGGAAAACTCTCCAACCCCTCCTTGATCAGGGCCAATGGACCTCTGACTGGATGGCCATAGAGAAGTTCAAAGGGACTGTAACCAACTCCCTCCTGAGGGACTTCTCTATATGCAAAGAGAAGGCATGGCAGTAGAAGGACCCACTTTTTCTTAAGGGGTTCCTCTAAAGCACCTATCATGCTCTTCATAGTACGATTAAACCTCTCTATCAGTCCATTTGTTTGTGGATGGTAGGCTGTAGAGAACTTGTAAGTGACACCACAGTTTTTCCACATGGCTTGCATGTAGTGGGTCATAAAATTGGATCCCCTGTCGGATATTACTTCCTTAGGAAACCCTACTCTGGTAAAAATACCAAGTAGAGCCTTAGCCACAGCCTGAGCCGTAACAGTTCTCATAGGTATGGCTTCTGGGTATCTTGTAGCATGGTCTATTACAACCAGAATAAACCTGTTCCCTGAAGATGTGGGAGGGTAAATGGGACCGACAATGTCAATGCCCACCCTCTCAAACGGAACTCCCACCACTGGGAGAGGCACCAGGGGTGCCACATTCTTGGCTCCACTCTTGCCAGAGATTTGGCAAGTGTGACAACTCCTACAGAATGTGTCCACTTCTGAACCCATTTTAGGCCAGTAGAAGTAGAGAGAGAGCCTTTCCTAGGTCTTCATGAAACTCAAGTGACCAGCCAAAGGTATCTCGTGGGCTAACTCTAGGCACTGGAGTTTGTTGGCAAGGGGCACTACAAGTCTTTTGCAGTCCCCAGGGGTAGACTCAGTTGGTTCACTGTAGAAGAGGCCATCTTCCCAGCTTAACCTGTGCTTCCCAACTTCTTGCCCATCAAGTTGGTTAGCAGCCTGCTGTCGAAGACTTTCAAGAGTAGGACACTCTCTCTGTCCTTTGCTAAAGCCTGCACTGTTGGGTCCACCTTCTGCCAGTAAAGACTGCAGCTCAGGATGTTAAACAAGGTCAAGATCTCCAACTAAGACAGTGGGCCTCATTACGAGGTGGGAGGTAAGGGATTACCGGCACCGGTAAGGGCACCGTGCCAGTAATCCCTTACCTCCCTACTACGAGTTCCCTTTGGGGGTCCTTCCTTAACACCTGGTTTTTGCAGGAGTTAAGGACGGGACCCGCAAAGGGACTCTAGAGCTAATAACGGTACTGCAATTTGCGGTACCATTATTAGTGCCTTCCCCATTTCCATTGAGCCCTATGGGGGCTCAAATGGGAATGGGGAATGGCCCTGGTGAATGGGGAATTACCGGTCCCTCCGACCTTGGAATGGACCGGTAATTGCTCCATTCACCAGGGCGGAGTCGGAAGGGTTTTAGAGGCAGCCATGGAGCTAATGGCTCCATGGCTGCCTCCAACCTCGTAATGAGGCCCAGTGTCTTCTTCCACATCTGACTCTTCAGATACTGGTTCAACCACACAAGGTTGCACCTCACACTCTGCCTCAGCAGGTGGAGGGATCACAGGCGCGATCTTGGACAATCTCTGTGATTTCCTTGTTGGTAGCACAGGGGTGCTGTCTGACTTTTTCCTTGAGGTATTGGGTTTCCCCTTTGCCTCTGTTTTTCTATAAATGTCAATGAGCAACACCTGTGGAGTGGGAGTGATAGCTTCCTCTGTCATCTCCTCTGGAGAGTCTCTCAAGGTTCTCTCCCTTGCAGACCATGTGAGCTCCTGTTTCCTTTTACTGGGAGGCCTGGGGGTGCTTGACACAACTCCACGAGTTTTAAGGTCATTACCCAACAGGACTCTCCCAGGCACTTCACTCTGCACACTTACATTTATGTTGACAGTCATATCATTACACTGGAGGAGAGCTGGTAACTGGGGAAGCATTTGCACAGGGCCTCCAGCTAACTTGGTGAGGTGTTTTGGTGCCTTAGCAACATCCTCCACCTTAAAAAATGATTCATCCACCACAGTTATGCTGGCTCCAGTGTCTCTGATGGCAGGGGTTTACTGACCATTCACAAGAACACTATCTTTATAATACTCTTTAGTATTATCTGGCATGGAATTATAGACATCTAAATTCTGTTGTTCCCTCAAGCCCAGGGACACTAAAGAAACACTAGCTGAGACTCTCATGGGTTCTTCAGCCAGTAGGTGAAGGTTTTCACTTGCCATAGGTACTTCTTCCTCTGGGGAGAAGGCTAAGGAGACAGTGTGGACCCCTGAAGGTTTACCCTTACATCTTGGATCCCCTTTCACGTGGTCAGTTGACCACAAACATAACATTTCCCAAACATCTTAATGAATGGGGGTTTGTTCTGACCTCCATCTGGTTTGGGTCCAGATGGTTGTTCTGCTTAATTTATGCTTGGTCCAAAATGGCGCGGGCGCACAATGCTTTCTGGGAGCGCTCAGAGCCATGTTGGATATTTACTTCACTCTGCAGTGAAAGGCTGCACACATTTTGCTGAAGTGTTAGATTCACAGTGCTGAGACAAACATGCTTTTTCAAACTTGGCATGCAGTCAAGGCCATTTCTGCTGGGAAAAGCTCATGTTGTTATGACTTGCTACTGTTCTCCGTGGAGCATGTTTTTAGAGCAGGGAGGCCCTGCGTTCCTTGGGGGGAGCTCTCGATTGACCCAGCTGGCAACCGACGGCTGTTCCTCAACTGCTCAGGTGCAATTCCAGAAGGTTCGAGAATGAACTCCCCTTTTGTGGAGTTCCTATATATGCGGAAACCCAGAGGGGTCAGGTGAGACTTCAGCCAGAGAAGGATGCTCCGTCTGGCCTTCCTGTGAGCTGTGGCACTCTTGGCCTGGCTGCCCCGGGAGTCTTCGAGCCGCTTCTGGACGAGATGAGGACTTGGATTACGCTCACGGTGATGTATTTCTTTTGACTTCTTTACTTCTTCTGTGATCTATGTCCATGTTTGTTTTATGAGTTATTTCTATGTACTTGTAATCTTTGAATAAATAGCCGTAAAGAGCTGATTATCTTCTAAAGAGTGCGTGGCTGTGAGTTTTTGTGTCTGTCTGTTTATGGGTTGAAGTATTTGCTCTATAATTGCATTGGGGATTTATGATTGTTCCGTGCAGTTTTCAGGGGAGAGTAATACAATGGTACACTAGCCTGATTTGGTTTCCCTTGTGGTTTACCCTTATGTTGTTGTTTGTGGCCCTCTTTTGGATTGGAGGTATTGGAATTCTCTTTGTTGTCTTTCTTAGGCTGTTTCCCCTCATCCTTTTTCTGAGTAGCCCCAGAATCCTTGTGAGTAGCCCTGTTGGTAACCCACAAGTCAGCAGCTTTAGTTAACTTCTTTGGATCTATCTCCTTAGAATCAGCCAAGTGCTGTCTGAGCTCAGGAGAGCAGACATCAAAAATAGATTCCAACATAACAAGATTTCTCATTCCTTCATAAGTGTTTACTCTGTAACCCTTAATCCAACCATCTAAGTTTTTCAAACACTCATATACCCAGGTAGCCCAAGGGGTACCATCATGGTTTTTGAGGGTCCTAAATCTCTTAAGGTACTGGTAAGGGGTCTTCCCAAATATCGCAATTAAAGCCAGCTTCACACACTCATAATCCATCCTATCCACCTCCCCCAACTCCATTACAACATCAGATGCAACAGTGGGTAGCCTAGAGAAGAGCCAGGGAAGCAATTGATTCCCTGTGAGACCTTGAATACCATGGTTATATTCAAACATTGCCAACCAATCTAAATTATCAAGCATAACCTCATACATACCCACAATTTCTTTAGGCATACGTGGTCTCTTAGGACTAGAAGACCTAGAAGACTCTGGGAGAGAAGCATTTTCAAGAGACAATCTTTTCATTTCAAGTTCTTGATTCAACTCCATTGCTCTGAGCTTAAGTTCATGCTGGTTTTGTTCAGTTTGAGCATTTAAATGTTTCAATTCCAGTTCAAGCCTCATTTTCTCTAGAGCAATGAATTCAGGACAGAGTGTAGGACCTGTGGGGGCCCCAGTGGATAAAGGTTGAGGTTGTTGAGCAGGCAACGGAGCAGAGATACCTACATTAAGAGACACATCTACCTCTTCCAACTCATCATTTATAGACATAGTATCATCCTCAATACTTTCTACATTTGCCAGAGAGTCAGGTATTTCAGACCCACTCCCTAGACTTTGGTTCTTTAACAACTTTTCAACTAATTCAATCTTTTTGCCTTTGGCAGAGAGTTTCCTTTCTTTACACATGTTTCTTAAATAATCAGCAGTGTAACTCAGGAGGGTCTCCTGACTGTGGCTTTCCATTAGGGGTGTCACGGTATTAGTTTTATGACGGTACAATAACCTTCTTGCCAAATGACGGTATATCATGGTTATCGTGGTATAGCAAGTGGAGTTAACTAATCTTAACAAATATTTTCTAAACGGTCATAAATTGTCAGATTTATCATCACAAACAAAACCAGGCACCCAGGGCCAGAATTGGGCTTTTCAACATACTTTCCACTGAAATGCCACCCCTTGTTTCCACCAAACACAAACACACGTGTGGAGAGGGGGGGGGGGGGGGAGCCCTGCTGCAACTGGCAAAGCAAACTGAATAGCTTTTCTTAGGTTGTCATTTAGGCTTTTAGCTCCCCCACTGGCTACTGGTGAAGATGAACATGTTGCCATCTTGATAACCTGCATGCCACAGATCAATGGAGTCTGATGCTAGTATACGCTTGTGTGCATACACACACCCACACACGCACGCACATGCACACGCACACGCACTCTCTTTACGTTGCAGCCTTTAGTTTACTTCCGGGCCAAAAGGTGTTCAGTAATCACAGACATGTTACCCTTTGGTATGGCAGCAGGGAATACCCACAGAGATGAGTAAATTTCGCAGTGTTACTTATTATATGTAAATTCAATGATAGAACCAGAGAAATCCCCCATTGTCATATGTTTAGAAAACATTATCCATTATAAATATATAAACCCCAAAGCCGCCAAACCAAAGTCCCGGGAGGATAGCTTAGCGGCAACGTGCGTGCATTGGAAGCAAGACGACACGAAGCAACACAGGTTCGATCCCCGGGTCCGCGCTTAGAAACCTCTGGGTGTTTAAGTGCGTTATAAATACGCAACTAAGACAAAAACAATTTCTTTAACAGCGCCTCGATGCCTGCGGGCTGTGTAAGTGCTTTAAAAGAAAAATGTAAATAAAAAAAAAGTAAACCCTTTTCCTTCTTGGCACTGTATTTATTCTTCCTATTGCTAACATACTGATTTTGTGTCAGGCACGTGTGGTTTATGGAATGGCATTAAAAACTGCTCAAACTGAAACTACTTGGCAGACGGCACATCCAACAGTGCAAGAGCAAGACTGCGCAGCACTTGCTTACTGCAGCCTTTCCAAATCAGATTGAAAAGCACACTTAACGGTATGAACGGTATACCGGTATAAACGATGTGACGGTTATTATTGTTCAATTAAGTGGTTCACGGTATCTTTAACGGTATACCGTAATACCGTTATATCCCTACTTTCCATATCAGACAGGATTAATGTTGCTTTTTAGTGATGTTAGCCTTGTGGTTAGTTGATCCAAGATAATAGAAGCACTCTAAGTGTAATTACTATACTTTTATCCTCACCGCTGTACAACAGTGTTAGGCAGAATTATTTGCAGTACCCTTTGGGAACACTACACACAATTAAGACTACAAGTGACAGTACAATATCACCTTTGGTACAAGCCTGTACTACACAGTTATAGTGGTAGCAGTAGTGGAGCAGCCAGACATATCTCAAGAGTAAGTGAGCAGTACAAATAGTTACACAAAGGACAGCAATTACTATGATTCAGGCAATCACTGACTCAAGGTTTCTAAATAAAAGAATATATATTTATTTACTCAACAGTTGTATAACATTTCACTATTCTAAGCAAGTTAAAAATCACAATCATAAATACACCACACCACTTCCCCTAAATTCCAGATAAGTTAAGCTCACAAAATGAAGTGGGAGTAAAATGGCACTCCAGCAATTTAAAAGGGAGGGAAAGACAAAGTTATTAGAAATTAGGCAAAACCAACAGGTAAGTACTCAGGGCAATTGAACAAGAGAGACTACAGTGAGGAGATCAACTAGAAAAGGCTTAGGGCCAAAGTCAATGGGTCAAAAGTCTTTTGCTCAAGATCACGTGGTTCAGTGTAGTTTGCGGTAAAGTTTGTGTCACAGATTCCGGACGATGTTGGTTGGTAGAAAAGGTAGTTCAAAGAGAAGAGAAGGACAAGCCCTCAGATTGGAGAAAGATTTCAAACACTTTCCCACGGCTGAACGAAACAGACAACGGGATTTGCACACTACCTTAAAATGGAGAGGGAGCTGTAGCTGAGGCGGACGTTCCTGGTGGTTCCTGCAGGCTCACGGTTCCTGAAGTGACTGTCGGACTGACATGAAGTAGGAAGACTCGAGGGTCCTGTGCCACCCAGGGAAGAAACCAGCAGCAGAGCAAAACAACGAATAAAAGGTGCGCTCCTTAAAACCCAAGCAGGGTCCGACCTTCCTGGCTATCCGGCCGACTGTAGCTCTGTACAGCGAATTCGACCAGAGGAGGGGTCCTGGCTTGTAGTTTGGACGAACTGGTTGGTCCCACCAGCTGAAGGGAAGAAGTTTCCTGGAGGATCTTCTCTGTCGTCGGATTCTGGCGATTCGGACCTGCAGCAGGGCTTCACCGGGCAGTTCAGTCGTGGTAGGGGTCCTCTTCTTCCAGTTCCTTGTTGGTTCTTTTGTTCCAGTGGCGACTCTCCTCTTCCAGTCCCAGAGACCTGCTTTTTAATCAGTTTTCCCCCATTCATACAGTCTCGCTGTCAATCACACAGCAGGGTGGCTGGCCTGGCAAGGCCAATCCCCTTAGCCAATCAGACAAGAATGCGACTTGGGTTACCAAGGGAACCCATGGTAGGGTCCGAAGATCCCTCCCTCACATCCTGCCTACCTAGACTATGAGACACCTTAAGGAGGGCTTCCGCGAAAAGACAGCGAACAAAGGAGTCATCCCCGGTTTGGCGCGCAGAGAGAAACACAAGAAAGAATTTAACAAAAAGAAACGGTGTATAAGCCCAGCCGGAACCAAAATAAAATGTATTTGGTCAAGCGGGTTTATGTTCGAGGCTATTATAATAGCCTAAAACATTACCACGTTTATATAAGATAATCACGGTAAAGTAGTCAGGGTAGATACCACTGCCACCAGCCAAATCTTAATCTTAAGGGAGCGAAACAATGCCCCAAGAGGTCAGACAAAAAGGGATAAGAGTTAACCCTTTCCAATACTCCATGTAAGATGGGGTGTACTGGGTCTGTGGTTTAAAGTGACTATGGTAAAGTTAATGGCAACTTTACCCTTTTCTGGGGGACTGTAGTCAGCCCCAGAAAATGGAGTCGGTTGGAAGTCTAAAAGACAACCCTGTGCCACTGCACTGAAGGTGCTGTGTAACACACATGAAAGATATGGTGCCTTGGAGTAGGTGAGGCTCCAGTGCCCAAGATCACACAGAAAGTAGAAATACACATAGCAATACACATGTAAGAGTGGTAAAAAGGCTCACACTCTTACCAGGTGAAGAAAATAAATTCTAGAGATCCAGCAAAGCTGCTGAGGGACTCATTAGGTAAGGGAAACAGCCATTTATGAGAATTCTCCGTAACTGGGGCTAAAAATGTGGTTTAATTTACTGACGACTTACCCATCACTATAGGAGAACATGACCTCTCCATGCCATTATTATATTCCCGCCAGACACCAGTCAACATCATGGCAAGGGATATGATGAGTAAACTTAATATGACCATCATGTTTACTGACCAGGGGATAGTGTGTTCCACTCCTGGGATTCATTACATAATCTTAACGGAATTCATATCAGCATTTTCAGGCCAGCAGGTACAGTGGGGCATACCCATGGATCCCAATGTATTACAATATGGAGTGAATCTATTGCTAGCATGGCTTCCTGGGATTAGGGTCAAAGTGTTACGGTTACCTGCAGAATTTGTATTCAGGCCAGAAATCACCAGGAAGCAGGAGGAAGGACATGTGTTCCCACTAGAACTAGAAGCAGTTATGGTGAGGAGGGTGATTATCCATGGGACTAATGACAAAGGGAAGATGTGGTGAGCAATGATCGCCTTGGGCGAAGGGCACAGCCTGACTCATCTGACAGATGAGTAACTATTCAGAGATGAGTATTCAGATGATGAAGTGGTATTCTTCATAGGCCTCATGTATTGGGTGAAAATTGAGAGTAGGAAAGTGACACAGAGAATGGCATTGATAAAAAGGACACTGTCTTTTTGTCATAAAGATTTGGCACAGGTACCAAGCATACCGTGGACTATTCGTCCTTATGATGCCGGTCTGCTCAAAGGAGTAGGTGAAGTTAAAATCAAATTAAAGACTGGAGCCATTTTACCAAGAGTGAAACAGTATCCCATGTCAAAAGAAGCAGATGAGGGCATATACGAAACAATCTCTGCATTAGTGCAACATGGAATACTTGTGCCATCAGAATCACCATGTAACGCAGTTGTGTACCCAGTGAAAAAATCAGTGGGGCATCCTGGAGATTTATGTAGAATTTATGCCCCTCTAAATAATATTGTTGAAGCAGAATTCCCATTGGTTCTGAATTCAGCCACGATACTGTGTAACATCCCATCCAAAGCAAAATACTTCACAGTAGTAGATTTAAAGAATGCATTCTTTTCAATCCCCCTTCATGAGGAGTCACAAGACTTGCCCTCAATTTTGTACAGAAATAAAAAGTGCAAACATACTCGGGTGCCTCAGGGGCACTGTGAGTCCCCCTTGATATTCAACAGAGTCCTCAAGATGGATTTAGGGAACGTACACCTTGAAAGTACAGTAGTTCAGTATGTAGACAACGTTCTGGTGTGCAGTGAAATAGAAGAACAGTGCAGAAAGGACCCAGTACACTTGATGACAGTTTTGGCAGACAAGGACAAGTTACAAAATTTCTAGGAGGAGGACTTGTATATTGGACAGTTTATATCCCAAGACGGCCGGAAGGTGACCCCTGAAAGATCAGAAGCTATCATGAAAAAACCTAAGCCAAAGACAGTGAGGGAAATGCAGCAATATGTATGACTGTGCAACTACTGTAGGGCATGGGTTTTTGACTACAGTACATATGTCAGACCTCTGTTAAAAAAGCTCAAGGAAGCTCAGAGAGATGACAGCAGTGTAGTATGGACAAGTGAGATGATCGAGGCATTCAATGAATTAAAAGAAACAATATGCACAGCATCCACTTGTGAAATCCCTGATTACAGTGCAGAATTGTACCTGTTTTCACACTCAAATGGGGTGGTAATGACAGCGGTGCTCACACAGAAGACTATACTGGGAAACAAACCATTAGCCTATTGCAGTGGTATCCTAGACCCAGCGATGAAAGGCTACTATTCCTGTGAACAATAATTGGCTGTAGCAGCGTTTACAATTGAAAAATCAGCCAGTGTCCTGATGGGATGTGAAATGACACTATATGTGGAACACACCCTGTTTGCCATTCTTGAGAAAGCCAAAAGCACATTGACCACACAAAGACCATCAGGGTATGAGGTATTCATTTCAAACCCAGCGATCAAGATAGTAAGATGTAGAGTAGTGAACCCAGCAACATTTATAGCAGAGCCAGTAGAAGAGGGAGACCATGTGCATGATTGCACCAAGTACACTGAACACTATGCCGATATACCCCATGTCAGAGAAAATGCCAACATAGGGGGGGTGCTCTTCATTGACGGATCATCAACCATTGACCAGACTTCAGAGGAAAGACATACTGGGACCACAGTGGTAAAATTAAAACTGGACGCCAACTTTGAAGTAGTGGCAAGTGCAAGACTGCCATTACATTTTTCAGCACAAGCAGCAGAATTGGTAGCGTTTATTGCAGCCCTGGAGACGCATGGGGATGAGGAAATCACAGTGTATTCTGACTGCACCTATGTGACGTCAACAGTACATGCAAGACTGTCACAATGAAAAAGGAGGGGCTTCCTATGTGCCAACGGCAAACCAGTGCAACATGCCATTGTTGGACAGGCTCATAGAAACAATATAGCTAGCATCGGCCATTGTCGTGGTGAAGAGCATAGCCCATACTAGAGGAGGAGACTTATTTTCTGATGGCTACGAAGCTGCAGACACAGAAACTAAAATAGCAGCTTATCTTCCCGAAATATCTGAATTTGACACACCACCTAATAAGCACACACAAACATTCAGCCTGGTAATGAAGGAAGGCATTAATTTTTTACCCATAACACAAATAACAGAATTGCAGGGACACACACCACCGGAAGAGTAGGAACTGTGGAAACACAGGGGATGCTCCCTGTCCCCCACCAATGTAATGTGGTAACAGGATAGTACCAGCAAACTGTTCATGCCTCTCACACTTGTCAAGGTAGCGTCAGAGCAGCTTCACTATCCTGCACATATGACACAAAAGAGTCTTGCAGCTCTAATTTCGGAAGATTGGTTCTCACCCAACCTTCGGTAGCATTGTTAACTGTGCAGTGTATCAAAAGTACACGGCAGGACACACATTGTGAGTTGTGAGAGGAGCAATACCCCATCCTACTGGACCTTTCCAACATTTGCATATTGATTATCTAGATATGCTCCAAAGTTCTAACAGCTACAGGTACATGCTGGTAGTTGTATGCCCTTTTCCCAATGGATCGAAGCAGGTCTGGGCACACACCTTGATGCCACATGTGCAGCACAATTCCTCGTACAAGAGGTCTTCCCGATATGGGGATTGTGTGAAATGCTCTGCTCTTACAATGGACCGCATTTTGCCAATTAACTGTTTGAGCAGGTCACAATCCTACTGGCAGATATGTTCTTTGCCTCTGTAGGCCCTGGGGTGCAAGCACAGACTAATGTCAAGTGGTTGCAGATAATCCAGTGGGAACTGCTACAAAGGATTAACTCAACAGTCAAAGGCTTCAATGCTATGGAGGACGAGTTTATAGCAATAAGGCGCAAGACTCTTCAAAACAGGTATGTCCTTGACCTAATAACAGCCATTGAGGGTTGCGTTCGCGCAAAAATTGGTACATCTTTCTGTACCTACAAACCTGACACAATAAGGAAAATGGAACCCTCACAGAAGATATAACATTACTGACAGACCTTCAAACAAAGATGGCAGAAGAAATAGAGGATGACGATTGGTTTTCCTACCTGTTTCCATGGATCCCCTCCTGGTTGGCTAATGCATTCAAAGCACTAATAGCCATATTAGTGCTAGTACTGTTGGGATTCTGTACCCTCAGAATAGCCATAAGCCAATGAAAGAAGACAGCTTAAAAGGTAGTAGGGATGAAGATAGTGATAAACATGGACATGAAAATGCCCAAATTCACACAAACCGATGATCTACCTCACGTGAACGTGAAAGAAAGTCCTATCATCCCTCCAGTCTTGAAATTGTATTATCCCTGAGATTACCATAATTACATGGGACATTGGGTATTCTGCAAACCGGATGCAGAGTGTTGCTTTATGACCTGGAGTGTGGATGAGCACATAAAGAACTTGGATGAGTTGGGGGCGGGGGGTGACAAAGATATGGACCTCTAAGGTACACTACTGGGGAGAGGGACCTTAGAGATACATGGTCGAGGACTTGACAAAATGGTGGAATGTCGAGAGACTGATAAATCATCCATAGCGTCAGCCCCTCCCCAGCCTCAATGATGTAGGAATGAAAGACGTGCACTATTCATGGAGCCTGTCCCTCTACCCAGAGGCGTTGCTGGGGGGGGCTGAGGGGGTTTTAGCCTCGGGTCTTATGGTTGTTGCCCTGGATAGAAGTTCAGGGGCTACAACCAAAAGGCTAGCAAGCCCAGAGTCCCGCCAGTCCCGACATTAGCTTAGCCCCTGATCTTTTCCAGACCTAGCAACACCCTTGCCTCCGCCGCCATACCACAAGCATGGTGACGTTATACGCTGAGACAACCCTACTGACCTTACCCTGGGATGATTGAAGAAGAGATGAATCTGCAAGCTCTAGCCGACATGGACATGCTGTAACCAAAGATAACAAAATAGCTAATGACACTATGGCCGAACCTGATACATGTATACGCATTAGACACAAAGCAGACATGCATTCACCATGAAGGTTCATGGACACTAGGTCAAACTGCGCTTAGACACGAAAAAATATTCTTGCATTCAATAGACACTAGAACACACATATATATATATATATATATATATATATATATATATATATATATATATATATATTATATATATATATATATATATATATACATATATGCCCTTCTCCTATGGATTGCCATCTCGCCAACCAATTCAGACAATTCACTTTTGCCTAGTCTATCGACTTCTGTCCTCTGATGCCTCATTCCCACTTTGTTGAAGCACTAGCACATCTTAATCTGTGGTTCGTGGATTTTATTATAATGGGTGATCTTAATTTTCACCCAAATATCCCTTCATATTTGCAGGCAGGACAGTTGATTTCTGTCTTGTCTGATCTGGAGCCCGAACAATTAGTAGCAGCTGCTACTCACAGGTGTGGTAACATTTTAGATCTTGTGTTTGCCTCAACAGGTCTGGTTTTAATGGTCCTGGCATTGCCTTGTTTATGGACTGATTACTTTGTGGTCCCCTTCTTGATAAATTCCTCGGCACCAGCTCTTAGGCCAGTTTGCTCATCTTATAGCAGGTGGCGATCTGCCAATTTGGCAGATATTGCACATAATATTATCACTTTCTGCCCTCCTCCTGAGTCCACCAATTTGGTGTCCTTGTCATCAGCCTTACTATCAACTGCTTACCTGCTGGCTTCTTTGATGAAGGCCAAGTACCGTAGGTTCCCCTCTAAGCCATGGCTTTCTCCTGAGCCGGCTGATCTCTGTCTTCTTCGCAGGCACACAGAACACCTATTGCGCTCCTCCTATAGGGAGGTTAGTCACACAGCATTGCGTAGAGCCACTGCTGCATTTCAAACAGCCATCTTCGAGGCTAAACATTCTTTTCAGCCAATGTGACTATTCCTTCACAAGCTCTCTGTGACTCACTCTCCAACTTGTTTTCTGACAAGATAGCTACTATTCGTCAGAATATTGATGACTTAGCATTGCTTCGGTCACTTCATATTGGGAATTCCAACATTGTGCCTGCCCATTTTCATACTTGGTCATGTTTTCCTGTTTTTATTGATGAGGACATTTTGAAGGCTACTAATGCCCTGAAATCGGCTTCTCCGTCGGATCCCATCCTGCTGTCCCTCCTTAAAGGGTTCATACATTTGATCAGTTCTTGGGTGTCATCTGCTGTGAATAAATCATTTGGTGATAGCTGTATCCCTTCTGGTCTTAAGCACGTTATGGTGATTCCCCTCTTAAAAAAAAAACCCTCTCTGGATCCTACTGTTCTCTCTAATTTTCAGCCTAGTTCCCTACTTCATTTGTCATGAAGCTGCTTGAGTCACCTTTGCTTTGTTTTTTTCTTGGAGGATTCTGGTTTCTTAGACCCTTTTCAATCCGGTTTCCGGCCTGGGCGATTTACTGAGTCTGTGCTGGTGTCCGTCGTGGATGATCTGGCCCGCCTGCTGGATGTGGGTGCTGATCTTGTTAGATCTTTTGGCTGTCTTCGACTCCATAGACCATTCCATCTTGGTGGGTCGCCTTGCCTCGGCGGGCATCAAAGGGGTGGTACTCGTCTGCTCCATTCATTCTTGAGTGGGCGCTCACAAGTTCTTTTGCTTTCCTCTTTTTCTTCTGTGCCTTTTCCCACCTCATGCGTGCTTACACAGGGTTCCGCTCTGTACCCCCTTATTTTCAATATTGATATTAAACCCTTGGTTGAACCTATTCACTCTTTTGGCTTCCAATGCTACTCATATGTGGATGACACCCAAATTCTGGTTCACCTGGACTTACTGCAACTCGATACAGCAGCACGTTGCCAGACATGTCTCCAGGCTATCAACATCTGGATGAGTGACAATTGGGTCCTTCTGAATGGGAACAAGACTGAGGTGTTGGTGGTGGGTCCCCCTCAAGTTCTGTCTTTTGGACCACTGATTTCTGGATGTCTTCTCTTGGTCCACTGCCTGAACCTGTCCAAGTAGAACCTTGGCATCAAATTATCTTCCTCTTTGTCCTTTGAGCCTCAGGTTGGTGCGGTTTGCTATTCGGTTTATTTTAAACTCAAAGTCTTACGCAAAGTGCTTCCTTTTCTCCCAGAGCACCTTCATGCAATTGTGTTATCTTCCATGGTTGCAGGTTCTTTGGATTATTGCAATGCCTTGTACCTGGCCCAGCCTTCTCACCTTCTTCATCGGCTGCAGGTGTTGCAGAATACTGTGGCCAGACTGGCTCCTTTTCAGGCATCCGCTTCCCCTATTTTAGCTTCATTACACTGGCTCCCTGTAGCGAAACGGGTAGAATTTAAAGCACTACATTGTGCACCAGGCTTTCTGCGGTTCTGGCCTGTAATTTCTGCGGGAAAAGATTCCTCTCTAGGTCACTGCTCGGTCTCCACTCTGCTTCCCTATTACTTATTCATATTCCTTGTTTTATTCATTCTAGATTCGGGGTGCCGCGCCTTTTTGATTGCGGCTGCCAGATTGTGGAAGGCTCTTCCTTTGAGCTTAGGAGCAACTCAGGATCATTTCTTTTTTTGTCGCTCTCTGAAAGCTCTGTTATTTTAGCTATTGCCTTTACTCGCTACTGCTCCGACTCTATCCATAAGGCCGCTGTTGGTGATAGTTGCACTTTATAAGTAAATAAATAAATAAACAAGTGGAACACAAGACGCCTATGAAGACATATAATGTTTGCTCAATGCAGAAATGTAACAATAACGAATGGCCATTTTGGGGAAAATGGATGCCACAGCCACGTTGCAGTGAATGGAGAGTTCAGGGAGGCCCCGATGCTGCAGAGAAAGTCAGTTTGCTGAACTAGGTGAAACACGGATTTGCATGTATCAGACAAGACATTGTTCTCTTAGATGAGGCAAAAGATCAAACAACCATTGAATACCAGGTGCCACTTAATTGAAATCTCAAAATCACATGAAGAGTAGCTCAATCAAGTCTCTAGAGGCTGAAGAAAGCAATAGCACCCTCATTAATAAGAGCAAAATTCATGGTATAAGATGAGCAGGATAATTCAAAACATGGGGCCTCATTATGAGTCCGGGCCATAATCCACTCTAACTCCTCTATCGAAGAATAGGTGTTACCCCAGTGTGGAATAGCGGAATAACCGCTGTATTCCAACCTGGCGGGCACACACACCGACCAACAGCGGTAACAGTAATACTGCACAGCAGAGTTACCACCTAAAACCCAATAAATGGCATAATTTTTGCCAAAAAGCAACAGAATTTCCATTACTGCCATGCCGGAGGCGGAATTTCGGCTGGTGGAAATTCACCATTGCTATATAAGGAAGCATAGCTGTGGCCATTTTGGAAATCACAATCCCTCAAATATCTGGACTGAGGAGTGCCATCCAAATACACTGGCAATCTTAAACACGTCAGAAGGAAAGGGCAAAGGCAGGGCTCCAGATAAGAGGCTGTATAAGCCTACATTCTCAGAGCAGAAGCTCACGGTATTAGCAGAGTAGGTGGTTGCCCACTCTGATTAGTTATATGAGGCACAAAACAGGAAGACCAGCCAACAGCTCAAAAACTCCATATGGGCTGAGATCAGGGACACTGTGGTGGCCGTAGGCCATGTCCAATGCAAGGTTGACAGCATGACAAAGCGGTGGAATGGCCTCAAGGCCAGGAGCATCATATCCCTCCACCAGTGGGAGACAGCTGCCACTGGAGGTGGGACAGTTGAACCACTGCACCTGACACCCCGGCAGGAAATGGTCAGTGGCATCCTGCATATGGCCGGTATCGAGGCCATGGGCATATCCGAGTTAGGTGCCAGCAGCAAAGGTGAATCTGGTGGGTATCACAGCAAAATGTGGTCCCATATGTGGCCAGCCCAGTAAGCATTCACAAACACACAGACTGCCATGCAAGCAAGAGACGTGAACCCCAGCAAGCATACACCATCCATGTGAGGCATCAGGTCACAACAACATGATTCAGTAAGCAAATGCCCCCCCACCCCTTACATGACACATAGGCATGAAACGGAGCGGATGATGTAGACAAGAATCCCTAATGCAACGCAACTTGGAAGGTACAAAGCACGTCCACATTGCGCATCACAACCACCCATTGCCAGCACAGTGGACACCCATGCACAGGCAACATAGCCATCATTCAACCCTTTCACAAGCCCATGCCAATGGATGGACATCAGTGGAGGATTGTGTCAGACCAACACATGCCTGACATCATGTCCACCTGATTCACACACAACTAAATGCACTGCAATCAACTGACTCCACCAGAACCAGGCATCAACAGTCCTGTTGCACTTCTCAGCAGAACACCCTCTAGCTCTATCCATTCCAGGGATGCACGTCCAAAGCAAGCATGTCATCCGGCACTTGGTACGCCAGATGCAATGCATGCCATGAACACAGTGGCTGACACATGATGCTATGCCCCTCAAGGAGGCCCAACACACCGTGATGACATAGTAGAAGTGACAGTGAATGTTGAATCACCATGCACCGCAGCAACAAAATGTTAACGCACATTTCATTTTGCCCCAACAGGCACGCAATACACCCAGGAAACAACAGAGGAGGCTCGACCCTCCACGAAACCTGAACCAACCCCTACCAGCAAGCAGCCAGTCCAAGGCAGTTCTGGGAGTGGGAGTGTGCCACCCAAGAAGAGGCACCATGTCAGTGTGCCATCGACAGGTACACTGACTGTCCAGATGGACACGGCCACAGGGCCTCCACAGAACCCAATCGTAGAAGCAGCGCCACCAGCAACAGGGCTTCACATCTCCACAGCTGGGGTGACTGTGGAATCACATATGAGCCAGAGTGGGGACAACAGCCTGCAATTCCAGCAGGCCACTGCAGGCACCGCAGACGTGCAGTTTGAGTCTGCAACCCTACAACGATTCAGCCACATCTCCCCCCCCCTCCTCCGCAGTCTCTCGTCCCATCGGGCATCCCGCCATGCTCTACACTATGCAGATGAGTCCTTCTGATGAACAGACCGAATATTCTCACTGTTTAGGGCACCATGATGTACAGGGCAGTTGACATACACAACAGGCAGTGCGTGGCCTCACACTGCAGGCCATCTGGGAAAGTCTTGACCGGATGGAATAGAGGCAGGCAAACATACGTACGTGCCATAGCCCAGGAACAATTGGGCCATTCTCAGGCAATACGTAATTGCATTCGGAGGGCACCTAGGTGGGTGTCAAAGTCCAAAAAACGCCTGTGCAGGAGCACAGTGCAGAGTAATGCCAGAGGTGCGGGAGCTGGCCGAACAGTAGTGATCACCCCATGAGGCCATGGCCAGAGTCATTCACCTAACCTTGGACCATCTCCAGGGAAGCGTGCAGGGGAGTTCAGTCTGCTACCCCTACTGAGGGGTCATTGACGAGCACCCTGCACAGGCGCTCACAACGACGTGCATCACATGCTGCAACACCTGCGGACAAGGGGGAAAAGCAGAAGCGCAAGTGGTTGGTGTTGGGGCTGGGGGAATGGGTGGGATTTGGTGTTGTAGAGGAATGACAGGGGCTCTCTAGCAGTCACCCAGATTACCAGTAGAGAGATCCTCTGGCCCCTCAAAACTCCCCGCCGCAAGAACGGAAGACATCGCCATAGAGCAAAGTTTACCGTCTTTATTATCTAACAAAATGACAGGGATCACAATGGAAAAACATACATTCTCCAGAGCTCTTGTCGTCTGAGCGTGTGTCTCCCCGTTTTATCCAGGAGTGATGTCACAAAAAAGTTCCATCCCCGAAAGCTATCCGACATGCAGATTGGTCAGTTTAGGTGAAACATATAAGCATTCTGTGAGGGTTAGTTCTACTATGGAGTAGCTTTATCTGGTGGCTCCTCCTGGGACCACCTCTACATTTAGTTATTTTATTTATTTATTGTTTGCTTGTTAGGTGCTTATACAGCAAGACAATACTGTTTCAAAGCGCCCACAGGGTGAAGGGAGGGAACAAGGGAGTGAAACACATTGCAATCACAATATTTAAAGCATTGGAAGGAAAAAGAACGAACCTACTATGCCCTGTGAGTATTCAGAACGTGCAAGATCAGCAAGGAAAAGGGTAGAGCAGGTAAGCCTGAGCTCATTGCTGAGCCACAGATGAAGTGCTTGGAGAGTTGAGTGCTACATGGCCTGGAGCCATGTTAGGTGTAGGTGCAAACCTCCTTCGGGGGCGGAGGTGTGCCAAGGCAAGTGCTGAGGGTAAACAGGAACTTGGGCTATTAGGTGTGGGAGGTCAGAGGCCCAGAGGATGCATAATCACAGAAACTGTGGGATTAGCAGAGGAGGGAAGAAGGCAAGGAGGAGGTAAAGAGGATAGTCTTTAGGAGCTTCCGGAATTTAAGAAAGTCCTGCTCAAGGCGCAGAGGGAGGGGGAGGCCATTCCATAGAACGGAGTCAGCTGAGGAAAGCGATCAACCACCTACCCTCTGTTTAGCTTAACACTTTACACAGAAAGAGTTGGTTCCAGAGGAAAGTAGTGGTCTTGAGGGAGTGTTTTCTAAGATAAAGTTGAAGATAGTGAGGTCTCCAGGCCCAGATAGCCTTGTGGATGATGTAGAGGGATGATTTTAATTTAATCCATGCAGCAACCGGGAGCCAGTGGAGACATTTTAGGGCAGGATATATTCGGTCCCTAGGCTTATGGCCAAGGATAAGTCTTGCAGCCCTATTCTTTATTAGCTGAAGGGAACAAGGAACACATCTACTATGCCCTGTGAGTATTCAGAATGTGCAAGTGCAGCCAGGAAGAGGGTAGAGGAGGTAAGTCCGAGCTCATGGCTGGCCACAGATGAAGTGCTTGTATAGTTGAGTGCTACATTGCCTGGAGCCATGTACAGTGTAAGTGCTAACCTCCTTCAGGGGTGGAGGGTGAGCCAAGGCAAGTGCTGAAGGTAAGCAGGAACTGAGGCAATTAGGTATGGGTCAGGGGCCCAGAGGATGCATAAGGGACCCAGACACCAATCACAGAAACTGTGGGATTAGCAGAGGAGGGAAGAAGGCAAGGAAGAGGTAAAGAGGAAAGTCCTCAGGAGCTTCCGGAATTTAAGAAAGTCCTGCTCAAGGCGCAGAGGGAGGGGGAGACCGTTCTATAGAAGAGAGTCAGCTGAGGAAAGCGATCGACCACCTATCCTCTGTTTAGCGAAAAGCTTTACACACAAAGAGTTGGTGCCAGAGGAATGTAGTGGTCTTGAGAGAGTGTATTTAGTAAGATAAAGCTGAAGATAGTGAGGTCCCCAGGCCAAGATAGCCTTGTGGAGGATGCAGAGGGATTTGAATTTTATCCATGCAGCAACCGGGAGCTAGTGGAGACTTTTTAGGGTAGGATGTATGCGGTCCCTGGGCCTATGGCCAAGGATAAGTCTTGCTGCCCTATTCTTTATTAGCTGGAGGGAACAAGGAACAAATCTACTATGCCCTGTGAGTATTCAGAGCGTTCAAGTGCAGCAAGGAAGAGTGTAGAGGAGGTAAGTCCGAGCTCATGGGTGAGCCACAGATGAAGTCCTTGGAGAGTCGAGTGCTACATTGCCTGGAGCCACGTTAGGTGTAAGTGCAAACCTCCTTCAGGGGCGGAGTGTGAGCCAAGGCAAGTGCTGAAGGTAAACAGGAACTGGGGCAATTAGGTATGGGTCAGGGGGCCAGAGGATGCATAAGGGACCCAGACACCAATCACAGAAACGATCGACCACCTAACCACTGTTTAGCGAAACGCTTTACACACAAATAGTTGGTGCCAGAGGAACGTAGAGGTCTTGAGGGAGTGTAATTAGTAAGATAAAGTTGAAGATAGTAAGGTCCCTGGGCCCAGGCAGCCTTGTGGATGATACAGAGGGATTCAGATTTAACCAGTGCAGCATATGGGATCCAGTGGAGACTTTTTAGGGCTGGATAGATGCGGTCCCTGGGCTTAAGGCCAAAAATAAGCCTTGCTGTCCTATTCTGGATTAGCTGGAGGGGTCTCTCAGTAGAGGAAGGTAGATTCAGTAGGAGGCTATTGCAATAGTGAAGCCTAGGGGGAAACTAGGGCTCCGGTAACATTGTGCCTCGGCGGGAAAGTGAGTAAAGGGAGAATTCCTTTGCAAAGGAAGAGCTGAAAGTTGGATTTCTTGGCAATGTCCTGAGTGTGAGAGAGGAAAGAGAGAGAGGAGTTGAAGATGACTCCAAGGATTCTGGCTTCAGAAGAAGGAGCAAGGGGAGAGCTCAAGGAGGAAGGCCAGAGTGAAGGGAAGAAGGAGGAAGCAGGGGTCCCAATGGGAAGGATCTCAGTTGTACAGGCATTGATGCAGAGATCGTTGGAGGTGCACCAGGACTGGATGGCAGATAGGCAGTCAGGGATGATGGAGGGTGCAAGAGGGTCAGCAGGAAGTTTGAAAAAGAGATGTGTGTCATCTGCATAACACTGGAAGTTGGAGGGAAAGGAGGAGATGAGGCATGCAAGCTGAGCAAGGTAGATGTTAAAGAGCCAAGGGGAGAGGATAGAACCCTGGGGGACACCACAGGTGGCAAAGGAAGTAGGAGAGGAGACGGTTCCCAGGATGACTTGGGAAGAGCGGTCAGATAGGAAGGATGTCAACCAGTCTAGTGCCCGTTCCGAGATACCAAGGGCATTGTGGAGCCTTTGTATGAGGGTGGAATGGTTGACCATGTCAAAGGCAGAGGGGAGATTGAGAAGGATGTGGACAGCTGGGGAGTTGGAGTCCAGAGATGCAAACAGTTCTTCATGGGTGTTGAATACAAAGTTGCAGGGTCGTGGGGAAACTATTGGCTCCTGAAACATATTATGCCTTCACATGAAAGGTGACTCTGGATTGGGCAGAATGTGTCCTCCCAGCCCTGGGATCCTAGATGGTTACCAGGCTGAGTGTACCTTTTCAAGGCAATGGGAATGAACATAGAGGTGCTGTGTATTCCCTATTGTTGCCATCTCTGATCACCTATGCCTGAGAGAGTGCATTCAGTTTTAACTCGTAAGCAACACTTGTATCTTTCCACCTCTGGTTCGATGGGAACAGCTCTTTTCTGTCTACTTAGAGTGAATAGGCATTGTCCTGCTCTTCTAGGTCACGTGTATTGAGACCAGGAAATTGAGCTCTCCTGCTTGCAATTATGAGGATTTTAGCCTGAATGTCTTGCAGGTGGCTTATTGTCCTTATGGCTTCCCATGTTAGCGGCAATCAAGCAGGTGCAAGGTAGGTATACGTATACTTGGCATCTTGCAGTTTCAGTTTTGGCAAAGAATATGGAAATATGTATAGAAATATGCAAGTGTATCCGTCATCTACCTGCATGAGTCAAAGCATGTGTTTCATGTCTATATCCAATAAACTAATGTATGTTCATGTAACTTCATGAGTGGATGCCTATGTACTTCATGTCTACGGGAACCTACGTCGTGATGTCAGTGATGTCGTTATTCACTTCTCAATTTGCGGTCAGTCGACTTGTTTGATTAATGACATCTCCATCTCAACCATATCATCGGTTAGGTATGGTTTGAATGGCTATCTGAGAAAGTAACATTTCTCATATATGTGATACATTGATGATGGCGATGAAGGGCCTAAGAGTGAGGTGCATCTGTTGTTTCTCTGTCTTTGGGCGAGTCATGTGGGGGTCATGAGGGCCATGCTTGAACCTCTGTCTTTAATGCCCCCTCTGGTCAACGAGTCGACCATACTACCTACACAACTCTCTCTGTTCACGTACAACTTCGGGCGTCAAACTTTTGTTATCCCTCCGAGATGTCCACAGTACTTTGCATGGTCATCCAAGCTCCATGTCAGGTAGTTGCAGTATCCACCAGGGTTGCACCAGACCCATTTCCCGCAATTGTCACAGGTGTTGAATGGGAACTCGAACACTGTATCAGTTGTGATCAAGTTTTATTCTATGTCTTTGTCTCTTCATCTTCTTCCTTCTCTACATCTGCCAGAACTTTCATCCCTATGGTCTTTTCAGTGGATCTTCTGCATTGCGAAAATTGCTACTCTGATGACACAGAAGGTGAATAACACTAATGACAATGCTCCTACCAATACTTTCAGTCCGTTGGCCATCCATGTTGCTATTCAGGAGAAGATGTACGACAACCAAGCATTGTCCTTTCCTACAGTGTTTGTCTCTCTGCCACCATTTTAGTCTGCACCTCTCGTTATTGGGTAGTGGCCTCTGTCAGGGTCCCATTCTCTTCATCATGTTCAGGATTGAAGGTGCAGCAAGAAGGCCCGATCTTGGCACACACCCCTCCTCCATAGGACATATCTGTTCTGGAGGGCGTTTAATCTGACCGCTCTCAGCTCTTCCTTGATAGCGTTGAACCTTTAGATGGCTGAATTTATCATCTGCATCAGCTCCCAATGCATCATCTGAAGCCATTTGGCATTCATGTTTGCTTGGACTACTGGAACGATGGGCACAAAGAACATTTCTGTTCTGCTGAACAGCCTGTTTTCTGGTGGTATTGCGTCCAATGCCTCTTTCATTTTTGATGATGCATAGTTTCCTCTCTTCACTGAAGTCAGCTCTGTAGATCCCTTCTTCCTTTGATGAGCTTCCATTTTGGGGAATCCATCTACTTGCATGTCTTTCCGGGGGAGTACCCATGCTGGTGTGTTCAGCTGTACGAGTGAGCATATTCCTCCCCAGTTGGGTGGCATCTGCATCTATGCCTTCCACCTGCAGGCACAGAAGTGGTCCATAAGCTCTGCAGTTCTGACCTTCATGCCTGGTATTTTTTTCGAGATCTGCTTACACGCTTTATTCTCTCCAACCTTTACCAGACCATATTTCTGGAAACATAAGGAAGCACCCTTGAGTGGTAGAATGGGCATGGGCCCTGCTTCGATTTCCACCCATGTGAGCAGTTTTACACTTGCTTCCCATTCTTTGAGGAAATTGTCATTTTCCTTCTGCACTATTTCCGCTGGAACTGTTAGGAGCGCATGTGTTTTGCTCCGAACCACCCCTTCTTTCCACCCATCTACTGTGTAGACTTGTCCATATACCAGCACCTGCAGTCTTTCCCAGCATCCTGGCATTCTCCCTCTCTCCCTCTGTCCTATCCTAGGACACTGTAATTCCTTTTGTGTCACTACCTTTGCTTCTCCTTTGTGCAGACCTTCAGTGATATATTCTATGGTTTTGTCTGTACTTGTCCATCATGCCTTCTGTCTTGATGTAACTATCTTCATACGGCAACGTCTTTCTGGACATCCACCTAAGTGTGGTTCGCTTTCCATGAAATTGTCCTCTTGTGGTACAGAGTGATAGATGCATGAGACACTGTGCTCTGGCCATTGGAATTTCAGTTGCTATGAATGTTCTGTATGCACTCATGGCGTAGGGGATGAGTGAACATACGTAACAGCTCTCTCCTGTGGTTTCCTTCCCTACCTTGCCCATGTGCTTGTACCACATGTTGTTGGAAATATGGGCCGAATCAGTTAAATATTAATTTACCTGGCTGAAATCTATATCTGCACTGTGTCTAAGTCTCTTTACTTCTTTAGCAGCGCCTGTCACCTGCCCACATATGGCTTTCATAAAACATGGATAGGGGTTACGTTAGTAGGGGGTCAAGATTTGTGCATGTGAAAATAAAATTATTCGTAAAAGGGGGGCACTGTTGCCCACGAGAGTGAATGGCTGCTCTTGTGTAAGCTCTGGCTGAATCCAGGGCCGGAAAGCCGAAATAAGCATTTTAATGACTCCGGTTTTATGCGATTCTAACATAGGATGTGTGATAATACCAACAGATTACCCACACGAAATTTGGACCTGAAAGGAGAAGGGAGTTCAGAGTTGTGAGGTCTGCTAACCCCTCAGCGGCAGTACAGGACGCGGCCGCTGAGGATCAGGGGGAGGGGCCCGGCGCCAAAACTATGAGAGCGGCGGTGGCTGAACACTCGATCTGCACTTCCAGTGAGGGAGAGTCGCGGGCACTCCGGGCCCCGTAGAGCGCCTGATGACCCCCCTCTGATCTCATCACTGCAGCGACTTGGATCAGCGAGAAGCCCGGTGCCGCTGGGGCTCGTTATGGAGGAGGTAAGCTGCGACCCCTCCCCGAATACGCCCGCCAGCCCCCCAAGCAGCCTGTAGGCTGCGACACAGCCCCTGGACTTGACGGCGGCTGCAAGAAATTGGGCAGGCGGCCCAGGCGGCTGAATTAGGCTTCACATTGCAGGGACACAAAGCTTGAACAATGGGCCGGGGGTGCGGCGAGATACCGCTTCACCACCCCCTCTCCCCATCCCCCACCCTCCATTGACGGCAAATTAGATGTTGCGCAGCCTGCCCAGAGCATAAAAGGGAAGCCACAGTCGCCGCCCAGGCCGCACATAATAAAGCCCCCCAGGACTATTGGGTGGCCATGCATAGTCAGTGGGCACACACGTGTTAACGGGGCGAACGGATCTCTTGCCACCCCAAACGCATCAGATCCAGGGGCACGTCAGAGCCAACGAATAAGGTACCGGCAAGGGCCCCAACGTCAGCATCTTGACTTTGGAGGGGGCCAAGACATCTGAGCAGCATCATATAACCCCCTCGTGATAAGCAGAGGCGGCAACGGCCCGCCACACAGCATCACCCCCGGTACTGTGAGCAACGGGGCGAGGGACAAAACAGGACAGGGAAATCTCGTCACCCAAGGGCGCTGATGTAGGTGCCCCCAATCTGGGCCACTGCAAGCTCAATAAGAAACAATGCATCAACATTTGCATCACCTCTGTGACCTCAGTGGATCTATACAGAGACATCAAGCTGGCAATTAGTGTGCCCCCCACCACATTATTGTACCACAGACATCGTTCCGGCCCCCCATGGGCGTAATTGTACAACGCAGGGTATGCTGTAACCTGGACACTAGGTAGCCCTGCTTCTCAAGCGATATATCTCAGGCACAAGAAAACTGGTAAGGGATACACCAGAGCAACCCCTTCTGATATACGGTTTGCAAAGGTAGCAGGCGCCCTTCTCTCGATAGAACCAGGCTTGATAACCTGCTCAGTGGTTATTAACCACTTGAGAGTTCGCAGCCACTGCTTTTTCTCACTGTGCCTTTCACGGATGGGAAATATCCATTTGCATATCAGTCTTTGTCCCGCCCACAAGGGGAGTCCAGCACCGAAATGCTATGGCAATTGCTCTCTGAACAAGAGTACCATCAGCAACCCCATACATGTGTTTCAGCCTTGTTGGGCATCATCAGTGAGGTGAAGCTGATGCCTCTCTAAGCACAGTGAGAGGGAGACCACGTCTGGTTGCCCCCAGGAGACCTAGGGTTACCAATCTCAGGTTACCTGGGGGCAACCAGACGTGGACTCCCTGTACACATACAGACGTGTATGGGGTTGCTGATGGTACTCTTGTTCAGAGAGGAATTGCCATAGCATTTCGGTGCTGGACTGCCCTTGTGGGCGGGACAAAGACTGATATGCAAATGGATATTTCCCATCTGTGAAGGTACAGTGAGCAAAAAGCAATGGCTGCGAACTCTCAATGTGGTTAATAACCACTGAACAGGTTATCATGCCTTGTTCTTTCGAGAGGGGGGCGCCTGCTACCTTTTTTTGTATTTTTGAAAGGAACTTGGGGTTGGTCACCCTAGGTTACCTGGGGGCAACCAGACGTGGACTCCCTGCTCACTGTGCTTAGAGAGGCTCAGCTTCACCTCACTGATGATGCCCAACAAGGCTGAAACACATGTATGGGGTTGCTGATGGTACTCTTGTTCAGAGAGGAATTGCCATAGCATTTTGGTGCTGGACTGCCCTTGTGGGCGGGACAAAGACTGATATGCAAATGGATATTTCCCATCTGTGAAGGTACAGTGAGCAAAAAGCAATGGCTGTGAACTCTCAATGTGGTTAATAACCACTGAACAGGTTATCATGCCTTGTTCTTTCGAGAGAGGGGCGCCTGCTACCTTTTTTTGTATTTTTGAAAGGAACTTGGGGTTGGTCACCCTAGGTTACCTGGGGGCAACCAGACGTGGACTCCCTGCTCACTGTGCTTAGAGAGGCTCAGCTTCACCTCACTGATGATGCCCAACAAGGCTGAAACACGTGTATGGGGTTGCTGATGGTACTCTTGTTCAGAGAGGAATTGCCATAGCATTTCGGTGCTGGACTGCCCTTGTGGGCGGGACAAAGACTGATATGCAAATGGATATTTCCCATGTGTGAAGGTACAGTGAGCAAAAAGCAATGGCTGCGAACTCTCAATGTGGTTAATAACCACTGAACAGGTTATCATACCTTGTTCTTTCGAGAGAGGGGCGCCTGCTACCTTTTTTTGTATTTTTGAAAGGAACTTGGCGTTGGTCACCCTAGGTTACCTGGGGGCAACCAGACGTGGACTCCCTGCTCACTGTGCTTAGAGAGGCTCAGCTTCACCTCACTGATGATGCCCAACAAGGCTGAAACACGTGTATGGGGTTGCTGATGGTACTCTTGTTCAGAGAGGAATTGCCATAGTATTTTGGTGCTGGACTGCCCTTGTGGGCGGGACAAAGACTGATATGCAAATGGATATTTCCCATCTGTGAAGGTACAGTGAGCAAAAAGCAATGGCTGCGAACTCTCACTGTGGTTAATAACCACTGAACAGGTTATCATGCCTTGTTTTTTGAGAGAGGGGCGCCTGCTACCTTTTTTTGTATTTTTGAAAGGACCTTGGGGTTGGTCAGCCTAGGTTACCTGGGGGCAACCAGACGTGGACTCCCTGCTCACTGTGCTTAGAGAGGCTCAGCTTCACCTCACTGATGATGCCCAACAAGGCTAACACACGTGTATGGGGTTGCTGATGGTACTCTTGTTCAGAGAGGAATTGCCATAGCATTTCGGTGCTGGACTGCCCTTGTGGGCGGGACAAAGACTGATATGCAAATGAATATTTCCCATCTGTGAAGGTACAGTGAGCAAAAAGCAATGGCTGCGAACTCTCAATGTGGTTAATAACCACTGAACAGGTTATCATGCCTTGTTCTTTCGAGAGAGGGGCGCCTGCTACCTTTTTTTGTATTTTGCCCTTCTAATATACTCCCCAGAGCTGAACGATGCCCAAGAACTTTGGCCCCAAGAGGAACAAGGGAACCATTGAGAAATATACGACTACAATGCAGAGAGGTACTGACTTGGAGATGGATGAGGAAAGGGCCGCACAGGAACAGCAGGCCCCCCAGCACCAATGATGGACCCCCAGGCGGTCTTTCTGGCCATGCAGCCGGGCTTGCCCTCACCGACAAGATAGACGGTATCACAGCAAGTGTTGCTTCTATAAAAACACAACTAGACAAAACAACATCTCGCATGACCGAGGCAGAGACGAGGATATTAGGCACTGAAAACATCTTAGACACCCTGAAAAAAACTGTGTCCACAATGGCTATAGAACTTGGGACGGTGAAATCCAAATGTGAAGATTTAGAAGCGAGGTCTCGAAGGAATAATATTCGCATAATTGGTGTTCCAGAGGAAGCTATGAAGGGATCAATGGAGAAAGCAGTGGAGGACCTGCTGCGCACACTGCTGGGCGATCCTGGATGGTGGCCATTGTTCATTGTGGAGCTGGCACACAGATCACTCGCCCCGAAACCGAAACCCGAGGCATATCCCAGGCCTATCATAGCAGGTATGATTAACTACAGGGACAGAGACCTGATCCTGAAAACCGCCAGAGAGAAACAGGAACTGAAATGGGAAGCGAATATCATACGTATCTTTCCAGACTTCACTCTAGCGGTGCAACAAGAAAGGAAAGGTTATAGGTCAAAGGATCGACTGCAAAGGGTCGAATGACAAAAGGTTCGAATTTTTTTTTTTATATACATTTTTTTTTGGGCCACCCCCCCCCCCAACCCCTGTTTTTGTGGTAAAAACCACTTTTTTTACCTACACGGAAACCCAAAAATAAATATATAAATAAAGAAAAATTAGAACCTTTGGTTTTCGACCCTATTGACTCTCACCTTTTGCATTTAAGCCTTTTGTAATCGATCCTTTGACTGGACACCGAAAGGAAACTCTTCACAGGGGTCAAGAAAATGCTTTGTGATCAGCAAGTGCAATACGCAATGCCCCACCCCGCCAGGCTCAAGATTCAGCATCAGAATAAATCATATGTTTTCACATTCCCAGAGGAGGCAGCGAACTTTGTAGAAACACATATTCCCCCTAATAACGGCCAAACCTAAGCGGGGGGCAATCCAAGACTCCCTAGGGTCGCACAATGGCTACCACGTTCAAAAAAACAAGATGGAACAGTAATGGCAAAGGCCCCCCTCCCTTGGGAGGCCCGCATCATGGATGTCTAAAACGTATGCTACATATGGCACTGATAGCGCTAATCCAGAGACGCCATGATGAGTGAGAGCAACCAGCCAAAGCCGGATACAACACTTGCAACCCATGACGGCACGGGCACTGGAGAATGCCGCAGCCCCCCCTGTAGCAGGTGCTCTTGATGTTGTTGGATGGGGAGGGATGGAAATTAAATGGCACAGTTGAAGTTTGGGGAACTGTGAGGGAGGGGGTGGTATCACTTCGGGATTGTTGGGGTTTTGTTACGGAAGGGAAGTTAGTAAAGCAAAAAGCACACAGGTCTTGAGCACGAAGTCAATGGAGCATACACCGGTCACACACGGGTGTGTACGTGAATTCAAACACTTCAGTGACTATGGCTAAAGCGAGTGATGACAATATCAATGTGTTAAGCTGGAATGTAAGGGGCCTAGGGTCTAGCATTAAGAAAAGGAAGATTATGGCCTATCTCAACAGACAAGCTGCCAAGATAATCTTCTTGCAGGAGACCCATATCGGTCCCCTGCAGGGCGGACATTTGATACCGAACTGGGGGACACATCAATATTTCACAACTTACTCCAGGCGGGCAAGGGGGGCTGCAATTCTGATACATAAAACATTATCGTTTGAATGTATTAAAGCTGAATGCGATCCTGAAGGAAGATACGCGTTGCTCCACGTCAATCTCCAGGACACGGAAATAGTCTTCCTTAATATATATGGACCAACATTGATCACCCAGAATTCTACTCCTCAGTGTTTGAAAAATTGGCGAACTTTCCCACGGCCTGGGTGCTATGC
Organism: Ambystoma mexicanum; assembly: GCF_040938575.1. Lineage (NCBI taxonomy): Eukaryota > Metazoa > Chordata > Amphibia > Caudata > Ambystomatidae > Ambystoma > Ambystoma mexicanum. The sequence continues at coordinate 602,352,399 of NC_090936.1, forward strand.
GGAGGGGACATTGATACTATTTTGGACACAAGACTTGATCGCACATCTACGCAAACCAGAACATTAACCAAAGCAGCACAGATAATACTTACACATATGTCGGATTTAAACCTACAGGATGCTTGGAGAACATTAAACCCATCCACGAGAGAATATATGTACTACTCTACTGTCCACAACATGCACTCTAGAATAGATTTATGGTTAATAGACTGTGACAGCTTGGCATGGGTAAAAGGCACCCACATCCACCCTAGGACTTACTCGGATCATTCTCCAATACAACTAACATTGCAAATCCCCGGAAGGGTTAAAAACAGACCGCTATGGAGATTTAAGCCCGCAGACTTAAAAGACCTGATCTATAAAAACTCATTGGTGCAATACATACAAGAATATTTTGACATTAATGAAAACTCGGTTTCGAGTCAGGCAACACTATGGCAAGTATTTAAAGTATGCATAAGAGGTCAGTCAATATCCATAGAGGGCGGGATCCTCAAAGACATTAGGGGTAGGCTAGCCCGACTGGAAGCACAAATATCATCCCTGTAATCCCAGTATGTACTCGCCCCATCACCACAGCTTAGCGCAGAAATAAGAACCAAACTCGATGAATATAAGGAAGCAGCGGATCAAGAGATCCGCTACTTTGATAGACCGGTCATGGCACACAGATATGGGGAAGGGGAACGCCCAGTGAAGTTACTGGCAATGACGGTACGGGGAGAGAGAGGTCCCACGACTATACCTTGCATACAGATGGCAGATGGTACAGTATCTACAGACCAAAATGAACTTAAGGCAACATTCTATTCATTCTATAAAGAGTTATATTCCCCCCAGAGTATTGTCACTGAAGCTGAGATAGACCACTACCTCTCCCAAGAACCAGCGACTCTGATAGCAGATGTCACTAGGGAATCATTGGAGGAACGCATCAGAGAGGCTGAAATAGCCGAAGCAATAAAAGCATTCCCGAATGGGAAGGCGCCTGGCATAGACGGGCTGGGAGCCGAATTCTATAAGGAGTTTAGTTATTTACTAGCACCCAGGCTGCACTCCGTCTGAATGGAAGCATTAGACAAAGGTGAACTGCCAGAAACCACTAGAGAGGCAATAATCACACTTTTGCTTAAATCAGGGAAACCTACTGGGGAATGCGGGTCGTACTGGCCACTATCTTTAATAAATACGGATGCCAAGATCCTAGCGAAGATACTAGCAACCAGACTCACACCATTGATGCCATATATTGTACATGAGGACCAAGCAGGGTTTATAACGGGCAGGTCCACAGCAACAAATATTAGACGATGCCACCAAATCATTGCTATAATACCCCCCCCCGAGACTCAAGGGATAGCGGTCTCCCTTGATATGCGAAAAGCATTCGATACGGTCTCCTGGCTCTTTCTATTCGGGGTACTAAGAAATTACGGGTTTGGCCCTAGATTCATAAAATGGATCCAAATATTATACACAAAACCCCATGCGAAGATTAGAATCAATGGGTCCTTTACGGAAATACTAGAACTTCTAGGAAGCACTAGACAAGGCTGCCCATTATCCCCGCTACTCTTCGCTCTAGTTATAGAACCCCTTGCTGACATTCTTAGATCACGATACACCACATCTGGGATTTGGCTCAGAGGCAAACCGCACATTATAACACTATATGCGGACGATATTCTGTTATATTTACAGAATCCCGACCGCACATTGGGCAAGGTCCTGGCAGAAGTAGAAAAGTTCAGAGAATACTCAGGTCTACGCCTTAACCCTAGCAAGTCAGAGATATTCCCACTCACTGATAACACCACGCAACCCCAAAATCTGCACGGCCTCATATGGAGTCCGGTACACATTGGGCCCCATTACACGGAAGGCGGTAATGGTTAACGGCCACCGTTAATGGTAACGGTGACCGTTAACCAGTACCGCCTTACTACGAGGTCCCTTAGCGGGTTGGTGCTTTAACGCCTGCTTTTTGCAGGCGTTAAAAACCAACCCGCTAAGGGACCTCGGAGCTAATTACGGCACCTCAAAATTGCGGTGCCGTAATTAGCGCCTTCCCCATTCCCATAGAGCTCTATGGGGCAGAAATGGGAATGGGGAAGGGCAATGGCGGAAGGGGGATTTACCGCCCCACCAACCTTGGAATGGGGCGGTAAATCCCCTTTCCGCCAAGGCGGTGCCGGCATTTTACCGGCATGAGCCATGGCGCTAATAGCGCCATGGCTCACCGCCTTCCGTGTAATGAGGCCCATTGTCTATCTAGGCGCTAACATTGCCAGAACAGCCCAGTTATCCCGGACTCTGAACTATACTGTGCTGGCGGAAGCACTGTGCACCAAAATGAAGCGCTGGAGTGTTCTGCCCATATCGTTGATGGGGAGGATAGCACTCATTAAAATGATAATACTGCCAAAGCTTTTTTACTTATTCAGTACAGTACCGCTCTGGCCCGGCCGTGCATTGTTCTCCAAAATTAATAGTGCCTGCACATCATTTGTTTGGGTGGACATCCTAGATTGAGCTGGAGGGTATTGACAGACACGTATCCCAGGGGTGGGTTGATGGCACCTGACATGGAACTATACTACCTAGCCGCGCGGGCACACTTTGCAGCCAGTTGGGCTTCCTGCTTCGTCCACCCTGGACCCCCACCTCCATCTTCGGCGGAGCGAGAAGCGACGGTGGCCCTACAGGTGATAACTAGGCCGACCCCCAAACATTACAACACGATATGCCCAACCAAGGTTACGAGAACGGCATGGTCCAAAATTGCTGATATTTTCGGTACTAGTAAATTATACCACCCGAGTATGCCAATCTGGGGTGACCCCCACACACCCTTCACCATTGAGAGCGAGATGGCGATGCATTGGAGTGCAAGAGGCATCACACAATGGGGGCAGCTATTCTCGGAGAAGCACTTTCTACAATGGGAAGATGTTAAGGACATAGTGGGTAACATGGGGGCACATAAACAACAATATCATCGGTTAGCAACCGTCACATAGCATATATACCCGACTTTCCCGGCTGAACCTGAAATAAACACGGGACTGGGCTACATTTACACTGGGGGGACTCAGAAAATTACGGCCTCTACGCTTTATAAAGTCATAGTACAGACACGCCCACCAGTGACCCACATGGCTAAGGACAAATGGGAGCAAGACTTGGGGCAACTGATAGAGGACCAAGAATGGTCTCATATCTGTGCTCTGAACAGAACGATATCGTGCAACTCCAGATTCAAACTGATTCACTATAAAATAGTCCACGGGACACACTATACACCATTAAAACTCAAGCGAATATATCCCGCTTCATCAGGTGCCTGTCCAAGATGCAACACAGAAAAAGCCAACATATTTCATATGTTGTGGGATTACACAGTACTGAGAAACTATTGGGCAGGAGTTTGTGGAGCCTTAGATAAAATGGCAGACCATCCGGTGGAATGGACACCGCGGTTGTGCATGCTGGGAGTAGGCAGGAAAATGGACCCGACGTGGAGAAAACTTTTAAACCTAAGCCTAGTAATAGCCAAAAGGGCCATACTAATGAGATGGAAGAATGCACAACCGCCGACTAAGGAGATCTGGAACAGAGATATGATGTGGGCCAATGACACTGAAGAATTATACATAGACTCTGTAATGCCCCAATCTAAACCCAGGAATGTATGGACAAGGTACAAACAATATCTGGCAGACTTAACTGAACATAAAACCCTGAATGCAGTGGAAAGCTAATTTGTATTTGTTGTATAACCACAAAGTTAATGGTATTAATGTATGTGCATAACCTGTGTGCAAAGATAAATAAAGTTTAAAAAAATATATTTTCGTAAAACACGGAGGGTAAAGAGGTAGAGACAGCAGAAGGCACAAAACATAATCACAACATTTCAAATTAGGCCTCCCATTTTGCGATTACCAAGTGTTCTCTTGCATTGCTCCGAGGGTCTGTTAAACTCACCGGAAAAGCTTTAAAAATTTGGGTTTATGGTTTTGTGTGTTAGGTTAAGCTCTGCATCTATAATATTGTGCGAGTGGTTCATAAAAAAATAATTCCCAGACTATGCAGATTCTCAAATCACTGAGGAGTGTAATTGTACAGAGATCCCCGTAAGTCAGCTGTGGCTAGGTCTGGGCTACATGAAACACAAAGGAATGGAAAAACAATCGAGGAGGAATCATTCGCTCAGTCTCCGATTCTATCACAAATCTAATAAAGTACTCTTGAAAGGACAAATGCAGATAGGGAACCATGTGCATAGGACAGTCTGTACTCTCTCGATGAATACCTAATGTAAGGAAAAGAGTGCCTATTCTAGGTGTGTGTATTGTCCTTCCCTAATTCTTTGGTCCTGGACTGAGTCTGTCACGGTTGTGGTGCTTCTTCTTTATCTTGGTCTTCTCCTTGCATCAAATCGTATTTGTTCTATCGGAGGAGATCTCAACTCGGCAGGGCTTTACATCTCCAATGTATCTCCAGATCTTCTTGCCACTTAACTTTACTGCACAGTCTGTAGCCTGCTCAACAACGTATGGCCCCTCAAATCTGGGTTTGCACCAGGGCCTGACAAAACTATGCAACAAAAGGGTATACCCGGGGTAACGTAGTGGCGGCTTTAAAAGTTCCAGGTTCGCTTCTGGGGTGTTGTCTTCTTCGCTGTTCTTTGACCTCTCCCACTGTGCCTGCAGTTGACAATAAATAAAAGAGGCACTAGCCAACAAAGACGCAATATACTTGTGCATTTCATTTCCAAACACATCAGAGGTTGCATTGGCATCTGTCAATGCCCTAGTGGGAGGAGCGATTGGGAGTCGCATGTGCGGTCCAGTTACCATCTCATTGGGCATTAAGTGGTGGTCAGATCCAGGCTGATTGCGCAATGCAAACATGGCTAAGTGCAAAGCGAGAAGGGCCAATTTGGCGGGGTATGGCTCCTCTCACTACACGTAAAGTATGTCCAGTGGTAAACTTCTCACATGTAACACAGTTTTCCATGAACATGGCTATGTACTCCAATATTTGTACAGAACCACTCTTCCCCAATGTGTGCGGCAAGTACGTCCCTACACAGTTGAGTGGGGTGGTGCAATTGCCTGAGTGCAATCTGTAAAAGTGCTGCTGGAATGACTAGCGTGCCTGTGTTCTCCTGTGGCCACAAATTGTCCGCAGGAGATATTGAACATCTCCTTTTCACCCATAATACTTTCTCTTCCACCAGTGCCCTTTCCTGGAATTCCATGATTTGAATGGCTGGTAGGGTATTATAGCTTTCTTTTAGAATCATATTGCACACATGAATACTTTTGTTTGATGGGGTATCAAACTCAGTTATTTAATGTAAATATTCTGCGTGCTTTGCTTCTGAGTCTGTGGCTTTGTTGCCCCGGTAGACTAGGTCCTTCCCCCTCGTGTGGGCCTGGCACTTTATGACTGCTATGGCTGATAGTAGTTGAAGCGCATCTATGAGGTCGCCCAATAGGGGCACGTACTGCACTGGTGTAGCATCAGCATGTCGGAAGCTCTCCCCTGCCTTCCTGACAGCCCAGAGTATAGTGTAGACATCACGTAGGCCGAATCCGAGTACACTGTAACTTCCTGGTCCTTGCATGCTTCTAATGCCATGATGGGAGCCACTAATTCTGCTGTTTGTGCTGAAAAATGAGAAGGCAATCTCACGCTTGCTATTACTTCAGATGTCCCTTCTAACTTCATCTTCACCACTGCTGTCCCAGTATGTTTTTCGCCCGTTGCCTGGTCTACCATCGAGGACCTGTCAATATAAAGCTCTTCTCCCCCCTTAAGTGCCTTCTCCCCACCTTGGGAATGTCATCCTACTGCTCCATGTATGTGGTACAGTTGTGCACATAGTCTCCCTCTTCCACTGGTTCAGCTAAAATTATTGCTGGGTTCACAATTCTGCATCTCACCATCTTTATCGCCGGATTTGAGATGATTACCTCGTATCCATAAGCTCTCTGTGTCGTCAACGGGCCTTTCGATGATTGCAAAGAGGGCATGCTCCACTTAAAGCCTGGTGCTGCACCCCATCGTAATACTCACTGACTTTTCTACCGTGAATACAGCAGCAGCCAGAGCTTGTTCACATGGGTAATGTCCTCTCATTACTGGGTCTAGACGTCCACTATAGTAGGTCAGTGGCTTGTGCCCTAAGGTAGTCTTCTGTATGAGTAGCGCAGTCATCACTAATCCGTTGGAGTGTGAGAACAAATAGAATTTGTAATGGTATCTGGGATCCCTAACAGGGGAGCTGTGCATATTGGTTTCTTCAGGTCCTCGAATGCTTCAGTCATCTTGTGTGTCTATAGTAACATGCTGTCCCCTCTCTGTGCCTCCCCGAGCCCACTTAGCAAGGGTCTCATGTATGTTCAATAATCAAAGACCCAGGCCCTGTAATAATTGCAGAGGACCAAGAATTGCTGCATTTCTCTCACTTTCTTTGGAGTCAGCTTTCTGTGGATCGCATCCACCCTTACTGCAGTAACTTTTCGGCCTTCCGTCGGGATGCCACATAGGATTGTCGCTGGATTAGGAACTAACAGAAATACAGCTTCAACAATTTGGTTCAAAGGGCACCAATCCTGAATAAACGCCACAACCCTCTGGTTGCTTTTTTTTTACTGGGTACACAGTGGTTTTACATTGCGATTCTGAGGGTGCCAGAATGCCTTGCTTCACTAATGCACCGATCATCTCTTTGTCTGCTTCCACTGACAGAGGATACTGCCTTGCCCTTGGTAAAATAGCCCCTGGTTTAAGCTTTATCTTGACTGCCCTTATCGCTTTTAGCAGACCCACGTTGTAGGGACTACTGGTCCATAGGATGCTCGGTACTCGCCCCAAGTCTTCTTCGGGAAATGGTGGAGGTGCTTTTTCGCAACACGGCCATTCTCTGTGGCACTTCCCTATAAGTTACTCACCCAATGTGTAATGCTTATGTCGAACACCACCTTGTGATGTGATCAATCATCTTGAAACAATTCTCCATCTGTCACATAAGTCAATCTGTATCCCTCCCCCACTGCAATCACTGTCCTCCATGATCATCCTGTGTCGTCAGTCCCAGGCAACACTATACTTTTGTCCTTATTATAACTGCCTCGTGTTCTATTGGAATCACCTTTCCTACTTTTTCATCTAGGGGAAATTCTGGTCTGAATAAGAATGTGTTGGGTATAAGTAGCAGCCTGCCATGTATTCCTGGGAGCCACGCTATCAACACTTCCACTATATATTGAAACAACTCGAGGTCTGCTGGCATCCCCCTCTGTACCGCCTGCCCACAATATGCATGAATGAGTTCTTTGTTGTTCGTGTAATGAATTCCTGTTGTCAAGGACACTATCTCTTGGTCTGTGAAAGATATGGCCATGTTAAGTTGGCTCATTATATCTCTACCCATTATGTTCACGGTTGTCTGTCAGAAACATAACAGTGGCATGGTCAGGCCATGTTCTCCTACATAAAGTGGAAGTTTGTCAGTAAAAGGAACCAAGTCCGTAGCCCCAGTGAATCCCTTAACATTCATGGCAATGCCTGACATTGGGTATCTCCCTTTCTTAATACAGGATCAGGTTGCCCCTGTATCTATGAGAAAGGAAAACATCTTGTCACCTTTTGACCTAGCAGTTCGGGCTGGACTTCCCCTTTTGGGGTGGGGCCAAGCCTGATTTGCATATGGTCTTTCCCCTTCTGTAATGGCTTGGCAGGCGAAGAACGATGGTCTGGAGGGTTGCCCCGAGCAATGCCAGTGGTTAAGATTCAGTCTAAACCTTCCAGCCATCACCTCTTTGTTTTTGCTTTGTCACCCCGAGTGGGACGGGTATGCCCAGACGTGGGTCCCGTGCCTGCTGGGCCTAGAGACCCAAGCTACTCCTCACTGATGATCCCCAACAAGGGTGAAACATGTTTGGGGATGCTTGTGGTCTCGTGCAGAAGGGATGTGACCTAGCAGTTCGGGCTGGACTTCCCCTTTTGGGGTGGGGCCAAGCCTGATTTGCATATGGTCTTTCCCCTTCTGTAATGGCGTGGCAGGCGAAGAACGATGGTCTGGAGGGTTGCCCCGAGCAATGCCAGTGGTTAAGATTCAGTCTAAACCTTCCAGCCATCACCTCTTTGTTTTTACCTTTTGTCACCGCTACATGTGGTTCCTGATTCGGATTGGGTGTAACTGATTGAATTGAACACATCAGCTCTGTCTGTGGGCTGCCCTATTGTGGGTTTATAACATTCCTGTCCTTGTGAATTGATGCCCCTTCAACAGTTGCCTACCCACAATTTCTGCATCGGAGTCTGCATTGCAGAGTCTCTGTGTGTCATGGCCATAATGTTCTGCTGTGTTGATGCCTGCTGTGCTGGTTGTGATGGCTGCCTGTGCCCCTACATCTGCGGTGCCTGGGTCATGGGCTGGTATGGCTGTACTTGCGTGTCCCGTGTGTGTGCCAGTTGTGGCACATATGCCTGTGCTCGCGTGTGATTCTTGGCATAATAATCAATCTGCCCTGTCTGATATGTGGGTTGATGCTGCATTCCCCCATTCTGAAGTATCCCACCTCTGTTGCTACACACTCGATATATGTGGCCCATTCTCCCAGACACCCAACATTATACGAGGCCCCCGTTGATCTTTGCTGTCCCCATGCAACCCCTCTGCATCCTGCTGCATTGCATATCCAATCCCTCTTCCTCTGGGTGCCACTTCCTGTCCTCGTGGCCACTAATTCATGTCACCTCATCCTGTGAAGCCTCCCACTGCTATCTGCAGTCTGTTTTGCTTATGCTGGGCGACTATTCCCTCCACGCTCATTAGCTTTGCCCCTTTCATTGTATATTTTGATAATTTCTTCTACACTAACTTTGCTTCTTCCTGATTTCTCTCCTCACGCTTCCTTCTCCCATTCTCTTGCATTAGCCAACAATAGTACACTATGGTTAGCTGAATTTCTGACCATGGCTTAGGCTCCATCCCTACTAGCTTCTTCAGCTGTTTTTGCACCTGCTCGCGTAACCCTTGGCATAATATGTGGTAAAATAACCCCACTGTTTTGTCCCATGGTTCCCTCGCCTCGAGCCACCAGCACTCTTGAATTTCCTGAATATATTGAAGTGGGTCTTCGTCCTCATGCATTTTGCATGCCATAATAATGCTTATGTCAGAGGTTTCTGGGTATTGCACCCTTAGAGCTTGCCATACAGCATCATTGGTGTTTTGTGCTGCCCCTTTGGGGTACCCTGCTCTTGTCCACACATCGTCTGCTACCTCCCCAAGAATCGATGAAAGTAGACTCTTCATGTCACCCATTGCTAATGTCGTCCCTGCTGTCAGTCTTTCAAGCTCATAAATCCATTTCCCAGCCCCAGCAGTCAACGACAGTAGCTTACATCTTAAATTGTCATTATCCATCTGCTGCCATGGAATATACTCGGGCCATCCAATAACCTTCTCCAGTAATGGGAACTGCGTCAGTCTCATTCCTCCGTCCTGTCTCCCCATGTCATTACTGTCTGTTTTCATCCTGGTAGGGCTCTAAGCCTCTGTGCATATGGAGTAATGTTGTCTGCACTGTGCGATCTGTCGCTGGGACACGCCAGTCGCCCTTCGATTTCTTCCTCTCTTCTTCCTATGTCTTCACTACCTCCTCACACTGTGTGTCTATCATGGCTTTCTTCCTTGGAGCAGTGATAAGGCCTATCCCACTCGTCATCGCTGCTTCGCTCGTTGATCCTCATCTGATCCCATGGTACCAATACTACTGTCACTGTCTCCTTCTCCCTCTCTTCCTCGAAGCAAAGCCTACTTAACATTGGGTCTTCCCGCTACTTTCCCTTGGCTCGATCTGTACTCCCGCGGTCCACCCTCAATGAGGGCCGGGTGGCACTCATATCCACCCATGGGGCAGCCACCCTGTCTCTCTTACTTCTGTAAAGTTCCCCAAACCTTCTTCATATTCCTTCCCCATCTTCATCATCTAAACGTGTCCAGTCCGTCTTAATCTCCACCGCCTTTGAGGAACTTCTCTCTCTGATTTCCTCCTTTTCCTGCTCGCCTCTCCACTCCTCTTCTTCCCTGCATCAGCGCCCTTTGATGAGTCGCTCAACTTCTAGCCTCCTTTTCTCGTTCTTGATTTGCAACTGCCTTTCACCTTCTGATCTTCTGCTTTCCTCCTTGCTTTCTCCTCTAGCTCTCTCTGTCTTCTGTTTTCCCTTATGTCTCTCTCTCTTTCTTCGGCTCGCTCTCGGTCCTTTTGCAACCTCTCATATTCCTCCCTCTCTTCCCTTTCACTTCTGTGTACTTCCTTCATTATTTCTGCCCAATACTTCTCCGTATCTTTACTACTCGATACTTCCTTCCGTTCATGCCCTGTCTCACTTGCGACTTTCCCTTCCAATTTGAGCAATATCTGTTTACCTACTCAATCATTTTTTACTATCAATTCCTGGCTCCCACTAAAGCCCTGTCCTCCCCAAGCAATTTTCCTTTAATTTTGCTTCCAGCTCGCTGCGCTCCATACAATCGTCACCGGTATCTCGTGCCCTTTTACACGCTTGCTTTGTGCCACTAACTGTATTTTTGCTACTATGTGCCAGAGGTGCGAAAGTGGGTTTGGTGTATCCCGCAGCTGCATTCAACTCCTTTACACGGTAAAATCCCTTACTTTCTGCAACCGCACCTATGCTTGTGGTTTGAGGAGGAGGAGGGGGAGCCAAGGGCAGTTCGCCTTCCATGTTGCATTGATTCAGCATCCAATGCCGTTTATAACAGTGCAATAAATCTTTTCAATAGCCTCTCCGGCTCATCACCATCGACAAGGGCATGCTCCATGCACCACCACCACTACGTCCTCTGCCCTCACGGCTCAAACAAAGACTCCACTCATATGCTTCCCAAGCTCCGCCCCAAAGGCACAACACTGATCATCAATTCCCTTAACAACCTACCAACTGAAATCCACCACATCCGCTGCACCTCAAATCCTATTGAACAACCTTGCGGGTAACGTCACCAATACCCTAGAGGAAAAGCCCTCGATATCTGACCCTTCAATATATATACAAAAAAGGGTAGCAGGCGCCCCTCTCTCGAAAGAACAAGGCATGATAACCTGTTCAGTGGTTATTAACCGCATTGAGAGTTCGCAGCCATTGCTTTTTGCTCACTGTACCTTAACAGATGGGAAATATCCATTTGCATATCAGTCTTTGTCCCGCCACTGAACCACTGAACAGGTTATCAGGCCTTGTTCTGTCGAGAGAGGGGCGCCCGCTACCTTTGCAAACTAAATTTCAAGGAACCTGGGATTGGTAACCCTAGGTCTCCTGGGGGCAACCAGACGTGGTCTCCCTCTCACTGTGCTTAGAGAGGCATCAGCTTCACCTCACTGATGATCCCCAACAAGGGTGAAACACGTGTATGGGGTTGCTGGTGGTACTCTCGTTCAGGTTGGAGTTGCCATTGCATTTCGGTGCTGGACTGCCCCTGGGCAGGACAAAGACTGATATGCAAATGGATATTTCCCATCTGTGAAAGGCACAGTGAGTAAAAGCAGTGGCTGCGAACTCTCAAGTGGTTAATAACCACTGAACAGGTTATCAGGCCTTGTTCTGTCGAGAGAGGGGCGCCCGCTACCTTTGCAAACTAAATTTCAAGGAACCTGGGATTGGTAACCCTAGGTCTCCTGGGGGCAACCAGACGTGGTCTCCCTCTCACTGTGCTTAGAGAGGCATCAGCTTCACCTCACTGATGATCCCCAACAAGGGTGAAACACGTGTATGGGGTTGCTGGTGGTACTCTCGTTCAGGTTGGAGTTGCCATTGCATTTCGGTGCTGGACTGCCCCTGGGCAGGACAAAGACTGATATGCAAATGGATATTTCCCATCTGTGAAAGGCACAGTGAGTAAAAGCAGTGGCTGCGAACTCTCAAGTGGTTAATAACCACTGAACAGGTTATCAGGCCTTGTTCTGTCGAGAGAGGGGCGCCCGCTACCTTTGCAAACTAAATTTCAAGGAACCTGGGATTGTTAACCCTAGGTCTCCTGGGGGCAACCAGACGTGGTCTCCCTCTCACTGTGCTTAGAGAGGCATCAGCTTCACCTCACTGATGATCCCCAACAAGGGTGAAACACGTGTATGGGGTTGCTGGTGGTACTCTCGTTCAGGTTGGAGTTGCCATTGCATTTCGGTGCTGGACTGCCCCTGGGCAGGACAAAGACTGATATGCAAATGGATATTTCCCATCTGTGAAAGGCACAGTGAGTAAAAGCAGTGGCTGCGAACTCTCAAGTGGTTAATAACCACTGAACAGGTTATCAGGCCTTGTTCTGTCGAGAGAGGGGCGCCCGCTACCTTTGCAAACTAAATTTCAAGGAACCTGGGATTGGTAACCCTAGGTCTCCTGGGGGCAACCAGACGTGGTCTCCCTCTCACTGTGCTTAGAGAGGCATCAGCTTCACCTCACTGATGATCCCCAACAAGGGTGAAACACGTGTATGGGGTTGCTGGTGGTACTCTCGTTCAGGTTGGAGTTGCCATTGCATTTCGGTGCTGGACTGCCCCTGGGCAGGACAAAGACTGATATGCAAATGGATATTTCCCATCTGTGAAAGGCACAGTGAGTAAAAGCAGTGGCTGCGAACTCTCAAGTGGTTAATAACCACTGAACAGGTTATCAGGCCTTGTTCTGTCGAGAGAGGGGCGCCCGCTACCTTTGCAAACTAAATTTCAAGGAACCTGGGATTGGTAACCCTAGGTCTCCTGGGGGCAACCAGACGTGGTCTCCCTCTCACTGTGCTTAGAGAGGCATCAGCTTCACCTCACTGATGATCCCCAACAAGGGTGAAACACGTGTATGGGGTTGCTGGTGGTACTCTCGTTCAGGTTGGAGTTGCCATTGCATTTCGGTGCTGGAATGCCCCTGGGCAGGACAAAGACTGATATGCAAATGGATATTTCCCATCTGTGAAAGGCACAGTGAGTAAAAGCAGTGGCTGCGAACTCTCAAGTGGTTAATAACCACTGAACAGGTTATCAGGCCTTGTTCTGTCGAGAGAGGGGCGCCCGCTACCTTTGCAAACTAAATTTCAAGGAACCTGGGATTGGTAACCCTAGGTCTCCTGGGGGCAACCAGACGTGGTCTCCCTCTCACTGTGCTTAGAGAGGCATCAGCTTCACCTCACTGATGATCCCCAACAAGGGTGAAACACGTGTATGGGGTTGCTGGTGGTACTCTCGTTCAGTTTGGAGTTGCCATTGCATTTCGGTGCTGGACTGCCCCTGGGCAGGACAAAGACTGATATGCAAATGGATATTTCCCATCTGTGAAAGGCACAGTGAGTAAAAGCAGTGGCTGCGAACTCTCAAGTGGTTAATAACCACTGAACAGGTTATCAGGCCTTGTTCTGTCGAGAGAGGGGCGCCCGCTACCTTTGCAAACTAAATTTCAAGGAACCTGGGATTGGTAACCCTAGGTCTCCTGGGGGCAACCAGACGTGGTCTCCCTCTCACTGTGCTTAGAGAGGCATCAGCTTCACCTCACTGATGATCCCCAACAAGGGTGAAACACGTGTATGGGGTTGCTGGTGGTACTCTCGTTCAGGTTGGAGTTGCCATTGCATTTCGGTGCTGGACTGCCCCTGGGCAGGACAAAGACTGATATGCAAATGGATATTTCCCATCTGTGAAAGGCACAGTGAGTAAAAGCAGTGGCTGCGAACTCTCAAGTGGTTAATAACCACTGAACAGGTTATCAGGCCTTGTTCTGTCGAGAGAGGGGCGCCCGCTACCTTTGCAAACTAAATTTCAAGGAACCTGGGATTGGTAACCCTAGGTCTCCTGGGGGCAACCAGACGTGGTCTCCCTCTCACTGTGCTTAGAGAGGCATCAGCTTCACCTCACTGATGATCCCCAACAAGGGTGTAACACGTGTATGGGGTTGCTGGTGGTACTCTCGTTCAGGTTGGAGTTGCCATTGCATTTCGGTGCTGGACTGCCCCTGGGCAGGACAAAGACTGATATGCAAATGGATATTTCCCATCTGTGAAAGGCACAGTGAGTAAAAGCAGTGGCTGCGAACTCTCAAGTGGTTAATAACCACTGAACAGGTTATCAGGCCTTGTTCTGTCGAGAGAGGGGCGCCCGCTACCTTTGCAAACCAAACCTTCAATATATATGTCTGCTATTAATTACAAAAAACACAATAACACACACAGCCGTCTTCCTGCTTCACTAACAGGGTAAACCATTAAATCACATGGTCCCTCTCCTATAGCATTGCCACACAGGAATACATCTCTAAAAGATAAACCAAGAAACCACCTTCCATAATATAAGCTAGCTTCTTCTGCTAACACCGATATACAGGTAACCATATATAATCATCCATGAACCAAGCGGAACTGCCTAACTCACATGGAAACCATTCTTATTTGTTTTTACTTTTTTTCAATTGTTTTCTTCTGCAAGCTAAACTGACCGTTCAAGCTAACCACCCGAAAAGACCGCCTAAAGAACGGGTAATCCTTACACAAAACAGAAAACCACACAAATTCAACATCAAGCAAAACATTTCCTACGCCCCATATTTGCCATATAGCTGAGCCTATACTTACACTCCGTGATCTGCTCAAGCCCCTCGGGCAGTGGGTCTCCCACAATCTGCCACTCTGCCGGCTGATGTGCTAGGCATACCACGGGAAGCAGGCAGGACTTCCCTACAAAAGCGGCTCCTGTCTGCCTCTTCTCTTTTCCCCACGCGTGGACTTGGACGTCGGTTCTCGCGGGTTGGCGCTCAGCCACTCTGGCATGCGGCGGGATGAGGCGGCTTAGTGCCGAAAGGTCTTAGCGACCATCCTCTGCTACCACTTACAGAGGAGCGGCAGAGGCTCTCTAGCAGTCACCGCGATTACCAGCAGAGTGATCCTTGGGCTCATCAAAACTCCCCGCCGCAAGAAAGGAAGACACAGCCATAGGGCAAAGTTTACTGTCTTTATTGTCTAAAAAAATTACAGGATAACAGTAGAAAAACATGAATTCTTCAGAACTCTCATCTTCTGAGCGTGTGTCACACTGTTTTATCCAGGAGTGATGTCACAAAAGTTCACCTCCCAAAAACTATCGGGTACGCAGATTGGTCAGTTTAGGCAAAACATATATGTATTCTATAATGGTTAGTTCTACTATTGGGTAGCCATATCTGTAGCCATATCTGTGGCTCCTCCTGGGACCACCTCTACATGTAACAAATACAAAGTTGCACGGTCATGGGGAAACTATTGGCTCCTGCAACATATGTCTTCATGTGAAAGGTGACTCTGGATTGGGCAGAATATGTCCCCCCAGCCATGGGACCCTAGACGGTTACCTGGCTAAGCGTATCTTTAAAAGGTGATGGGAATGAACATGGAGGTGCTGTGTGTTCCCTAATGTTGCCATCTCTGCTCACCTATGCCTGAGAGAGTGCTTTCAGTTTTAATTCTTGAGCAACACTTTTATCTTTCCATCTCTGGTTCGATGGGAACAGTTCCTCTCCATCTACCTTCAGTAAATAGGCATTGCCCTGCTCTTCTACATCATGTGTGTTGAGACCACAAAATGGAGCTCTCTTGCTTGCAATCATGTGAATTTTAGCCTGAATTTCTTGCAGGTGGCTTATTGATATGATATGATAGTTTATTTATAACATGCTTAATACCAGAGGTTTATAAGCACTGACCCGGGGATCAAACCAGTGGTGCGCCGTGTCATCTTGCTTCCATGGCGAGCACCTCATCCCTGAGCTATCCTCCCATGACATTTTCTTGGTAGCTGGAACTTTCTGTCTCCACTCGTCCTGGGTGGGGTTGTACTGTGTCTGAGGCAGAGGCTATTGTCTGTCTGCCACTGGCTGCAACTATTTTGTCAGCCCTTCCATGTATTTGAAGTCTGTCTCCCCTTCCTCATTCACTCCAGCACGCCTATAGCTTCCATATTTGTCCTTATGGCTTCCCATGTTAGCGGCAATGAAGCATGTGCAAGCAGGTATACGTATACTTGGCGTCTTGCGGTTTCAGTTTTGGCAAAGAATATAGAACTATATATAGAAATATGTAAGTGTATCCGTCATCTACCTGCGTAAGTCATAAGCACGTGTTTCATGTCTATATGCAATAAACACATGTATGTTCATGTAACTTTATGAGTGTATGCCTATGTACTTCATGTCTACCGGCAACTATGTTGTGATGTCAGCGATGATGTCATTGACTTCTTGATTTGCAGTCAGTCGACTTGTTCAATTGATGACGTCTCAATCTCCTTCATATAATCGATTGGGTATGGTTTGAATGGCTGCCTCAGAGAGTAACGTTTCTCACATCTGCGTTATATTAATAATGGCGATGAAGGGCCTAAGAGTGAGGTGCATCTGTCATTTCTCTGTCTTTGGGCTGAGAGTCATGTGGGGGTAATGAGAGCCATGCTTGGACCTCCGTCTTCAGTGTTGGGGCTGGGAGCGGAGGGTGGAAGTTGGTGTTGGGGCTGATGGTGGGCGTGGGAGTCGGTGTTGGGGCTGGGGGTTCCTTGTTGTCAAGAATAAACACAGTTGAATCATGATCAATTTGAAAATAAATCTTTATTCGATGATGTTGAGACACATGTATTCATTGCACGTATGGGCTGCATGTGTCCCAAGTCAGAAGAAATTGTCCATGAGGTCCTGGCAGACCATTCGTCCTTTCTCACATCCCTACGTATGTCTTGTGGTGCCCTGCTTACACCATCAACTTCTTCCTCATCTGAGCTAGAAAGGGTAATGTTCCTCATCTGGAGGCATTTCCATGTTCCTTTGTATGATATGATATGATAGTTTATTTACATAGCGCTTATACACAATGTGTTTCAAAGCGCTTCAAGACAAGGGAGGAAACAAGGGAAAATACAATGACATTCTTACAGGCCATGAACACTAAGGATCTGAAATTAACTATTGTACTCGGCCTGACGACATTTCAGATAGTGCAAGAGCTAAGACATAGATAAGGAAGGGAGGGGGACAGTGGGAAGGAAATGGAAACAGACAGGCGCCTACCGTACTAGGCCTGGCGACATTTCTGTTAGAGCCAGAGAAAAACAAAAGGTGAGGGAGAGGGGTGCAGAAAGGGGGGGGGGGACAAAACAAGCGACTATCGTACTAGGCCTGATGACATTTCAGATAGTGCTGGAGGGGGGCACAAGTTACCGCCACAAGTGTCCCTGCACTTGCGCAATCTGAATGACACAAGGCCTAGTAAGATTGTTGTTTTGTCCTCTCTCTGTTTCCCCCTCCTTGTCTTGTCGTGCCTAGAAACACTTGTGTACAGGCGCATTATAAATGCCATATCATATCATATCAAGTTGTGCATTACTGCTCATATGACTACAATTTTGCCTACTTTCTCTGGGCTGTACATGAGGGCACCCCCTGTGTGGTGACGGCACCTGAATCTTGATTTCAGCATTCCAAATGTGCGCTCAGTGCATGACCTGGTCCTCCTCTGCATGTCATTGTAGGCTATCTCCTGTGGTGTGGCAGGGTGCCTCACTGGTGACATCAGCCATGGTAATTGTGGATAGTCAGCATCACCTGCAAAGCATGAATGGTCTGTGTGAGACATGGTGGTTTGTGGGTTGGGGTACATGTTTATGGTCCTGATTTATCTACCCCTATGTGCAAAACTCAGTGCTTGTGCATGGTTCACCTTCTGTGCATTGATGTTGATGGGACTTGGCCTACATGGTACACTTGCAGTCATTCACATTGTGGGAGTCGGCAGTCATCAAGTATTTGTCAATGCAATGCCATCAGCAATGCACTTGTCACTCATTGTGTGGTTCACCATGACAATGCTTTCATGGGTTCGACAGGTGCCCTGATTGCGTTCTGCTGCCTTGCATGGCAGGATGCCCTGGTTCGTCACATGGTCACAGTCTGTGCACTGGGGTAGGTCAGTCATGGCTCTAGGCTTGTTCTGTGCATATGTGTTGTTGCTTCATGGGACTTGTAGTTGTTTCACATAGCCACTACTTACGTACCCCAGGTGTGTGTCTGTGATTTTGGTAATCAGGTCTGCCTACTATTTGCCCACAAGCCAGGTGAGCTATCCTCTGTGTCTCTCCATGTACGCTGGTAGGGTGCTGTTCCTCAGTATCATGGAATCATATGTGGCCCCAGGGTATCGGGCACTGCAGTGGCTGATTGTGAGGTCCGCATCACATGCCATTTGCACATTCATGGAATGGTACTGTTTCCTGTTCCGGTATTCCTGTTCCATTGCCCGGGGGGAACGAATGCCACATGTGTGTAATCCAATGCCGCTATAGTATAAGGGAAATGGGCAATGGTGTAGAAATGTGCCTTTGCTGCATGCACCTGTGCCTGGGTGGTGGACACAGAGATGTGCAGATGGGCAAGCCTCATGAGTGCATCCAGGACTTGGTCCACCACCTTGAAGAAAATGGGCTGTGATATCCCATGCATTGTCCAAATTGTGTGCTGGAATCCACCTGTGCCACAGAAGTATAAGACTGACACAAGCTTCAGCGGGGCTGGGGGGCGGTTGTTCTGATTGCAATGACACTCTGTAGTTCAGCCTGGGTGATCATTTTCGTGATGGTGGGGTGGTCCAATCTATATAGGATCACTAATTGGCTGTCCAGTACTGTCCATGGGGATGGCCGGGCACGTGGTATGGGTGCCCTCTACAGCACGCGTCTCCTGCGCCTTTGTGGTGCCTGTATCCTTCCCTGCTGTGGTCCTGCATGTTGCTGTAAATGGATGTATAGTTGGAGGTTGTGGAGCCCATAATCGATGTCTGCTTGTGGCTGCATGTTGCTTGGATGTGTGTTTGGGGAAGGTGTGGCCCTTTTATGCTCCTCCTTAGTAGTTTTGGTGCACCTGTGCCTTGATTTCTGAAACCTGTGTGCATTTACCTCTGCTTTTTCTGGTTTAGGTAACAGTGATTGTTTTTGGGTATTACTGCTGATTTTTGGCAGTAATTCTACAGATTTTGGACTGGCGGAAATGGGATTTTGTTTTTTGGCGGTAATCCGGGATGTCATGTGGGGATCACCAGGGGGTCACTGTTGCAACCACTGGGGACTCCCTTGTAACCCCAACCTTTAAAAAAAAGATTATGGGCCTTATTACAAGTTTGGCAGTAGCCGTGCCGATAAAACCGCAAGGCTTCCACCAAACTCGTGTAAAAACCGGCACCCAGCAATGGGGAATTACCAGGGTATTCCGACCCTGCCAGACCTGGTAATTTCCCATTGCCGGGTGGCGGTAATTGTCAGTCCTCATTCCCATTTGAGCCCCATAGCCCTCAATAGGAATGGGGAGGTCGGATGCACCGGCACCATTCATGAATGGTGCTGGTGCATCTGACATGCCGTGCTCGCGGGTGCCGCTCTGCCCGCCAGGTCCGATCTGGCAGGCAGAAAGACACCCGCGAGCACAATTCGTAGTTTGCCGGTCCGGGCTGGTGTGGCATCCCCCCCCCCACGCAGCGCGTGTGGCCCCGCCACACCAGGGCTGGTGGGTCCTCATCAGGGTAAAGGCTGGGCCAGGGAGGCAGTCAGTAGGGGTTGGAGCTGACCGTGACATGTGGCACATGTCATTTGCCACGTTCAGCTCTAATCCCTTCTTCCTCTGCTTCCTTGCAGTTCACATACATGAACAAGGAAGCTCTTGCAGCTTCCTGGTTCCTATTGTGAGCAGCACGGAGGAGCCGAGGATGGCATGGAAGGACGGACTGAAGCTACAAGAAAAGGTTAAGAAGGCTTTTTTAGTTTGTAATATGATGTGTATTTTGCATGTATGAAGTGCATGTCAGATGTATGTATGTGAATGGTGGGTGAATGAGAAGTTATTTGATGTGTGTTTTTGAATGTTCTGGGTGGATGTGTGCCTGTGTAGAGAATGCAATGAGTGGATGTAAGAGAATGTGTGAGTGACTGGTGGGTGAATGAGAATTGATGTGATGTTGGTTTCTGAATTTTCTGGGTGGGTGGGTGTGCGCACCGCCTGTGTAGTGAGTGCAATGGGTGGAGGTAAGAAAAGGTGTATGAGTGAGTGACTGGTGGGTGAAAGAGTATGAATGTGATTGTGTGTTTTTGAATGTTTTGGGTTGCTGGGTGTGTGCATGTGTAGAGAATGCAATGAGTGCATGTAAGAGAAGGTGTGATTTAGTGACTGGTGGGTGAATTAGTATACTGGTGGTAGTGTGTGTTTAAATGTTCTGGGTGGGGTTTAGTGTGTGCTTGTGTGGTGAATCCAGTGTGAGTGAATGCGAAAAGAGATGTTTGGGTGAGTGACCTGTGGGTGAAAGGGGATGCATGTGTGTGTTTAAGGCCATGGGAGACTGGGGATCACTGGAGCATTTTTGCCACATGTATACAGCAGTTCGAACCTTTATTGACTTTGCATGTTTTACTGGGTAGAGCCAAGTTCATGTGTGTCATTCCCTGGCTAGACTGGCATTTTGGTGCAGTCAGTCTAGTCATTGCTTACTGTGGCATGACATTTAATACTCAGCATCTTTAAAAAAGCAAGCATGATAGGTAGTGTTACCTCGCTAGACTGATAAATTGGCGTAGCGGCCTGTATATTTTTTTACTGTAGCACGACCTTTTATTAACTGAACATCTATGATGAATCAACCATGATAGGTGTTCTTATGGGTCTAGACTGGCTTACATTGGAACCAGTTTGGAAAGGTTTTCATTTTGTGAAATGTCACTTTTAATGGCAAAACCAACGGGAGTATGTTCTTACATAGGAGTACTGGCATATATTGACAGACGTAGTTTTGTGCCCCGTGCCAGTAATGATACTATAAAAAAAAAGATCTTAAAGCGAACATGAGTATGGTCTTATATGGGAATACTAGCATATGTTGGTGGAGCGTAGGATGGAAATGTATGGGCACAGCCAGCATACAAAATGTTTTTTAAACTGGCATATATTGGAAAATGCCCTGTGCACTCTTGATGACTTGTACGTATTGTACCTTTTTTCATGATGTACCCTACACCCTAAAAAAACGATTGTTGGCCTTTTACCAAAATATTTGGCCTTTTACCCAAATGTTTCCAGTAAGTGTGCTGTGTAATGCAACATTTTAACCCATTATTCAAAACATTTTCTCTGGGGAGGGAGAAGAATCCCTCAAACCCCTCCCCCAAACCTATTTTTGCTAGTTCTGGCTCCCGTCACTATGCTCGGTCGCAACCACATACTTGTGGCAAATATTTACACCCTCCAATGAAATAACTCACCAGCCACCACTGGTGGCTGGTATATTTGTGGAACAGGCACCACCCCCTTCTTTCTAAGTTACATTAAAAATGTAAGCTTTGATTGAAAAACACATCTACTTCTTTCACTTGCAGCAGTGCATGCCCCTGCAGCGGCATAATCATCATGGACAGTGAGCACACGTGGTGGTCCGGACCGGCCCGGGGTGTGGCATGCCCTGTGGTTTGTTAAGGAGGTTAGGGGTGGGTGGCCCACAGCATGGCTCGCAGGGGAACTGCCAAATGTTGTGTGCCATTGGGCACCACTGGGTCTGACAACAGGGTAGTGTGCAGTACGCACCTTTAAGTCTGCCAGATTGGGTTAGACAAAGTACCTCTCCGATCCAATCTGATTTTTATATCAGTGTTCGCGTGTAATTCTTTAATTGCCTGCAACAGCCTGGTCGGGCAGTTCCACTTCTGCATCTTCTCCCATAATATCTTGCGTTTAATGCTGTCAAATGCATGCGAGAAGTCGATAAATGCGAGATAGACACGTTTTCCTGCTCTTATGGCTTCCATCTTCATGATGTTCAAAATTATCAGGTTAAGCCCGCAACCTACCCCTTTCACAAAACCAGTTTGTCGCGGATTGATCCGCTGATCAGATTTAATGCACTCCAGGAGTTTCTGTTGTAGTAACGTAGCGTACACCTTTCCCAACACGTTCAAAAAGGCAATTGGTCTGTAATCTTTAGGGTTCGCCCCTACTGCCCTTTTTAAAAATTGGGACAACGATTGTGCTTTTCCATGATTTTGGGGTTACTTGTTCCTTGGCAATTCTCGTAAACATCAGCGAACATAATTCCGCCCATTTTTCTGGATGTTGTTTGAGGGTATAGATCATCAAACCGTCAGGGCCAGGGGCTCTGGAGGAGCTGGCTCGTTTGATGATACTTAAGATGTCACTTTCATCAAATTTCAGATCCCATTCTTCAATGGTTGGCATACTAGGTTCATCCAGGTTGCCTTTCTTTGTGTAGAGCTTGGTGTAGTGCCATACCCAATCAGTTTCAGCTACCATGTTAGCCTGCCCTGCGGAGTCGGGCAAGATTCGTCTTTTATGAGCCTCCAGAATTCCCGTGCATCTTTGTTTTCAAGTCTTCTTAGCATGGCCTCAGCATCCTGCTGTTCCAACCGGGGTCAATGTGCGAACTGACAGTTATTATACTTTTGTTTAACAGCTCTAACGTATGTGTCTCGCTCGTTGTTCTTTAAATGTACACATTGGGCCTCATTACGAGTTTGGCGGTAACCGTGCCTGAAATTCCAGCAGGTTACCGCCGGACTCGTATTACCATTCCGCCTCCGTGATTCCTGGAATTACTGGGGCATTACGACCCAGGTGACCCGGGAATTCCGGAGGAGGAATTCAGTAAATCCCCATTCCCATTGAGTCCCATAGGACTCAATGGGAATGGGGAAGTGGAAACACCGGCACCATCTCGTGATGGTGCCGGTGTTTCCACGTCCGCCTGCAGGCAGGTGATGTTAAACCCGCCAGGTCAGACCTGGCGGGAATGACACCTCCGCCTGCAGGACTCGAGATCACCCGGTATGGAAACAACGGTGGCGGCAGATTTACCTCCACCGTTATTTCCATACCGGGTGACTCATAGTGAGGCCCATTGTCTAAGTTCTTGTCGCAAGACTCTTTCTTTGTGCCAGCACCACATCAAACACATGTTTTGATTTAAAGGCAGGATTTTGCAGCCTTGTTTACGTTCTATGAATTGTTTTAGCGTGTGCGAGTACTCCATGCTATTAACTAATATCCTGTATGCATCAACCAAACTGTTTATTTCCAGTTCTTTTAGGCATAAGCGAATCCTGCTGGAATCAACCATAATTTCATGCCCCCAGCTGGCTACTTGCGTTTTATCCACGTCCACCAGTTTTAGCCTGACAAGATTGTGGTCACTCTGGGTTGTGTCCATGATTTGCATGTTATGGGCACGTTTATCTAGGTTGGGGGACAGAAAAAAGTAGTCTAAACCTGACCGCTGATGAAGTCTTTTCCATGTGTGTTGCGGGGGTATGTCCCCGGTAATGTTACCATTCATCAGGTGCAGTTCTCTGGACTCCATCTCTTTGCACCTTCTGACAGATACCTGTTCTATGCAATCTTTTTTTACTTGCCATACAATACGCAGGGTTAACACAATTAATGTTTAGGTCACCACACAGAATGATATTGAGTGTGTCAACGTTCTCATTCAACTCATCAACGATCTCGGTCACGATGTCAATAAATATCCAGGGGTCTGTCGCCTGGTGTTGCCAATAAACATTTATTAAATAGATTTGATCTGTCATGTTTACAGCCTCCATGCCGTGCTATTTTGGGTATTTGAATGTACAGTGATTTGTTCCGGGACTCGATTATACAAAACCCAGTTTCTTTCCTTACCAGAGTCAGGAGGCCTGACATTGGTCTCCCCTTGTTCTTTTTTATGGCAGGATTGATTGCCACTTCAAATTGATCTACCTGAGGGCAAGCATCTAACCAGGTTTCTTGAAGACAAAGTAT
This sequence comes from Ambystoma mexicanum, assembly GCF_040938575.1. NCBI lineage: Eukaryota > Metazoa > Chordata > Amphibia > Caudata > Ambystomatidae > Ambystoma > Ambystoma mexicanum. Next base: position 602,376,285 of record NC_090936.1, read on the forward strand.
GTCTATCTCGTCAAGCCAAGTTGCGATTGTCGTGAACAAGTGGGCGAAACCTCTGGTATTCCAGGTGCCAAGGTTTAGAGTTGACTTTTTTGAGGATTACTGGCATTAACTGGAGTTGCTTCCAGCCAGGGCTGCAGCTAGCCAGTTCCAGCCTCTTGGTTCACCCCCGGGATGCTCCATTTTAGTTTGCTTCAGAATTGCTTGGGTTGGTTCTTTTTTACCCTCCACAGTGATTGTAACACAGGAGCCCGTATGTGCATCCATCACAGGGTGCAATGCCCCTAAGTTTCTGGCAGCCATTCTCATTTTCTCCTCCTCATATATGACTACTGGAACTTCATGCTTCTCCAATGGTATGTGTTTAAACCAGCCTGTACGTGTATTCTCAGGGCATGTTTTAGGGGACAGCCTCGTTTGCAGTTCATCTGTTTTTACTTCGCTGATATTGAAGCCCAATGATAGTAGTGAGGGGACTGAGTCCAGTAACATGTTGCAGATTATTTTTGAATCAATGTGCAGTTTTACCCTGTCCTTCTGCAGACCTTTGATGAATTCAACAGTTTTGATATCCGTATATTTGATCGACCTCAAGGTAGGCACGTGGTGAAATAGGCGCAGAACATTGGCTCTGTTCAAGATGAATTCCTCTTTCGTTCCAAAAATTCGTATCAACACCATAAGGTATTTGGCCAATTGCTTGGGAGTTGTCCTATTCATCGGTCCCCTGTATTTGGACTGGTTTGGAAGCCCATCGTTCCCATTTCCGCTTATCCAATTTCCAAGGAGCAAACATCCTCTTTCTCCTTATGTTGTATAGAGCGCAAACCACCACAATCGTTTGTGCTAGATGCCTGTAAGTCTAGGCAACAACCCCATTTTTCCTCCAACATTACCAGAGTGGGATTCACAGGCCTAATTGTGTTTGGTGCTTGCAGTTTTAGAGAGGGCAAATCTGGGACTTTGTTGTGGCTGGCTAAGGCGCCCCAATAATCTTCAAGTGTGACAGTGTTTTGATTTTCTTTCTCTTGTGAAGTCTTTTGCTCAGCGAAAGGTAGTTGGGATGGTTTGACCAACGCTAGATGCCTACCACTTACTTTTAGCGTCCCACCCAACGTCTCTAGATTATTTCAGCTTACCAGGATTGTTGTAGGGACCGTTATGGTAGCGTTGGCAACATGCTCTGGTCCCTCTGTCCCGACCAGCTCATCATTCTCTTCATATAGTGACATGTTCATTATTTCATTGAATAATTCTTCGTCTGACTGTCCTACCGCTGGGGAATCCATTTTTAGGATATTCACTTCAACCTTTTCCTTGGTTTTTTTGGCGGGGTAAGAACATCCGGTGTTGACAGTCATGTTCACCAGTTTGATATTTCGAAGAAACTTTCTTGAGTTTTTGTTGCCCCAGTTCTTGTTTTTTGTTTGATTTTTTGTTTTCTTACTTTGAGGAACTCTAACTTTTTCCTTTTGCATGGCCAGATTCCCAGAGTTAAAGATAGGGAAAATGGCATCGCCAAGTCTTTGGTCAAATCAATACGTTCCAGCTGTACATGTTGCAGCCCAACAACGCCTTCTCCATTCTTTGAAGTAGACGGCTTAGCTAGGTTTTCAGTTACAGTACAGTTTGTTTGTAAGGCGTGCCTGCGGTTGTTGGGACTCGTGTGAAGAGAGGGAACTAAGTCTTCCTGCATCTGGCTCAGGTTCTCCACCACCACAGGCTGTGAGTGCGTTGATTGTATAGTCAGGCCGTTTTCTTGCAGCGGAGGTGATTGCATCTCGCTGTTACACATGGCATTCTCTTCCTGTCCCAGTTGAGGGGCTTGTCGACTTTTATTGTGAGGACAGCTACCAAGCCCCAACTGTTCTGGAGCACAGTGTGCAGTAGGGGAGACTTGTTTTTGTTTTAGGAGGCCTATCGCTTCACGTGCTACTTCAGCAAATAGTTTTTTGTCCTCGCTGTTATTGCGTTTTTCTATTCTGCCAGGACTTTCAAAGAGCACTACATGTTTTTGTTTGTCTCCAAGATTCTCAGTTCAAATTAACTGTTGTCGTTTTCCATTTTTGCCATTTTAGAATTCATGAGAGCGTTCAATGTATTCGCGTCTGTCCAAAAGAACAATCCCTCCTCCTTTATCTGCTTTGTGAATGATAATACTCACGTTGTTGGCCAAATTCTTGATGGCTTCTTTTTCACGCGTAGAAATATTTTGAAACGTGTTTTTCTTAGTTTTCTCAGTGTCAGCCAATACGCTTTTCTCAAACACCTGTGCCTCGACACTGTGGTTAGAGACTGGAGGGGTGAAGTACGATGGGGCATGTAGCTCAGATTCATTCAAAGTGTGGTTGCATACCTCATTTTCGAAATGTTGGCTCAGATGTATTTTCCGCATTCATTTTTTAAATTCTACCCAGAATAGAAAGTTGTTGTGACTGTTGCTAGTAATAAAGCCCAAACCTTTGATTAGGACAGAAGTTTACACTGCTGAGGGTATCATTGGAAAGATTAACCTTAAGGTTTGGCGGCTCCTCGTTATTCTTGGTTCTATCTCCCAGTCTGAATGGTCTTGTTCTAAAAAAGATCTCCCATATTCTTGCCTCTTCTTCCTCCACCCCTTCAGCCGCTTGGTCTTCTGTTCTCATAAGCTCCTCTTTGGTTTCTGCCTCTATACCTGTGTTCTTCCTCAGGTTGGCTGCTTTCCACAAAGGAGCTGTCCTGACTTGTGCTGTATGACGTGTTGCCAAACCTCACACGTCGCTTCCTATTGGAAGCCCTAGCTTTCCTGATTGGAGAAACTAATATACAATAAATAATTGATTGTTTAACATTGTTGAACAGTATGAAATCATTGCATCACGTTCTAAATGTCTATTTCCATTTGTCTTAATGTTGTGACGCACATAGCACCTTTTAATCATATGCCATTTTTCATATTTATTAAGCAATTAGCACTTTATAGCATGCAACACTTTCACAGACTGAAGAACTAAATGGCACTTTATTGCAAAGCCCTCGATCTGTTTAGATGTGTTGTCGTGGAGTGTATAAAGGAAGGAATTCAAACGAAATTGGCTTTATATGGTAGTATTCTCCTTCTTTTACCACAAATTCGAGTATTGTATGACATATGAAGGTGTACAATGCAGACAGCACTTTCTAAGCATATGCCACTTTTTTGGATCCATGAAGCACACAGCGCTTTATAGCATCTGACATCTTATTAGATCAGGGAAGTACATGGCACTTTATTGCAGAGTCCTAAATCGGTTTAGATTGGTTGTCTTGTAGAAGGAAGGAATCCAAATACAATGGGTTGTAGATAGTAATAGTGAATGAATTCTCCTTATTTTAATTGTGAATTGGAGTATTGTAGGACATATGAAGAATAGTTTTGTTATGTTTTTAATCTTGATATGATATGATAGTTTAATTATATAGTGCCTATACACAATGTGTTTCAAAGCGCTTCAAGGCAAGGGAGGGAACAAGGGAAAATACAAAGACATTCTTACAGGCCATGAACAGTAAGGATGTGAAATTAACTATCGTACGCGGCCTGACGACATTTCAGATAGTGCAAGTGCTAAGACATAGATAAGGAAGGGATGGGGAGAGTGGGAAGGAAATGGAAACAGACAGGCGACTACTGTACTAGGCCTGACGACATTTCTGTTAGAGCCGGAGAAAAACAAAAGGCGAGGGAGAGGGGTGCAGAAAGGGAGGGGGAGGAACAAAACAAGCGACTATAGTACTAGGCCTGATGACATTTCAGATAGTGCTGGAGAGGGGAGGAAAAAAAACAAGTAAAGGGAGGGGGAGGGAGAAGGAGACAGACGAGGCTGCTATCATATTAGGTCCAGGGACAATTCTGATAGACTAAGTGCATAGAAGAATGTAAGGGGAGGTGGGGAGGAGATAGGAAAAGGGAGAAAGGGGGAGGAGGAGAGAACAGAGAGTAAGCAGTCAAAAAAGAGTGGAGAAGCAAGAAGGGAGAGCAAATACAATTGCAGAAGTCAGTAATAACACTAGGGGCCTCATTCCGAGTTGGGCGCAAAGGGATTACCGGCACCGGTAAGGACACTGGTGCCAGTAAACCCTTTGCGCCCTATTCTGAGGTCCCTTAGCGGGTCCCTCCTTTAACACCTGGTCTGACCAGGCGTTACGGACGGGACCCGTTAAGAGACTTCAGAGCTAACAACGGTACTGCAAATTGTGGTACCGTTATTTGCTACTTCCCATTCCCATTGAGCCGTAGGGGGGCTCAATTGGAATGGGGAATGGATTTTTCAATGGGGACTTACCGGTCCTGCAAAGGTCGGACTACACCGGTAAGTCCCCATTGAACCAAGTCGGAACCTTTATGGGAGGTAGTCATGGCGCAAATAGCACCATGACTTCCTCCATACTCGGAATGAGGGCCATAATGTTGCAAAACAGGATACAAGATGAAGATGCGAACAGCATGATTCAGGGCCACCATGAGTACAAGACGCAAAGAACGTCCAGCATGAGAGTTGAGAAGGGGTGACACACCGTGAATCAATGAAGTTCATAAAAGTAAAATCCAGCATTGGCCACAAGACGGTGATGGTCAAACCAAAATGTATCAGGACAGACGCCGGCAAAACTAGACTGGAAGGGGGAAGAATCAAGCAAAACAGGCAACACCTGTGTGCAAGAATGGTGGGGGTATAAGGGAACATCACAGGGGGACGAGAAGGGGTGGGTATGGCCTGTTGGGAAAGAGGGAGTAAACACATGTTGGTGCATGGTTACCTGCTGTCTGAGCAGGGGGTCGGGCCCTGGGTCCTCCTGGTCCTATTGTTTATTGTGGATTGGTTTCCTTTTTCCTTTTATAAATGTATAATAGTTTAAATTGTGAAATCATAACACAAATTAAAAAAGAAAGACAAATAAAGACAAACAATTACCGAATGGACAGCCTGGTGCAGGAGTTTCCAAGGATGAAGCCAAGCTGCGTGATAAAACGGCACGTGCGGTAGCTTAACACCAGGAGAACTGACGTCACCAAAAATACCACTGATGGCGTCATAAATCACACCAAGAGGGAAGGTGACCGAAATCGTGCTGAATGCCACTGTGAATAGTGGGCGATTCCTTCCACCTTCACAACATGCAAGTCTGGTGGAGGGCGTCCAGCCTTCCACTGAGGCAGTGTGCAGGTTGGCTGCGTATGCGCCCCACGCATAGGTTCTATAGACTGCAGCGAGAGAGGAAAGCGAGTGTGCATGACAGCGCACCTGCCACAGCACAAACAAGCGTGCCTGATCGTTGGGATCAAACACTTCATGAAATCACTTGCTACTCACACAGCACGTGCCTGATCATTGAGATCAAAAACTTAATGAAGTCATTTCATACTCACGAAGCATGCGCATATGCACGCACACGCACGACGCCCGGAACCTGTCATGGAATCTCAAACCATGGCAGCAGATGCTTGCCTTCGCCGTGGTTTATGCAGTAACTCTGCCACTTGCACCACGAATGGAGCGCAGCTGCGCAGTTTTGCCCTGTCCACAGGTGCGCACGGAGGCATGACTTTGCTCATCTCGCCCAGCGCCTTAAGTGGCACTGTTAAATGAACGGGGCTCCCCAAGGGGGCTTGGCCTATTGGTGAGGAGCCGCCTGCTGGCACGTTAGGCCACGCCCCATGACTTGTCCGGCTCAGTGGGCTAGTGGAACCCCTGCCAGGTAGCCTTTTGTAAAGATCAGCACCCTCCCCCCATGGGGGAGGAGGTGCAGATCTCTGCATTTATATTCTATGGGCTTGCCTGGCAGGGGACAGCCCTCGCCTATTCAGCCTTAATGAGAAGGGGCAGCGTCACCATTAAGGCTGAAAGGGTGTGGCTCCGGAAGCAGAGGCCTTTTCCTAAAGACTAACAGGCCGATTCATGGAATAATTAGCGCGGCGCAAGTGGGCAAAAACGTGCGAATCGCAGTGGAATAGCGAAAATCGCAGTGCAAGTGCGAAAATCGCACGAAAAGCAGCGCACGTCGATTCATGGAAGGCCGTGCGCGAGAAAACCAGCGGATGTGCGATAAAAAAGTGCGCGGCGCACGTTGGCGCACGTTGGCGCACAGGCTATCTAACAGCGTGCGCCAGGTCACAGCGAAAATCGCACAGGCCACAGCGAAATTCGCACATAGCGCGGCGCACGCAACAAAAGTAGGCGGAACACGGGCGTAACACTCGGAATGGGGAACAACTTGCCAAAACGTGGGCGTCACGGGGGTAGCGTCTCTGCGGCTGTAAGAAATGTGCGCCAAAAGGTGCGCCAACAAATAGCACCTATATACTGCCATGATGAATGTCCCATACTGTGGCCCTCCAGGAAAAATGACGTGCAAAGGGGTACCCACAAACACGGACACCCGCTGACAAAAACGTGTGCATATATACCGGGGTGCGCGGGAAGTGTCACACGCGATTTGCAGTGTACGTGCATCACAGGGGTTCGCGTGAAGTTATTTCAGGGGTGGGGCCTGGGGGAGCGGGCTACGTGTATTACAGGGGTTCGCGTGAAGTTCCTCACGCGATGGGGCCTGGGGGAGCGGGCTACGTGTATTACAGGGTTTCGCGTGAAGTTCCTCACGCGATCGGGCCTGGGGGAGCGGGCTACGTGTATTTCAGGGGTTCGCGTGAAGTTCCTCACGCGATCGGGCCTGGGGGAGCGGGCTACGTGTATTACAGGGGTTCGCGTGAAGTTCCTCACGCGATCGGGCCTGGGGGAGCGGGCTACGTGTATTTCAGGGGTTCGCGTGAAGTTCCTCACGCGATCGGGCCTGGGGGAGCGGGCTACGTGTATTACAGGGGTTCGCGTGAAGTTCCTCACGCGATCGGGCCTGGGGGACCGGGCTACGTGTATTTCAGGGGTTCGCGTGAAGTTTCTCACGCGATCGGGCCTGGGGGAGCGGGCTACGTGTATTTCAGGGGTTCGCGTGAAGTTTCACACGCGATCGGGCCTGGGGGAGCGGGCTACGTGTATTACAGGGGTTCGCGTGAAGTTCCTCACGCGATCGGGCCTGGGGGAGCGGGCTACGTGTATTACAGGGGTTCGCGTGAAGTTCCTCACGCGATCGGGCCTGGGAGAGCGGGCTACGTGTATTCCACACGCGAATAGCCTGGGCGCGTGTATTTCAGGGGTGCGCGGGAAGTTCCACACGCGAATAGCTTGGGCGCCTGTATTTGAGGGGTGCGCGGGAAGTTCCACACGCAAATAGCCTGGGCGCGTGTATTTCAGGGGTGCGCGGGAAGTTCCACACGCGAATAGCCTGGGCGCGTGTATTTCAGGGGTGCGCGGGAAGTTCCACACGCGAATAGCCTGGGCGTGTGTATTTTAGGGGTGCGCGGGAAGTTCCACACGCGAATAGCCTGGGCGCGTGTATTTCAGGGGTGCGCGGGAAGTTCCACACGCGAATAGCCTGTGTGCGTGTATTTCAGGGGTGCCGGGGAGTCCCACATGTGATTTGACAGTGTGGGTCCTCCCAGGTGTACCCTGTACACCCTCCACGGCCCCTGGAGGCAGCCCACACCACAGGGGACTACCCTGCATCCCTGGTCATGTCCCGCAGGCAGCCCACCCAACATGGGCATGCCCCCCAGAAAAGGCACATGTCTCCTTGAACTAATGAACACCAACTCATGTCCCCTTGCACCCCCACCCCCCAGCACTGTGGGGCACCTGCCAGCAGGCCCCCACCCATGTCCAACTCATGCCCCCTTGCACCCCCACCCCCCAGCACTGTGGGGCACCTGCCAGCAGGCCCCCACCCATGTCCAACTCATGTCTCCCACCACCCCCAGCCACCAGGGTCACCCTCCACCAGGCCCCCACTCATGTCTCCCACCACCCCCACCCCCCAGCCACCAGGGTCACCCTCCACCAGGCCCCCACTCATGTCTCCCACCACCCCCACACCCCAGCAGTACAGGGGCAGCCTCCACCAGGCCCCCACTCATGTCTCCCACCACCCCCACACCCCAGCAGTACAGGGGCAGCCTCCACCAGGCCCCCACTCATGTCTCCCACCACCCCCACACCCCAGCAGTGCAGGGGCAGCCTCCACCAGGCCCCCACTCATGTCTCCCACCCCCCCCACACCCCAGCAGTGCAGGGGCAGCCTCCACCAGGCCCCCACTCATGTCACCCACCACCCCCACCCCCCAGCCACCAGGGTCACCCTCCACCAGGCCCCCACTCATGTCTCCCACCACCCCCACACCCCAGCAGTGCAGGGGCAGCCTCCACCAGGCCCCCACTCATGTCTCCCACCACCCCCACACCCCAGCAGTGCAGGGGCAGCCTCCACCAGGCCCCCACTCATGTCTCCCACCATCCCCACACCCCAGCAGTGCAGGGGCAGCCTCCACCAGGCCCCCACTCATGTCTCCCACCACCCCCACCCCCCAGCAGTGCAGGGGCAGCCTCCACCAGGCCCCCACTCATGTCACCCACCACCCCCACCCCCCAGCAATGCAGGCTCAACCTCCACCAGGCCCCCACTCATGTCCCCCTGCACCCCCACCCCCCGGCAGTGCAGGGGCAGCCTCCACCAGGCCCCCACTCATGTCTCCCACCACCCCCACCCCCCTGCCACCATGTGCAGCCCCCACCAGGTCCTCACAATCCCCAATCATGTGCGTAATGGTCAGCCTCCACAGCCAAAAAGCCCCACCAAGTAACCCATTCACCCACATGGAAATGGAAATCACATGTTACACCCCCAATGTACATGAAGCAAATGAACCCATGTCCGTCACACACATATTTTCCAATTGAATGGGAAAACACACAACATGACATGCATGAAACCAATGAGATGAAACCACATAGTGAACAATGGAAAAAAAAATGTATTGAAAAAAATACGAATGCTAAAGAAAGAAAACTAACTACAATGTAAATGTGAAAAAATAAGCTGCATGTCCGCATAAAAACACAAAACTAGAAAATCAAATCCAAAAAATTTTGTCCAAAGTGAAATGTAAAAAGTCTCCATGCAACAAAGAACTATGTACAAAAATAACAAGGGTCCATCATCACAACTGAACTAAGGAAACCTCCTAAAAAACCTACCTAAATATCAACTATATACAAAAAGTGGAGCAGTGTCCGTCGACTCCAAATCATAATAAGAACGAATGGGAACCTAAAACTAAATAACTATATACAAAGGCAGCGGGCAAGTCCAGCGGCTCACTCTGTGGTGTCCCGGGCATCATCGAACTCCTGTTCGATGTCCCGGAGGCGGTCCAGTTCCATGGCCCCGAGGGTCCGCAGGGACGACGCTGTGTCCTCCTCCAACCCCCTGCGGATTGCCTCGAGGCACTCGGCCCGCCTCAGGGCCCTCCTCATGGAGTTCTCCGCCCTGACCATTGTGAGCCGCGCCTCTTCCGCCCGCCGCCGCTCCGCACCTATGGCGTGGCCCAACCGCTGCCACACGGAAGACACTCTCTGTCCTGGGTCCCCCTGCCCTCCGGCCGATGCCTGCCCCTCCGATGTTGAAAGCCCCGAGCCTTCATGTCTCCCACCACCTTGCTGCTGCTCTGCCTCTGCCCGTGCACTGCCTCCTGCTGCCTGCACATCCTCCGCCGGCTGGGGTGCACCTGTTGATGTGGCCACCCCTGCTGGACCTCCGACTCCCGACTGTGGCAGGGATGCCTCCTCCACCAGCCTGGCCGCACTGTCAGAGGCAGCTTCACAGGGCACCCAGGTGACTGATGGGTGGGAAGATGGCACAGAGGACAACTGGCGCGTAGGGGGTCCAGTTGAGAAGGGGGTCGGAGCAAGCCCCATCACACAGCGGAATCCGGCCTGGGTGACCTGTCCCAGCAGGCTGACGTGGTCAACGAGCCATTCGAGATGACGTGCAGTCTCTCCATGAAAAGACTGCAGGTCACCTCGCATGGCCCGTTGACGCAACGCCACACCAGCCAGGACAGGCTCAACCCGGACCTGGATGGCCACGTCCGCAGGCAGAGGAAGGCCAGTTGACGTCAGCTCATCCCCTGCCTGAAAACGGGTCTGGACGTAGGCATCCCTGCTGGTGCAAGATGATGCAGGGACAGGATCGGGGACAGGATTGCACACAGGCACCTCCGCGGCCGCCTGTGCTGCCTGCTGTCCCTGGTCCTGCACTGCACCACTAGCACCAGTTGGATCCCCACCTCCAGACCCTGTCTCTGGTGCTTGCGCGGCCCCCTCCTCCACCAAACCCCCCACCAACCTGGATGACTCTGTGTCATCTTCCCCTGTTGGGCCCTGTGGGGTCCCAGCTGCCCCTTCTGCTGCCGAGGAGTCCAACTGCAACCTCCGCCTCTTGGACCTCCCCCCAGCAGCTGCGGCCTGGGACGCGGCACCGGACTCCTCACTCCCCGACGAGATGACAACACGGGAGGGGAGCCGGGCCTTGCGTCTCCGGCTGGCGGTCGGATCCCCGCCGCTGTGCTCCACAGCACCTTCTCCGCCCTCTTCATCAGTTGACGCTGCAGACAGGGAGAAACAAAACACAGGCATCAGGGCACTGTACAATGGACACATACACGCATGGCAGTTGCACATGAGTGGCATTGGCAAACCTCAGACATGTCATCACAATCCCCAACACACATGTCATTGCAACTGGCACACATGAGCCATACCACAGCCATATCGCAACTGCCACCACCTGACGTGCAGTCTTTCCACGTGTGCTCTGTCATCACGTGCTGTGTGGGAAACACCAGTGCGGGTCACGTCACAGACGCGCTTACGCGCTGAGGGCCTTTGGTCCAATAGAATCGCGTATGCGTGCTGACGCGCTTACGCGCTAAGGGCCTTTCCTCGGTTTTCACGCTGACGTGCAGGATTTTCACGTGCCAATTCACTCCGTACCAAGCTGGCCACGCGTGAGCACACGGAAGACCACGCTCCTGCCCAGAAGGCCAAATTACTGCCCCCCAGAGCCCCGAGCACGCTCCCACCTGCTATCTGCTGCTGCCTGACTGCCTGCTGCCCACGTGCACTGCCATTTGCTGCCTGCACATCAGCCAGGGGTGCTGTTGCTGTGACCACCCCTGCTGGAACAGAAGACTCCCGACTGGAATTCCATCGCTCCACAGCCCAGCCCCAGGACCCAGTTGCCCACCCACTCCTGCCTCTGGGGTTGTCATGTCGGGGCTAACACCATCTGTGACCACTGACAACCCCCGGCCAGAGAGGCAGAGGGGCACCAGCTTCAGTGCCACCGAAGTTGGTGCCCTGGTGGAGCAAGTCCTGGGGCAGTATGATGCCCTCTTTGGAAGTTCCCGCGCCGACAAGGAAGGACGGACTCGGATCTGGACTGACATCGTGACTGCCATCAACGCGGAGGGGGTGGCAGTCCGGGACTTACAACATGTCAGGAAGCGCTGGGAGGACTTCAGGTCCAGGACCCTGAACAAGGCCCGGCGCCTCTTGAAGGCAGCGGATGCCAAGGGGCGCCGGGGCCACTTGTCGGAAGAACAGATGGGGGTCCTGGAACGCATATCCCCAGCGCTCCACGTCCAGGTCCTAGAGAAGCAGAGCCGTCTGGAGTCGAGCGGTGAGTGTACATGCATCCTGGTTGTGAGCAGGGCGTGTGGTGTTCATTCCCCATTGTGCCGGTTGCACATCTGTTTGTATGGGGTGGAGTATGGGTGGGGGTGTACAGGGCCGTGGGGCTGACACATGCGAGGGCTGTAATGTGTGAGACAAGGATGGTGCTTGTGTGTGTGGGCTTGCATGGCAAATGCAGTTGTGCGTGCACACATGTTTGGATGAATGTGTATGTAAGTAGACATGTCTGTGATGTCAGGCATCTATGTTGTTTTCGGCTGCATGTATGAGCACTGTGTACATGTGCATGTGTGTGTATTTGTCAAGGGTGCAACAGTGATGCTACATGGATGCATGTGACAGCGGTATGTGGAAGCCTGATTGGCAGATGTGACATTGTTGCCCGTCTGAACAGTGCGACACTTGGCAGAGGTGTAGACATGCATGCAAGTGTGGTGGTGTGTGTACATGTGTGGTGCACTTCCTGTGTTGCATGTGATGTCTGGCTCCCCTTTGGCTGCTGATGCTGTTGTATGTGTAGGGATGGTGGTGGCAGTTGCGATATGGCTGTGGTATGGCTCATGTGTGCCAGTTGCAATGACATGTGTGTTGGGGATTGTGATGACATGTCTGAGGTTTGCCAATGCCACTCATGTGCAACTGTCATGCGTGTATGTGTCCATTGTACAGTGCCCTGATGCCTGTGTTTTGTTTCTTCCTGTCTGCAGCGTCAACTGATGAAGAGGGCGGAGAAGGTGCTGTGGAGCACAGCGGCGGGGATCCGACCGCCAGCCAGAGAAGCAAGGCCCGGCTCCCCTCCCGTGTTGTCATCTCGTCGGGGAGTGTGGAGTCCAGTGCCGCGTCCCAGGCCGCAGCTGCCGGGGGGAGGTCCAAGAGGCGGAGGTTGGAGTTGGACTCCTCGGCAGCAGAAGGGGCAGCTGGGACCCCACAGGGCCCAACAGGGGAAGATGGCACAGAGTCATCCAGGTTGGTGGGGGGTCTGGTGGAGGAGGAGGCAGTGCAAGCACCAGAGACGGGGTCTGGAGGTGGGGATCCCACTGGTGCTAGTGGTGCAGTCCAGGACCAGGGACAGGAGGCAGCACAGGCCGCCGCGGAGGTGCCTGTGTGCAATCCTGTCCCCGATCCTGTCCCTGCATCATCTTGCACCAGCAGGGATGCCTACGTCCAGACCCGTTTCCAGGCAGGGGATGAGCTGACGTCAACTGACCTTCCTCTGCCTGCGGACGTGGCTATCCAGGTCCGGGTTGAGCCTGTCCTGGCTGGTGTGGCGTTGCGTCAACGGGCCATGCGAGGTGACCTGCAGTCTTTTCATGGAGAGACTGCACGTCATCTCGAATGGCTCATTGACCACGTCAGCCTGCTGGGACAGGTCACCCAGACCGGATTCCTCCATCTGATGGGGCTTGTTCCGACCCCCTCCTCAACTGGACCCCCTACGCGCCAGTCGTCCTCTGTGCCATCTTCCCACCCATCAGTCACCTGGGTGCCCTGTGGAGCTGCCTCTGACAGTGCGGCCAGGCTGGTGGAGGAGGCATCCCTGCCACAGTCGGGAGTCGGACGTCCAGCAGGGGTGGCCACATCAACAACTGCACCCCAGCCGGCGGAGGATGTGCAGGCAGCAGGAGGCAGTGCACGGGCAGAGGCAGAGCAGCAGCAGCAACATGGTGGGAGCCATGAAGGCTCGGGGCCTTCGACATCGGAGGGGCAGGCATCGGCCGGAGGGCAGGAGGACCCAGGACAGAGAGTGTCTTCCGTGTGGCAGCGGTTGGGCCACGCCATAGGTGCGGAGCGGCGGCGGGCGGAAGAGGCGCGGCTCACAATGGTCAGGGCGGAGAACTCCATGCGGAGGGCCCTGAGGCGGGCCGAGTGCCTCGAGGCAATCCGCAGGGGGTTGGAGGAGGACACGGCGTCGTCCCTGCGGACCCTCGGGGCCATGGAACTGGACCGCCTCCGGGACATCGAACAGGAGTTCGAAGATGCCCTGGCCCGGAACACCACAGAGTGAGCCGCTGGACTTGCCCGCCGCCTTTGTATATAGTTCTTTAGTTTTAGGTTTCCTTTGTTTTTTCTTATGATTTGGAGTCGACGGACACTGCTCCACTTTTTGTATATAGTTGATATTTAGGTAGGTTTTTTAGGAGGTTTCCTTAGTTCAGTTGTGATGATGGACCCTTGTTATTTTTGTACATAGTTCTTTGTTGCACGGAGAGTTTTAACATTTCACTTTGGACAAAATTTTTTGGATTTGATTTTCTAGTTTTGTGTTTTTATGCGGACATGCAGCTTCTTTTTTCACATTTACATTGTAGTTAGTTTTCTTTCTTTAGCATTCGTATTTTTTTCCAATACATTTTTTTTTCCATTGTTCACTGTGTGGTTTCATCTCATTGGTTTCATGCATGTCATGTTGTGTGTTTTCCCATTCAATTGGAAAATATGTGTGTGACGGACATGGGTTCATTTGCTTCATGAACATTGGGGGTGTAACATGTGATTTCCATTTCCATGTGGGTGAATGGGTTACTTGGTAGGGCTTTTTGGCTGTGGAGGCTGACCATTACGCACATGATTGGGGATTGTGAGGACCTGGTGGGGGCTGCACATGGTGGCAGGGGGGTGGGGGTGGTGGGAGACATGAGTGGGGGCCTGGTGGAGGGTGACCCTGGTGGCTGGGGTGTGGGGGTGGTGGGAGACATGAGTGGGGGCCTGGTGGAGGGTGACCCTGGTGGCTGGGGGGTGGGGGTGGTGGGAGACATGAGTGGGGGCCTGGTGGAGGGTGACCCTGGTGGCTGGGGTGTAGGGGTGGTGGGAGACATGAGTGGGGGCCTGGTGGAGGGTGACCCTGGTGGCTGGGGGGTGGGGGTGGTGGGAGACATGAGTGGGGGCCTGGTGGAGGCTGCCCCTGCACTGCTGGGGTGTGGGGGTGGTGGGAGACATGAGTGGGGGCCTGGTGGAGGCTGCCCCTGCACTGCTGGGGTGTAGGGGTGGTGGGAGACATGAGTGGGGGCCTGGTGGAGGCTGCCCCTGCACTGCTGGGGTGTGGGGGTGGTGGGAGACATGAGTGGGGGCCTGGTGGAGGGTGACCCTGGTGGCTGGGGGGTGGGGGTGGTGGGAGACATGAGTGGGGGCCTGGTGGAGGGTGACCCTGGTGGCTGGGGTGTGGGGGTGGTGGGAGACATGAGTGGGAGCCTGGTGGAGGGTGACCCTGGTGGCTGGGGGGGGTGGGGGTGGTGGGAGACATGAGTGGGGGCCTGGTGGAGGTTGACCCTGCACTGCTGGGGGGTGGGGGTGGTGGGAGACATGAGTGGGGGCCTGGTGGAGGGTGACCCTGGTGGCTGGGGGGTGGGGGTGGTGGGAGACATGAGTGGGGGCCTGGTGGAGGCTGCCCCTGCACTGCTGGGGTGTGGGGGTGGTGGGAGACATGAGTGGGGGCCTGGTGGAGGCTGCCCCTGCACTGCTGGGGTGTGGGGGTGGTGGGAGACATGAGTGGGGGCCTGGTGGAGGGTGACCCTGGTGGCTGGGGTGTGGGGGTGGTGGGAGACATGAGTGGGGGCCTGGTGGAGGGTGACCCTGGTGGCTGGGGGGTGGGGGTGGTGGGAGACATGAGTGGGGGCCTGGTGGAGGTTGACCCTGCACTGCTGGGGGGTGGGGGTGGTGGGAGACATGAGTGGGGGCCTGGTGGAGGGTGACGCTGGGGGTGGTGGGAGACATGAGTGGGGCCCTGGTGGAGGGTGACCCTGCACTGCTGGGGGGTGGGGGTGGTGGGAGACATGAGTGGGGGCCTGGTGGGGGCTGCCCATGGTGGCAGGGGGGTGGGGGTGGTGGGAGACATGAGTGGGGGCCTGGTGGAGGCTGCCCCTGCACTGCTGGGGTGTGGGGGTGGTGGGAGACATGAGTGGGGGCCTGGTGGAGGGTGACCCTGGTGGCTGGGGGGTGGGGGTGGTGGGTGACATGAGTGGGGGCCTGGTGGAGGCTGCCCCTGCACTGCTGGGGGGTGGGGGTGGTGGGAGACATGAGTGGGGGCCTGGTGGAGGCTGCCCCTGGTGGCGGGGGGTGGGGGTGATAGGGGACATGAGTGGGGGCCTGGTGGAGGCTGCCCCTGCACTGCTGGGGGGTGGGGGTGGTGGGAGACATGGATGGGGGCCTGGTGGGGGGTGCCCCTGGTGGCGGGGGGGTGGGGGTGAAAGGGGACATGAGTGGGGGCCTGGTGGAGGCTGCCCCTGCACTGCTGGGGGGTGGGGGTGCAGGGGGACATGAGCAGGTGTGCAGGGTAGTCCCCTGTTTTGTGGGCTGCCTGCAGGGGCCGTGGAGGGTGTACAGGGAACACCTGTGAGGACCCACCCAGCCTAATTGCGTGTGATAATTCCCGCACACCCCTGTAATACACGTACCTGGCCAAATCGCATGTGAGAATTCCCGCGCACCCCTGTAATACACGTACCCAGCCGAATCGCGTGTAGAACTTCCCGTGTACCCCTGTAATACACGTACCCAGCCAAATCGCGTGTGATAATTCCCACATACCCCTGTAATACACGTACCCTGGCCAATCGCGTGTAGAACTTCCCACGCACCCCTGTAATACACGTACCAAGCCAAATCGCGTGTGATAATTCCCACGCACCCCTGTAATACACGTACCTGGCCAAATCGCATGTGAGAATTCCTGCGCACCCCTGTAATACACGTACCCAGCCGAATCGCGTGTAGAACTTCCCGTGTACCCCTGTAATACACCTACCCAGCCAAATCGCGTGTGATAATTCCCACGCACCCCTGGAATACACGTACCCAGCCAAATCGCGTGTGATAATTCCCGCGCACCCCTGGAATACACGTACCCAGCCAAATCGCGTGTGATAATTCCCGCGCACCCCTGTAATATACGTACCCAGTCAAATCGCGTGTGATAATTCCTGCGTACCCCTGTGATACACGTGCCCTGGCTAATCGCGTGTAAAACTTCACGCGTACCCCTGTAATACACGTACCCTGGCTAATCGCGTGTATAACTTCACGCGTACCCCTGATATGCAAGTTACCCGCTTTGCGTTCCTTGTTTGGCAGCCCTGTGGACTGGTCCAGGGTTAGCGCTGCCCTTTGCGATGATTTAGCGATTTTGATGGCTTTTCCTTGCGCGAGGGCGTTCTTGGGGGCGTTACTGGCGCTGCTGCAGGGTCGCTGCGATACTCTGCGCCACGGCTGGTTTGGGAGCCTGAAATCCATGAATACGCTGTGCGCGGAAATCGGTTTTAGCGCACGTGCCTGGCGCAGACAATCGCACGCGGACACTCTGCGCCAGCCGCTTGCGACACTTTTCTGCGAAATTCTATGAATTACCCTGTAAAACTCCCACAAATGCGCGGGCGATTTACAAAACAAGGCTTCTGCTCCCAGCAGCCTCCAGTTTCTCTCCATAATGGTGGGGCCGGCCCAAGGGCATTTCTTGCTTGAAGTGATCCCTCGCAGGTGCTGCGCCACCTTAATGGATGATAGGCAATTGTTTCTGAAGCCTGAAGCTCTCCCACACGAGCGAGAGCTTCAGGCTTTAGAAAAAATCCTTGTCGTGTAGTGGCCGGGGCTGCCAAGGGAGACTAGTGACCCCCGGCGGGGCCCTGCCTCAAAACAAGATTTTGATGCCTGCCGGAGCTTGGCCCCAGCTGGCCCCGGCCCACTTAAAGCCCTGATCTCACCCATACCATCATCATCCGTGAGGAAATCATTACTCAGGTGGAGGACGAGGCAGAGAGGAGATCCAGCAAGGTCTGATATTTTGCCAATTACATTTTTCAAGGATAATTCTAAATAGTTTCCGTATTGAGCTCCAGCCTGGGTAGCAGAGCGACTGCAGTGCTGGTATGTAGTTATGGGCCCTTTAAGGACTGAAAGGGCCGGTAGTTATCGTCCCCTGCCCTTGTGCAGCTCCTTCACACCATGGACACGTTGCTCCCACGTCACAGTGGTTCTCATAACATGCACTGATTGTGACAAGTAGTACGCCAGGACCAAGTAGTGGGGTAAGGTCCTTTATTGCCAGGTACAGGTTAGCAAAGGACACAAATACGACCACTGGCATCCAGCATCACAGCCAGCTCAGCTCAAACGGACACTCAGTAGAACACTCGCCCAGGCTTACGCTCTTACATTCCAAAGATGCATCACCTGCACACAGCATTCTGATAGGTAGAATACTACAGAACTGACACCACACATCAGCAGTGTTAGTTTGCCTCCCAAAAATTCGGGAGCCACGTCCTTCAGCAGAGGTAAAAAATGGTGCCACCAAGTGGAAAGTCAGTGGAAAAGGATTGCCCACAGGCCAAAAGAAGTGCAGTGACACCAAAGAAACGATGCAACTCCTTCTTCTAATGAGATGCTCCCTGTCACCTGGTTCTAGAACTGAAAGACCTACTACTTGTTACAGTGATAACTGAAATAAGGATGCAACACCCATTGAGGGGAGCTCCTTCCCTTTATTGCCTCCTTCTCGGTTCAAACAGTAACTTCTGTTTTCCAGCTGCTCCCCTTTCTCTTCCTCCCTCTTCCCACCTTGCGTCCTCGTCTCTCCTTAAAAGCACAGTAACTTGTAACACCACCCCTGGACATGTGTTTGAAAGTCTGGTTCAGCATTCTTCTACTAGTCGTGTGGGCCTCCTGATGACCCGCTGGTGTTGCTGTCCTCCTCCTTCAGCTCCCCCGATGGCTGGTTCTCTTATCTGTTCACTTTCACTTTCTACCCCTCTGTCTGGGGGCATCCATGAGTCATTGTGTGATTCGGCCCCCTCTGGTTCTCTGTCCGTTATTGATGTGTCCGCTTCTTCCCTCTTAATGAAGTGTTTGAATGGTGAGGCATTTCGTGTGACTTCTTGTCTTGTGTTCTGTGCTGTCAGCATGGTCCCTTTGAGGGCCACTACCGTGAGGTGTCTCGGTGAATATCACGTGTCTGTTTTCCAATTCATTTGCTGTCTTACTAGGACCTCCTTGCTGACTGCAAATTCTTTGGCCACTGCCTTGCGTCGGTTGTCTGTGTCTTGTTTGGCACGCTCTTTCCTCCCCAAGTCCCTACTTGCTATGTCCTCATTTTGTTCTTCTGGGTCATTTGGGTTTCTCACAAGACACACAACCGCCGCTGCCAGCTGGTAGCCCTAAGATGCACTCCTTGTGGGACTTAGACTCAATGTTACTTGAACCTCGTAAGTCCAATTCAACTCCCAGTGGGAAGTATTATGACTTACGATGGTTGCTTCTGTAAATTTATTTCTACATAAGTTTCACAACAATTGGATGGTATTCACTTGATAAGCAATGTATATTGACCTCTGTCAGTCTGCTTGTCTACAGTCAGGAACCACAAGGCTGAGACAAAACAGGTGTTAGCCAGATGATGAAATATTTTATATTGACAAAAAAATCAGTTAACACCACGCTATTAACATATAGTGTGGGATACCGCTTCAGCAAAATTATGTAGTCATACAATTCAAAAACAATGACAGTAATACAGTTGAGCTGAAAGCATCCCTCACAAAAACCGTAAAGTATAAAGAATAATGAAGCTTATACATAAAACGACTCATTAGTATAAGCAGTTAAAGAAAGGATTCATGTGTAGCTAAGAAACCACATTAGCATGTTTATCCTTCTGGGCAGTATTATTCACTCTGCTCAGAACTTCCTAAAGACACTCCTATAAAATCATGTATGCCAACGCGTTTCGGATTAATCAAAATCCATCTTCAGAGCAGGGCCTGTTTTAGTTTTAACAGTGTTCAATTTCAATTCCTAAAATGGATAAAGATAAACTAATTAGACCTCTGAGGTAACAGGGAGATTGATCAAGTAGCTCTCATGTAAGTAGAAGTACACTAACCTTGATTACTGTGTAAGTAGGGAATGCTAGCAACTACCTGCGTGGTAAATGCAAAACAACACACATTGTAAATGTTCATTATAAGGCAAGAGTCTCACTCTAGAGTGATACATATGTTGCCTAATCCACTTATCCGGTAGGAAGACCAACTCCTCTTCCCGGGTAATGTGAAGGTGGCAGGCTGTGGTTTCCAGTGTAGGGGCTAAAGGCAAGGAGAGATATGAAAGGTCATGTCTAGGGAATGTACACCATGGCTTCTAGATAGATATATAACTCAATAAAATCTATAGCTGAATTGGGCTCTGACAGGAACCAGATAAGTGTAAACTTAAGTAACTATATTCATGTGTGGTAAAAGCTGAACTCCATAATAGCATACACAATCAGTGATGTGACGCTAAATGGTGTCTTTACGCATTGTTCCCGTGGACGAGTGCTCGTTCGTCTTCTGAAGGACACATGTGCTTCTACAATATATTGCCGTCTGTATGAGAGCGGTGGAGTCAGGGCTCAGGGTATCTCGCTAAAGAAGCTTACCTTCAAGGATCACATTAGGCAGAGGAAAACGAGCAGCCCGTCGCATTTGTGTTTCTCACCAATCTGGGCTGTACTTGGTAGCACATCATGATTTCGGCCGGCGTTTTGTTGGTTGCTTCATGGGGGTGTTTTGGTAGTCCCTGAGCATCCTGCACATTGCCAGGTGAGGGGTTGCGGCTTTGATGTGAACCCTTTGGATGGTATTTTTGATGGATGCCATGAACCGTTCAACCATCCCGTTGGCCTGGGGCCATCTGGATGTGATCTTTTGGTGGTTGAACCCCATGTGTTTCGCGAACACAGCCAAGTCATGGCGGCTGAATTGCGGTCTGTTGTCACATGTCATGGTGTGGGGTATGCCCCATTTACTTAGTACTATGTCGAAGATGGCGGAAACCTGCGGGTATGCCGTTGTGACTGTCCTCTTGATGATGGGGAATCGTGAATATTCTAATAGGTATTCACCTGTTTCCATTAGGCCATAGAAATCGACTGCCACGCGGTCCCATGGTCTGTCTGGAATTTGTGATGGTTGTAGCGGTATGGGTGCATCTGCTCTTGCTGTGCATTGGCAGGGCAGGCAGGTTTTTATCCATTCTTCCATGAGGGGTGTCCATGAGGGGGAACCGAACGTGTCACCTCAGTTGCTTTTTTGTGTTGTCAGGCCTTCTGTGTCCCTCGTGGGCTGTATTTTTTACTTGCGCTCTGAGCGCAGAGGGGATGACTAGCCTGCATCCCTGTAGTAGTATCGAGTGGTCCTTGACCGCCAACTCCTGATGTATTTTTGCCAGCCTCTCGATCTCTTGTTTGTTTGTCTCCGGATGGTTTGCGAGCTGTCGATTATGGTCTTTCCACTTGTTGTTGGTGGTGGTTAGAGCGATGGCCAGGGTCATGGATGCGTTGGCCGCTGATGCAGTAACAACTGTCTCTAGTGAGAGTGCAGGCGGTAGTGTGTTCGCCATGACATAGTTCAGATATTCAGCGTCACCCATCCATGTTATTTGGCCTCCCGTGGGGTAACGTGAGATATAGTCTGCTGGGTTCTGCTCTCCCCCGGGTCTCTGGATGATGGTGTAATCATATTCTTGAAAGTGTATGTCCCACCTCTCGATCCTTGGTGGCATTCTGGTTCGGGGGTTCCCAAATAGTGAGAGAAGGGCCTGGTGATAAGTGATCAAGGTGAATTTCTTTCCAATAATGAAGTTTGGAAATGTTTGCACGCTCAGACCGCCACCAGGCTTTCCTTTTTGGCTTGCGGGTATGCTTTTTCCATGGACAAGAGTGCCCTGCTCGCATATGCCATGATGTGTATGGGGTGTGTGTCTGCCCCACTTGTTGGGACAAGGATGGCCTCAAACACAACTGGGCTGGTGTCCACAATAATCTCTGTGTGCCATGTGGGGTCAAAGTATGCAAGGTGTTTGGCTTCGGCTAATGCTCGCTTGACCTTATTGAATGCTGTTTGGCATTCATCAGTCCATTGGAATGTTGTGTCTTTCTGTCACACACCGCCGCGACTGGCGTGCATGGAGCCGATGGCGTTGGAGCGGCCATTAGCCGTTCCGCCACGTCCCCATGCAACGCTCAGTGGCGGTCTAGTCTTTCGGCCGGCCGCCGGGGGAGACCGCTTTTTAGCCGCTCCAACCCGGAAGTCTGCGCGTTGCAACTTACTCGCGTCAGGCTTTCGGGTTGGAGCGCTCGTAGGTTTTTCTCCCTCTGTGTGCTGCCCTGCGCCTTTTCTCGGTGCCGGCTTCTCTTCCCTGCTGCTGGCGCCCTTCCTCTTGTCTTTCTTTTGTCCTCCCTCCTGGGACTCGCAGGCTCTCGCCAGGTTTCGCAGGGAGCTTATTCCTTATTTCCCTTCCCTTTTTCTCCGGCTTTCCCCCTCTGTCTTGCTACAGTGTTTCTCGGTCTGTCTCTGAGGCTGCCCCCAGGTTCCTCTATAGGCTCTCCAATCCACTCTTTACTGTGTGCTACTTTCCTGCCGGCATACCATCCAAGAACTTACCTTCTGCTATTTCAAGTTGAAGACCATCACAGACCATCACCCAGGGGTTTTTTATGCCTACGGCTTTTTACCCTCTGGTCTGAACCGGAGGAGGGGCCCCCCCAGACCTTCTATTTTGAGGTCAGGGTGGCTTCCCTTTGGGGCAGATCCCTTCCAAAAAAAAAAGGAAAGAAGAGCTGTGGAAGAAGCGGTTCGAAGGAACCTTACACTCAGAACTCACAGGCAGGGGAGTTGCTAGGTCTGGAAAAGACCCGGGGCTACGCTGTTGTTGGAACTGTTGGGACTGGGGGCTAGCTAGCCTTTTGGCTGTAGCTCCTGCAATTCTATCCGGGGCTACAACCAAAAGATCAGGGGCTATAGCCCCCTTAGCCCCCCCCCTAGCAACGCCCCTGCTCACAGGTGAGGAGGAAGGGGATTGGAGTGACTCGGAAGGGGTGAAGGGAACACCTGAATCTGACAGTTTGCAACGCCAAAAGATTCCTATGGCTACCCCTGAGCAGTTACAAGAGTTGGTAGCCGCTGTTCAGGCTATGAATGTAGAACTAGAGAACGTCAAGTCTGAGAATGCCACCCTGAAGCAATTGTTCACTAACCGAGAAGCACGGGAGTTTGACTTGCCTCCCATGGCCTTGTCCTCCGGCAAGTTTGATGGAGCCCCTAAACGCTTGAAGGAATTTTTGGAAGCATGTTCTGTCCATTTTGCCTTTCGTCCACAGACCTATTCCACAGACCACATAAAGGTGGGATTTTTGGTGTCTAATATGACAGGTAATGCCCTGGCTTGGGCTACACCTTTCGTCACATCCAACGACCCAGTTCTTCGGAATTATGATGCCTTCCTGTCTTTGCTGAAACAGACATTTGAACAGCCCGACATCACACTTGTAGCTGCTGAAGAGCTACTCGAAGTGCAGCAGGGATCCAGTGATCTGCTTTCCTACATTTCCTCTTTCAAACGTTTGGCTACAGAAGCAGGGTGGCCGGAACAGGTCCACTATACCCTCTTTCATCGAGGTCTCAGGGAGGAACTCAAGGACGAGCTGGCTCGCATAGCTCGACCCACAACCTTATCAGATCTCATGTCGATTGTTCTGCAGATAGAACATAGACTTTCTGAACGAAAGGCTGAAAGGAGGAAGCAAAAGACCCCAGTCACCCATCCCGCTGGAACCTCCTCTCTACCTGCCATACCATCCTTGTGCCATAAGGAAGAACCAATGCAGATTGGAACAGCTCGGCCTCCTTTGACACCAGAGGAAAGAAGACGACGGAGAGAATCTGGTCTATGCATGTACTGCGGATCCAATGTCCATCTACTTAGAAACTGCCCAGATGTACCACCTAGGCGGGCGGGAAACGATCGACCTCGGACCTAAAGGGGACTAGCATCCGAGGTCTAAACCTTAGTCCCTATGTTTCTGTTACTGTTTCACCCCAAGTCCCAGCAATGGATGCGCGTCTCATGGTAGTAGCTATCCAGTTGAAGACAAGACACGTAGAACCTACCACCATGGCTCTGCTTGATTGTGGGGCCGCTGGGGTGTTCATGGACACTGTATGGGCCAACCAGCAAGGTCTCATCCTCTTGCAACGTGAAGATGCTCAGAAGGTGGAAGGAGTGGATGGTACCCCACTCTCCTCCGGACCTATTACTCAGTCTACTGAGTTTCTAACTACGACCATCCTTCAACATTCCGAACTGATACAATTCGATCTCATCAGAGCGGCTCATATTCCGATTTTTCTCGGAACTCCATGGTTTAGGAAACATAATCCAACTATAGACTGGACCCGCAACACTATGGCTTTCGAATCGGATTTTTGTAGACAGAATTGTCTCATACAGCCGCAGGTTGAAACAGTGCAGATCATTACTCCTGAAGATAAGAATGTTTGTGCTGTGTGTCGGATTCCTCCAGAATTGTCGGAATACCAAGAAGTGTTCAAGGAAACTCTTGTCCTGGACCTGCCTCCACACCGGCCGGAAGACTGCGCCATAGAGCTGGCCCCAGAAGCTCTGGTACCCTTTGGGCGCATGTTTTCGTTATCCTTGACAGAGAAGAAGGCCCTTCGTACCTATCTGGACACTCATTTGACTAATGGGCTCATTCAACCTTCGCGGTCTCCTGCTGGAGCCTCATTATTTTTTATACCCAAACGGGATTCTTTGGAACTAAGACCGTGTATAGACTATCGTGGCCTTAATAAGGTCACCATCCGGGATCGCTACCCTATGCCGCTTATTTCAGACATCCTTGAGGCCGTACAAGGCGCCTCTGTCTTCTCCAAATTGGATTTACGGAGCGCCTACCATCTCCTCCGTATCAGAGAAGGGGATGAATGGAAGACGGCGTTTAGAACTCCTTTTGGTCTGTTTGAGTATAGGGTTATGCCCTTTGGACTTGTTAATGCACCAGCCATTTTCCAGCGCTTCATTGACCGTCTTTTCTCGGATTTACTCTTTCTGAATACCATAGTCTACCTCGATGACATCCTAGTGTTCTCATCCTCTCAACAAGAACACACCCAGCACTTGAGAACAGTACTTAACTGTCTTCAAACTCAACACTTGAAGGTCAAACCAGAGAAATGTCTCTTTAATGTCTCATCCGTGCCATATTTGGGGTATATCCTTTCTTCCGAAGGCATCACGATGGATCCCAGGAAGGTGTCGGCCATCCTGGACTGGCCAGCTCCTACTTCCCTTAAGGAGGTTCAGCGCTTCCTGGGGTTGGCAAACTTTTATAGGAAGTTCATAGGTCAGTTCTCCCAAATAGTTCTACCCATCACCGCCCTTCTCAAGAAGGAGTCACGACCCTTTCTCTGGACAGAACAAGCTGACCAAGCCTTTTCAACGCTTAAAGAGAGCTTCTGTTCTGCTCCAGTCTTGAGTCAGCCAGATCAAACCAAGCCTTTCATTGTAGAAGCAGACGCATCGGCTAGAGCCCTAGGAGCTGTTCTTCTACAGACCAGAGATGGGAAGGAACATCCGGTGGCTTACCTCTCAAAGACCCTCACTATCAGTCAGAAGAATTATTCGGTGATTGAGAAGGAATTACTGGCATTGAAGGCTGCCTGCGAGGAATGGAGACACTTACTACAAGGAAGTTTGCATCCATTCACCCTACGCACGGATCATAAAAACCTACAGATCCTCAGGAATATGGAATGTGTGAACTCTCGACAAGCACGCTGGGCTCATTTTTTTAGTCAATACGATTTCATCATTACCTACATACCTGGAACCTTAAACGGTTTGGCAGATGCTTTATCTAGGCGCGATGTCCCCGAAGTACTACCAGAACCCACACCTGAGTATATGTTTCCTAGGAACCGTATTGTGGGCCTGGTCTCCGCTTTTCTCCAAGAGGTCAGAATGGTCACTACGTCCAAATCGGAGACTCAGATAACTCGGAACCAACAACACCAGGTCCGATGGTCTGATGGTTTATTGCTGGTGGGTCAGAAGTTGTTCATCCCCACCAAGACCCTACAATCCAAGATCCTAAGTTGGGGCCACGACCATGTGACAGCAGGTCATAGAGGGATAAGGGGTACCTTAGATCTTATCTCCCGTTCTTTTTTCTGGCCCACTCTTACCCAAGATGTCAAGAGACATTGTAGAACATGTTTGACCTGTGCCAAGAATAAGAATCCAACTCACAAACCTTATGGTCTCCTCGAACAACCGGAGACCCCTGTTCAACCGTGGTCCCATATTTCTACAGACTTTATTGTAGATCTACCTCCGTCTCAGGGCTGTACCTGTCTGATGGTTACTATAGATTCTTTTACCAAACTGGCTCATTTCTCCCCTCTACCCGGAGTGCCATCTGCTTCAGCCATGGCGGAAGTTTTTCTTAGGGACATTTTCAAGTTACATGGGTTACCTGAGAAGATTATCAGCGATCGAGGAAGTCAATATACCTCCCGATTTTGGGCGGCGCTGTGTCAGCGTTTGGGAATAGAACGTGCCCTTTCCTCGGGATTTCATCCGCAGACTAATGGACAGACTGAGAGGCTTAATGCCTCACTTGAACAATATCTTAGGTGTTATGTTAATAGCGTACAAGACAATTGGGTAACCCTCCTACCTACTGCGGAATTTGCATATAATAATTCCACGCACTCAGCTACAGGTCTCAGTCCTTTTTTCTGCACCTATGGAATACACCCTCGGGGATTGCTTCCCTGTTTCAAATCCTTCTCCAATATACCCACGCTTGAATCCCATTTAGCTGAGATAACCTCCGCTCACAAGTTTGCTCAGCAAAGTCTGCGCCAATCCCGCAGTAGGTATAAGGAGCAGTCGGATCAATCTCGCCTACCTTGTCCCGATTGGAAGGTAGGTGACAGGGTATGGCTGTCCACCAAATTTCTACCTCAATGGGTTCACCCGACCAAACTTACTCCCCGATTTCTGGGTCCCTTTAAGATTGTCAAACAGATAAATCCGGTGGCCTTTAGACTACAACTCCCCAGAAGTATGCATCGGATTCATCCT
This sequence comes from Ambystoma mexicanum, assembly GCF_040938575.1. Lineage (NCBI taxonomy): Eukaryota > Metazoa > Chordata > Amphibia > Caudata > Ambystomatidae > Ambystoma > Ambystoma mexicanum. Next base: position 602,402,801 of record NC_090936.1, read on the forward strand.
GTATTTCACTCCTCCTTACTCCGACCGGTTGATCCTGATACTCCTTACAAACGGAAACTAACCATACCTGTAGCCCAACAGCCTCTCCCCGAGGAGTATGAAGTTTCGAGTATTCTGGATTCCAGGTATCGACGAGGGCGGCTGGAGTATTTGGTGGCCTGGAAGGGGTTTCCCCATTCTGAGGACTCTTGGGAACCTGAGTCTTATGTACGTGCACCCAGGCTGACTCGGCGGTTTCATCGACTCCATCCGGGTAAACCGGGGGGTGTGGGCCGTGGAGGGGGGCATACTGTCACACACCGCTGCGACTGGCGTACATGGAGCCGATGGCGTTGGAGCGGCCATTAGCCGTTCCGCCACGTCCCCATGCAACGCTCAGTGGCGGTCTAGTCTTTCGGCCGGCCGCCGGGGGAGACCGCTTTTTAGCCGCTCCAACCCGGAAGTCTGCGCGTTGCAACCTACTCGCGTCAGGCTTTCGGGTTGGAGCGCTCGTAGGTTTTTCTCCCTTTGTGTGCTGCTCTGCGCCTTTTCTCGGTGCTGGCTTCTCTTCCCTGCTGCTGGCGCCCTTCCTCTTGTCTTTCTTTTGTCCTCCCTCCTGGGACCCGCAGGCTCTCGCCAGGTTTCGCAGGGAGCTTATTCCTTATTTCCCTTCCCTTTTTCTCCGGCTTTCCCCCTGTGTTGCTACAGTGTTTCGCGGTCTGTCTCTGAGGCTGCCCCCGGGTTCCTCTATAGGCTCTCCAATCCACTCTTTACCGTGTGCTACTTTCCTGCCGGCATACCATCCAAGAACTTACCTTCTGCTATTTCAAGTTGAAGACCATCACAGACCATCACCCAGGGGTTTTTTATGCCTACGGCTTTTTCCCCTCTGGTCTGAACCAGAGGAGGGGCCCCCCCAGAACTTCTATTTTGAGGTCAGGGTGGCTTCCCTTTGGGGCAGATCCCTTCCAAAAAAAAAAGGAAAGAAGAAAGAAGAGCTGTGGAAGAAGCGGTTCGAAGGAACCTTGCACTCAGAACTCACAGGTGAGGAGGAAGGGGATTGGAGTGACTCGGAAGGGGTGAAGGGAACACCTGAATCTGACACTTTCTGTAGAAGTCGCCGCAGGGATTCCTTGTGGGTCGTGTAGTGTGGGATGTATCTGGCACAGTAGCCTGCCATGGCGAGGACAGATCGCACATCCGCCACCTGGTGTGGTGCCTGAAGGTTTTTGATGGTGCTGACTTTCTCTGGGTCAGTTGTCATCCCTGTGTCTGAAAAGACATGCCTGAAAAATTTGAGTTTTCTCTTGTTGAAACTGCATTTCTCCAGGTTCATTGTGAGACCTGCAATTTGTAGTGTGTTGCATGTCTGCAGCAGCGCAGCATCGTGTTCTTCCTGTAATGCTCCAAAGACCAGGATGTCGTTGTTGTAGTTCAGCACGGATTTGACTGGGAGGATAACTTGACTGATGGCCTCCTGAAATACTCTGCTGCCGTGGAGATGCCGAAATTCAGGTTCCAGTATCGGAAAATTCCCTTGTGTGTCGAGAACTTGGTGATGACCCTCTACTCTGTGTGTAATTCTAGTTGGTGGTATCCTTGGACCAGGTTGAGTTTCGAGAATGTGGTTGCCTTGTTCAACTGCACAATCATGTTCTCGATGCATGGGCCTGGCTGTCGTTCTCATTGAATTGCGGTGTTGGCAACTCTCAACAGACAGCCGTATGCACCCAGCTTCTTTGGGGATGATCACTAGTGGGGAAACCCACAGGGTGGGTCCGGTGGCCGGTTCGTTGATGTTGTTTATTAACAGCTGATTCAGTTCCTGTTATACTGCATGTTGGAGATGGAATCCAACTCTCCTGGGGTGCTGGGGGAAGAGGCCGTGTTGTCTCAGTGACGTGTAGCTTGATTAACACGTCTAACAGTTTCTCAAGTCCCTTGCACAAGGCTGGGAATTTGGTCTTGATGACCTCTTTTGAGATCGGGAGGCCTCTGGTGGTGGAATTGTCAACATTGCACACTATTTCCTGGCAGTCTGTTGGTGACTCGGTCGATTGTATCACTTCACAGTTTTGGTAATGGATGTCTATCAGTCCCAGGCGGCTTCCCATGTGGTAGCTCAATAGGCAGCAACCCTTGGTGGGGCTCCGGATCATGTGTATGGTGGTGTTGACCACCTGGGCGTTGTGCGCTAGGGTGCGTCAAAATTGTCCTACGGAAAGTAGTGGTTGGGCTGCACCCCATTGAAAAATTCTCAATGAGGTCTTGGAGAGGGTAGGTTTCTGGGGCATCAGTAGGAATTCTTGTTCACCCATTATGTTCACTGTTGCGCCTGAGTCTATTAGGAAACAATAGTGTCTGTTTCCTAGGTTGACAGTGATTCTTGGTGCTTCTTTCACCTCTTGGTTGTCCTGAATGAGGTTCAAGTATTTGTCTGCTTGGGGGCGGTTGTAGTAATTTGTGTATTCATACGGATGTACTAGTTGCTGTTGTTGTTCTCCATAGAATTGGCATGGGTGTGAGGGTTTGACGTATTCGTCACCAAACCTTGTGCTTGCATCGTATTGGTCGTAACCCTGTACCAGGTCTTGATATGGTATCTCGTCCATTGCCCTCATGAACCCTCGTTGTCCATGGAATTTTGTTTGCTGGGAGGGTGGAGCGTAGTGTGGTTGTTGAAATGTCTGGTTGTAATGCCTCCCTCGGGGTGGAGGGTTCACCCTGGGCGTGGGGAATGGTCTCCCTTCATGGCATACTGATTGGAAATGCCCCTCTCTCCCGCAATTGGAGCATTTCTGGGTGAGGACCGGGCATGTTCCTGAGTGGGGGAAACTCATCCAGCATCGATAGCATTGTCTTTGGGTCAGTGGAATGTCTGGTTACTTGGGCTTCCAGTGGGCTCCTGGTCCCCAGTTCTCTGAGGGTGGATTACCACGATGGACTCACTGCGCTCCCCTTTGATTCCTGGGACGTTCTAAATGGACGCCGCCTGTGCTACCACTCTGTCGAATATTCTGGTGAGCTCACTCACCTCGTTGATTGTTTGCGGTTTCTTGAGAGTTTGTTTTCTAAAGGTGGGTGAGATGTATCCCTCAATGACATGTAGTTTTATTGCTTCTACGGAAAATTGGTGAAATTGGCAGTGGGTGCTCTTTAGCCGTAGGCGTGTGAAGAGGAAGTGACGAGTATCGTCCCCACTTGAGCTGCCCCCCTCCGATTGCCTTTTGAGTTCACACCAAAGTATGTGACGTATGAAGAACAGTTGAATCAGCAAAGAGCAGCATATGGGTTCTGCCCAGTACCTATCAGTATGACAGCACCTATTAATATACTAACACCTAAGAAAACCTGGACAGTAAGGTATCCATTAAAAAGGCCATACCTACATTCTAAACAATATGACGGATGTTTGAATAAAATACCCGAAGAAGCAAAGAAGATAATGAAAGAAGATGAATGGTGACGTCATAATAAATCAGACTGACGCACATATAGAAGATATAGGGCCTGATCACGACTTTGGCGGTAACCCTTAAATCCGGCGGTAGCGCTAATACCGCCGGATTTAAGGGTCCGCCGAATCAGGGCTTCGGCGGATTTCGCTCCAGCTCTGAGCTGGGGGGAAATCCGCTGAAAATTCACACTATTACCGCCGACGGGAAATCCGCCGGCGGTAAGAGCACGAAAATTCCCCATTGAGCCCAATGGGGAATGGGGCATTCCCGAATGGGCTCAATGGAGAATGGGGAATTACTTTACCGCCGAACTCGTGATCCGGCGCTATTAGCGCCGGGGAGTTCGGCGGTAGGGCTATTACCGCCGCGGTAATACCACCGGCGGTAACGCCCAAGTCGTGATCAGGCCCATGATGACCTGAGAATACTGACAGGAGATGAGATATAGAGAAGATACCCTGGATAAGTGGCATCTTGAGCTCAAGCTGGAGAAGCTGATGTCAAGATGAAGAAACTTATGCCACATACATGATGAAGATATTTAGTTAGTTTAAACGTTTGCAGATGGAAGTAACTGCAAGAGGCAAAGAAATCGTGAAGCTTGCTTATTCTAAATAGTCGATAGATTGTGGCAAGCGCCAACGTTTACAAGTATATACCTCAAGAAGCACTTTATGTATGAATGCAAGTCCACTACCCATATGAGCAGAATTGAACAAAGGTTACAAAAGGCCTCAAATGAAGTATCTTGCAGCAAGAAAATCGAGAATCAAGATTCTCAAAACTCAGCTAAGGATGACCATGCCAAGAAGATGAGGTCTTATCTGACTGAAATAAGCCAACATTGGACACAATTAAGGAGAGGAGAGAACAGAGGATCTGGTTCAGAAAGGTCAAGATAAGCAACAGATGTCAGGGAACTGGTAGAATTAAATCCAATATACGAAAAGACACAGAGAAAAGACGATTTCATGGTGTCCAGTCACGTGAAAAAGGCATGCTGGAAGTGTGAAACGTTCACACCTATGCATGGATCCCCGCTGTGCATATACTCCTTAAAAGTTCTCAGAGCACAGAGCAGACTCAAGGCCAAACTACAAAGAAATAATTGACACATGACTACTGAGGTGATGATTGATTGTAGCATAATTGGTGGGAAGCTGGGGTGCAGACGAGTGTCTCTGCACCTGGATGTTCTTTCTGCGTGCTGCTAGACGTAGGTGGAAAAGTATGAGTGGGTTGATGCCACAGTGGACCATGTAATCTAGGGTCCTATAGTGAGTAGAGCCAATGGGATGTCATACTTTTAGTGACGTTCATAGTGGCCATTTTGAAGGGAGGGCTTAGTTGCCCTACCTGACAATGATTATTCAATCCCCTCTCCCCGTTACCATATACAGATATAGTACCTATGTTAAGTTACCTTCCTATAACCAATCACATTGCATGTTAGGTTTTAAGGTTGCCACTGTAGAATGGCGTTAGTACGTGCACAGGTTGTACGTCAGCAATGACAAATATTTGCTATAAATATTGTGTTTTTTCTGAAAGTAAAGAGAGCTAGAAGATCGAGCGATTGCTTGTGTTCGTTGTACTCCCTGTTTTATGAACTTGTCATTAAATGGACTCACTTTGCCAAACTATTGAGTTGTCTTAATTATTTGATGCATGAGTATGAATCTGCATCCCCATCTATCTTGAGGGTACAGCTACTCATCTTAAAGGGCTTTTGGAGATCATCGGGTTCACTTCGTAGCAGAGAATGGTTAGATTAGATAAAGATACCCATCGACCGTCGACATAAGTAACTTCGAGTCCTCGGCAATATCACACGTCCTTTGCCATCCGGCTGATAGAACGAGAAGCTGCCCGTAGATAGTGAATAGATTAATTAAAAAACCCTGCAGGTTAGGTGTGACGGGTTCCTTGCTTTCCCCCAAAAACCCCTCCCACTTCTACGAGTAGCAGATCAGATGAGCGGCACGGAGAGGCGGTAGCGAAGGTGGTGATCCTGAATGGGAATGGGGATTGATTTTTACCGGGTTCAAGAAAAGGGCAATTACTGGGTCCTGCAAGGTCAGCATAACCTGGTTATTGCCCTTTTCTTGTACCCGGTAAAAAATCATTATCGGCGGCTTAATAAGGGCACGGCTACTGCCAGGGTCATAATGAGGCCCTGAATGTTTTGGCAAAGCATGTATGCTTAGAAAACAAGTAAGGGAAGGTAACAGAGGGAGGCGGGATAATAAAAAATAACGTCAGAATAAGAGCGCAATATATATATTATATATATATATATATATATATATATATATATATATATATATATATGTATACATATATATATATATATATATATGGGGAAGATATTGACTGGAGTGTGGCCGAGCAATATAAAGAGTTATCGTGAGTGTGGCCGCGATAAGAGTATATGCCCAGTTACTAGATTTTAAAGAATGCTAGCACAAGCCCTTATCTAAAGTCCTGTTAATAGGATGACATAGGAGACTGGATTGATTAAAGGCAATCCGAAAGAGATAGGCTTAACTTTCATGTCGGAATAAACATAGAGAGCAGACGGCATAAGATTTAGGTGGCCGGCCAGAGTTTTTCTGTTTGTTCTAGGTGTTTGAGTAAAATTGTGACGTCATAGTTGAAAACAGTTTTTATGTGAAAAAAGGTATGAAAATTGCGCGATTATAGAAGGAAATTATTGCATGACATGGATTGATGGTTGTTTTTGAGCAAGATGAAAGTAAAAAAAATATTGTTGAAAAAACAGGATTGGAGCTTGCAACGATTGGTGCTCGCTCATATTGTTGATTTTTGAGACGCAAATGTAATAAAGTGTGAAGTGAAAAAATAAGCAAGTGTTATATGAATAAGGGATAAACGAGTTAAGCATGGAAGACATCACTTCCTTAATACACATGTGCAACCTAAGCTTAAACAGTACAGTGCAGAATGGGTTATAGGGACCGCAGACAAAATGTTTATGTCGTGGCCCCAAGTCGGATCGCTATCTAAAACGGTCCTGCAGCACATCATGACATATTTACATGCCACGTACACTGGCAAAAAGCTAGACAAGCGCCTGGCCAGTTTAGAACTTTTGAAGATGTACCAGGAAGAAAGGGAGGAGGAGCCACCACTAGATTGGATACTGACTATATGCAAAGAGGGGGATGAAGAGCCTTCTGCGCCACCCGCCCCGTCTGAAATAAAAAACGAAGCTAGTAAAGACGAAGGATTGTACCCACTAAGAGAACTTAAAGCAGCAACGGGATATAGCAACCCGTTATATTTGTCACCCAAGCAAAGTGGTGACGAAAGCCCAGAGAAGGACATGGACAGCAAAATGACCTCCAAAGTCCTCAGGGACATGGAGAGATGCGAAAAGGAAAAAGGTGATCAAGCACAAGCAAGTACATCTGTAGGTATGGGAAGAGAGGTAAAGAGATGGAAAGGAGATGAGGATAGAACTGATGAGATGGCACTCACAAAGAACGAATGGATGGGAGGTCAGATTTTATTGAAACTCTATGGTAAAGGCATTGAGGACATGAGACAAAGGGGAGAACGAGACAAACAAGAGAGAAAGGATAAGGAGAAAGGACGATTGAGAGATGGAGGGGCAAGAAAAAAGGATAGGCAGAAACGAGAGCAGTTATACCATGATGAACAGGCCAGAAAACAGGAAAAGGCAGAAGAACAAAGAAAGCGTGATAATAAGAAGAGAACAGCTGATGATCAGGAAAGAATAGAACAAAGGAGAATAGAAGAAGAAGAACAAAAGATACGAGAGAAGAGAATAAAAAGATGGAAAGATGAGGAAATACGAAGGGCAAATGAATGAAGAGATATTAGGAAAAAGGAGGAAGACAGGGTGGAAGCGAGAAAGCGTAGAGAATTTGATGACGACATAGAATGCAAGCGAAGACAGCAAATGCGTGATCTCGAGTATCTGGAAAGAAGGGTTAGAAAACCCGATCCAATGGTAGGATGGGAAGATATAGAAGAATTCTTTCCTGAGTACGATTCAGTACCAAGCACGTCTAGAGTAAATCTAGAAGATGACTTCGACACCGGAAGCATCAGAGAGACAATCGATAGAATATAGGATGAGATGGGACTAGAAAAAGTACCCCAAGGAAAGGGAAAGAATGAGCGCCTTGAAAGCACTCAGTTGTACGATACTGAGGATGCTTTACGCAGCAGCAGACATAGAGAGCTGTCGTTAGATAGGCTTACTCTAGATAGAAATGTGGAAGATGAGAGAAGCTACACAAGTTGGGCACAGGCAATATCAGATGAAGAAAGGGAAGCCTGAGAAAAAGAAAAAAGAGAAGAAAGAGAAGGAAGAGAAGAAAGAGACACAGAGCAAGGTCACGAGAGACATCTCTCTAAGGGTAAGGGAATAAGATGGTCGGATTCAACCACGTCCACATCCAAAGTGCCAGAGACAGTGACACAGTCAGACCGGCATGAAGGTCTGCCACACGGTCAGAGGGGGGTGTCTCCCCCGCCATATGCAAGCAGGTTAAGGACATTGCCAGGCCGACGGCGATGTGGAAATATTTCCCCTGCGGTAGACAGACAAATGATGAGAGAAGAAAAGGAGTTTAGTTTGTCACAGTTTCCCTTATTAGAGAAGGGAGGGACAAAGCCACAGTATATACCATGGCCACAAATGGATAGAGAGAATCTAAAAAATAAGCTCCCAATGTTGACATCTCCAGCTGGGAAATGGATACACGAGTTAGAAAAAATGACAGGAGATAATATGTTGGCTATGGGGGATATCAAGGAACTTTTGATCGCCATACTTGGTGACAGAGCTGACGATGTGTGGACACGTGCAGGTTACCCTGGTGTGACTACAGTTAATACTGCGCATGATGGAGCGCTGTTTAACAATTGCAGAACCGTAGTATGAAAAGTGCTTCGAGTGCTATACCCGGGTACTTCTGACATGGGAGCTATAATGACGCGTAACATAAAAGAGGGAGATGATTCGTTGCTTTATATTCAGACCTTTCAAGACGCATAAGTGTTGGAAACTCGCAAATCTTTGTGGAAATCTATACCCGTATTTTACCATATATTATGTCAAGCGCTTCCTTAACAGGTGCAGAAGCAGCTCAAGAAGTTGATGAGAATCGAAGCTAAGCCATGGTCAGAAATACAACTGACCATTGTGCATTATTGCAGGCTGCTGCAAGAGAAAAATCACAAGAAGAATTATGCTAGGAAAGGCGAAGAGGCCAAATTAGTGCAGATTTTTTTCTTAGAAATATGCCATTGAAGGGGCAATGTTAACTAGCACAGATGGATCCAATGCACAGCAGGTCAACAACCATAGACAGTCGATCAAAATAATAATGTGTTCAGCCCAAGAGGAAGAGGCTTCATAGGAAGGAGATGGCAAAATAATCAGGGAGGCTTTCAGAATATGCAAGGCGGAAATCAGAATATGCAAAATGGGCAAATGATCAGACCGCCGCCAACGTGTTGGACGTGTGGGATGACAGGGCATCTAGCGCGTATGTGCAGAAGTCAAGGGATGGTGCAAAATGATCAATTTACAAGAAGGGGAATGATGAATCCACCTGAATTTTCGCAGCAGGGTGGAGATGGATTTGCACAGAATCAAACTGTACAGCAGCAAGCGCTGAGAGTGCAGCAAAACTTTCAGCCACAGCAGACTGTGACTGATTTTCCAGAAGGGCAGTATCAACAGTCCCTGATGCAACTTCTACAGACTACAGGCACAGGACAGGTATTGCACTCTAGAGCAGGAAATACTACTAGTGATGGAGGGAATCCATTCACAAACTGTGGGACGAAATTGTACATGGAATAGGACAGCTCACTGGGAGACCTGATGTGTTCCATCCTATCAGTGACACCAAAACCTCACGAGGAACCAAGGGTAGATATCACTATAGGGGTTAAAGAATATTCGTTCCTAGTGGACATGGGTGCAACACGCTTGTGTATACGTGAAGGCAAGTTTTATTTATCTGGCAACGCCATGAATACCCGAGGTTTTACAGGAGCCACAAGCAGTGTTACTTTCACAAAAGAACTTCAGTTTCTATAGGAGAATGTGACATGAAAGTGCCACTATTGTATTTCAGACAAACGCCAGTTAATATATTGGGACAAGATTTGATGTCAAAGTTAAATATCACAATCTAGTTCACAGAAGAGGGCATTATGTGTTCAACTCCAGGAATGCACTATTTAAATGTGTGTGAAATGATCAGAGCATACGCAGGACAAATGGCTATGAGAGCCATTCCATTAGAACCTGAGATATTTGCATATGGAGTGCATATGTGAACATTGTGGCTACCAGGCCTTGCAAACCTGAACAATGAGAACCCTAGATGAGTTTCCGTTCAGACCAAGAATACCTAGGCATGAGGAAAAGGGACAAGTGTTTCCCTTAACAATATAAGCAGCCATAGTGCGAGGAGAGATGGCTTTGCTCGATGGCTGTGATGATGAAGGCAGACAATGGTGCGCAATAATCGCCAATGGGGAATGTTACAGATTGACTGACGTCACTGATGACGATCTGTTTGAAGAACAACTAGGTGAGGATGAGATGACATTTGAGGTAAACCTCATTTATTGGGTGAAAATGATTAAAAGAGAGGTGCCCCAGAGGATGATGCTGGCGCAAAAACGTCCGGAATATTTTGATGATGACATGGCAAAGGTGCCTTTCTGAGTATGGACTACAGGCCCGTATGACGTAGGCCTACTGAAAGGAGTTGGAGAAGTGAAGATTACATTGAAACCAGGAGCAATTTTACCAAGAGCACGACAATATCCCATGTCTAGGGAGGCAGACGAAGGGATTTTCAAGACAGTTTCTGCCATGATGGATCAAGACATCTTAATGACGTCAGAGTCGTCATGCAATACTTCGGTTTATCCGATAAAAAAATCAAAGGGAGGGTCTGGGCGTTTAATACAAGATCTTCGCCCGAAAAACCAGATAGTAGAGGCCGAGTTCCCTCTAGTCCCTAACCCGTCTACAATTCTATGTAACATATCTGTTGAGGCAAGTTATTTCACGTTGATTGACTTGAAAAATGCATTTATCTCAATCCCATTGCACAAAGACTCTCAAGATTTGACATCTTTCACGTTCAGACAAGTTCATCTGAAAAGCACAAGGCTGCCTCAAGGTTATTGTGAGTCCCCTTTGATTTTCAATAGAGTCCTGCAGATGGACTTGAGCAACATTGCATTAGAGAGTGTTGTTTTGCAATACGTGGATGACATTCTAGTTTGCAGCACGACAGAGGAAGAGTGCAGACATGATTCCATTGAGTTATTGACTATACTTGCTGAAAAAGGATATAAAGTTGACAAGCAGAAGTTACAGTATTGTCAACAAGAGGTGTTGTATATAGACCAATTGATTTCACATGAGGGAAAGAAGGTCACTCCTGAAAGAGCTGAAGCTATTTTGAAAACAGCTAAGCCACACACGGTAAAGCAAATGCAGAGTTTTCTAGGATTATGTAATTGCATCAGGACATGGTCTTTGACTACAGCTCTTATACCAGGCCCTTATTACAAGCCTTAAAGAAAGCACAGGCAACGAAAGAAAAAATCATGTAGACTAAGGCCATGGAGGAAGTGTTTGATGAACTAAAAAAGCCCATTTGCACGGCACCAGTTTTAGGGATTCCCAATTATTCAGAGGATTTCTACCTGTTTTCACACACAGATGGTACTGTTATGACAGCAGTCCTTACTCAGAACACCACGTTGGGGTACAAGCCCCTGGCATACTACAGTGGGATTTTAGACCTAGTAATAAAAGGTAATTTCCCATGCGAACAAAGTTTGGTTGCTGCCGTGTTCGCCATAGAGAAAGCTACAACCATTGTAATGGGGTGCCCAATGACGTTATCCATTGAGCAGGCATTATTTGCCATTTTAGAGAAACCAAAAGGTACATTGACATCACAAAGAACTTCTGCTTATGATGTGGTCATATCAAATCCAGTGATTAAAATAGTTTGATGCAGAATAGTGGACCCAGCTATGTTTATAGCAGAGACAGTTACTGAAGGAGAGCCAATACATGATTGCTCGAACTATGAAGAATTCTATGATGAGATCCCCAGAGTAAAAGAAAATGCATTGGCTGAAGGAGAAATCGTCTTCATTGACGTTTCTTCTAGGATCGATCAAAATGATGAACAAAGATATACAGGTGCCACTGTGGTGCGGCAAATGGGGAATTTTGAGTACTTATCAGTGCAGGCTGCAGAATTATTGGCGTTGATACTCGCACTCGAGAATCACGCAGACCAGGAAGTAACAGTGTACAGTGACTCTGCCTATGTGACGTCGACAGTGCACACAGGCTTAACCCGCTGGAAAAGGAGGGGCTACCTCCGAGCAGACAGCACGCCAGCACAGGACAATGCCTTATTGGACCGGCTCATTAAGGCACTACAACGCCCAGTGGGCATAGCAGTCGTGAAATGCGCAGCCCACACGAAAGGAACAGATTTGATCTCACACAGAAATCAAGCAGCAGACACTGAAGCCAAGTGTGTGGCAACTAAAGATGAAATAATGATGGATGTGGAATGCCTTATATGCATGAGAAAAGGATTGTTGTGAGGAGTGAGCCGGAAGGCTACAGTAACATGTCAAATACTCAGTTAATGGAGCTCCAAGGGGAGCCACCACAGGAAGAAAAGAACCTTTGGAAGCAAAGAGGTTATTCTTTAAACCCCTCTGAGGCTCTGTCTTGACAGGACAGCACACGCAAACCAGTAAAGCCTATAGCCCTACTGAAAATAGCACTGGAACAGTTACACTATCCAGCGCATGAAACAAGAGAGACTCTAGCAGCAACCATTGCCAAAGACTGGTTTGTGCCAAACCTAGCAGAGCATGTTAGGGGAGAAGGAGACCCCTGGAGGATAGCTTAGCGGCAACATGCTCGCCTTGGAAGCAAGACGTCACGAAGCAACACAGGTTCGATACCCGGGTCCCCGCTTAGAAACCTCTGGGTATTTGAGCACATTATAAATATGCCACTAAGACAAAAATAAAACAAGTATGCAACAAAAAAATATATTCCTGTAACAGCGCCTCGATGCCCGCGGGCTGTGTGAGCACTTTAAAAAGGCAAAATAAAAAAAAGAAAAAATGTTGCATTTTTTATGATAAATTGCATAGTCTGTTAGAGATTTACAGCTGGGAATACACTACGTGTGATCAGAGGAGTCATCCCAAGGCCTAATGGTCCTTTTCAGCACTTGCACATCAACTATGTCGATGTGATTCAAGTATGTAAAGGGTACAGGTATCTAATTGTTGTGGTGTGTCCGTTCTCTAAATGGATAGATGCAGGTCCATGTACACACCTAGACTCTACCTGTGCAGCCAAATTCTTGCTGAGGGAAGTGTTTCCCAGATGGGGAATTTGTGAAGTGATGAGGTCGGATAACGGTCCTCATTTTGTTAATGCAGTATTTGAACAGATCAGCTTGTTGCTTGGTATAAAGCACAAGTTTTTGTCGGCGTATCATCCGCAAGGAAATAGCATATGTGAGAAGCTCAACGGCTTGTTAAAGGAAAGGATACCCAAATTGAAGCTTACTTTGAAGAAAGGATGGTTGCACTGCCTTCCACTGGCATTGTATGGACTCAGAAACTAGTCTGGTTCTGACCACTATCTTACACCACATGAAATTGTGACGGGCAGAAGAAAGCGGACAGCGTTAATGACTCAAAAGATAGCTAGATGTGATGCCCAGCCAACAGGAGAAGTGCTAGGATTGGAAATGCAAAACTACCTGAACTGTATGACTTCCAGTTTTTCTGTAATTTCAGGACAGCTGCAGCGACGAGGAGGGTGTAGGGGCAGTACAGAACACAGAAGGAGATACTACAACAGACAAGGTTCTGGAGTTACGTGTACCTCAACTATGCCCTTTGGATAGTTCGGAATCACACAAGGAAAAGGTGGGACGAGCCAAGGTTCCACAGCCCTTTTATTGTGGAAGACATAACGCCATCTGCAGTCAAGTTACAGGGAAGAAGAGCTTGGATCTTCCTTGGTGACATCAAGCCATATATCGGAGAGACCCCTCTGCCTGTACCCCAACCTGGAGAGACTACAGACAACGGGGAAGAACCACAGCACGTGCAAATGAGATCTATGACGAGGAAGAAGGACGCATGACCAGTCAAGTGAAAAAAGCACAGAACCTTTGTGATAAGGGTGTGGCCCAGTTATAAGACATTTCCTTTGAGCAAAATAAAGGAAAAAGGCCACAAATACAAACACTCTGTTCATTCTAGTTGCAGGGTAAAAGAAGAGAATTGCATTTATTTGGCCATAAGTAACTTGTTGACTTTGGACTGAGGCACATTGAAGCCTTGATAAGAAAAGATATGCTGAATTTTGATAGAGGATATAAAAACTGGAAGAGAATACAGTATCCTGAGTCATTCAATACAGAGTCTTTGGGCCTCATTACACGGATGGCGGTGGACCAAGGTGCTATTAGCACCTTGGTCCATGCCGGTAAAATACCGGCATCGCCTTGGTGGAAAGGGGAATTACCGCCTGTAAGAGGATTCAATTCAACACTACAGCTAAGTCAACGCCTAGTCTATAATACTGAATGAAAACCCTTATTGATATATCTTTAGGTCCAGTTCATGCGTTCTGGATGACTACCCCTATATAACACCCCTCTCTTGGAATCCCCCTGACCCCACTGAGCCAAGAAGTAGTTCTGTTTTGCAAGTTTAAAAGGTTTATTTGATAATCTAAAATAGATATATCACACTTTATAATAAATTAATACTTGAATAGCACACTTAATCTGATATGATAAAGATCAACAACAGAGAATCTGGCACTAACACGCTTCTCTATAATCAATAAGGAGTTGACAAGAAATGGATAAGGTAGCACACTGGTAAATAGGTACAGAAGTATAATGTGGTAGAGAATGCTTTATAAGGTTCAAGGAAATGCAAGGTTGAATGAATGAAATGCAGTATAGAAAACAACTTGATATGATTTCAACCAAACAATGTAATCACTTTTCTCTGGCAATCCCCTCCCCCCCTTGATGCAAGGCAAGGAAATGGAAGGAAAACACACAGTTCTCAGAAATGCAATAAAATGTGATTCAGTTCACCCCAGCAAGCTTAGACTACAGAAGTTTGAAAACACAGATAGGAGTTTTGAAAACACAGGCCCAAATGCTTTGATATGTGCTAGCAATGGATGAGAAATATGCTGGAAATGCTTTTTAATTCCCTTTCAGAGGTTCAGGGTGAGTGGTATCTAGTTAATATTAGTCCAGGCTCACACTAGCAATGAGGCAGGGATAGTTAGCAGGTTAAACGAATTTCTGGCAAATGGGAGGCAAGCAGCAGCAGTTTTTACATGTGAAGAAATTTGCAAATCGCGGTAAAATTCGCGGATGCGTGTTCCGCGATTGCGGTAAAACTATAAGGGGTAGGAATGCGGTTCTTGGTGCGATTCAAAGCTACGATTCTAAGCTATCAAATGAAAGTTACTGCAAGTCTCTAGCCCAAACGGTCGCGGAGATATGAGCGATTTAATAAAGGTCGTTTTTGGGTTTGCAAATTTCAAAAGCTCAAAATGACAAGTGCAGCTTGCAACTAGAAATGACAGGTGACAGCTAGGAGGCAGTTCTACTTAGGTTAAATAGATTGAATTAGATGAATTTAAACTAAGAGATTGGTTCTACACAGTTCTGCGGGGTACTCACACTATATTCTTGAGTGAAATGTGCCTCGCCACGGATCTGGTCAGGGTTTTAGACTGGACTCTGGTCTGGTCTGGTCTGGCCTCTGCACTTCACAGGGATCTGGGTCAGCTCTCTCTGCTGGTCTGGGTCTCTCTGGGTACAGCACTGCTTTCTCTCTGGTCTGGTCTCTTAGTTCTGGATAGATTGAAGTCTCTAGTTTGGCTTTCTGGAGGTTGATGAAGGTAAGTATGGATTTTTCCGGCAGAGCGTCCCGCTGCAGATGGATTTGGAAGGTCCCTCTCTGTCCTGTCTGTCTGCTTTTATGTGTTTAGAATGTGGGTGTGTTCTAGCATCACTGACCCTACCTCTCTCTCAGCTTCTAATTGGTCAAACTTTCATTCGTCCCCTGATTGGCGAACTAAGTTGTGTCAGAGTGATGTCAGCCATTTATGATCTCTTGAAGAACCTCCCTTATCATCTGTGCACCCAAATCTATATATGATCAAAATACATACTTCAGAGTTACACAGTTGCTTGAAATTACATATACATGGTGTGGCTGAATTTAGCCATGTCTCTGTCCAAATCTGCTGTTTCTAGGAGCTTGCATTCACAAATGGCAACTTCTAGCACTTTTTAATGTGCTAAACAACATTGGATCTTCATTAAATTTTATACAACTGTTCCTCACATATCTACCCACATACCAATGCATTTTCGTTTGTCTAGCTGAAACAGGGACTCTGTAATATTAATAAACAATGGGGTTTTGCCCCAGAACATCACACAAATTCGAGTTTAGTCTTGAATTAAAGGTACATTTTTTAAATTAAAGCTCTCAAAGTTATACATTTCTGTCATTTGATTACAAAGAGTTATCAGTGTTTTTGTAAAATATATATTTTACTTCCAATTCAGTCCTCAGAGTGTTGAGGTCCGCCTCCAAGACTTGGGTGGGTCAGTCACAGATCTCTGCTGGCTGGCAGATCTTTGTTGACAGCAAACATTTCAGAATTAACATATTCCTTTCAGAGGAAAGGGTCCTTTGTGTGGTGTCCGGCAAGCTCACATCAGGAGGCCAGGGGGCCACTTTGCATTTAATTAACAGAACCCTGTTATTTCCTGGCTTCTTGTGTTGAGTTCTGAAGTGTCAATAGTTCCCAGACAGGCAACCCCTTTGAACCTTTGATGAAATAAGACCCCTTTTCTTTGCATTTAGACAATCTTGCAAAACAGCTCTCCTGTCAGAGTTTAGACCGCTAGCGCCACCATCGGGATTTTGTTGGCACTGCATGCAACTTTGGGATTTTCTTGGATTAATGCATTCTAAACAGGAATGGTTCTTACATGGTAGTAAATCCTTGCTTAACATTGTTTTGATGGGGCTCCTTATAGTAAGATGGTTATGTGGAACCCCACAAAAAGGGTTGAATCTTTAAAGTGGTCCAATGAGTCACGATTTCAGCAACTTTTTGACATCAGTAACAGTGGATTTTGTTAACAAAGACCTTTCTTTACACTGGTGGGTGGCAAGTTAGGTAACCATTTTGGTGTGCGCACAACTGCGCAGCTCTCCTGGATTCTGGGATGAAATGATGGGCGGCGACAGCGCATCCCCATCTTTACCCACTCCAATGATTTATTTTTGTTCTGGGGCAAAATGATGGGCAGCGACAGCTTAATCCCCACATTCACCCCGTCTAATGATTCCACATGGGTCAAAACCCTCCACAAACCCCCCCGCCCGACTGCGCTTTGACTTGAGTCGAGGGGGAGTCGGTTGCAAGGGAGGTTTTGAACCCTGGCGCTGGTATGTCCACATTATCTTCTTCCACTTCTGTAGATGGCACAGTTCAGCATCTTCCTCTCCATCCGGTCAGATCGATCAGTTCTCCTCGCCGGTCCTGATGGGAAGATTGGGCGGTACCCCGGGCCCGTTGCGTCTCTGCTCCCGGTCTCCGGATCGTCCTCCTTGGCCCGTCTCCCGGTTTTCTTTCTCCTAGGACGACAAAGGAAGAGCGGCAATACCTACTCATAGACGTCTTTCCACCACTGTTGAGATAGTGGGGCGGCATATGCATTTCATCATAACGAAACATTACATTCTTATTTTGATAAAAAACAGTATAACTAAGAGACAGTTTCATGCAAATCACAATATTTTAGAGACTAGATGTGGTATGTTTTATGATTGGAACTGAATTAGTCTGAGACAGTACCCGCTAGGATTCCAGAGGATTCCTCCAGTTGTTGCAGAGTGTGCCTGGAATGGCAACATTTCAACTGGTTTATGTGGACCCACTTGTCTTCCCCCTCTGCCGAACCGCCTTTGGGGATGCGGATCTTGTAGGCCACAGGGGAGATCTTGTCGATGATCTCAAAGGGTCCCTTCCATGTAGGCAAATATTTGCGCTGCTTGGCCTGGTTCCTCTGGAAGTTGTATAGATAGACCCGGTCTCCCACCTGATATTCCTTCCTGGAAGTTTTCAGGTCATAATGGGTCTTCATGCTATCAGCCGATCTTTCTAGATTCCGCTGAGCATAAGCAAAAGCATGTTGGAGGTGTTTCCTTAAATTCTCTACATACTCATGAGTAGTGGAGGCATTTATCAGTGTCTGCTCTTGGGTCCTGTAGAGCAAATGCTGAGGAAGCACCATCTTGCGCCCAGTCATCAACTCAAATGGTGACGTTTTGGTTGCAGATGAAGGGGTAGATCTGATAGCCATTAGGACCAGAGGTAATCGGATATCCCAACTTGGCCCAGAATCTGCCACAAACTTCTTTAATATGCTCACAATTGTCCGGTTATATCTCTCTACTGCCCCAGAAGAAGCTGGTCTATAAGCAATATGCAACTTCCTTTTGACCCCCAGTATCTCCCACATCTTTGTCATTACTTCACTGGTGAAGTGGCTACCTCTGTCTGACTCAATCCTTTGAGGTAGACCAAAACGGGAAAAGATGTGGTTAATCATCAAGGCAGCTGCAGTTTCTGCCTTGCAATTTGGGGCTGGGAGACATTCCACCCACTTGGTAAACAAGCATGTGACGGTCAACATGTACTTATTCCCCCTAGCCGAGCGAACCACGGGGCCTACAAAGTCGATTTGTAAATCTGACCATGGCAGTGTCATTCCCCTCTTTTGTAAAGGCGCCCGGTGTGTGAGGGATGTCGGCTGAAATTGTGCACACACAAGACAACCCTTCAAATATTGGTTGAGGTCCTGGCCCATGTGTGGCCAGTATGCAACCTCTCTTAAGATTTCCAATGTTGTGTGAAACCCTCTATGACCGGCGGTGGCCGCATCATGGGCGTGACTTAACATCAGGCTTCGGAATGAGGTAGGAACCACCCACTGATCGTGGCCAGCTTTGGATTTCCTTACCAGCAAACCGTCTTGGATTCGGAACATTTTTGGACATTTCATCAACACTCTTAGGTCCTCTTTCCCAATGTAATCGGTATCCGTCAGGGGAAAGTTCTCAGGGTCCTCAAGGTGCTGGTAAAATTTACCAATAATTGGATCCCCCTTCTGAGCGGTAATCAAATCAGCATCAGGGGTCTCCTTACTCCATTGTGCAATTGAAAGGTCGTTGTGAGCATTTGTCTGGGACCTAGTGATAGCAGTGACCTGGATTTCCCCCAACAGGGACTCAATCTCAATTAGATCCCCTTGGATGGCCCCGGTCTTGGCCAACTGATCAGCTAAGTCATTTCCAGTTTTGTCTGGTCCCTCTACTTTGGAATGACCCTTGATCTTCTTCCAATAGATGGTCATCCCCTTCGAGGTGACCAGATCATCAATGTTTTGGATCAACTTCCCATGTTTCAAGGGTTTGTTGTTAGCACATAACATGCCTCTGGTTTTCCAATTAACCAGGTGCTCCACGAACCCGTTCCGTACATAATCCGAATCTGTGATTATGACCAGTTCGTGGAGTTGATGCTGGACAGCAGTGAGGATGGCCTGATGCACAGCCATCAATTCTGCCACCTGACTACTTCGGGGACCAATTTTGTATCCAGCGGAGGGTTCTGGGGACTCATTCACCCATGCATTCCCTACGCCGGCCACCAGTTCTTTCTCCCCGTTGTTGTCAACATGGTAAGAGCATCCATCCACATAGACAGTGGGCATTCCCTCACACTTGTCCTCTTCAAAGACTTTGTGTGGGGAATTAAGGTATGCCTCCGTGTTGTCCTTTATTTTTAGACTTTCGTCCTCGAGACAGTTTTCTCTGGCACAATCATGCAAGTCAGCCAGACCTTGCGCGAGGGGACTCTTCTTGTTTTGGCCATATCTGACCTCCACAGGAAAGCCTTGCATTGACAGAATCCAGGAAGTAATTCGGGAATTACTCACATTTCCAGCCCGGATTCTGTCACTTTGGAGATATTGAAGAGGCTGGTGTGGAGTCTCCACTATAATGTGTTCCCCCTGGATAAACGGGCGGTAATTCTTCAATGCCCACACCGTTGCCAGGAGTGCCTTCTCACAATCGTTGAATTTTTCCTCCACAGAGGATAAAGTTTTGCTCGCATAGGAGATTACTTTATTGACCTTGTCATGCTTTTGATATAATACTGCCGTCAAGCACGTACTAGAGAACCCCGTCTCCAGGAAGAACTCCTTGTTTCTGACAGGGTAAGCTATGCAAGGCGCTTGTGAGAGGCTTCTTTTGAGTTGTTTTACTGCCTCGGCTTGTTCTGGACCCCATTCCCACTTGACCCCCCCCTTCAGGAGATGAATCAGGGGTCTGGTGATCTCTGCGTAGCCCTCAATGAACTTTCTGCTGTAATTAGTCAGTCCAAGGAGGCTCCTTAGTTCCCGCAGAGTTGTGGGGTCTTTCAGTTTCTGAAGTGCTTCCACTTTCTTTTCCTGGGGACAGAGACCCTGAGGAGTAATCTCATGCCCCAAGAAATTAACACGGGTTCTACACCACTGTGCTTTCTGAAAGGAAAGTTTTGCTCCGGCGGCCCTCAACTGTGTCAGAACATAACGGATCTCCGCGATGTGTTCCTCCACAGATGAACTTTTGATGAGGACATCATCTACATAAGCCAGGTTACCCCTCGCACCCAGGTCGGGCATGGCCTTATGTAGGAAAATGTTGAATTCATTGCCAGAGTTGAGGTATCCGAAGGGAGTCCGGGTCCATGTGTACTGCTGGCCCCCAAAGGTAAAAGCCAGCTTGTATTGGTCCTCCCTACTGACAGGCACAGTCCAGTATCCATTGGTCAGGTCTATTGCAGTGAATACCTGTGACCCCTGGATCTGGGCCAGCCCTTGGTCAATGTAGGGCAGAGGCCATCGGGAAGTATGGACCCGTTTGTTGAGCTCCCTGAGGTCGGCACAGAGTCTCCACTGGCCGTTTGGCTTCAATATTCCCAGCACCGGATTATTGAAGGTGCTGTGGACTGGACGGATTATTCCCCGGGACTCAAGGTTCTTAATTATTTCAGTAAGGGACTCCATTGATGCGAGAGGCAAGCGATATTGCTTCACAAACACAGGAGTCATGCCAGGGTCCGTGGGGATTGTTGTTGTGTGGATGTCAGTGCGACCACAGTCATATGAGTCTACCGCAAAGAGATCTTGGAAATCCAAGAAAACTTGTTTCAACTTTTGCTTTTGTTCCAGAGTCACACAGGCATCAGCTAGGTTGACTCTCTCTTCCACCATCTGCCTGAAGCCTGGAAAGACTTCTGGTTTGGCTATCTCCGCGGCCTCCTCCAGCTGGGTGGAGAAGTCCCTGGTCAGAGTGCTGATTTGGACCGGAGGCTTCAGGTGGGAAAGGCAGCCCTCATGTACCTGGAAAATCACCTCATCCCTCCTGAAGTCACACGTCACATCTTCCTTACCATACGGGCAGGAAGTGTACACCAGGAAGTTCCCCCCATGCCGGGTAAAAATCCTGTCTGGTGTTGCGTTGTCATCACTGTCACTTTCAAAACAGTCCTTGGGGATTGGTCCTAACAGTTCATTTCTAAGATCAATGGAGAAATGTCGGTCATCAACCGCCATTCCAATAATGGTGCCTGCGGCTAGAGTAATACTCTTTAAGTCGCTGTTATCCACCTCTATTGGAATGGTGTCATGTTCTATGTTGACTAATGGTGTTGGGTTTACCCCCAACCCTTGCTGTTGGAGAGAAGCATTTAGATGTATGTAAGCATCAGGGTTTTTCAACTCTTGTCCCCTTTTAACTTTCACTTCCAGGGAGAATTGTAGGGTCCTTTCTGGGATGGTGACTTCCTCTTTAACCTGAATTTCGACTGCATAAGGTAGCAATTGAGCTGACCTAAATGCTTTTTCTGGATCAACAAAGCCCATGGGATTATCCGCTAATCGGGACCAAGCTTTGAAGTTTATTAGGTCCAAACTAATGGCAAAGCGATTGAGAATGTCACTGCCTAAGTAAAAGGCGGCAGGGACGTCTCGCACGACCCAACAATTGTGGACTATGCTCTTGTTGCCAATGGAGATTTTGAGCATACACCTGCTTGGCAGGAGATGTTTGGAATTAGGTGCTTCCAGGTCCATTTCCCACTTGTCTATCAGTTTGAAGGTGGGAATGGCTGGATCCTTTGGGAGTTGGCGAAACATGGCTTCGCTGATGAAGCTCTTACCGTTGTTCACACACACTCGAGCGAGAACAGAGTCCTTCCCATCATTTAACTGAACCGGGATGAACAACTGCTCTCCAATTTGCTGAATATCAGCCAGGCTCTGAGCTGATTTCACCTCTTTCTGGACTATAGGAGTGGGAGTTTCAGATTGTGGATTGGTATAGAATTTCAGAGTGTTTCCTTCCAGCGTGGAATACCACCTTAAACTGGAAGGAAGGTTGATTTTCAGAAATAGAGAGGACCCCCCATCACTAGTCTGTTGTCCTACTGCTATTACTGTCACGTCTGGAATCTGGTTGTTCTGGAAGTGAAATTCTACTTGGTCAGATTTTTGTTCAACCATGTGGCATGTGCCGTTTAAACTAACATGGTTGACACTCTGTTTTAATTTTATTGGTCGGCTAGTCTGGGTCCAGAGGACCTTGTTTACACAATCTATTAGGGGTGACAACCTTCTCAGGAGGTCATTCCCTAGTAAACAAGGGGTGCCCTCCGGGGTCACAACTATGACCGGGTGTTTCAACTTATGTCGCCCAATTTTAATGTCCAAGTCTGCAGTCCCCTCAACGGGAATTTCCTTCCCGTCAAAGTTCTGGAGTTGTCCAGGAAGTGAGGTGAGAGGAATTTGGTAATTCTCTCCCCTTCCTGCATTCAGTTCATCAAAGGCCCTTCTGGACAGAAGGGTAGCTTGAGATCCAGTGTCCACCAGTGCCGAGATTGTACCCTGCCCCTGTACTTGTACCGGGGCATAATATCTTCCCTCCTTCTCCTCAAGGGGGCACAGATAATGTACATTTTTGGACAACTGGTGGGCTAACTTTCTGGTTTTGGACATCGCGAGAGAAGAATTTTGGGCAGAATTCTGTGGAGAGCCTTGGGAATCTGAAAGAAAAAGTTGGCAACTGGAGATCAGAGCCATTGTGGGTTCCCCTGGTTCCGGTTCTGGGCCGCCCCCCCCTTTTTGGAGGCAGTCACCAGGATGGGTTTGAACCAGGGGGTTTTCTTGCTGTTTGTTCTGGGATGAGATAGTGGGCGGCGGTAGCTCAGTCTCCACATCTCCCCAGTCTGGATTTGCATCCCTAGGGACCCATTTTTCTTTGGGAGGAGTTCCCCCCTCTCTGAAGGAGAAGATCCTTTTCCCAGGATCCTCTGAGGATCCCTCTCCCTCAAATTGGAAGATCTGTACCTCCTCCTCAAACTGAGTCTGTTTGGGTCTTTTGTTTCTCCTACCCCCCCTCTGCTCCTTAGGAGGCAGACTTTCAGGGGCAAGAGATTTTGTTTCCGGTTCCTGGGTTTCCAGGGGCTGTTTACAAGTGAGGAAGGAAGCTTCCTCCAAGGCTTTACACCCCCCTTCCCCTTGTGCCTCCTCCCTGGGAACCGGTGCGTTATCGGGGTGCTGCCCCCGTCATTGTTCTGGAGCACCAGGTCCAGAGTTGGGTGCGTTCTGCGCCGGCATGCTGATCTGAGGGTTCTGCTGCGCCCTCAGTATATGACCCATATCCCGCGCCATGTTTTGAATCTGGCGCTCTAACTGGGAAACCCGCTCAGGCTGATACGGGGCCCTGTTTTCTCCCCTGGGCTGATCCCGGGAAGGGTAGCTGTCCCTCCTCTGGTAATACCCCGGGTTGGGAAGATTTGGGTACCCCTCCACCCTTGGCCTCCCCTCTCCCGGATTCAGTGGTCTGGGCTCAGGGAATTGGGGAAAGAAGGATGGATGGTTTTGGGGCTGAAAGTCGGGAGGATATCTGGGGAAAAAGTTCTGCCCAGGGTTTGGTAAATTTCTGCCCTCCTGTGGGAAGTTTGGGGGGAAGTTCCCTGGGTTAGGTGCTTGGCTGGATCCCCCCCCTTGGGCTGGAGGAGTCCACACATAACCCAGGATGGGTCTGTTACCTTTGTAGCGAGGACTTACATAGTCAGGAGAGCGAGGGACCCCATTTGTGGGGCTGCCTCCCTGGCTCCCTGTCTGTGACTGTCCCGAGGACCTTCTGGGCCTAGCATTATTAGGTGCAGGTAAGTTTTTAGGCCCCCCCATCTCCAGATCCAAAACGGGGGTGACCTTTACCTCTGCCACCTTGACAGCAGCAGGGGTGCTGTTGGCTTTGGGGTTTTTCTGGGCATTGCTTTTATTTTCTATGGGCTTCTGCACCTCATAGATCCGGGTAGCCTGTTCAATGACCCAGTCTAAAGATCTTTTCTCATGAAAATCTCTCACGAGCTGGGTCATTATATATTTGGGCAAGGCATGGAAAAATGTATTGACAAACTCTCTACTATCTGTGCGCACCCTTCTGGTGGTTTGCGCAAAAGCACGCTTTAACTCCTGCACAAATTCTCGTGGGGCCTGATCCTCCCCACATTGCAAATTGTAGGCCGCCTTGCGAGCCTCTTGAGGATTTCTGTGAACAGAAAAATGTTTCAGGATGGCCGCCTTATATGTGGACCATCTTAAATGATTTTGGTCCTCCAGCCCCGCAAAGAAACTGGAGTATTCCGGGGAGAATGTCCACTTTACATATTGAATACAGCTTTGGCTGTCCTTCAAATGGAAAGTCTCCATCATTTGTTCAAACAACTCTAAGTGCTCCCAAACAGAATACTTAGCGTTCTTATGGTAAGGCGTGATGACGCTCCTGATCGCCTTAATCTGCTTTAAGGGGTCCTTAAGCAAGGCCCTTTTTGCCTCATTGGCTTTTTTGGTTCGGGTAACCCTTGTCCATTCTTCCTCGGACTCAGAGGCACTGCTCCCAGAGGTTCCCGTCTGTTCTTCCAGGTTTTCCCGGATTCTGCGAGCCTGGGAATGGCTGGCAGAATGTGGGGACCTGGTCTCCTGTGTCCTGCGCAGTTCAGAGGAGTCTTCAGATTCCTCCTTGCTGCCAGGATTTGATGGGTACCCCCTCCACTGACCTAACTGGGCAGAGGTTTTCAGGATGCCCTTAATGGGCCTACTCTCCTGGGGTTCCCCACTGAACTGTATTGTACTTGGGTGCCCATACCCGGATGCCCACCCCTCCATTCCTGGATGGTACTGGCCTATGAGCCCCATGCTTCTGGCTGTATAGTAATCTGCCATCCCTGTGGCCCTGTGCTCATGTGCGCCAGGGGACATGGGGGTGGCAGAGTCCAGGGACTGAGAGGTATGAGGGCCTCTGGTACTAGGGCTCCTGAGGTTATGCTCCGGAGTTTCCATTTCCCAGCGAACCTCATCTCTATCCGCCCCTGCTCCCTGTTGCAATGCAAGAGCCTGCATTTGTGCCTTCAGTTCCTCAGTTAAGGCCTTACTCGACTCTATCAGTCTCTCCTGCATCGCTACCTGCTGTTGGAGCCTATCATTGTGCTGGCAGAGAGCTTCATTCTCTCTCTGTGTTTCCTGATTGGTCCTGGAGAACTGGGCCAGTCTTTGCTGCAGGAGGGTTACCTCCTGGGCAATGTCCCTATTGGCCTGCTCCTTTCTTGCTAGAGCATCCTCCACCCTTCTGGTGTGCTCTACCAAGTTCTGGTTTTCTTTTTGGAGGTCACCCAGCCCCTGGTGGGCCAGGTGATTTTCTTCCATTTTTCTTTTTAAATGGCAGACTTCCTGGCCTAAGGCGTCTCTTTCCTGACTAAGAGCCTGCATTTGTGCCGCCAGGTCGTCCCTTTGCCTTTGGAAGGCACCAGCTTTCTGGCGCTCCTGATCAAACTCTGCCTGGGTATCCAGGTCTTTCAGAATCAGTTTATTGCTCTCCTCCTTCACTCTATCTAGGTGGCCTTGCAGGGTGACTACCTGCTCAGCACATGCCCTATTGAAGTCTAGCTGTTGCTCCAGCTTTTTCTGGCTTTGCAGTAGGGAGTCCAAACCTTCTTGGTGTTCCTTCTGCAAGGCCAGAAATCTGGTATCCTGTTCTGACTTTTCCTTTTGCAGCACATCCATATCCTCCTTTATTTTAGTGATGTACTGTCTGGTCTCATTTTCTGACTCCTGGCTTCTGTGCAGCCTTTGCTCAGAAGAGTCCAGATCAGATTGGGCCTTCTCTAACGCCATCTGTTGCCTTTTTGCCAGATCATGGCCTTCAGCACATTTATCCTGTATGGCTCCCATGTATAAATATAAATATGCCGCTATCCTAACAATCTTGTCGTGCTCATCTTTGGCCTTAGGAGCCATATATAGTTCACTCAGGGCCACGTGTAATGGACCCTGATCTCTATATATATCTGACCCTGTTTCAGTGACCTGTTGCGTGATGGCCTGCAACCAGATTGTTTGGTCCTGGTGAGTCCATTCACCTCTCACAAATAGTTTGTGTAAGAAGTGGTCTCTGGCTATTTTCATATCTACCAAGGTCGTCATTCTAGAGATTGGTCTCTGTCTGACTTACGGAAGTTAGTATTTTAGTTTTGCAGAACAGAACTTTTCTTGGAGTGTCCCTTTTGAGGAATGCTTCACAGCGTAATGCAGCGTGGTGATCCGACTGGATGTATGTATCCCGTCAGTTAGCACACTGTATTAAGCTGCACAAATGGTAAATCTAACCCAACGTCTCGGCTCGAGCCCCCAATTTGTAAGAGGATTCAATTCAACACTACAGCTAAGTCAACGCCTAGTCTATAATACTGAATGAAAACCCTTATTGATATATCTTTAGGTCCAGTTCATGCGTTCTGGATGACTACCCCTATATAACACCCCTCTCTTGGAATCCCCCTGACCCCACTGAGCCAAGAAGTAGTTCTGTTTTGCAAGTTTAAAAGGTTTATTTGATAATCTAAAATAGATATATCACACTTTATAATAAATTAATACTTGAATAGCACACTTAATCTGATATGATAAAGATCAACAACGGAGAATCTGGCACTAACACGCTTCTCTATAATCAATAAGGAGTTGACAAGAAATGGATAAGGTAGCACACTGGTAAATAGGTACAGAAGTATAATGTGGTAGAGAATGCTTTATAAGGTTCAAGGAAATGCAAGGTTGAATGAATGAAATGCAGTATAGAAAACAACTTGATATGATTTCAACCAAACAATGTAATCACTTTTCTCTGGCAATCCCCTCCCCCCCTTGATGCAAGGCAAGGAAATGGAAGGAAAACACACAGTTCTCAGAAATGCAATAAAATGTGATTCAGTTCACCCCAGCAAGCTTAGACTACAGAAGTTTGAAAACACAGATAGGAGTTTTGAAAACACAGGCCCAAATGCTTTGATATGTGCTAGCAATGGATGAGAAATATGCTGGAAATGCTTTTTAATTCCCTTTCAGAGGTTCAGGGTGAGTGGTATCTAGTTAATATTAGTCCAGGCTCACACTAGCAATGAGGCAGGGATAGTTAGCAGGTTAAACGAATTTCTGGCAAATGGGAGGCAAGCAGCAGCAGTTTTTACATGTGAAGAAATTTGCAAATCGCGGTAAAATTCGCGGATGCGTGTTCCGCGATTGCGGTAAAACTATAAGGGGTAGGAATGCGGTTCTTGGTGCGATTCAAAGCTACGATTCTAAGCTATCAAATGAAAGTTACTGCAAGTCTCTAGCCCAAACGGTCGCGGAGATATGAGCGATTTAATAAAGGTCGTTTTTGGGTTTGCAAATTTCAAAAGCTCAAAATGACAAGTGCAGCTTGCAACTAGAAATGACAGGTGACAGCTAGGAGGCAGTTCTACTTAGGTTAAATAGATTGAATTAGATGAATTTAAACTAAGAGATTGGTTCTACACAGTTCTGCGGGGTACTCACACTATATTCTTGAGTGAAATGTGCCTCGCCACGGATCTGGTCAGGGTTTTAGACTGGACTCTGGTCTGGTCTGGTCTGGCCTCTGCACTTCACAGGGATCTGGGTCAGCTCTCTCTGCTGGTCTGGGTCTCTCTGGGTACAGCACTGCTTTCTCTCTGGTCTGGTCTCTTAGTTCTGGATAGATTGAAGTCTCTAGTTTGGCTTTCTGGAGGTTGATGAAGGTAAGTATGGATTTTTCCGTCAGAGCGTCCCGCTGCAGATGGATTTGGAAGGTCCCTCTCTGTCCTGTCTGTCTGCTTTTATGTGTTTAGAATGTGGGTGTGTTCTAGCATCACTGACCCTACCTCTCTCTCAGCTTCTAATTGGTCAAACTTTCATTCGTCCCCTGATTGGCGAACTAAGTTGTGTCAGAGTGATGTCAGCCATTTATGATCTCTTGAAGAACCTCCCTTATCATCTGTGCACCCAAATCTATATATGATCAAAATACATACTTCAGAGTTACACAGTTGCTTGAAATTACATATACATGGTGTGGCTGAATTTAGCCATGTCTCTGTCCAAATCTGCTGTTTCTAGGAGCTTGCATTCACAAATGGCAACTTCTAGCACTTTTTAATGTGCTAAACAACATTGGATCTTCATTAAATTTTATACAACTGTTCCTCACATATCTACCCACATACCAATGCATTTTCGTTTGTCTAGCTGAAACAGGGAGTCTGTAATATTAATAAACAATGGGGTTTTGCCCCAGAACATCACACAAATTCGAGTTTAGTCTTGAATTAAAGGTACATTTTTTAAATTAAAGCTCTCAAAGTTATACATTTCTCTCATTTGATTACAAAGAGTTATCAGTGTTTTTGTAAAATATATTTTACTTCCAATTCAGTCCTCAGAGTGTTGAGGTCCGCCTCCAAGACTTGGGTGGGTCAGTCACAGATCTCTGCTGGCTGGCAGATCTTTGTTGACAGCAAACATTTCAGAATTAACATATTCCTTTCAGAGGAAAGGGTCCTTTGTGTGGTGTCCGGCAAGCTCACATCAGGAGGCCAGGGGGCCACTTTGCATTTAATTAACAGAACCCTGTTATTTCCTGGCTTCTTGTGTTGAGTTCTGAAGTGTCAATAGTTCCCAGACAGGCAACCCCTTTGAACCTTTGATGAAATAAGACCCCTTTTCTTTGCATTTAGACAATCTTGCAAAACAGCTCTCCTGTCAGAGTTTAGACCGCTAGCGCCACCATCGGGATTTTGTTGGCACTGCATGCAACTTTGGGATTTTCTTGGATTAATGCATTCTAAACAGGAATGGTTCTTACATGGTAGTAAATCCTTGCTTAACATTGTTTTGATGGGGCTCCTTATAGTAAGATGGTTATGTGGAACCCCACAAAAAGGGTTGAATCTTTAAAGTGGTCCAATGAGTCACGATTTCAGCAACTTTTTGACATCAGTAACAGTGGATTTTGTTAACAAAGACCTTTCTTTACACTGGTGGGTGGCAAGTTAGGTAATCATTTTGGTGTGCGCACAACTGCGCAGCTCTCCTGGATTCTGGGATGAAATGATGGGCGGCGACAGCGCATCCCCATCTTTACCCACTCCAACGATTTATTTTTGTTCTGGGGCAAAATGATGGGCAGCGACAGCTTAATCCCCACATTCACCCCGTCTAATGATTCCACATGGGTCAAAACCCTCCACACGCCCTATTCCAAGGTTGGCGGGGCAGTAATACCCCTTTCCCCCATTGCCCTTCCCCATTTCCATTTTTGCCCCATAGGGCTCTATGGGAATGGGGAAGGCGCTAATTACGGTGCCGCAAATTGCGGTACCGTAATTAGCTCCCTGGTCCCTTTGCGGGTTGGTTTTTAACGCCTGCAAACAGCAGGCGTTAAATTCAGCAACCCGCAAAGGGACCTCGTAGTAAGGCAGTAAGAGTTTACCAGTACCGGTAAAATACCGGTACCGGTAAACCCTTACCGCCTACCGTGTAATGAGGCACTTTGTTTGGACTTACTTATGGTGTCACACAATAGTGACCTCACCAGGAACATATTGACCTATTTTGAATTGGTATTGAGGTCCTACCCGTCGTTGGTGGGGAGACTTACAAGCATAACAGAGTTTTTGCAAGTTCCTGATAACGAAAAGATAATATCAAACTTGCTCACAGTGATCACAGAACAATTTCCTTTACTTCCAGAGTACAGCGAGGACAAGACAAATGTCCCTATCACTAGAGAATCATAGACTGGCGAATGCAGTGTTTTTTAGTTTAATTGAGGATTTTCCAGACCTTGTTGGGAGAAATGCTGATGTTGATGTGCTCACATTTATCCATGATCCAGCTAACACTACAAACTTGAGTATGATTCTACATGGCATATTAATACAGGTTGCACTTTCTGATAATCAAAATCACAGAAGAGTGTAGAGACTTTCATTTGAGGGACAGATCGTGGAAGTTTTGATATGAAATACACTTTTTTATGCTGACAGGGAAGCAACATGTCATCTGGAGTGAAGCAGATTCGAGGTATAGACTGGGAACTAGTCTATATGGAACATGTATTATAGACTTGCCAAGGTCATTGTTCATTGTTGGAACATTACATTGCAAACATAACTGTTTCCAGAGAATAGAGACAGTCCATTATCCAGACTCAGAGGACAACTGGTCCCGACCTATTGATCCGTGAAGCAGAGACAGCAGAACCCAGAAGGAAGTGATAATGAAAATGTATTAAAGAACCCGTTTTTGCTTCCTTAGATGATCGAGATGGGCAGCAGCCAAAGCAGTAGCATTGTCCTCCCTCAGGAGGAGAGACATTCATATGAAAGGCCGGAGACAGGGTCGGCAAAGTAAACCAGACAAGAGATTGATGAAAGTTACACCTACACAGATAATGAGCACAAACACACCTGGTCTAGTATCAATGATTTCAGAATCACATTCCAGAGAATGGGAGAAGTTTGGACAAACAATGATAAGAAGTTTTGCACCAAGAGAAGCTGAGAGAGAAATGGAGAAAGCTGAACTTTTAAAGAGCCAAAAGGCTTTAAAGAATAAGCAAATAGAGAGAACACCTGCAAGCACAGCTGATCCTGCGAGACATGATATCAGGGCAGTGCTTGGAGGGAAGACACAGACAGAAATTATAAGAGATATTTTCATGCCTAGTTGGTATATTGAAAGGATGAAGCGTATTGCACTTTCTCCTACTCGAACAGTACAAATGGAAACGCCCGGATCATTGATGGATATGCCTCAGAATGCTCCAGCAAGAAGGAGTTATAAAGAAGTACTGCATGACATGCTTGTGGAAGCTCATTTCAAAAGAGTCAGAGCCAGAAGAAGCACACAAGAAGACAATAACGAATTGAATGATTACCTGAATAGAACAGCACATTTGGGAAACAACATATGATACCAACACCTGAAGGAGGTTGGAAGACGAACTTCGTCTGAGGAATGCTTTGTATGTGCACTTCTGCCCTTCAGCGTGGGAAACTCAAAAATCTTTGTAGCTATTGAGATAGATGTGCAGACAGCACACTGTCTGTCACACATAGCAATCTGCAAGACCAGTGGTCAGTTCATGGGAAGTTATGCTTCTCTGAAATGGGCAACTGAAAAAACAGATCCAGATGAAGATGATTATGTTCAAGACATAAGGCAAGAAACAATGCCAAAACGAAGAATATGGTGATCAGATACGAGAAACCTGGAGTAAAAGGAGCAGAGATCAGAAGAGAAGTGAACAAGAATTTGGAAACTGCAGGAAAGACTTCAGAAGAAGCTTGAAGATGGAAAAACAGAGGTCAAATGCAAATCTGGGGAACAGTGCTTTCACCAGACGGATGGGAGAAAGGAGTAGTAATCTGCAGAGCATGGGTAGTCATTGGTTTTTACTAGGCTACCATTGACATAGTGCAAAATGTATGCAAGCCATTATGGCCAAAGCTTGCTAAACTACTGACATGGGTCGAGGACAGAGGAGGGCCCTTGCAGATAATACCACTGGAGAGTCCAACATTCTGTTTCAGAAATAATGGCACAAGAAAAATGGGAGAGAATCACAATAGTGGTCGAGTCTTTGATGTTCCAGGAATGGTGCATGGTACTCCAGTGATGTGATCATGGATCACTATTGGGCGTGTGGATCCCAGTCAAATATGAGATTGCCGGAAAATTGGGGAGGTATATATACATTGGTGAAAGTACATGTTCTAGCGTTGGTGATTCCAAAAAGTGATGTGAACATTGACAGTTTCCCGAAAGCAGATGCTCACCTGAGGAAAAAGAGATCTGTGGAACTTATGAAAAGAACAAAGAGGGAAAATATTTCTCTGCAAAATCCATAGAAGCTTTCGATGCTATCCCATACGAACACAGGTTGTTCAGCCTGACCTCATCAGTGTTCATGACAATCCTGATGCCAAGAATTCAGGTTGGAGCAAATACTAAATGGTTGCAGATAACCAGATGGGATTTACTGCAGACCATTAACATGGCCATAAAAGGATTCAATACAGTCAGAGAAGAGTTGAGAGCAATCAGACTGATGACCCTCCAGAACAGATATGTTTAAGCATGATCACAGCTATGGATGGAGGTGTTTGTGCAAAAATCAGAGAATCATGTTGCACACTTATACCTTCACACGACGGCGAGAATGGAACCTTAACAGAGGCCATAGATATGCTGAAAAAATGACAGAATCAGATGATAGATGAAGTTGACAAAGTTGATGATGACGGGTGGTTTGGAGCACTGTTTTCATGGATTCCACAATGGATGGCAGATGCATTCAAGTTCCTAGGAGCCTTGTTGGTGATGATATTACTTGGAGTCTGTGTGATCCAATTAATAATCTCCCAATGCAAGAAGACTGCAAAGAAAGCCATAGGGATGAAGATCATGATTGATGCGAGTCAGGATGGAAGCCCAAAGACCTAACTGATGAAGAAATAAGAGACTTTGTGAAGGTCAGCATTTATGCACCAGAGGGAACCAAATTCCTGTATCCAAGCCAAGAGATCATAGAAAATATGTTGGAAGGTGGATCTATTGCAGACCAAGCGGAGAATGCCAACTGATGACATGGAACAAGGATGAGCACATGAGAACAGCAGGATGCTTGAAAGGAGTAATAAAGATATGGACCCAAGGAAGCACCTCTTCAGACCAAAATGTCTGGATCCAGAGGATGAAATAAAAGTGAAAGATGAAGAAAAAGTGGATGCAAAGAAAGAAGTGAGATTGGTCAATGGATCGCCCAGAGAGGGGGGGTGAAGAGGAAGTGTTGAGTATCATCCCCACTCCAGTTGCCCCCCTCCCATTGCCTATTGAGTTCACACCAAAGTATGTGACGTGTGAAGAACAGTTGAATCAGCAAAGAGCAGCATATGGGCTCTGCCCAGTAACTATCAGTATGACAGCACCTATTAATATACCAACACCTGAGAAAACCTGGGCAGTAAGGTATCCATTAAAAAAAGCCATACCTACATTCTAAACAATGTGACAGTGTTTGAATAAAATACCCGAAGAAGCAAAGAAGATAATGAAGGAAGATGCATGGTGACATCATAATAAATCGGACTGACACACATATAGAAGATAGATATAATGACCTGAGAATAGTGACAAGAGATGAAATATAGAGAAGATACCATGGATAAGTGACATCTTAAGCCCAAGGTGGAGAAGTTGATGTCAAGATGAAGAAACTTATGCAACATACATGATGAAGATATTTAGTTAGTTTAAACATGTACAGATGCAAGTAACTGCTGAGGCAAAGAAATCATGAAGTTTGCTTATGCTAAATAGTCGATAGATTGCAGCAATCGCCAACGTTTACAATTATATAACTCAAGAAGCACTTCATGTATGAATGCAAGTCCACTACGCATATGAGCAGAGTTGAACAAAGGTTACAAAAGGCCTCAAATGAAGTATGTCGCAGCAAGAAAATCGAGAATCAAGACAGAGCAAACTCAGCTAAGGATGACCATGTCAAGAAGCAAAGGTCTTGTCTGGCTGGAATAAGCCAACATTGGATACAATGAACTGGTAGAATTAAATCCAATATACGAAAAGCCGATTTCACTGTGTCCAGTCACGTGACAAAGGCAGGCTGGAAGGGTGAAACTTTCACACTTACGCATGGATCAGCACCATGCCTATACTCCTTAAAAGTTCCCAGAGCACAGAGCAGACTCAAGGCCAAACTACAAAGAAGTAACTGACACATGACTACTGAGGTGATGATTGATTGTAGCATAATTGGTGGGAAGCTGGGGTGCAGACAAGTTTCTCAGCACCTGAATGTTCTTTCTGCATGCTGCTAAACGTAGGTGGAAAAGTATGAGTGGGGTTGATGCCAACCCAATCATAGTGGACCATGTAATCTAGGGTCCTATATTGAGTAGAGCCAATGGGACGTCATACTTTTAGTGACGTTCATAGTGGCCATTTTGAAGGGAGGGCTTAGTTGCCCCATCTGATATTGATTATCCAATCCTCTCTCCCTGTTATCATATACAGATATAGTACCTATGTTAAGTTACCTTCCTATAACCAATCACATTGCATGTGAGGTTTTTAAGGTTGCCACATAGAATGACGTTATTGCATGCACAGGTTGTACGTCAGTAATGACACATTTTTGCTATAAATATTGTGTTTTTTCTGAAAGTAAAGAGAGCTAGAAGATTGAGCGATTTCTGATGTTTGTTGTACTCCCCGTTTTATGAACTTGTCGTTAAACAGACTCACAGGGGTGTAGGAGACCCATAAAAACTGGGGGGGGGGGGGGCAGGGGACACCTTGGGTATTTGCTTTTTTTATTTATGTATTGTGGTTTCAGTGCCCGAACCTCTGTGGTTATGTGGGGACTTTAAATTGCCCAACATTACATTTCATCATAACCATACCCAATTTAAAGGAATAGTGCGCTCAGAAAGATTATTGTCCCGAGGTTCCGGGCATGTGTTTTTAAGCATACGTTGATTGATCGTACAAACGTTTCCGATGCGCCTTATCGTAGTTTTCACTTTTGTACACATGCAAAATCAGGCAGGAGGGCGCGGCCATTTTGTGATAATCTGATCCGTTGCTGTATCGCTCAAGCAGGACTGCCTAGCGGCAATAAATCATATCCGCCGCCCCTGAGGCTGACATCAACAAACCTAGTGATATTGCCAATCTCCATGATATTACTGGGCAGCATAGCCAAACGTTCCCAGTCATCACCGACGTGACGCAGAATCCGGAAATCAACACACATCGTCTCACAACACAGCGCGTCACAATTCAAAATATAAAACTGTACTTTAAAATGAAATAGCAAGACTGTACAATTTGTAAAGTACTTTTATTTCACAGTAAATGCTCAGAGAACATCCGGCGATTGCCATATTCAATCAAATGGTAATTTTTACATTTTTTCTCAGTCCACAAATGTTTATCGTGAGTCAACACATAGATGGCATTTTAATGAAATATTACCATTGAACCTGGGGGAACCGAGTGGTGGTCTACATGCATCTCGATGCTGGACTGCCCATGTGCCCGGTAGAAAGACTAGTACACACAAAGGTTGTACTTGCGTTTCATTGCAATATGCCACACAGAACCAACGAGTACAATGTAACCTAGCAATAACGGTCAGCTAATGATAAGTTGACTCGTTCGGGTATAAAATCGTCGAAAGTCAAACTTACATTATATTCAGCATTTCCATTCTCTTGGCCTAACGCAGACCGTAAAGCAGACTCTATTCGAATCAAGGATTTTTCACAAACTGAATTTACATGTTCCTTAGTCCAGTTTCGGATTGGTGAGCCTTATCATATCTTACGTTATTACACCCCTCCTTTAATTCAATTCCTTTCGGAATGGTCCCTTTCTCTCAAGGTCGAAAAACAATTGAACCTTATACTGTGTGCGATGTGTGGGCTTCCTCAGCTCGCAACCAAAAATTCAAAGCTGGTGACCTTCACTCAGAATGAAGATACATTCTTAGTTTGCAACATCTTGTCTCACTGCATCCATGAGAACTGGAATTGTGAAGCACAGGCACAGGAGGAAAAATGTGAGGGCTGTAATTGCTCGCTGTTCACGGAGCTGCTGAGGGGTAGGGGAACCTTTGCAATGACAGAATGTGCCTTAGTCCAAAATTGGAGTCGAGGGTACTCAAAATGGACTCAAAGTATGTCTAGCAATAGCCCCACCTCTGCTTATGTCAGGGCCTTCTTCCCCATGGCAGCAGATTGGCAAAGGAGGCGCCCCCCACAAGTGCAGGATCAGGCTGTCACTTTCACGTATAATGTATGTTGGCCGGGGGCTCAACCGATCCACTCCTTCCTTACATTAGCAACGAACACCAACACCTGCCCCCATTTATATATTGGTCAGAGTGCTTCTATTTCTCACCAACAACCCACTTTGATGTGCTGTTTTGTTCACAGTCAGTAGTTCTTGCGTGCCGAGTATCTTATGTAGCCTAGGTCTCATCCCTTTTGTGGTACAAGTAGTCATTTAGTTATTTGGGCAACTGTATGGTAAGGCAACTGCCGAACCCCAAAGTTGCTTTCACACTGTTATCCATCTGGCCCTCCCACGATCAGTTAAGGTCCCACAGTAGCTAGATGAAACTGTGAACTGTGAAAGCACAGCGTTACATTTTATCACATTCATAAATAATGACAAAGAGGATAGATTTCAAAAGTCAAATTGGATGCTTTATTTGGACACTTCATAAAAACATTGTTGATCAAAAAAACAGATGGTAATCATTTGGACCGGGAAGTGAACTATTCCACAAGCTCTGCTTTAGGTGGACAGGGCACGTTGGCAATGTTTTGTGGCAATGTATGTGTACTCAGAACAAAATTGCGCACAATTCCATGATTATGCATCTCCAAGACATTAATAATAAGAGCTTTCACAAAATCAAATTCCATTTCCTCATATACTGGCTTGACCACCCATTTTTTGCTTCTTTTCGTAAAGGCCATAGTGTAGCAAAGCATCCCAAAGTTTCCTGCAGTCCTCGATGGTTCACGGCCTACAGTCTCGTTATGTGCTAATAACACTAGTAATGTCCTATATTTCATCCCTTCTATGCTGAAATGCAATCTCTTTGGCCTGTACTTTAGGCACAAATTGTGGAACAACTCCAAATCTCCTGCGTGACAGAATTCTGTGAGTCCCTTTGGATCTCTTGATAGATTTTTATCAAACACAATCTTCTCAAGGGCTTTGTGTGGCGGTGAAGATGGAATCAAACACTTCTTCTTCCATTCCTGCTCCAGCGATAAAGGGCCATGTTCACATTGGTGGACATGTTGGTTTTCTGTCCAAGAGTGAACGTTGGAACAGTGGTGCATTAGTGACTGCCATTTTTCATGGAGCATTTCACAGGTTGGCATCTATTTTGAGGTTACTGCCTTGTGATACACGAGTCACATTCACCAATGGCTTCCCACATTTTTCCCCTCTAACTGAATGCATACATTTCAGCATCATTATAATCTCCATCAAGATGCTGTCGAATACTATATATTTGGCCTCCTTTATTAGACTATCATCCTGCATTAATGTTGTTTCTGACTAAACTGTGGTCGACATATCAGCCAAACTGGACATACTGTAGTCAAGATCTTTGTCTAGTTCCTCAGTCAATTGTATTGATGCTTCAGTCTCTGTCATTTCAGCGTCTGTTACTTGAACATGAATCGGAGAAATCATCAGTGTTGATTGGTTTTTGGGTGGCCCATTTTTGGCGGGTGTCGATTGTGTCAAGTGGTCTGTGACTAATTCAAAAGCGTCTTCAATACATTCAGTTTCATCTTCAGTCGCATGGTGGAGCAGTCGCATTGTAGCAATGGTCCAACAACACATTGCTGGCTTCGCCGGTCACATTAAATTAATTTTCTGGCTATTGGGCAAAAGCATCTCGAGTCTGCTTATTGATTTGAACTTGCTGCACCTCAAATAATAGTTGCCCCATGGTGAAATCAGTTTGGCAAGCAGCATCTCTCATTTCTGTCACTGTCTGTGTCTGCATAGTTCGTACACCATCAGGCAACTAGAAGACAGGTTGGAAAAACATGTTCAATGTAAATCCAACATACAGTATTGGACAACTTAGATTTAAAAAAAAGCATGTTTTGAAGGCACCAGCACAAAACACTGTTTCAAAATGAAATTGTTTTTAACTTACCGTATCTTTCTTGCTTTTCAGTGAAACCTTCTTCTTCACTGTAATGACTGCACAAGCAAGCTGGTCCACTGACTCAGATCCACGTGCCTCCTCTTCTATATCCCGATCTTGTATACATCGCTAGAAAAGAGTATCCATTAAAAATAAGTCATTTGTATTAGAAATCAAATTATTCCTTCACACACATGGCTTGCACAGATAAACTCGTACATCGTGTATGTCATATAGTCAAAATATACATTTCTAATTTCACCTGATTGATGGATAGTATACTCGATCAAAGTTGACTGTGCGAAGCACACTGTTCAAAATGTTGCACTCAAGCAATTTGCAAAAACTGCTTGTTTCTAATATTGTCACTGTCTAATAGTATCAGATCTAGGACCGACTTTCTTTCATTCGAGGGAACTGTCAGTACGCATACCTCTGGCTCTGGATCAACTACGAGGGGTGATGTAATTGTTGTTGAAGCTTCAGCATCTCCCTGTAACACATTACTTGTTTTAGTATGGATGAAAACATTGAAATTGAACACACACAATGTGACGCAGACAATGATACATATCAATAACAAACCACAAATGAAACATTGTGTAAACAAACGACACGATATGTAAATATGATCATATTATCTCAAATTCTATGCATAAAACAATTCCGGAACTGAATAGCTAAGTAAGACTACCTGATATGCGCTCCAAGTTGTTGTTGAATCCAGGCAAAACATGGATGCTGAATCTTGCTCCTTTATATTAAGTGCATAGTCATGGAGTTGTAAAGGGAAAATTTGATTTGATTTAGAAATGCTAATCTTAAAAATTGGCATGTAAGGATACAGATTACAAAAACATTATGCTTATTTCAAAGGGCACTATAGCATAGTTATCTGTGCCCATACATCATTTTGTATGATGCTCCTAAAACCAAGGACAGATGTTTAACAAAATGGTCTTTATTTAAAAAATAATACAATCTTGTAAATATTAAAAGTATTATGAGGGACATTTACATCTAAAACACCAATCCGTCCATTTAGTTACCTGTTCACTACCCCAAGGGCTACTGCTAAAACCGGAACCGTGACTCACCCGAGGCGGCCTGTGAACGAATAGAGTCGGAATTGCATTTGGGAGCAATTACGAGTCGTTCTGAGTCAATTCTTCTTTGTGTACATGGATTGGTCGTACATATTCAGGGTAAAGTGCAGGCTGCAGATGCAGAATCAATCACCCCTTGTGTCCTGCAAGACTTCTTTGACTCTACTTTCAAGCTCTGCCAGCGGAAATCCCCAATATCTGACCCATTCTCTTATTCGATCGATATTCTTCGGGAATACATGCATTGTAGTGCCTTCAGATTTGTCATGGGTCTTAGAAGGGCAACAGAAAATCGTACATGCAGGCATTGTTGGAAATTCTGCAAAAGCAAAAGGTCAACATTATTCAAAAATTACTTTGCATAAAAACGTTAGAAAGTAGGAATTATACCATACATTCTTCTATGCAAGCTAAGGTTTGGTCACCGCAGCAAAAACCAGCGTAGCGTGGCTGGCTGTATTATAGGATAAACTTCATAAGCAATTCATTGATGTGATGAAAATCAGAACATGTTACTTGTCCCTTCAATGTACTATCATGCATCAAAAGGAAACATGCTTATAGACACGGTCTGCGCAGGATGCAATTCGATCCTAATTGACACTGATGACAGTTGATATATATAGACTCGCAGTGGTCACAGAAGTTCTCAGGTAGCACAACGACGAGCTGACTCGTAGTGGTCACAGATGTTCTCAAGTAAAACGTTCACGAGTTGACTTGCAGTGCTCAAAGATGTTCTCATGATAAATATCATGTGGTTTATAAAGAATTAAAAAATAGGGCTTGTATGTGAAAGAATAACGTGTATATGTCTGGTCTTATGTGGATAGCAGGGGCGTGGCCTGTTTCAGGGGAGCATGCCTGGAGACACTGGGTCTGGGGAGGCCATGTGTGCAATGGCCGCTGCGTGGAAGATACCTTTAAAGTGTACATGGTGTTTGGCACCTTGGCCGTTCCCACCCCTGACAGCAACCCTTTGGCAGCGCACATCCACTGGTGCGAACTGGCTTTGAAAATGGAGGGGGTGGATGTGCCTGAGGTGTGCAGGCAAGACCCGGAACACTGCTGAATGTAGACACATTTGATTCACTGAAGAACTGAAACAACCATTGATAAAAGTTCTGTTGTGTTTTATTTTGTTTCTTATTTTGATGGCACAAAACTACTACACATTGTAAAGTTCGGGTTGCAGCAGAGTGAGAGAAAATCCCCTCTACTGACCGCTGTCACTGGGGAAAGTTTCTCTAATGGCACCAATGACACAGGCGGGTGTTATTCGTCGAGCGAGGTGTCCAAGCCTCCCATGAAGCCATCATGTAAACGAACGATAGGCCACCAGCCTGGACCACCTGTGAAAGAGAAGGATACAAACTGTTTTTAAATGAACAAGATAAGTGTATTAAACCTTAGTTGCCAATGACAATTCTTGTATCCAATGGCATTGTTGCCAGTAAAAATGCTACCTAGACACTGTACAATATTGAATGACTATTATATGACTATTACTATAGAATTGCAAGACTACATTCGTTTGACATTGATACATCAAAGTTACGACAATATAGGAGACAACCATGAAATGGTAGTGGCCTAAGTGACATCACAACTAAAGTACACTTATTCGATACTTGGATTCCGAGGGCGAACTGTTGCTCCAAGTTCGTGCATAAGGACCATCCTAATCCTCAACACGGTCCGTGTGAGGCAGGCTGCCCTGAAGTCTGCCAGCTTGGTAATGCATTGCGGCTGTGTCTCACCTTCCGATATGTAGGACAAGCATCCAGAGTTTTCTCGGCAGCAGCAGTTCTCCTCCCCGGTTGGCATTAGTGCGTACAGATTGCAGGTACACCAGGTGGAGACGCCGTCCATGCGACTAGGCTCAGCCTCTTGATCTGTTGAATCGTCCTCCCAACTGTTGTCTGAAGCCCCATCGTTTGCGCATCTTTCTCTTTCAAGTAATTCCGCCTCGGAATACTCTAGCTCGTACTGGTGGGGCTGTATTGTTGCCATTCTGAGGGAAACAAAAAAGATTGATAGTAATGGTACTGGTATCTGTTTGCACGGGCAACAAGCAACGAAGGTA
The DNA here is from genome assembly GCF_040938575.1 of Ambystoma mexicanum. NCBI lineage: Eukaryota > Metazoa > Chordata > Amphibia > Caudata > Ambystomatidae > Ambystoma > Ambystoma mexicanum. The sequence goes on from NC_090936.1 coordinate 602,443,795, forward strand.
GTTGACCAGGGCACAGAATACTCAAAAAAAAAGACAGTGAAAGGAATGGAAAAGAAAATCTGATGTTGTCTGTTGAGAAGCGGTCTGTTTATACTTATTGAGGAAAGAGGCATCCTGCCATTTCCATGGAGACACGTCATTAGCTGGAGCCCAGACAATGTTGACACAAGACGTGCTTTGGTGTTGTGAAATGGGTGGTACACGTCTAGTGATGTCAGCCTCAGGGGCGGGGGATATGATTTAGTGCAGCCAGGGCGGTCCTGCTTGGGCGATGAAGCAAAGGAACAGATTATCACAAAATGGCCGCGCCCTGCTGCCTGATTTCGCATGTGTACAAAAGTGGAAAACTATGGTAAGGCGCATAGGAAATGTTTGTACGATCGATCAACGTATGCTTAAAAACACATGCCTGAAGCCTCGGGACAATAATATTTCTGAGCGCACTATTCCTTTAAGCTCAATATATGTATTTTGAAGCAACCCTGCACAGCGCCCACATAAGATCCCACAGGGGCCTATAACACAGAAATGAGTGGCATAGAGACCGCTTCCCAGAGCAATCTTTGGCCCGTGACCCCAACCCCCCCCGCTCTTCCACTGGCTGCTCATTGTGTGCAAAGCAACCATTTGTGCTCTTCCGTGGATCGTGGATAAAGGCATTTGCCCACCCCTGCATGCATGTGGCCATTTGTCCTAAAGAAACGAAAAATGCCTAGACGCCCTACCAATTGACAACCCCCCATCCCTATTACGAACTAAAACTCCTTCCTCATATATTCACCTCCTGTACTTTGACCATGACACGATGCTCCTTCCTTGCTGGAAACTGAAAACCCTCCTTCACTCGAACACTGAAACTTGAGGACACCGGAACCCTTCCAGCACTCCTAACACCTGATTATTGAAGAGGAATTACATCCATTGCCACAATAGGAGACAGCATCCTACTACCCACAGACCTACCCCCCTTGGCTCACCCTTCGTGCTCCTTCCATTAATTTCTGTTGTTATACTGCACATATAATTGTTAACTGGTGGCTCCCCAGCATGACCATACCCATTCCATTCATTTCAGGCCCCTCAACCTCTTGTCCTCTGCACAATGCAGTGCATACCTCTCCCTTGAGCGCAAACTACAAAACTCCCATAATGCATCTGCAAACATGCCCAAACCCCTTCTCCATGTGCACCCCATGTAATCCTTTAATTGTAATATGTTGATTGTTCTACCCGTTAGGTGACCTGTGGCAAAACCTGATGCTACATTGCGTTTGGCTAAAACCACTTTGCGTGTCTTACCGAATCACTTTGTCCTTAAAGCGCTTCTTCCGGACTAGGAACTGTGGAGGCATACACATTACCTGAGACTATTTGAATCTTGCCCAATCATGCTAAACTTCTCCCAGCCCCCATGCCTGAGCCCGGCAACTAAAAAACGACCACATCCCGCACCCATATATAAGCACCATTGCGCTTTGCCTTTCAATAATGCTACCTCATTTCGATAGATTCGCAATAAGAGCCCTTCCCAACATGATTCATTGTTTATAGACAGTTGCAAATCTCGTGTCAGACGGACGCTATGGCAGGAACCTTTAGCCCTATCTCTACTATTTGCTATGCTGAACGCGACACCGACAACCCGAGCCGACCCTGCATTCCCGACAAGCACACATAGCCCCCCACCACATGTTCCCAGCCGCACGCACTAAAATATTCGTAAACCCCCCCTTATAATTGCGACCCTTCTCACGCAGCCAGTACCTTCTCTTCCTTTCCTGGCTGGAACTGACACCTGCTGGAACTCCTGAGACACCAGCGCTTTAACTTCTTCACCTGGAACAACGGCATCAACCCAACCCATGCGATAAATAGCCTGTGTGATCCCAACTGATAATGAGGTGGTATTTTACAACTAGGAATTATGCAAAATACCACTCGTTTTTACTGTTCCCACCATACCTGTAATGAGGCACGTAGGGCCTCATTTAAGGTTTGGTAGTAAATCTCCCAGTAAAATCGTTAGCAAACTTTTGCAGGCACCTCATGTAGAAAATTCTGGCACATCGCTTGATTCAGGCTTTACATGCAAGCAGTGGCAGTAAATTCTGCCTGCACAGAAATCGAGGCATTGCATGTGGTAAATCCCAAAATAACTTGCCACTGCACGCAATAAAACTGGAAAAGCAGCGATACATGCAACATACTACTGCCGGGCGCAGGACCCCAGCAATTGCATTGAAAAACAATACATTACAAATTAACTGTCCCCCATGGTCTGCGCAGACAGCCCCTGCACTCTGTATTCCCTCCCCAGATACACCGGTTTCTGGACTAAGACCACTAGTGGCAGTGTTCCTGTCCCCTCCAGTAGCTCATGTAGCTGCTAGGCAGAGAGGCAGGAAGCAGAGGGAGCCGGTTGACAGCTGGCAGTGGCCCCATGCCACTCACAGCAGCTTGCCAGCACTGGTTGTGAACACTGTGTGCTGGGACTTGGAGGTCCACGTTTTTAGTAGTAAATGTGAAGCTACAAATTCTAACATGCCATCTAAGATACCAGGACTGGCTGTGGGCGCTGCCATGCGGCCGTTTAGTAGCAATGGTCAGCAACTCAGGAGGCAAGACACATGAAGGGGGCAGGGCTGTACAGGTTGGCGAGAGTGAGGTTCAATCAGCTTGGGAGAGAGGACACATGGAGCAGGGGCATCAAATCTGCATTAGCCAGGCAGCACGAAGGGATAGATTCACTGATAATTGTATATATGTCGAGACCAGGTGAGTCAGTGCTAAAACGCGCTTCTACACTGTCCATTACCGGCGACACCCGACTCCAGCTCTGTCTTCGCTCTTAACACTACGTTTACTTTCAATGTTATAGTCGTATTCACCATTTTTTAATGACACAATAGTTCCAGGGTGTTTAAACAGCATAGGTTATTACAACATAACGCACTGGCATTTATTATTTATTTGGGCAACCTCAGTCTTCAGAAGAATAAAGCACCAATTCTATCCCACTCGCAATCAAACCACTGGACCACATGATCGATAGATCTTTTATGTCTGTCTGCGCTTGTTTGAAAACTATGACGCTCCCTCTAATAAATCCTCCCCAACCCATGCCGGCCTTCACTGCACCTTGGAGAGTGGGGCCTCTTTGACTTACCTTAAGTACGGTAGCTAACCTGACGTCTCTCTGTTGAGTTGCATCAGTCGGGGATAGAGATGATAGGTGATAGTTAGTTCACGCAAAGTGCAGCAGGTTCTGCCCAGAACCATATTTATTCCAATGATTATATGAAGTCGCGCCACAAAAAGTGAGATAAAAATCCATCGTCATTCAAGGAGCATATGATTGAAAGCAGACACCCCGACAAAACTGGAAGTGGAGCGCCCCCTAGTTGCATTCTGCTGGCTACTGAGCAATACATCCTGATTGCCTCCCCTGAGTTGGTGAGCACATAAAGTACCTCTCCCAATTACTTCTGCGAGTTACATTGAAGTGTTATAAATAAAACACTTTGCTACGCAAAAATCCCCTTTACTTCTTTACTTAAATTAAGTCTTTTTGTTTGTCATCCCAGCCCTCTAGGCAAACCTATGGGTATTTCTGGCTTAGTGTCGACCTCGTGTGCAAACACTGTTGCCCTCTCCTGGGGCCCATGCAGAATTCAGACGCAAAGATCGCTCCGATATGTAAGTTCAAATGTCACTAGAAATGTCCCAAAGACAACATAACCGGAGATGAAACAAACCAGCACCAACATGTCATTTTGTTCCAACCAATGTGATGCCCTCCAGAAAATGAACTACTCAGACTAACAACAGCAAGCCTGTTAAATTCCAAATGGAAATGTATTCAGGGCGGAAGACAACTGTTCTAGCCTTCTTCTGTGCCTCCTCCACTGCTTCTTTGTCCCCTTTAACAAAATGTGTAACTTTGTAACTCACTGCCTTTCAACTCCCCCCCCTCCGCTCTCACCTCTACCCACTTCCTCTGTGCAAGGGGAGGGAGCATGCATGAGCGAGCAGCCGAGTTCTTGTTTAACCCGCTCAGACAGCCTGAAGTTTGCACGCTGACATCACTGCACAGGCTGCAGACCTTATTTTACACACTGCAGAGAGACACACATTCTGGGGAGGATAAATGCCATTGTATCCCCCCACTTAAAATTGTGTAGTGGGTCTGTCCCACCTGTCCCCCCCATGTCCTACGCCCATGAGGACTCACTTTGCCAAACTATTGAGTTGTCTTAATTATTTGATGCATGAGTATGAATCTGCATCCCATCTATCTCGAGGGTACTGCTACTCATTTTAAAGGGCTGTTTGGTTGATAAACATGTCACACAGAGTCAGTGACTGTTCCTCCCCTGCGGCCTTGACAAAATAATTAAAGTCTTCAAGCCACTCAACACATCTGGGCCTTTTGTCGCTCTGCAGGACCAGTGTGAATGGGCGTGGCTTCCACAGTAAAGCAGCTTTGGATCTTGAGGCCATTACTGGGGGATGTGTCCTTGTCGCGTGGGTGAGCTTGGCCCACTCATGATGTGTGGGCTGTTTCCTGTGGGCTTTCTCTCTCCCCTGGTCAACTGGCGTACCTCTGTTTGAGTTTGTCTTCCTTCACAGTGTCTGGGGTCCTCAGGTCCCCGGATGGGTTCCTTTTGTTCTCCCTTTGTGCTTTGTGGCGTTTTTTTCTCCTGCTCTTTTCTGCTCTGTGGGCGGGCGTCGGGCCAAAATCGCCTTGTGCAGCACATTGGCAGGTTGTGCTGCATGTAGGGTGGCCAACTCTTCCGCTTTTCGCAGGATTGTCCCGCAATTAGGGACTCTGTCCCGCCGTTTGCAGAGTGGCTGTGCGGGACGCAGGTTGTCCCGACTTTCGACAGGACAACCTGAATCCATCACAGCCACTCTGCGCTTGTTCTTCTTCTTGCTGATAGATTTTTATCCCTCAGCTGTGATCTTTGGATACCGAGGCTTGAGCCTCATTACTCCACCTTCTCGGGTTGAGTATGTAGTCGTGGGTTTGCATTCTTCTTGGTCTGTGTGGTCTTGTCACAATAGAGCTGGTTTCACAGGGTCTTCGCAGTGATGGGCCGCAAGTAGCGGTCGAAGGGGTTTGCAGTGGTGGCAGTGAGTCTTCTGATCAGAGGGTTTGGGTTCTGATCCAGTCCTTGGCAGAAGTTCTTACTCAGCTTCGCTAGATGTTCGTCCAACATCTCGATGTCCAGGTCTCTGTGAAAGTCTGCTATCCTTGTGAAGATTGGAGCTCCAGACGATATCCGCAGGGCCTTGTTCTGGACTATCTGAAGGCTCTTCCGGTGTCACTCATGGCTCTGCAAATTGAAGTGGGCATTTAAACAGCACGGCACTGCCGTCTGCTGCTTTCTTTCCTGGCGCTCTGCAGCCCCGGCTCCTTTAGAGCCTGCAGTTTCAGCTGTAACGCTCGACACCTGGCTTTATTCAAACGCTAATGGTTTGTTCCTGGGTCGTGATGGTCATGTTTGCAGTTAAAAAACGTGACCATCACCCCCCAAGGACAAACCATTTGCATTTCAATTAAGCCTGGTGTCAGAGCGTTACAGCTCGACTTGCAGGCTCTAAAAGAGCCATTAAAAAAATGCAAATTAAAAAAGGGGCGGGCCAAACGTGAATGGCGTTGTGACGTCATTGCCGCCTTGTGGGCAACTGTCCCGCAAAATACTATCAAAGAGTTGGCCACCCTAGCTGCATGTCTTATGGGCCTGCGGTGTGCTTATTGCTGAGTTGAGGGATGGCGAGGTGAAATGGGAACAGCCCTCCCACTTTGCGACCGGCCGGCTGTTGCTGCAGTTATGTTCTGGGGGATCGCTGCTTCGGAGAAGGGATGGCGGTTGCTGTCGAAACTTGGTGGGGATCCGGTGCTTAAATCCGCAGGGTGGAGCCGGCAGGACCACCTCTCATATGGCTTCGAGGATACTATTCCTCACTTTGAACAAATGTGTTCGACACATTTTTCTTATGTTGAACTACTGTTTAATCCCTATATGCGAAAAATTGTGATTTAAAATTGTTTATTTGGACCAATTTGAATCCAGATGTTCCTGTGGGAGAACCTCTGAAACTCTACCTGGAGGGGTTCGACCTACTTTCATAGTGTAATATTGGGCCATTTTGAAAAGCATTTCTACGGCCAATGTTGGGTGTCAGTATAATAACCGTCTGTGTGCTTATTCTCCACTGTGAATTTCTTGCCCCAAATTTTAAAACGTGATTATTTCGCTGTCAACGACTAACGCTTACGGCTGCCAACTTTTCCCTTTTTTGGTTTATAAATATGGCACTGCTTTTCCCATTTGAACTCGGATCCTTTTGTGTCCCCCCCCGCCCCCCCGCTCGCTCAAAGCGACCTGGGATTGCGGGAAGAGAGATTTCCTGCAGTCTCCCTGGGTGTAGTTGCTTTATTTCCACTTACAGCCCGCCACGCGACTTTTTCCTCTCTCGGATCCTCCGAGAGCAGGCAATTCCAATAACGATCCAATTATGTGTATTACTGGCCCTTGCAGTCCATTATGGCAGCCCCAAATACACTACGCCAATCTGTCATCCATCTCTATTTACAGTGGCGGATTCAATTAGAAGCCAGAAGTCAGAGCCCATCCCCGCCTGCACAGGGTTCTAGCACCCTGAATAAGCACTGATAGCTCTGGAGTCCTCAGTACAGGATGCTAGGCACTCGAGGCCCAATTCTGGGGTTAGGAAGGGAGTCGAGGGTGCAGGGGGCGGGGGCTGGTAGTTGGCCTGCCTCGAACACTTTTTGATCCTGATGCATGCTCTCTACACCACCTGGAAAGTATTGTTTGATTATTGACGGGTGCCCCTTGAGGAGTGCTGCATACCCAGTGGCATTAAAAACCTGTTGCATAGGGTGACCAGACATCCTGGTTTTGCCGGTACTGTCCCTGTATTTTGGCCTTGGTCCCAGCGTCCCAAGAGTTTTTTTTAGCTTTAAAACCCTGTCCCAGGATTTGAGGGACGAGTAGCTACCATCCCAGTTTTTGCCAGGAACTGATATACAAATCCCAAAATCGGGGCTGGCGCTGCTCTCTTGGCTTACGTTTTACATCCCATTTCTTCCCCGGCTTTTCTCCTCCAATGAGAGTGCTGTGCCTGCAAAACACCCCATACTTTGCGTTGGAACGGTCCACCTGGATAGAAGTGGCACTGTAGTTTTTGTAGAGTCCTATTTGTGTTTTAGTCCATCGTTTGTGTTTATGTCCACTAAAACGGTAGTCCTTCTTCTATGTCTTTCACCCATCCCGGTTTTTTATTTCTGAAATCTGGTCACCCTACTGTTGCAGCCAATCAGGAAGCCTTCAGCACACAGTGGGAGCACTGGAGATCCTCATTATAGGGGGACATTATAATGCTACAAATACCGCTCAGTCTACACTGGAACCTCAGAGGATGGATTGCTAGCCCAAGACAGCTGATTACAGTGATCGATATGTAAAGAAAGAACTAAGGTACCCTGGCCTTGACTGGAACAGTGGACCAAAGGGCATAACTTACTGTTCTTCTGTTGGCAAAATTCAGTGGTTAAAACAGATTTGTTCAGAAGGCTGCTCTTATGTTACGTTATGTTATGTAGCTTTTATACCGTGCCAATCACCACCTGAGTGGGTACCACATCCGAGAAGCCAGCGTAGTGTGCCTCTTATTGAGGGGAGCCACATGGGGTGGAGTGGGAACCAAGAGAGGCCCTGGAAATAATGTTCAAAGTGCCCCATATTACACATTTTCAGCAAGCCCAACTATTTCATATGAGAATATTTGGAAATAAAATAGGTTAGCACACAAAAGGGCCCAGGGTGCAGAGGCCACAGTGAAATCTCCCGAGTTCCCTATATGCCAGTCCGTCTCTGGGGCCGAGATTATAGTCTGTTGAGGAACATGAAGTAAAAATGCCAAAAGCAAGGGGGGTGTGGAGGGAAGAGGGAGTAGGACAGGGTTGCAAAGAACTGAAAACTTTGTAAAGGATGAAAAGGTAGGGGGTCAGAGGGAATGCTAACTGAGAAAGAGGGAACATAAGATATCTTGAGGTAATGCACATTTTCCATTGATGGAAGTTATTAGCACCTTTCAAGGAAATACTGGATTATCTGAAGAATGGTTGGCGTGATGGACCTGAGAAGTGCTTAGGAAGAGTGGCGGCCTTGTTTAGGCACCCCCTGCAAACACAGGAATATGTGGGGTGCCAACCTATCTGTCAGAAGGGACAGAGCCATGGATGGGCTGTGCAAACAGGAGAATGTGGGGAGGAAGTGAAACCCACCATACAACAGCCATGTGTGCATGGCATCCCCATGAGGCTGACAATCTTCAAATTCCCACATGTTAACTTAATTTGTGAAATGTAATGTGAAAAAACCCCGGAACAGAGCTAGGTAGAGAATGCCGTTTGAGGAGACAAGAGAAGCAAAAGGAAATGCTCACCATCCTGAGCCAGCATCCAAATGCTGAATGACGTTTAGGCACGCTTGAAAAATGTAGCCCCTTTTTGTGAAACCTATTTTGGGTGTTGTGACGAATCCCAGGATGTCGTCCCTGTTTCCATAGGTGGGAGCCCCTTTCCATGAGGCCAGGGAGGTGAGGCCGCTAACCAATAGTCACCCTGGGGGTGGAACTCGGTGGGTGGATATCATGGGAAGGGAACCCCCTCTGTGGGACTGGGGTCGATTATTCTGGGAGAACACAGTACACTCAAAATACATCCACTCCCACCTCACTCCCATACCCTACCCGAACCCTATAGTCCCCCATACCTCCATATACGCCAATAAGGTAGAATACCTAGCCACCACAGACAGTACTGCGATGAGGAAGAGTAGGGACTACCTTTGTGAAGCATGTATAAAAACTGGGAGGAAGAAGATCACAAGAAACCCGCTTGGAAGTAAAACCACTAATACTGAGACAAAGAGGAGGCGCGGAGCAATGCAGCGTACTCCGCAGAACCAAATTGAGCGGTCCAGACAATGGGAGACCAGCCAACAAATACAGAGAATAAAAAGGGAAGAAGCACTTGGTAAGCCATCAGTCCCTCCCTGTAGAAACTGCAATTCAGAAGGACATTTGTCTTGAAATAGGGGAGAGAATGCTGGTTGGGACGTAAGAGTTGCTGCCGAGACGTCTTTAGTCCGTCCGCAGACTGACGAGAGAACTTACGAGAGAACCAGATAAGTGGGAGCAAGGTGAGAGCAAGTCATTTGACTGCCCAGGCATAGCAAAAGTCTCCAGACGCTCAGTCTCCTTGGCTGCAGAGTCACCACAGCATCTGCAGATCCTGCAAGGGAAGGTGACCGCAGGGGAGCAAACGAAGGCTCAGGAAAACAGAGAAACAGGGCCTTGGACCCATATGAAAACCAGGAAGACCTGGGAAGCAAGAGCAACATATATGAGACCTGGGGGAGGGGGAAGCCAGAAATACATGGTTAGGCACACGTATGAAACTCTGAGAGGCCCGGGAAGCCCACAAAGAAGTGTCTGGAATGCAATACTTAGAGAGGAGGGTGCCACTGACCTTCTCCTTCATCACAGTGTCTGGCAGGTTGGTGAACCAGACCTGGTACACTAAGAAAGCCAAGAGAAGAGCCATACCCATTGGCATTGGGAATTGTGAAAGCTTAAGAAGGCCAAGGGAAGAGCCATACCCCCTGACATTGTACTCTTTGAATGAAGCCTTTGAATTGATCTGTCCCTGTTCTCGATCTTTACTCTTTCCCTTTCTCTCTGCGCACTGATGCACACGGGCTCTGGCGCATTACACACAAACAAATAAATTGTGAACTGTGAAAGTCTAAGAAGGCCAAGGAAAGATCCATACCCCCTGTCATTGTGAGTTGTGTAAGCCCGAGGAGGCCAAAGGAAGAGCCATACCCCTTGGCATTGTAAATTGTGAAACCTGAGAAAAGTTATGGTAAGAAGCATACCCCTTGACATTGTGAATTGTAGAGGCCTGAGAAGGGCAAGGGAAGAACCATACCCCCTGGTACTGTGAATTGTGGAAGCCTGAGATGGGCAAGGGAAGAACCATCAAGCCTGGCATTGTGAATTGTAGAAGCCTGAGGAGGCCAAGGGAAGAGCCATCAAGCCTGGTATTGTGAATTGTGAAACCTGAGAAAAGTTATGGTAAGAAGCATACCCCATGACATTGTGAGTTGTGCAAGGCAAAGAGAAACCAGGGGAAGGGAATCAATCCCCTTGGTGTTTGTGAACAATGTGATAGAAAACCAAGAGAAGGGAGGCATTCTCTTGGTGACCAGAATTCAAGTTGGAACTTTTGCTTTACTTGGGAATAAATATTTTTTATTTTCTAATCATGAACTTTGTGTGCTACACTTGAAACGAACTATGAGTTGATGAAACAGGTCTGTGTCTCAAGAAATAGTCCTGAAAGACTGATGGCATGATATTCCACTACGCAGAAGACACAGACCAATCTGCTGCTTTAAGAAGACTCACCAGACCCTTTTTGTTTAAGGGATGGAAATTGGTTTGACACAGGAAAATGGACTTTGATTTCGGACTTCCTGACACACCCTCAGTTTAAGTTGAGGAAGGGCAACCCCCTCTATGTAATAGGGCAAGATAGGGATTTTCTTTGCTTATGTTGAAAATAAAGGTCTGTAGTCAAGACTATAGGGGGTCATTACGAGGTAGGCGGTACGCGGTTAACGGCGCCAGTAAAGGTGCCGGAGCCTTCAACCCCTTACCGCCCCATTACGAGGTCTGCTTGTGGGAACTCGCTAAGGACGTCTGGTTTTACCAGGCGTCCTTAGCGGGTCCCGCGAGCAGACCAGCATGCTAACAACAGGCCCATTATTAACAGGCCCGTTGTTAGTATCATCCCCATTCACATTGAGCCCTATGGAGGCTCGAATGGGAATGGGGATGTACTGGGTCCGGGTCCCTTGAATGAGGAATTACCGGGCCCTCCAAGGTTGGAATTGCCCGGTAATTCCTCATTCAAGGAACCCAGACCTGGTACCTGGTACCCGGTACCCGGTAAGGGGGTAGCCATGCCGCTAATAGCGGCATGGTGACCTCCTACCTTGTAATGACCCCGTATATCTCTCCTCTGTCAGTCTCCTACTTCCACACCCATAGAGTGTGCTAATAATTTAGGCAAAATTATGGGAAGATATTTGAGATCCCAGAGGGCCTTGGCTTCGCTGAAGGAGGTTTTGTTTGGGATCACAAGACAGGCACTGTGTCTGTTCACAACTTCCCGTCAAAGGTTGAATGGCCACATTCTCAGGGTACCTCCCCAAGGATGGCCTGACATTGTTATACATCCATGGCAGAGGTGGGCTCCTATGTGGGTTATAAAAGAGACAAAGGGCCTCATTACGACTGAGGCGGAACGGGTTAACAGGCTCAGCTAAAGGAGGTGGACCCGTTAAACCCGTTCCGCCTCATTACAAGCTCCCCTCGCGGGACCCGGTAAGTAACGCCTGGTCAAACCAGGCATCCTTACCGGGTCCCGCGAGGGGAAGAGGGAGCAAACAACGGGCCGCTCGTAATCGGCCCGTTGTTTGCACCCTCTCCCATTCCCATTGAGCACTATGGGGTCTCAGATGGCAATGGGGAAGGTCTGGGTCCGGGTTCCGAACTCGGAATGGGCTGGTAATTCCCCATTCTGGGAACCCGGACCCGATTTCGGCGGCATGGCTACTGCCGAAGTTGTAATGAGGCCCAGACTGTTTAGGAAGGTGCCACTCGAACTCAATATCTCTGCCATCAGAAGATTTTATTTAAACAGCCAGGGGAATAACTATTGTGCAGATTGAAAAACTTACAGGAAATTACTATGCACAGTATGGCAGTGTACAGAGTTAAAATGTTTGCAGGATTACATCGTCTGTGTGCTTTGCATAACCGTGCATGTCAACTTGCAGACATTTTAAAGCGGATGTCCACCTTCTGGATGACATCTGGCCCGCGTTGATTGGCTACCACCATGACTTCCTGATTCACCTATGGATTATGTTGTCAGGAGGTTTATGGAGAGCGACCAGCGGTATGATCTCTAAGTTGTGGTGCTCAGTCCTCCAGCCAAGTGCAGTGGGCCCCATTCAGTCTGCTATGTGGTGAAAGCTATGCTGTGGACTCCCTTCCTGCAAGAAGTAGAATCCAGCTCTCTCTGACAAAATGGGCTGCGCTGGGCTCTTGGAAACATTTGGGTAGTGTAAAATAATGTACCTTCTGTTCACTGCATAGGGCAAGGTTTTGTAGTAAGGAAAGCTAGGTGGAACTTTGTGCACTCTCAAATGAAGCTCAACGCCCCACCCAACCTGAGACTTGCCGATCTGCTCCCCTGTTTCCTACCTTGGTTGTTTGTAGATCCCTTGCTGCAAAATTGCCTGCCCTCTCCCTCCCCCATTATTAGGGCCCTGCCCCTTGTATTGATCCCTTGCGATCTGTCTCCCTCAGTTTGTACTACCGCCTATGACTTGTAAAGTACTCCGTTGCTTCCTGAAGCTGGGTCCACACTCAATAAGTACTGTAATATTAATAAAGAATAATAATAATAATGATAATAATAATAATGAAGGTGGGCTTTGACTTGTGTTTTCTTTGCAAACAATGCACCAGGCTGGGTGGTTTTATTTTATAACAAAGTTGTACTGAATGACAACATGGGCACATCTGCTTTGGAGAGTATTTTGGTGGTGAAATTGTTGTGGTCCTCTATGAGCAAGAAAGAAAGTCCTTTACCAAGAAGTGTTTGATATCTGAGCTGCACACTTCACTCCTGCATGGTTTTAAGCATGATCCTGCACAGGTCCCTTCATCCTTTGCTCATAATCTGTCTAGCATATTAATGTCATGGTTGTTAAAATGTGCACTCTTTCTAGAAATGCCATTGGGCGTTCTTCATCCCTGGGAGCATATACCAGATCTATGTATTCCTGCTGAAGTTTGACTCAACAAATTTGCTGCCTGCCAACCCGACTCTCTGACTCCCGCCCGACTCTTCCTCTTTCCCCTTCTTCACGCAGCTCGTTGCTCAGGCCCTTTTTGCCTTCATTGAACTTGGAGATCCACTGCCCCCCAATTACGTACTGCCTGTGACCTTGCCTTCAAACATTAGGGCAGTCATTTGGATACTTCTGAGACCTTCATAGCAATTAATGAAAGATTATTTGGTGCTTTAACTCCATCAGGCTTCCAAGCAGCAAGAAATGAACTATAAACAAAACATCAAAAAGTATTAATTATAAAGGATCTGGAAACCACATAGAGACACAAATAAGCAAGAGCAATTTGAACAATATTAACTAAAGTGTAAAAGTTACATAAATTATGCAGTACAAAAGAAAAGTAGAAGTATTTAATTATAAATATCACCCACATGGTGAATTTAGGTTGATATCAATGGGTTATTTTCTAAGTTGTTTTATGCTGTATTTTATTATGAATGCATTTGCTGCTATGTTGTTGCTTGTTGTTCTGCTTAATGAAGTAATATTGAATAAAGCATTAAGAATGAAAGAAATGTCACAAGAGAACAAATATAAGATGTCAGTAAAGCTACATTGAAAAGGATGAACAAATTAATTAAATGAAACATTAAGCAGACACATCTGTGCCTAATCGAACTAACATTACAACTAGAGACACTACAATAGAAAAAAAACTAAGCAGTCCTACAAGTGTGTGACTGTTTAGAAAGAACAGGTCGTAGTGACTTTAATGTTTTGCAGTAAGAAAAATATCCCACCTTCCTCACAATGAAATTAGCATAATGAGGCTTATTTACGGCCTGGCAGAGTGTAAGCAAAATGAGTATAAGCGTTGCATAAAGGCTTTTACGCATTTTTCTTACGCTTTGCCCCATTTTCCTGCATTTGTATGATGGAGAGGAGAGCGGAAAGCAATTTGCGTTTCTGCATACTTGCCCCAGCCCTTGCGCCGGCATTCATTTTCATGGTGATGCCAATGCTGCGGATCCCTGTGGAGCCCGCCGGCTTTCTGCGCCAGCATAAAGTAAGCGCTCTCCATAGAGATCCATTGTAAATGCTGCCTGCCATGCTGGAATGCCAGGTAGCGTTTACAAAACAATGAAACACTGCCTGCCATGCGCACATGGTAGGGAAAGTTTACAATTACAATACAATTCTTCCGACCATGCTTGCATGGCAGGCAGCTTTTCATTGTAATTGTAAACTCTGCCTACCATGTTTGCTTGGTAGGCAGCGTTTACTCATTTGCACGGTAGAGTGAAAATCTGCAGGCAAAAACCTTTGCTTGTACGCTGCCTTTTACACCGCACCTCTGCACTCTACCATGCAAATGACCAAAATTTGGCAGTGGGGAGCCGCCTACATAAATGTCTAAATGTCTAAACGACTTCCCACCGCCAAATTACACTCTGGAGAAAAATGAGCTTCAATGTGTTTGGTAAATTGGGTATAAATCAGTGGTCCAATTCTCATCATGTTACAAATCTCAAAGGTGAAAGTATAGAATGTACTAAACTATTTGCACAATCATTGCCATTTTATATATCTTTTATATATTGTCTTCTAGATTGCTCTTTTGGGAGTCGTACCTCACCCAAGGCAATGGGGTCTCCAGACGGAGGTCCAATGGACAGTCAACCTTACTTGATCATTAAATGTTCATGATTAGAATCTAAAAAAGGAATCAAAATCCATACAACTACAGAGAATTGTACTCTTGTCCATCTTTCGTTTGTTTAGCTACTCTGAGCCACCAATATGAAATCATGGCTTAAGTTGCCTTCTTGTTTCAGAGAAAAGTATTTCAAATTATAAAACATTTGGAAATAGTAGTACATTTTTTGGTGTACATATTGTGTGTGGAAACATAACATGTGGGCGTGCTATTACAGGGAGCAGTTAGTAGAGACCTCATGGGGCCATCCAGCTGGTGTGGCTGTGCATGTTTGTAGGGTGACTGTGGGGATAGGTCCTGAGGCACCATGAACTGGCTTGGTTATGTTATCAATAGGGAGCGTGCGGCGCTTGTTCTACCCCATATTGGAGAAAGACTGAGGAGGACTCATGGGTGCAGGCGTCAGAGGGTACCAGGTAAACAGTGGAGTGACATTGCTACAGTTCAACAATCAGAAATGACACGAGGGACACCTAGAAGCAGACTATTCTTGTTATTGTTATATTATATATAACCCTTTTATTGCAGTTTGTGTTGTTTTGGTATGGTGCTGTAACTGGCAGGGTTTGTCCCTTAGTATCTCTCACTTTAGCTTTTTTGTGTCTTCATTGGTTTGAGTGTCCCTCTCTCTCCCTCTATCTCCCTCTCTCTCTCTCTCGGTGTGTAGCATTCGTTCTGTTCCTGTCTGTGTGTTTTCTCTGTAGCCCTCATGTGATAGGACGCAGTAGTTGTCCCTCTCTTAGAAGAAATGCCTCTTTTCAGGTGAACGCATAGCCAAGGAAACCGTTTTTTGAGAATCAACTTTTTCCCTCTAATCAGTGCTCTAAGTTAATCCATTTTTAGTCACTGAGCCAGTCTGAGAACCGCATTTCTTCTTTGCAATTCAGTTCTCCACTTTTGCATTGAGAGACGGGAGGCAGTCACCTCCCATTTGAGAGAATTGGGCTGCACTTGGGAACCCATTTACTGTAATGTGCCCCTCAGGTTGCACCCACAGCTGCATGCAGTGCCGAGCCACCCCAAAGCCTGGTGCAGCCACATTGCCTTACTGTGATGTAAGACTTAGGGCCTAATTCACTGAAGTTTTTTATGACAAAACCCCATTGGAAAACGCTCTGTGAATTAGGTCTTTAGAGTGATGCCTATCAATGGTCATGTAAATGTGTATTTTAAACCTGTTTTGATCTTTTTTTAAGCCAAATCCTTTGGTGGTAACTAGTTCATACATGTGAACGATTCATGTATTAACATGTTTTTGACCTTACATTCTATATCGCATAAATGTTTTGCAATATGATTATTGACTTCTGCAGGCCCCAACACCTCTGATGGGGGTTAAGCCTTGAGTTCAGCCTGGTCTACTCGTAGGTGAGACCGGAATAATTTGAGCAGACTTTTGGCTCCACTCTGTTTGTCAATAGTTAGACTGGATGGTGTGGAGCTCAAATAAAGGATGTTACGCCTCTCACCACTCTCTTACTCTTTCCCTCCCAGTGAATTCCTCACAATTACTAGTGGTATGATTGTATGTTGGATCAGGCAGCCAAGCATACCATGGAGATACATTCGAATTTATTATTAGCCACTAGTACCCCTTTTCAATCTTTCCCTAGCAAACACATCTTTCAAGAATCGAGTGACCTTTCTGTTGCTCATTTCTGCGCCAACCGGAAATGGATCAGAGCAGCTCTTCCATTGCCATATGATAATCTCATTCCCACTCTTTCCCACTCCCCCTCACTCTTTAGCACCTGTGTAGTTCGTATGCGGGTGCTGAGGGTGTGTTAAACGTATAATAAAACAAAAACGTACCTCGCGGTGCGGTGCTGCACCTGCGCTTCATATTCAGAGTCTGGTTCATTGTTGATTATGTCATGGTTATCAACACAGAAAACGGACTCTGAAAATGGAGCATGGTGCCATACCTCAAGGTAAGTTTTCCTTATTGTTAAATTTAACTGATGCTTAGCACCCACGTATGAACTACATTGGTGATAATGGCGATATAACCCTCGGGGGAGGGCCGACCACCGCTGGTGACGAGTTGTCACCTGCTGGGTTGTCCTGCTCCCAAGGGTTATATCACCTCATTTGTAGGCTTCTTCCAGATTGCACAACTACACATTTCATGTTGTGGACATGAACAAAGGTGAGAGTTACTACTTGGTCATAACATACTTATATGGCTTTAAAGAACCTACATCACTTATTCATTGATTCATAATTCTTCTCACTGGTGCACCAAGTTTAGCACAAATCTCATTTACAGCCATCATTAGCATTGGTACATTTTTATATAGTGGCGATATTTATAAAACGCATAGGCGATATTTAGGCCCAATATCCATAAGAGAAACAGTTATGTGTGAGATCAGAATGCAGCATTGTTGTGACTTGGAAGCAGTGAGTGCCTTTTTTGCATTTATCAGGCACACTTCAAATGGACCGTCTTTTACATTACTGAACAAGACAATGGGCCTCATTACAGGTTTGCCGGTCCGGTAGTAACGGTGCCGGTAAGCTACCGGTGCCGTTACTACCGGACCGGCAAACTACGAGTTCTGCTCGCGGGTGCCATTCTGCTCGCCAGGTCTGACCTGGCTGGTGTACCGGCACCTGCGAGCAGAGCATGTCAGATGCACCAGCACCATTCACGAATAGTGCCGGTGATCCAACCTCCTCATTCCCATTGAGCCCTATGGGACTTAAATGGGAATGGGGATTAATTATAACTGGCACCCGTCAATGGGGATGTACCGGGTCAGCCGAGGCTGGAATGCCCCAGTACATCCCCATTGCTGGGCGTCGGTAAAAAAAACGACTCCGTTACCCTCTTCCTGGGCAAACTCTTGGAGAATCTGGTCATCTCCCAGCATATCAGCCACACTGAATCTGTTGGTTTTCTCCACGACCACCAATCTGGCTTCAGAGCAGCCAGAGGCACGGAAACTGCACTCCTGAACACCCAGGAAGGCTTGCTCTCAAATCTTGATTCCAACTCTCCTTCTGTTCTCATCCTTCTTGAGCTTTCCTATGCCTTGATACGGTCAATCATGCCACCGTTATAAATTGACTCTGTGATACCCTTGGCATCACTGACCTGGCTCTGGACTGGTTGACCTCCTTCCTCTCTGACTGAGCTTCCCAGGTTCAACTGGGCCCTTTTATCTCCCCCATCACACTTTACACCAGGACTCTACCCTCTCGCTGTGGCTCTTCAACATCTACCTTGCCCCTCCAGCTCATCTGATCTAAGTCTTCTCTCCTCAGTTCCAGTGTTATGCAGATGACACACAGCTCTCCTTCAAGTTTCCCTCCACTTCCTCCTCTTCTTCCTCTCTCATTCCTGACTGTCTGACTGTTATTCAGGAATGGTGTGCTGCGAACGATCTCTGCCTTAATGCCAGTAAGACGGAGACCCTTCTCATTGGGACCCCTGCTTCCTCCTTCCCTGCCACTCTCTGGCCGCCCACCATGGGTCCCCTCCCCATCATACCCTCTTGTGAGGCAAAACACATTGGCGTCATCTTCAACACCTCTCTCTCCTTCTCTTCTCACATTGTGCACCTTGCCAAGGAGGGCCACTTTCTGCTGCACCTCCTCAGAGATATAATGCCACAATAGGGCTAGCAGTTTGATGTGATAAGCTGTGGAAGACACCAGGCTATTTATTTGAGCCCTCATATCAGAATTCTAATCTAAAACAATGCCTAGAGTCTTCACCTTATTCTTGGTTTCAATACTACATCCTACCATTAGGAAACAGTTGTAATCTATGCCCAACTTCTTTATTTTACTGCCCGTGCCTATCACCATCAGCTCTGTCTTTTCTTTATTGATTACCAGACCATTCTCCATCATCCATGTTTGAATGATTTCATATATCTTTTTGATGGTTCTTTCATCGTCCCCGTGCGATCCTGACATCGCCATGATACATTGACTGCCATCTGCTTAGTTCGCAAAAACCCTATATTATTCTCTTGCAACAAATTGAAGAAAGCAACTATACAAATATTATATAAGGAAGGAAATAAGCAGGCCCCTTGAGGCACGCTACAATTCAGGAGCACCTGTGGGGCTTCAGCCACCCGCTCCATACTCTACACAATCGATTGCTCAAAAAGGACACGATCCAAAGAGCAGCATTGTCTGAGAACAGCACTACCTCTTTTAACCTGGTGACCAACTTGGAGTGGTCCACCACGTCAAAAGCTGCAGACACGTCTAGCAGCATAAGCATCACAGTCTGCCCCTTGTCCATATAATGCACAAGTCTTGATTTCAGATCAAGCAGAGCCGTCTCTGTTCCATGACCCTGCCTGAAACCAGACTGCCATTTATTTAAGATGCCATATTCGTTCAGATATGCTGAGATTTGCATGTAAGCCACATGATCCAGAATCTTTAAGAAAAACAGTGTATTTGTGATCGGCTGATAATTCGCAGGAGTTACCGGACAGGCTTCTTCAGCAAGGGTTTGATCCAAGCATTCTTAAGTCTTGCAGGAACATGATTCTCCGCAAATGATGCATTCACAAATGTACAGAGTGTGCCCATCAAGAGAGGGGCACATTCCTTAATTATCATGGCTGAACAAGAGTCTCCTGAAAAAAACACTTGGTGGTATTTTTAAAATAGTTTTTTTTATTGCAATTGGTTTAAATTAAACCTTTACAAATTCACATAAAATACACAATAAATACGCATATAGAAAAAAATAAACAAATAAACAACATATGAGAATGTTACCAATGCAACAATAAAAGATAGAAATCCACAATACATTCAGAAGAATCAAAACTACAAAGAAGTATTAAACCTAAATAGAATTTAAACAGTATGAGAGTAAAAATTGCCAAATTACAGATTATAAAGCAAAAAACTATTTCTGGGCATTTTAAAAATAAAAAATAAAAAATTAGAAGATAAATTAAAAAAGAACTACTCAGACTGCTTAGCTTCATATATTTACACAATTTTAAAAGAAAAATACTATAACAATATCATATTTTCCATCACATATTACATGCTTTAAACATGTCCTCAGGGGTTCTAAAATAGCAGAAAACGGAATGAAAGGTCAGAATATGCAAAGAGAGGAAAAGAGAAGGAGTACCCAAGATCTTAAGGGTATTCAAGACCATGTATACCTAATCCTTCCTATCGTATTCCCAGGTTAACAGCACTGATCTTAAGGGTTCACTTCATCTAATCTTCATAATATTAAGGCCCTTAATGAATCCCGATAAGGCAAGGCCCTCCTGGACATTCTGGGTATTGAGACATTGTTTCCATACTAAATCTTCATTACAACCCAAATGACAATGCTGCAAGGCCGACAGGAATGTAGTCCTTAGCACCGTAACTGATTTGCATTCCAATACTAGATATTTTATTGATTCTGGTTTCAAATGGCAGAACCTACAATCAATTTCCTCAATCGTGATTGGACTCCTTCTAAGAAGAATATCCTTAGTTGGTAAAAGATTCCACCTTTGCCTAAGTAGCAGTCCACCATAATCGCAATTAGAGAATTGAAGCAGAATTGAGGAAAGAGAACCTCAACGCTTATGCTCATGAGCATGATGACTCATTGAGGAGTAAGAGTGGAAGGCATCTGTAGTCAGAATCCAATAATAATCCAGAAGGGACCTCTCAACTAACATTGGGTTATTAACCAATACTTCAAGGCACAAACCAATGTCAGTGAGGATAGATTCGCACCTGTCCTTGAGCTCTATTAGATCTACTGAAGAGCTCACATTCCTACCCATCAGATGGTATAAGGATTCAGGAATAGGGACCATGATTTTAGCATAAAGTCTCAACAGGTGCCATTGCATCCTAGACCATAAAGAGGACGCCCCAAGTTTGCACCTAATTGCTGGTGTTGGCACTACGTTTGGGATGCCGATAATCCATCTCCATATCCTACCCTCTATTTTTTCTAGGTTTTTTAAAACCTATTCTGGGAGATGTCAATTCGAGTCCATAGATTATTTCAGTAACAATCTTCCCTTCAAAGAACATGATAGCTGGTTTTAATGAAAACCTGTCAAATTTGTGATCTATTTTTACAATCTGGAACTCTAACAATTTGGCTTTTTGTAACAGCACCTCTGTGCTGAGTTTGGTTCCTTTAAGCGAGCCAAAGTGGAATCCCAGATACCTAAGGCTTGTTGATGTATTAACTTTAGTCCCTTCAATAGACCAAGAAGATCGAGTGTTCTTCCCTCTCAATCTCATAAATCCCAGAATTTTCGTTTTGGTAGGATTTATGATGAGCCTGTTATCTTTCACATACCCCACAAAGATATCTAGTAGCCTCTGCAGTGCGACCCTTGTTTGATCGAAAATCAAGAGATCGCCTGTATTAGCAAGCCATATGATTTTACACTGGCCTACTTTAGGGGCTATCAAACCTTCATTAGCCAAGTTAACAGCAACATCTGACATGTATTGATTAAAGAGCCATGGGGTTAGTACACAGCCCTGTCTAACACCCCGATAAGAACGGATTCTCCTGGAGACACCGCCTTTCTGATTTAGGCAGATTTGGACCACGCAGTTTTCATACACACCCTGGATCAGTCTCAGGAGGTCTTCTGGCAAACCCCATGTTGCCAGTTTAGTCCAAAGTTCACTGCGATTAATGCAGTCAAAAGTGGGCAATAAATCTATTGAGGCCACAAATGTACATCTCTTTGGCCTCCGCCAAACGTCCTCCTGAATACATTTAAGTACCAGCCCATTAATATTAGTTGCGTGTCCCTTCCGGAATCCCATCTGCATTCTATCAAGGGGGTGCACCAGCTTAGTCCACTCTTCTAAATGCGAGAGTTATAGAGCTGAAAGGATTTTACAATCGGCATCTATTGGAGAGATAGGCCGATCATTTTTAGGGTCTTGCCTACTCCTGCATTTGAAGATAGGGAGAACATGCGCCATGCACCAAGATGGTGGGGTAACTCCTGTGCGGAAGATATCTTTAAATTCCAGATATAGTACGTTCGACCAGAGATTGCGGTCAGCCTTAAAGGTGTTATTAGTTAGGCAGTTCTGGTCAGCAGCACGTGAGCTTTTACATTTCGAGATCAATGTTTCAATAGTGCCAATCTCAAAGGAAGGCTCCCACTTGTTATTATCCATGCTATGATTACTCCAACTCTCCGACTCACCAAGTTCTTTTCCAGATATCCCGAACCTACTTTCAAAGAACTCTGCCCATTCCTCTTCTGAGATGGGATTTAACTGGGAAATCTCATAATTAGAGTCTAGTCCATTAACAAAGTTCCACTTACATGGCCCTAACGAATACATCTAACATGATTTCCGCATCTTGCTGCAATAAGTCATTTTTCACCGACATACCGTATTTTTTTAAATTTCTGCCTGATTTTCCAAATCTGCTCAGATTTAGTAGTTTCATCCAATTCTTTTCTCTGAATTCCTCTCACTTCCCTTCTCATGGTTAATTGTACCAGAGCCAAATCCTGATTATAACACTAGGCATGCCTTGCAGTACCGGTCCAACTCATTCCTGTCCTACAGAAAATACTGGTGACCAATGTACCAATAAGCCTCTGGATTTCGTCTGCATTAAAGTTATTCATTTTCCACTCGAGGGTGATTCTATTCAAAGAGGGTATCCGGTCATTGCATCGAATCCAAAGCATCGACAGACCATACCATTGAAAAAAATGCATTGAAAAATAACATCAAATGCATTTTTTTAATGGTAAAGGGTTTAGTTTAGTAAAAGTGTGTTTTAATGTTTTAAAAAAGGGGGTTGGGGGGAACCCCTCATTTTAAAAAAATGCATTCAATGTTTTTTTTCCGATGCTTTTTTTGTCAATGGTATGGTTGTCGATGGTTTGGCTGTTGATGGAATCACTAGGAACCTTCAAAGATGCCCACATATTCTAATTCAGGGTGTTGATATTTTTAAGTGTCCATCTTATTGCATTCCCGGACACATTAGAAACTACCTGTGGCTGTAGTCTAAACTCTCCGGTATTTTCTACCAAATCAAAGACTGCCATAAGTATAGAATGGTCACTCCATGCATTCTTTGTAACTGAGAAGGATACACATCGTTTAATCAAATAGCTATCAGGACAAATATGAACTAAGAGGGAGGAGCTACTTCCCCAATGCCAAGTGTGCCAAGCTGCCTCGCTATGTTCCATATTTCTCTTCCCTAGCAAAGGCATCAGCCCTAGGGTCCCTAGAACCACATAAAAGGTTTTCCCAGTTTGCCTTTTCACAGAATTACCACAATATTCCAAATCAGCATCATGGAGTTCCCAGGGGGAGTTCTTACAATCATAATCTGCATTTAGATCACCCACCAGTAGGACCCTGCCATTCTGATGCTTCCCAGACCAATTATCCATTGCGTGACACAACATTTCCACAAACAGCTCCACTGTAGCTATCCACCTATGCCAATAGATATTAACAATCCATATTTGTATAAGCCCATCCCCGGAGGTAAGATCCAACCCCAATGCCATAAAAAGTAACCCTTCAATCAACATCCCACTCAACCCAAGAGTGTTTTCCACTGCTATCAGTAGGCCACCTGACAACCTTCCTCCACAACTTCCTTTGGCTGGTTGTATATACATCTTATAGCCATCTAATAGTGGGGCTGTTGTCCTCCAAGTTTTTTGTAAGCAAGTAAAATTCACCTCCCTAAGATTGGCCAAGCAGCTTGGGTTAGTAAATAGAAGATGATTGCCCCAGGTATCCCAAGATTGTAGGCACAAGGGAATAGCTCTATGGTTCATGCCTATAGTGGATAGCTGTCTACGGGACAAGTTTCGGCCATAAGGTTGAGAGGAAGGCAGCCCAATGAATATCCTTTCCTGCCTCCTTCACAGCGTCAGGTCTCACAATATCCTTAGAGTTACCCATCAAACACTCATTGCGTGCAATAAGAGAACAATTATGTATATATATATATTTTTTTTTTTAATGATGTAGTTTATTTATAAACCTTTTCATTTGACAGAGTAGGCATTTAGAAGTTCTGGAATAAAATGTGTCTCAGATGGTTCTTTTGTTAAGTTCCAAGACAGTTTGAAGAAATAAGGTGATTGTATACATGTATTTGTTATTTTTACCACTGAGTAGTGCCGCCCATCTTTCTTCTGTGCCCATTTGTTCCGCTGAAAGTTCGAAAAAGGCACCAAATTGTTCCCGTTGAGTCGAGAGTGACTGGCATTCCATCACGAGGTGGAATAGAGTTTCAGGCGTGGTTTCATCCTTGCAGAAACGGCAGTGATTGTTTGCGAGGGGTATCTGCCTGGTTACAGCAGGATTTCATTTAGTAGGTAACATGTTCAGATGTATTCTTAGGAACGTTGTTTTGATGGTCGGGTCTGGAAATAGTTGGAGGTATAGAGGTAGTTCATGGATTGTTCGAGTGTCTGTGGTGCACTGAAGATTCTGTTGATATGTGTTTTTGATTTGAATGGTTTTTATCCAGTCGTTGCGTTGAAGTTTGATTTTTGCTTGTTGCGAATGGAGAGTTAGAAATTCCTCTCCTCATTTACCATTTCTTCCAGTAGTGTCTGTTTCCATTCTTGGAGCACTGTGTTGTTGAAGGTGTTTGGGTGGACTCTCAGGATGTGTATGGCCAGCGTTTTCTTGTCGGTCAGGATTTTGCGGAATATATCCAGTCTCTTCCAGAGTACCATGGAGGACATTGATTGGGTTGCCATCTCGTATCTTATTCTTGGCATCGGATATGACGGTGGTAGATGGAGAATTTTGCGCCAGAAGATTGCCTCATGCTTCATCCAGTTTATTGACCCTGCATTCAGCATCGCTTCAGTGCCGCAGGTGATAATGTGGATTAATTTTTGTCTGTAGTAAGCAGTAATTGGTTTGAAGGAAAATGTTCCATATGTGCGGTGTAGCAAGCATCCTTGTCGTGCAAGTGTCTGTGATTTCTGTTCAAGTTTATCTAGCCATTGTTTTTCCGATTCGGACTGATTTATTGGAACGCCAAGATATTTGAAGGTGGTAACGGTTTCCAATTGTTTGCCATCAAGGATAAATGTGGCTTGTTTTCTTTTTTTGGATGGAATTTTGGCTAGTGTCATTGTCTTGGTTTTTGTGATGTTAATAGCCAGTTCATTTATACTCATATATCTGCTTAGTGATGTCAGGGCTAGTTGTAGTTCTGAGCTGGTTTTATCAAGAAGGATGATGTCGTCAGCATAGGCTATGAGGGGAACTGGGATGGAGTTTATCTTTGGTGGGTTCGTTAAGGTGCTGAGCATGTGTTCTTGAATGTCTGCTGTGAAAAGGTTATATAGGGTTGCTGCAAGAGGGCATCCTTGCTTTAGTCTGTTTTCCGTTCTGATGGAGTTAGTGGTTGCACCTTGTTTTGATAATATGACCTTAATTGATGTTTTAGAGTATAATAGTTTGATTGGCTACAAGATGTTTGGTGGGCATTTCCATGCTTTCAGTTTGGAACAAAGATTTTCTCTTGATATGGCGTCAAATGCCATATGCAGGTCTATAAAGGAGGCATGTACAGTGGTGTGGTTTGTGATGGCCTCATGTTTGATTAGATTGATTAGTATCAAGTTGATGTTGGTTCCCACGTTTGGAATAAAGCTGGTTTGTCTGGCGGAGAACCTGTCAGTATCTGTTGCCCAAGTGGTCAGATCTTTTAGGAGTGTTGCCGCAAATAGTTTTCCGAGGGGGTCAATTAGAGCGATTGGGCAAAAATGTGCTGGATCGTTGCAGGCTCCTTGCTTGTGGATAGGGACAATTGTGGCAGTCCTCCATGAATTTGGAATTTGGTTGAGTGCATTGATCAAGGTTAAAAGGTTGCACATGAATCTTGCCCAAGCCGGCGGATCTTGTTTGATGACGGCGTTGGAAGTGCCATCCGGTCCAGGCGCTCTTGAGGTGATTAGATTTTTTATCATTTGGATGAAGTCATCGTAATCTGCATTTACTTGCCAACTTGATTTGTTCAGAGTACTTTTTTCGAGGTCTTGCGTTGGTCGGGCTCTGTAGATGTTTGAAAAGTAAAGGGTCCAAGTTTCTTGGGAGACGTTGGCCGTCAATTTATGTTGGTTTTGCGAATTGTCATTTAACAAGTTCCACAATTCTCTGGTGTTATGGGACTTGTAGGTCTTCATAATGTTTTCGGCGTCAGATTGGCGGAGAATTTTTTTTTGGGATTTTCTCCAGTTCGAGTATGTTTGTTTCAGTTTTTTAATTATAATCCTTGGCCACAAACCCACGGACCGCAACTCTCCAGCCCTAAAATCTCTCCACTGGCTCCCGGTTGTTCCGAGGATCAAGTTAAAGACCCTCTGCATTATCCACAAGGGTTTGTGGGGCCTGGGACCCTGCTACCTCAAACTCTCTCTCCCTAAATACCTCCCTGCTAGAGCCCTTCGGTCTTCTAGCTCCGAATCTAAACAGATCATATGTTTTTTGAAGCAGAGAGTGGGAGTTAGATCTCTCTCTTCCGCAGGTGCCTCCCTCTGGAATGTTATTCCTGCCCCTCTCAGCCTTGAGCTGGATCTCCTTAAGTTCCAGAAGCTTCTCAAGACCCTCCTTTTCTCTTCCTCCTTCCCTCCTTTCTCTTCCTCTCCCCCTGCCCTGCTAAGGTTCCCCTCTGCTGCATTTTGACTGGCTGCCTGGTTCTGAGTCATACAGGGCACCATGCCCTCCTCGCCCAGTCTACCCCAGCACTTTGTTCTCCCCTGTTCCCCGCACCAAACCTGCTCTTGCCCTGCCAGGCTCCCTCCCCCTGTACTAGCCTGGCTGAGCCTACACCCCAATTGAGCCCGATCCAGCCCTGTCCTCACAATTAGCATGTGGACCCTCAGTCTCTGCACTGACCATCACTTCCTCCCCTCCGTCTCCCCCCAGCACTTGCATGCTCTCCTCTCTTCCGTTCCCACCTTAGCATTAACGCACTCCACTCTGACTAACACTTCTCCGCCCTACCCCCCGCACTACTTGTTACTGCACCTGCACGATCCGAATGTCACAAGGCCTAGTAGGATTGTTTTTTGTTATTCTTTATCCCTGCCTCGCAACCCCCTCTTTTGTCTTGTGGCACCTTGATACACCATTTGCTGTACATGCGCATTATAAATACCCAATAAATGCAAAATACACACAAAGATTCAGCTGCAGGGCTTCCAGACCATAATACATGCCCCTGTAGCCTTGCACGTCGATGGCGGAAATGCCCTCTTGACTGGCCTCCCAGTCACTCACTTGGCTCCCCCAAAAGTAGTCCACCACGCTGCAGCACGTTTTATTACAGGTGCATGGAAATTTGACCAAATCACCCCTGTTCAATGTGAACTACATCGACTTCCTCTCCAGGCCAGGATACTGAAGTCATCAAGACGCATTCATCATTGTGAGGGGTCATACATGCAAGACGGACACAGAAGTCTCAATGTTTGCCATTTATGAATTGAAAAAGGGTGAGATAAATGCCTACCTTTCCCTTTCCTAACGAGAATGGCCCTACCTAGCAAACTAAACTAAAGAAAGATGACCTAGTGTCCAAAGGTCTCTGACCCTCACACTAATACATACAACAAAATAACACAAGGAATATTGACCGTCCCTTCCTAGCCACTCATTAATTGGCTGATCAGGACAGGAAATCAGGCACCCGGGACAGGAAGACAGGCAGACACACTCCTGTAAGTGCTGTCAGCACACCAGGAGTGTCTATTTTTTGAGCCCCCACCCAGCCACTCATTGATTGGCTGGGGCAGGGCAGGAATACCTCCTGGTGGTGCTGTGAGGCAGCAGAAGTGGTGAATTCAAACAGGTAAGGGAGCCCATGTGTTGCCCACTAGCTCTTTTTCTTGACCCTCCCAGTACCCTTTATCCCATTTTGTTACCCCAAACCCTTTAGCTGCCCCAGACCTGTTTCCCCTTTTCTTGGCCCTAGTCCCATTTATCCCCCTTTGTTGCCCTTTGACACCTTTAGCTGATCCCAGATCCGTTTTGCCCCTTTCCTTAACCCCCACTTCCATGTAACCCCTTGTATTGCATCTTAAGCCTTTCAGCTGCCCCCAGACCTGTTTTGCCCCTTTCCTTGACCCCAGTACAATGTAACCCCTTCTGTTGCCCCTTAACCCTTTTAGATGCACCAGACCTGGTTTGCCCCTTTCCATGGCCCCTAGTCCCATTTGGCCCCTTTTGTTGTGCCTTAACCCCTTTAGCTGCCCCAGACCTGTTTTGCCTCTTCTCTTAATCCCAGTATCAGTTAGCCCCTGTTGTTGCCCCTTAGCCTTTTAGCTGCTCCCAGACCTATTTATCCCCTTTTGTTAACCCATAACCATTTTAGCTGCACCAGTGTGATTTAGCCTCTTTTTGTGGCCCTTAAAGTGCCCCATCTCCATTGTGCACCTTGTCTTGATCCCAAATCCAATTTCACCTCTTGTGTTGCCCCTTAACTCCTTTAGCTACCCTAAACCAATTCTGCCCCTTCTCTTGACCCCCCGTCCCATTTAGCCCCTTTTGTTTCCCCCTAACACCTTAAACTGCCTCCAGTCCCGTTTTGCTCCTTTTCTTGATCCCCCGGTCCCTTTAGCCCCTTTTGTTGATCGTCACTCCTTTAGCCCCTTTTGTTGCCCCAGTCTTGTTTAGTCCCTTTTCTTGCCCCAGTCTCTTTTAGCTCCCATTCTTTCCACCACTCCTGTTCTTGCCCTCCTTGGCCCCTTTTCTTGCCCCAGTCCATGTTAGCCCTTTTTTCTTGTCCCTTTAGCCCTTTTTGTTGCTGTCCCAAATCCCTAAGCTTATTTTCTTGCCTCACCACGTTTTCTTGAGCCCCCCCAACCAGGCCCCTCCCATGTTTCGCTGGGCCATTTAGCCAGGCTCGGCTCATGCTTGGCCCTATGAGCCAGGCCAGACTCCCAGGATCGACCCTGGCTTGGCCCTACCCATACATTCCCTGACTTTCCCAGGCCTACTAGTGAATGCACTCAGGACTGGGGCTACAGGGGCACACAGGAGCACGGTCTGGATACGTTTTTTTTTTTCTCAGCATCAATGATAAACTGTTGCTTTATCATACATGCCCATAAAAAAAGTCATGCCACAGTAAGCAAGGGCTAAACTGGCTGCCTCCAAATTTGTGTTATTTGGCTAGACTGCATTTGGGGGTAGCCCGGGGTGGTGTCAGGGCCTTTCAACTCTTTCAAATGAAAGGGGCCTCGAGCCTCAGAGGGGGCCCCAGCAACCGCCCCCCTGTTGCCAGTCAGCAGTCTTCTAACACTTAATATATACATTTCTCTGTTTTCCTTCTGGGGCTTAGAATGTGCGCTTTGCAGCGCTCACATTACCAGCTGTGTTTTCTCCTCCCACTGGATATACAGAAATGTTATCACCTCACAGCCTTCTAACACTTGTTCCTCCACATCTGCCACTTGCAGACGAAGAAGGGTTTAGAGCTCTTCAGTGGGCATTTAGTATTTAAGCTCCCTGCTGGCTGGCCGTCTTGTGAGAATTGGCCGCTATTAACTTTATCGTTGTCGCCATGGTAATGTACACACTGTTTTCACTCTAAGAAGGGGGACCCATGTTGAAATGGACCCCACCCATCTTCACCCTGGCCTGGGGCAGCCAGTCTAGCCCTTTCTTACTGTGGCATGAAATCTTTTCTGGGCATCCATAATCAACCAAGCATGGTATGTGGTATTACTAGCCTATTCTGGCATTTTGGAGCAGCCAGTCTAGCCCTTTTTTTACTGTGGCTTGCCTTTTTTTCTGGGCATCCTGTTTGGGATGGCAGTGTTGCCATGTGCTCCTGCTTGGTCTGGCTGCCAGTAGAAGTGGTCTAGAGCAGGACATGGACAGTAGTGTGGCCGCATGCTCCTGCTCTGCATCCTCCATGCACAATGGGGTGGGGGGATAGCAGGAGCACGCTCTGTGCCCCACTCCAGACTGTTGACTGTACTGCGGGCCTTATAAGGGACAGAGCAGGAGCACAGAGCTCCATGTCCCACCCTGGTCGAATGTTGCAGGGAGAGGGTACGGAGTCAAGTCATCATCTGGGGGCAGCAACGATTGTGTGTCTGTTTAGCATTCATTTTTCTAGGTGCATTTGGGGGGGAAAGTAGCAGGATTCTTTTTCTGGCTCACATCCCACTCTTGCCATGCTGGATACTTCCCTGCATCTACTGATTTAAGCGGGTTAAGAAAACGAGCAGGAGGGAGCAACCAGACACACAACAGTATTTGAGGACGGGGTGGGAGATGTGTCTTGCGTGACCTAAGAATCGAAAATAGCCAATGAGCCTTTGCAAACCAGGAATCACAAGTGCCTAAGGAACCTTTAAAAGACGTGTGGCCTGTGATGCAACTAAATTAGTGGACTAATATATGTGCTCAAGCTTTCATACCTGGTATGAAAAGAGGCACAATCTATTTTAAACGTTGTGCTAATGGTTCATCAACAGTTTAAAAAAATGCCTACTAGTATTAAAATACTATAAAAATCAAAGTTGGTCCATGTCTGTTTCAATCCCCCAGCCCTTCTGAAATTCATGACTCGTATGTATTCATTTTATTAAACAGGCCATCCAAATTAAAATGCACAACATGTGGCATTTTTGAACGTGCATTTACATCTGACGCAAAATGTATTTCTGGAATGCTGCTAAAAGGGCACACAGTGTAATATGTTTCCCATCAGACACTTATTATAATTGGTTGGATAGACAAATCCATGCGATTTTCTGATATCCGGTCCCCACAGAACCAGTGGCCCCAAACCCCTACACATGACATATATGGAGCAACGAACTCCCTTCGTGGGATTGTTTTCAATTAGGAGGCAGAATAAGGACATTTCAAATGGAGTTCTGCAAGTTTAGAAGCCACCTACAACTATTTTAATTAAGCATAAAAAGAGCAAATGTACATATTTTTGGTGTACACATTTTTATTGAAACATTTATATTACAATAATACAGACTGCCCCTGCCCGTTTTTCTTCTTTCCTTGACTCCCCAGATCCATTAAGCCCCATTAGCTACCCAGACCCCTGTTGACCCTTCTCTTGACCCCAGTCC
Organism: Ambystoma mexicanum; assembly: GCF_040938575.1. NCBI lineage: Eukaryota > Metazoa > Chordata > Amphibia > Caudata > Ambystomatidae > Ambystoma > Ambystoma mexicanum. The sequence continues at coordinate 602,474,565 of NC_090936.1, forward strand.
TATTTAGCCTCTTGTGTCGCCCCTTAACCCTTTTAACTGCCTCAGATCTGTTTTTCCCCTTTCCTTCACACTTGGCCCATTTAGCCAGTTTTGTTGCCCCGTATCCCTTTTAGCTTCCCCAGACCAATTTTGCCCTTCATTGACCCAAAGTCCAATCCAGCCCTTTTAGCTGCCGCCAGACCCGTTTTGTCCCTTCTCTTGACCCCCATTCCATTTAGCCCCTTTTGTTAGCCCTTAACCTCTTTAGCTGCCCCAGACCCGTTTTGCCCTTTCTTTGTCCCATTCCCATTTAGCCCCTTTTGTTGCTCCTTACCCTTTTTAGCTGCCCAAACCTATTTTGCCCCTTTCTTTGACACCCAGTCCCAATTTGCCCCTTTTGTTTCACTTTAACCCTTTTAGCTGCTCCAAACCCAGTGTACCCCTTTCCTTGACCCCAGTCCCATTTAGCCGTTAGCTGCCCAGACCCCTTCTGTCACATCTTTTGACCCCCCAGTCCCATTTTACCCCTTTAACTGCCTGATGCCCGTGTTGCCCCTTTCCTTGATCTCCCAGTCCCATTTAGCTCCCAAGCTTTCCACTGCCCCTCTTCTTGCCCTCTTGTCATGTCCTGGTGCATGTTAGCACTTTGTTCTTGTCCCTTTAGCACTTTTTGTTGCCTCCTCAACCCCTTTAGTTCATTTTCTTGCCCCACCCCCTTGTCTTGTGTCCACCCACCCCCCCCATGTCCCCCAACCAGGCCGCTCCCGGCCCTCCCCTGTGCTTGGCCCTCCGAGCCAAACCAGACACCCAGGTTCGGCCCTGGCTCGGCCAGACCCATAAATTCCCTGACTCTCCCGGGTCGCCCACAGACAGACCAACACCCACTGCGAGGGGACTCACGAGGCACCTTCAGAAAAAGGAGTGGCTGTGTGTGAGTGAGTGACAAAGGGAGGGATAGAGAGCGAGAGGGAGCAGGAACGCTATACAGATATAGAACGAGCGAGAGTGATGTGAGCTGCGGTAGTGAATTAAAGCAAGAGAGGGGCACAGAGCGATAGAGAAGCAAGAGATAGAAAACAAAACAGACATCGCGAGAGAAAGAAAACATGAAATACGGTGGCAGAGTGGATGCGAAATAGAGGGCGACAGGGAAAAAGCCGGAGGGGATAGGGACAATAAAAGAGCGCGAGAGAGGACAAGAAGGCGCGATAGAAGAAGCTGAGCAATCTCGCGGGGAACTGCAGAGCAGAGAGGGGAATGCAGAGGCACGGCGAGTGGAGAGGCGCACTCCAGGGACGCGTGGGTCTCACGTGCACAATTAAGAGTGATGGTAACGAGGAAGGGGCGACTACAAGGAGACATACAAACAGAAAGAGGGAGCGCGCGGGGGTGGGGGGGGGGAAGAAAACGGGACGAGGATACAATCCGCGCAGCCAGTGCTAGAGAGGCAGAGGGGCACAGCCAGAGAGCAAAAGTGTGTGTGTGAGAGAGAGAGAGAGAGAGACACCGCGGGAGAGGGGGCAGGAGACTAGCAGCGGAGTGCAGACATCCTCCGCCTCGGGCAGACACCAGCTGCCTCCCAACTGCTTGCCCGGACACCTGCGCAAATCCTCCTCATTGAAGACGTTGTCTGTGAGTGCGGGAGACCCTCCTCACACTGGACAGCTCCCCTGTAAGGCACAAAGAGCGCTGTCGCGTGAGACAGCATCGGTGCCCCTTCCTCAGTAAGGCACCGAGAGCAGAGCTCCCATTCAACTACTCCTCTCTGAGACCCTGCGAGTCGCTCCGCTCTGGCAACTCCCTGGAGAACTCGCACTCATTCTGCCTCCTCGCTGCGGCCAAGTAGGCAGACTTCACGCCTTTGATCCGCTGCGAGGGACCGGACACCAACCACCTCCTACCCCGGACACCGCCTCATGATGAACTGCGTGGCGGACTTCTTCACCTACGAGACCACCAAGTCCGTGGTGGTGAAGAGCTGGACCATCGGGGTCATCAACCGGGCCGTGCAGCTGCTCATCATCACGTACTTCATCGGGTAGGCTGCCTCTTCTGCCTGCCTGTCTGCGTGCCTGCGTCTCCCTTCCCGCGCGAGCCCGTGTGCGTCACTGCTGTCCCTCCGGGTCCGTGTGGCGGCCCGGGGCATTAATGTGCACAGTATAGCGCCTTAACCACCACAGCCATGATCTTACCGAGCACAGCTCCCAGACTCTGAAGGGAGAAAAGGTGGATTTAAAGGTTTCTAACGCTTGCTGAGGGTGGTGACGTGTCAAACAATGCAAGTGATGATGATTGTGTGGGGGGACACTTGTCTCCCCTTAAGATGTTTTCTGAGTACACCTGCCACGAGGTGTTGTGCCATAAATTGTCCGTGCAGGGCAACGAGGTGGGGTTCTTAAAACCTTTGTGGGTGCAGTGCGCTAGCTACCATTTTAATTTAGCGAGATGGACATTTCCAAATGTGGACGTCATGCAATTATTTGTGTCATCAAAATGAATGCGACCTTTAAAATTGCGGGGTGCATATTCTCCTTCACACAAAGTAAATACCTGTGAAACAAGACCAGCAGACTTCTCCAGCTTTCTGTTTTTCAAGTCTGAGAGGAAAAGGGAGGAAAAAGTAGCACATTCTTTTGTGAAAGGTCGAACATAGCCACAGAGAGAGGAAGGAGTGACTCAGGGAAGGGTGCAGGAACAGTAAAAAGACGGGCAGCAAGCTTCAGAACGCTTGAGTTCGTTTTTTCCTGAAAGCTGCTAGATTGGGGTGCTTGCGGAACAGTTGAGTCTTGCGTTGTTTTTTGAGGGGTGAGGGTCAGTTAATAGGCTGTTGGAGAGTTTAATCGGCTTTGAATAGTTTTTACGGGTGAAAGTATAGGGGTGGGTGATTGATGCAAGGGGCTGGTCCTGAGTATTTATCTGAGGATGGAAGGATAGAGTCTTGGACGAGAGAAGAGGTGCATTTTTAGTTGATAAGGATTGCTGGGGTAACGGGACACCCCTGAGATATGTTTCCAAAAACCCCTGGGTTTGATTGTTTAGGGAGCATTTGGGTATTTGGTTGTTGTTTCTTGAAAGCTGGGGGGATGGGTTGTTGGTGGAACAGTTGGTCCTTGAGCTGTTTTGTAAGGTGTAAACAATGGGTTGCCCGGGGATCCGAGGTGTTTTCTGAGGGCTAGTAGGTTGGGATTCTTAGTGAAGACATGAGTCTTGAGGGCTTTTCCATAGGACAGTAAGAGGCCTTGTTTATTGAATAGTAGAGTCATGAGTTCTTTTAGAAAGCTGCTAGAATGGGTTGTTGGACGAACGAGGATCCTTAGCTTACATTCCAAAATCCATTAAGTTAGGATATTGGTGGAACATGAGCGCCTTCATCTGTTTCCCAAAAGTCAAGGGTTTGGATTGTTAAAGGAACAGCAGAGCTTTCAATTAGGTGAGACTGGAAGATTGGCTCTGTGCAGGAAATAGCACGTTTTTAATAGTTTGAGGGTGACAGGATGGGTAGGTGTTGTTGATGGGATAGATGGTTCTGCAGGCATTGAGAGGGGAAGGATAGATTGTCGGAAGAGGAAAGAGGTGGATGTTTTGATTTCTGAGGATTGTTGGATAAGCAGGGAATCCATGAGTTGTTTTCTCAAAGCCAGTGGGTTGGATTGTTGCAGGTACAGTTGAGTGGCGGGTTGTTTTTTTGAGTACCGGCAGATTAGGTTGTTGTGGGAACATGAGCCTCTTCACTTGTTTTCTGAAATCAACCGGCTGAGTTGTTCAGGAACAGCTGTCTCAGGAATGGTCTTTTGAGGCACGAGGGATGGGTTCTTTGAGTAACTAGTGGATTTTCTATGGTTTTTCTAAAGGATTAAGAATGAGGGTGACTGATTGATGGAATGGGTGGGCATTGACTTGGTCTCTGATGTGCAACCGATCGGTTGTACTGGGAACTTTTAGATCTTGAATTATTGAAGTTTTTTATTTCGTGAACAGGCAACTGTACAATGTTTCTCCAAAGGAAAGCATGATGTCTTCATTGGTAAATAGGACAGTCCTAGGTTGTTCATGAAAGCCGGTAGATTTGGTTGTTGGAGAGACATGCGTCTCTTGAGCTGTTTTCTCAAAGTCAATACTTTAGGTAATTTGGGACCCAGTTGGATCCTAAATTGTTTTCTGAAGCTGACAGAGAAATTAGCAGTTTTTGAATTCCTTTCTGTTGGTGAAAGGATGGGGATGGGTTCTTGATAGAATACAAGGACCTCGAGTTATTCATGGTGGCCGGAGGGCTATTTTGTTCCAGGAGCTAGTGAGTTTCTGTCATCAGAAGCATCTGTTGTTTTGCGGAATTAGTCATTCTTCAGGTGTGTTGTGAGGGTTAGGGTAGGCTGGTTTTCTTAGAGAACAGGAAAGGTCTAGTCTTCAAAGGTCTGAATGCTGGTTTGTTTGCGAACATGAGAGACTTGAGCAATCTTCTGAAAGTCGGTCCTGTAGGATGGGTTGTTTGGGCGCAGGTGAGGTATTAATGGGTTTCCTGAGCCTGGAAGAATGGATCGAAAGAAGAGGGTAGTCTTGTCTTGTTTTCCCAAGATTGATAAACTGGATTTTCGATTGATTCAGAGACTCTTAAATTGTTTTGTGAAGGATGTAGTTTGGGTTGTTGATGCAACATGTAAGGCTTGAGGTATTTTTTAAAAGACAGTAGGCTGGGTTATTGGAAGAATGATGGGTCTTGGGTCATTTTACCGAAAGACAGCACTGTCGCTTGAGTTGTCTAGGGAACAGACGAGTTTTTTGCTGTTTCCCTATGATAGACAGCATGGGTTGCTTGGTGATTAAGAAACTCTTGCATGGATTCCGATTGGCTAGCAGGTTGAGGTATTTGTGGAGTTGGTGTGAGCAGCTTTAGTTGTTTTTAGAAAGCAATCAGTGTGGGGGAAAAGGTGTGTTTTCAGTGGTTTTCTGGTGAGATGTAGGTTGGGTTTTTTGGGGAAAGTGTATGTCTACAGTTTTATTCTGGTGGTTAGTATGTGCATTGTTGGGGAAAATGGTGTGGCCAAGTAGAAACAGTTTTGCATATATTCTTGGTTGCGTTTGTGTGTATGTGCACATATAATAGTTTTGCGACGTGCATGCACTGGACATAGGACCTGAGCAAGTTAAAGTGAGGTTTGAGATGGCACACAGGCTGCCAACCAACATGCCAAGGAAGGTGAAATGAACAACAGTGATTTTCTTGTCACACAATGCACTCTGTCAGAACCAGAAACTTCAGGCTTCCAAGAACCCTTAGCACTTCACTTAAGCTGACGAATGAGGCCCGCACTCTGAACCCCTTCCTTCCTGTGCCATTTCAGAGAACCTTGTTGCGTACAGTGTTCATTGTATATATTTGAAAGACAGAGGGAGAGAGAGAGAGAGAGAGACAGAGAGAGACAGAGAGAGAGAGAGAGAGATTGGCTGTGTCAATTTGCACATGGGAGCTGTATGCAAAGGCAATAATTTGGGGCAGGGCATGCTGTGTATTGTTATAACGTTTCATGCCTTACTTTACATTTGAATGTTTTATGTATGTCATACCTTGTCATGTCTTCCAATGTCATGCTAAACCTTACTACACGTGGCTTCTCTATTCTTTGTGCTGTCACTAACCGGTTCACCATTCTACCTTCTGCCTTATATTACACACATTGGGCCTCATTACACGGACGGCGGTAAGGGTTAACGGTCACCGTTAATGGCAACGGTGACCGTTAACCCTTACCGCCGTACTACGAGGTCCCTTTGCGGGTTGGAGGATTTAACGCCTGCTTCTTGCAGTCGTTAAAATCCAACCCGCTAAGGGACCTCGGAGCTAATTACGGCACCGCAAAATTGCGGTGGCGTAATTAGCGCCTTCCCCATTTCCATAGAGCCCTATGGGGCAGAAATGGGAATGGGGAAGGGCAATGGCGGAAAGGGGATTTACCGCCCCTCCAACCTTGGAATGGGGCGGTAAATCCCCTTTCCGCCAAGGCGGTGCCGGTATTTTACCGGCATGAGCCATGGCGCTAATAGCACCATGGCTCACTGCCTACCGTGTAATGAGGCCCATTGACTAAACACTATCACACTGCAGATGAACATCAGCCAGGAGCACCTCTTGTGCACACACTAATACCATTTATTTATTAGTTAATTATAATGTGCCTATACACAAGTGTTTCGAGGCGCAACAAGGCAAGGGGTTGGGGAATGGGGAGACAAAAGGTAGCGATCTTACTAGGCCTTGGGACATTCAGATCATGCAAGTGCAGTAACGAGAGGTACAGGGGGAGAGGGGGTGGGGGAAGAGCAGGAACACGGCAGAAGGGCCAGAGAGAGAAGGAGAGGACTAGGAGAGGCCAGGTGGGGGAACACAAGCTAAGTGCGAGGTAGGTGGCTGGAATGGCTCAAGGTCATCCAGGTAGTGCAGGAGGGTGGGCAGTAAGGGCAAGTGCAAGAAAAGGAGGAGGGTTGGGGGGTCGGTCAGGGGAGACCAAGTGCAGGGTTAGGCTGGACAAGGGGAGGGGTCTGGTGCCCTGTATGACTCTGAAAGAACCAGGCTGCCAGCCTAGGACAGAAGGGGGCAATTGAGGAAAGGAAAAAGAGAAAAGGAAGGTCTTGAGGAAGCTCCAGCACTTAAGGAGATCCCGCTCAAGTCTGAGAGGGCCAGGGAGGCCATTCAAGAGTGAGGGAGCTGTAAAGGAGAGAGATATACTCCCCTTTCTCTGCATGGCAAAGTGTCTGATCAGCAGAGAGTTAGAGCTAGATGACCAAAGGGCTCTAGCAGGGAGGTATTTAGGAAGAGAGAGTTGGATGTATTGGAGTCCCAGTCCCCAGAAAGCCTTGTGGATGATGCAGAGAGTCTTAAACGCAATCCTTGCTGCAACCGGGAGCCAGTGGAGAGATTTAAGGGCTGGAGAGATGCAGTCCCTGGGCTTGAGGCCAAGGATACGTCTTGGAGCTCAATTCTGCATTAGTTGAAGGGGTGAAGGGAGGAGTTAGGCAGATTGAGGAAGAGGCTGTGGCAGTAGTCAGGCATGGAGAGGATCAGAGCTCTGGAGACATTGAGTTTCTGGGGGAAGGTCAGGAAAGGGAGAATGCCTCGGAGGAGGTGTAGCTGGAAGTGGGCCTTCTTGGCAACATCTGAGATGTGAGGGGAGAAGGAGAGAGAGGAGCCGAAGATGACACCAAGGTTTTTTGCTTCAGAGGAGGGTGAGGGGAGGGGGCCCATAGAGGGTGGCCATGGTTCTATGTGATTATAAAAAATACATTGCAGAGAGGGATGTTTCACCTAATACAAAAACAGCAAAACAAGTTTTTTTTTCTTTCTATTTGCGTGGTCCTCCCAAACCCCCATTTCCCTATATGTTTAAGCCCACCCCAACCCCCTCCCCACCAGTTTTCCCCCTTACCCCACCCCCATCTATGTTTCCACAAAAAGCTGGTGGTGTTTTGGCTGTTTTTGTTTCGTTATTAATTCTCTATCTGTAATTGTTTTCTCTGTAATCACTGGATACTGGTGGCGAGAGTGTGGAGCAGGGGTCCCAATGAGAAGGATCTCATTCTTACTGGCATTAAGGCAGACATCGTTGGTGGTGCACCATGCCAGAATCACAGAAAGGCATTCAGGAATGAGCAAGGAAGGGGAGTAGGCAGAGGAGGGTAGCTTGAGGGAGAGCTGCATGTCATCTGTATAACACTGGAAGGTAGGAGGGAAGGTGGAGATCAAATGAGCTAGAGGGGCTAGGTAGATATTGAAGAGCCAGGGTGAGAGGATAGATCCCGGGGGGACACCACAGGTTGAGAGAGAGATAGTCGAGAAATAAGGGCACAGTTGAACTTGGGAAGGTCGGTCCGAAAGGAAGGAGGTCTACCAATTCAGTGGCAAGTTCGTGATGCCAAGGCTGTCACAGAGTTGATTTATAAGGATGGCATGATTGAACGTACCGAAGGCAGAGCAAAGGTAAAGAAGGATAAGAAGGGAAGGAGAACTGGAATGGACGTTAGAGAGCAGGTCTTCACGGGTGTTCAGGAGAGCAGTGTCCGTGCTTCTAATATGATATGATATGATAGGTTATTTATAACGTGCTTAATACCTAGAGATTTCAAAGCGCGGACCCGGGGATCGAACCTGTGTTGCTCCGTATGGCCTTGCTTCCAAGTTGAGCACGTTGCCTTTGAGCTATCCTCCCAAGACAAAGCCAGCTTGGTGGTCGTGGCTGCAATGAACAGATTCAGTGTGGTGGATAAGCTGGGAGATGGACAGCTTCTCCAACAGTTTTCCCAAGAAAGGGGTAATGGAGACAGGGCAGCAGTTAGCTAGACAGAAAGGCTCTGCAGAAGGCTTTTTTTTAGGAGAGGGTGCACAATGGAGTGCTTGAGGAGTGAGGGGAGGGATCCAGGGGCAAAGGAGTGATTGCAGAAATCGGCCAAGACTGGAGCAAGGGAGACAATGTTGTCCATGATAGTTCTGGAGGAGCGGGGGAGAACCTGTTTGGATGAGACTTTCATAGAGCAGACTTATCTAGAGACCTCATCAGGTATTATGGGAGAGAAAAAGGGGCGAAGGTGGGGGAGGACAGAGAGACGGTGAGGGAGAAGGGTGTGGAATAATAGAGAGAGAGGAGAGCATGTCCTGAGTTCTGGAAGTGAAGTGAGAGGCCAGAGAATACAGAGCACCAGGGAGAGAGGGGGAGAAGTGGAAACTGCAACTGGGTTGGCAAGTTCTTTGAAGATTTTCAAAAGTCTGCCATGTTGTTAGTGGCCGCAGAGATGCAGGCTTGGATATAGGCTCTCTTCTTAGAGCCGATGAAGAGTCTGTATTGCCTTTGGAGCAGGGCGGCAGGCCCGTTTGTCAGAGGATGTACTTGAAGCCTGCCACTTCCACTCAGCCACTCTGCACTTGCGTTTCATAGTGACCAGGTCAGAGTCACACCAGGAGTTGCACTTAGAGGCAGGTTTCATGCCGATCCTCATGACAGGGGCAGTAATGTCCAGAGTGTTGGAAATGGAGAGGTGAAGGTTAGTGAGGGCTGAGTCAGGGTGAGAGTCAGTGGAAGGAGTAGGAGGGCGAGTGAACTCTACTTTTCCACCAGCCACCCCTGACCCATCCTTACTCTCAGGGCAGAATTTCTTATTAGCACACCAAGCAGAATACCTGCAGCTGGACATCCCTTCTCTACATACATATCCTAAGTGCCATCACCAAAGGTCACCTAGAAACATACCAGCGCACAGGAAACAGGTAATTCCGGTCTGCACTCATCACTACTTCAGGTTTCACATCTTGCCTCTCCCAATAACTTCCCATTGCCCCTCTTTTACAGGATGTAGACCTAGAAAGCTTCCAAAAAAGTCAGATGTTGTGCTGTTCAACATTACTATACGTACATTCAGCCCTACATATAAGGGGTGTATCGGCCACTTTCACACCATAAAAATTGGCAAATACTCCCAAAAAATAAAAACAGGGAGTAGGAATACTCCCAACAAAAAATAGGAAAAAGACATGTAGAATCTTGCACCCCTGCTTTCACCATCACAGCTCCATGCATATGTTTCGACCAGTAGTGCACGTAGTACCACTGGAAGAAACTACTATTATAACTGCTTGATCGGAAGAAGTACACATGTATATTTAATGTGCAGGAATAACTAGGTGCAAAGAAATACATCTTGCAAAAACATTTCTGTTTTTTCAGTTTAGACATAGTTTTACTAGTTTATAAAATATACTCATTGGGAACTGGACTTACATTTTTACTCCCTAAAAAATCATTTTACTCCCAACTTTAAAAATAGGGAGTAAAATACTCCTACTTCCAATTCTTATATGGAGCACTATGTACATTGCATTACATAAAGGCTTGGATGTGTTTACGTGTAGACGTGTGTGTGTGAGCGTATGACTATGGTATGTTTACATATGTAGATTTGGTGGTGTGTGCTTGCACACATAGGGAATGTTGGACGCAAGGACAAAAAGGCATGGTTGTGTATATACATACATGTGTCTGTGAGTGTTTCTATATATTGGTATATTTGATACATGGGCCTGGGAGGATATGTTATGAGCAAAGTGTTCACCGCCAATATTGCTCCAGACTACATTAAGAAAGTTTAAATCCCAGCGGGGTCATTTTAGCCCTTCAACACACCAAGGTGGATAAATTGAGTACCATTAAATTGGGTTATATTAACAGCTATTACTATAGCCTTCAGAAGGCGCAGTAATTTGGCTTGAAGCACTATATAATTATTTGATTATTATATTATCACTACAAGCATCCGTGTGTGTATAAATATACATAGTTTGTGTGTAAATATATACCTTGTAGTACGTGTGTTTATGTGTAACTTGTCATGGTTATGTATGCATCTGTGTGTGTACACATAGGCATGCATATACATGTGGTATACATCTAGTATGGCAGTATATAAGTATAATGTGTATTTTGTGTCTGTTTAGTGCATACTTTAGTGCAATGGTGCTTGTTTCGCGTGTTATAAAACTGTATTAACAAATAAATAAATAAAGACAGTACCACCTAATTTATTTCACCAGTTTGAATTATAGGTAAATGCTTTGGATTTTGAAAGCGACTTCTAGAGTTTGGCTCACCCAATTTTTAAAGTGCATGCACAGTAAAGGTAAGTGCTAGGTGTTGAACCACATATTTTAGAGCTGTACATCCCGAAAGCATGTTGTTTGAGATCAAGGAAAACTCAATATAAAAAACGATTTTGATCATTCTACCGTTACAGGAAAAGGTCCATGGAAGTTCACCAGTTTTGCAAGTATGCTTCAGTGTGGCCAGATCAGGGGCTTAACACAAATGCCAGAGACATCCATCAATGGTCGCTCCGTTGCACACGCTTCAGGCGTGTCTGCTCAAAACATGGACTACTCAATTAATTACATAAAACAGTACCATCTGTGTTTAAAAAAATGTAAAAAGAAAATAATTAGAGAAATTAAAAAAGGAAACATGAATGGATCTACTATACACATTAACAAATAGTAAAACAAACATAGCATTCTAATACATTAATTAGTGGAACAAACTTGCTAATTAATGCATACATTCTTGTCAAGTCAATAACAATAAGGCAATTTAAAACATATATGTGGATGATATATTATGACTTTATATTGCTTTAAATATTGATGTGAATATACTTCATTGAAACAGTCCAGCATTCAACCAAATGGTCCTTTATATGAGACTCTAGATTTTACAGCCCAATGCCCTTCTTTGCGGCTGTGTGGACCCTAATCTCACAAAAAGAAATTACAAATGTCAAAGTCTTTATACAAAATAATGTACAAGAAATTTATAGACACTAGCCAAAGAAAGACAGCTGGACACAATACCTTATAGTGCACAGATTCCAATTTAGACAGTGGCTGTGTGACAAGAAAAGGATTGTTTGTGGGTCCACTTTTTGCAAACGATTTGTGATTCTAAGTGGTTGGTCGATTTGCTGTGCAAGGAGCGTGTACCACCAGATGTGTGGAGCTCAGCCACCAGGCACACTGGTGTGCTATTTGTGACTGCGTTCTAGATGAAACCTGTAGTCTTGAACAGTATCCTGGCCTGGAGAGAAAGTCAATGTAGGTCACATAGGATCGGGGTAATTCAATACGATTTCTGCACACACATAATAAGGTGTTCTTCACCATGGTGGACTTATTTTAGGGGAGCCAACTGAGTGGCTAGGAGCTCCACCAGCAGGGCGTTTCCCCCATCGATCTGTGAGACCCAAGGGCCTGCATTATGGTCCGGAAGTCTTGTAGCCGGATAGAGGGCTTGATTTGGTAAATGATGTAGATTTGGAGTCAGGCTGTTTGCATCCTCTTGGCTATCTGTTTCTGGAAGGACAGGCTGGTGTTGATGTAGAAGCCTAAGGATTTTGCTGAATACGAAAGTTGTGGATCAAATTCTTCTAGGTGTATATCATTCAGCCATTGTTGGACAAGTTGTTTTTTAACATGGGGAAAGATGAAGTCGAATTCAGTCTTGGAAGAGTTAAGCTTGAAGTACGCAATCTGCATCCAGGACTGGATGATGGCTAGGTAATTGCGGTGACAGCTGATGTCCTGTGGGCTTTTTACTCTCATATATATTTAAGTATCTCCTGCGTATTGGGTGGTGAACTTCAAAGAATAGGTAACAATTTCTGAAAAATTTGCTAAGCATTGGAAGACTTAAGAACAGAAGACCTGTTAATAGGGGAATTTTGGATTGCTGGCTTATATTTCCACAAATGTGCACCAACCAAGTAAAAAGGCTCAACATAGTCTTAAATAATTCCATGAAGTTGCAACTCCTGCTAGCTGCAAGTGGATTGTCTGTATAATTGAGGCACAGGGGAAGTATTCCAAACAAGCCTCAAACCAGCAATATCTGTAACAGCACAAATAGCCATATCCCTAGGGATTGATTCAGGATTAAAGATTTAAGTAAATACCCGGGTGCTCCCCAGGAAAAAGCTCATGGCTGCAAGTTAAAGCTCCAAATGTTAATCTGTAAACATTGGAAATGAGCTCCACCATCAGTATAAGAGGGATGACTGGATATTTTAGCATATACCACACGAATAAAGTGCATTTCACACAGGTCTTCGCTAAATGTAGCCACATCTAAAAACAAATACCAGACAAAACGTATCAGTGGCTCGAAAGTATAAAGCTCATAAATTTGCAATCTCACAGGCTGTCAATTAACAAGCGGTCATATAATTGACTGAAACTGTATATTTGTCTTGACCATAAAAGTGATTCTATTTTTGTAAGATCTGTGACCCAAGATCGCTTAATTTCTGACAACCCCACATCTAAAATGATATTTGGAATAGCATTCGATCCTAATTTTAATAAGGTTTTTTTGCTTTGCTACGACCTCCCTTAGTCATATACATGGTAAGATTAGGGGCTCATTACAAGTTTGCTGGTAACCCTCTGGTAATTCTGGCTGGTTACCAGCAAACTCACCTTACCGTTATGGGTGCCGTCAATGGCGGTTAATTCCCGTTCCATGGGGTCCCATAGGAATCCATGGAATGGTCTCGCCACAGTCACTCGCACCGGTACTGGTGATTGCGACAATTATTTGCTGGTAGGGGCCAATACTACCAACAGGTCAGGCCTGCCGGTGGATCAGAGCCCCTACCAGCAAACTCAGAGTGTGCCGGTCTGGTCAAAATGCCAGAGCCAGTATTATAGGGTTACTAGGAAGCTAGATGGATGGTTCAGCAGTTCACCCAAACAATTATTTAATTAAAAAACAATTCTAAAACAGTAGTCTTGTGACAAAATATCCTTATCGATGGAATTCAGAATTACCATATATGAATCAGCCAGTCAAAAAAACGACAAGGAATATTAGTGTTCTTTTCAGTGGTGGTGAAAATCATATGATGCTCAGTTAATGAAAAGTCATGCTTCAGTAAGAAATATACAGCTGCTACACTAAAACATCAGTCTAGTGAGGTAATACTACTTATCATTTGTGCCTTATCAAAGATAACAAGTAATACATGTCATGCCACAGTAAGCAATGGCTAGACTGGCTGTACCAAAATGCCAGTCTAGCCAGGTAATGACACACATGAACTTGCCTTTGCCTTAAAATACCAGTAAAACATGAAAAGTCAATAAAGGATGTGTCCTAAATGCTCTAGTGAACCCCATTCTCCCAGGGCCTTACACACACATACACCCAAGTAGTCATCCCCTTTCACCCACCCATACATTTCCTCTCACATTCATTCACACTGCATTCACCACACAGGCATGCACCCACCCACCAAGAACATTCACACACACAATCTCATTGATACCCAGTCACCCACCAGTCACTCACCCATGTACCTTCTTTCACATACACTCACACTGGCACCCATCCACCCAGAACCTTTACACACACACACAGACATACACACACTCCTACTTACCCACCAGTCATTCACCCATAAACCTCTCCATTCCACTTGCACTAAATTCTCCACAGAGAAACACACCCACCCAGAACATTCAAACCCACACTATCACATTCCTACTCATTCACCCACTATTCACTGACCCATACACCTTCTCTCGTGTCCACTCACACTACATTCTCCACACTGACACGTACCCATCTGCAACATTGAAACACACTATCACATTTATACACTTTCATCCACTAGTCACTCACTCACTCATACACCTTCTCTTACATCCACTCTCACTGCATTGTCTACACAGGCACACACCCATCCATCCAGAACATTCAAACACACACTACCACATTTTTTCTCATTCACCTACCACTCACTGACCCATAGCACATACATACATCTAACACGCACTTCACACATCCAAAAAACATATCACATCTTTTTTTTTAAAAGCCTTCTTACCTATTTTTCCAGCTTTGGTCCGTCACTCCAGGCTACCCTCGGTTCCTCCATGCTGCTCACAAACAGGAACGGGGAAGTTGGGAGAGCTTCCTAGTTCCTGTATATGAGCCGCAGGGAAGCCAGAGGAGAAGGTGTTGGATATGAACGTGGCATGTGACACGTACCACATGTCACGGTTAGCCTCATCGCCCACTGAGTGCTTCCTTCTCGCGCTGCAAGACCTGGCCCAGCATTCACCCTGATGGGTGAGGAGTGGGCTGGGGCCTCCTCAGACCTGGTGAGGTGGGGCCCCCTTTGCCGCAGGGTTGTGCGGGGGCTCCTGCTACTCCATTGCCCAGGAGCTTCCGTTTTGTAACAGGGATAGCAAGGGAGACCGCAGGGCTAGCAAGGGAGACCCCAGGGGCCGCACCTGTGACCCCTGGCGACCCCCACATGACATCCCTGGTAAAGAGCCTCCTGAAGCCCCTTGGATCTTTTTTTAGGTAGAACATACTGTGCACTGGGTATACAAGTTATATTTGTCTGAGTTGTTGGGGATACATGGTACACAACACAATTGCAAATTACAGAATGTATGGAAATAGGTTTATTATTTAGGAACAACAAAAAAACAGAAGTGAAAATTGGCAATAATATGTCTAAAATAGACTCATCCATTTTATAATGCAAATCTCTAGGGGACCATAATCTAATGGGCTTAAATGAGTCCCAATATTAGCGTTTTGAAAAAGCAAAAATGCACAACATCTTCTAATTACCTTAGTATGGGCCTCATCACAAGTCTGGCAGTAATCCGGTGCAATTTCTGCCGAGTGGAAATAGCGTTACTGCCGGGTCGTGTAGCGGTATTAGCATAGCAGCACAACCTGGCATGAACGCACACCCGACTCCGGCGGTAACGCTATTCGTGCCTGTTGGAAACTGCGCCGAAATAAGAGCTACCGCCGAAATATCGGGCAAACAGCACTACCGTTCGCCGGAATGGGAAGCATTGCGGCAGACATTTTGAAAAAAACAGTCCATCAAATATCTCCACTTCCTGTAGCCATCCGGACCTGGAAACACGCCATTCAGGAGAGGATCAGAGGCAAGGTGGCTGAACATCGTCTTAGGAACCCTAAGTTTAGTGTGGTGTAGCTGGTGGTACTCACCAATGAGGTTGTTGCTCACAGTGATGAGCTACATGGTATCAGGCAATGCAAAACCTCAGCAGAGAACAGGACAGCCATCTACCATTTCATCAGCCAGAAAGTGGCAGCGGTGGCCAGCATACCACATGACATGGCGGACTGTTGTAAACGATGGAATGACCTTAGGGTCAGGGTGCGTGGACTGGTCCCTGGCGACTGGAGGAGGAACTGTGGAGCCACTGGTCCTCACCGCCTTGGAGGAAACGTTCAGCACGGTGCTGGATATGGAGGTAATAGAGGGAGTCAGCGGTGCAGTGGCGGGGGCCAGCAGCCAGGAGGTAGGAGGCGATTCAACCCCCACAGCACAAATGCATGCACAAATGACAATCTTGAATAAGATGCCCCGGTGGATCGGGACACATGTCAGAAGACCCAGCAGCTGGGCATGCCAACAGGGTGGAGTGAGGGGTTGGCACATAAGCCACCCTCTACAGCAGCCATGTGGCAGCGCATCAAGGGCACCGTGTGCGTTACAGCAGCGGGAAGGGGTGGCAAGTGACCTATCTCAGTGCCATGCACACCACACCCTACTGGTGTACCTTGTGCCAGCGAGATTGTGGTGCGTGAGCAACCACAACAACATGCTGCAGTCACACCAGCATGTTGCAGGCCCATTTGGCCTGCCCCATGTTGGTATGGCAGAAAAGGCATAGGGAAGTAAATGTCCTGCAGACAGGCTATGCCAAGGCGGCTGTCCTGCCATGAGACACCGCAACCCAGCAGGGCCAGGCTGATGTCTACTCCACAGCCTACCAGAACCACTGCAAGGCCCACTGAACCCACTCCTGCAGCTGGAGGGTCTGACATGGAGGCCACACCTCCAGGTAGGGCGACTGTGGAAACACATGGGGACACCAGCCCGGTGTCACCACATACAGAAGGGCCACAAAACTCTGGGTTCACTCGCCACCACCAGCGTTCACCAAAACCAGAAAGCCCTCCCCGCTGCCAGTGTGCTCAGTCCCCAGAAAGCCCTCACTGCCGCCAACGTGCTCAGTCCCCAGAAGCCCCTTGCCTCCTCTGCTGCGCTCAAACACCTGAGCTGGACATTGACACACATTCATATGGCACCCCTTACAACAGCCTATAGCCACTGCACAGGGGATATAGTGTGCTGGGGAGTTGGTTGTGGGAGAAGGGAGGGGGATAGTGTGCTGGGGAGTTGGTGGTGGGAGGCGGGAGGGGGGATAGCGCGCTGGGGAGTTGGTGGTGGGAGGAGGGAGGGGGATAGTGTGCTGGGGAGTTGGTGGTGGGAGGTGGTAGGGGGATAGTGTGCTGGGGAGTTGATGGTGGGAGGAGGGAGCGGGGATAGTTGAGGGAATTCATGTAATTAAATCTGTTAAACTTCATCAATGCAAGGACATTGATTGTGTTATTCTCATGTTTATTGATAGAGGTGGGTGACACACAGCAATGCATGGCTTGTGCCATGTGAAAGTGTCAGATGAAATTGTCTATATGTCCCTAGCGGGCCAATCTTTCATTCCTCATGACAACTCTGACAATGCTTGCATTTGCATCTAGCACAGGCAATGCATCCTCATCCTCTGGGGCTGGCATGTCCACATCAGGGGGTAGCAAAACATTTCTCTTCAGGCAGATATTATGCAGCATGGAACACCAAGTACAATTTTACCCACTTTGTCTGGAGCGTGCATCAGGGTTCCAACGGTACAGTCGAGGCAGCAGAAACATGTCTTCAGGATGCCCAAGTTACGCTTGATGTACAAACGGATCCTGCTGTGAGCATGGTTGTAGGCATTATCCTGCAGTGTTTGTGGATCACGCACAGGGGTCTTTAGCCAGGGCAGCTGTGGGTATCCCGAGTCACCTGCATTGGGGGAGGCACAGGTATTTGTCACGGTGTAAGGTGTGGGGGTGGCCTTAAATGAAATCAGGACAATGGACATCTTGTGCATGCAAATTGGCCTTCATTTCACGAAATGTGTCTATTCAATGTCCGTGCATGCTGTGTCACTCGTGTCATGCATTGTTTCTGCTTCACATGAACCTCGCAGCATATGTTATATGAGGTGTCTGTCAGTGACATGTACATCTGACATGGTGGTTGTCATGTGGCAGTGTATTTCCACAGAGCATGTGGTATGCTGGGTTCCCCATGGGCCCTCCCTGGTCATCTGGTGCCAACAGGTGGGCATTGTGGGCTGGCCGCACATGGGTGCATGGCTGTGTTACTGGCAGGATTGTTGTTGTGTGAGGCGATGTGGACATTTGTCAGTATAGCTTTGGTTAGTGCATGTTGCATTGTCGTACCTGTAGTCATGTTGGTGTTTATAGTTGCTATTGTATGGGTATGTCAGCTTCTCCATCCAGGTAAGTCTGACATGTGCATGCTCCCCAGCCTGTACATTGACATTGGTGCGCGAGGTGGTCAAGTATGGATTTTGCATTTGCTTGTCATACCATGCTTTGTGTAGTTATTCGAATCTCCCCACCCAATTTGGGCACGTACTTTACAGCGTATGCGTGCTGGCATTACTCCTCACCCACTATCCAGGTCCTTTGTCCTCAAAAATAGTGGAAGATGTATCCTGCAATTATATTCCACCTTAAGCTGCACATGGGTGTCAGCGCATGCACCAAACCGAATATTAAGTGTCCAATGATTTAATACAGTTCGCTGTCACTAGAGCATGTAATGCTCAAACTCTTTAGAAGACACTTACAGTGTGAGAAGCTGATACATTCTAATAAGAGGTTATACAAAGAGGGATGCCAACTCGAGTTTCGACTGTGGAAAAGCCATTATTTCTAAACACGTGGTCCAGTCTTCTTCAGGGTGTAGAGAAAGAGTTAATTTCACCGGGCAGCCTCAAGTGTGATGCCTTAACATGGAAAAAATAGATAGGACACTAGTGAATATCTTCATAAGCATTCATGGGGTGCAATATTTTACCCACTTTCTCTGAAGCATGCATCAGGGCTCCAACGGTACAGTCGAGGCAGCAGAAACGTGCCTTCAGGATGCTGAAGTTACGCTTGATGTACACACGAGTCCTGCTGTGAGCGTGGTTGTAGGGATTATCCTGCAGTGTTTGTGGATCACGCACAGGGGTCTTTAGCCAGGGCAGCTGTGTGTATCCCGAGTCACCTACATCGGGGGAGGCACAGGCATTTGTCACAGTGTAAGGTGTGGGGGTGGCCTTAAATGAAATCAGGTCAATGGACATCTTGTGCATGCAAATTGGTCTTCATTTCACAAAATGTGTCTATTCAATCTCCGTGCAGGCTGTGTCACTCGTGTCATGCATTGTTTCTGCTTTGCATGAACCTCGTTCCCTTGCAGCATATGTTATGTAAGGTGTCTGTCAGTGACATGTGCAGCTGACATGGTGGTTGTCATGTGGCAGTGTATTTCCACGGAGCATGTGGTATGCTGGGTTCCCCATGGGCCATCCCTGATTATCTGGTGCCAACAGGTGGGCATTGTATGCTAGCCGCACATGGGTGCATGGCTGTGGTACTGGCAGGATTGTTTGCTGTCACCAGAGCATATAATACTCAAACTCTTTAGAAGACACTTATAGTGTTAGAAGCTGATACATTCTAATAAGAGTTTATACAAAGAGGGACGCCAACTCGAATTTCGACTCTGGAAAGGCCTTTATTTCTAAACACGTGTTCCAGTCTTCTTCAGGGTGTAGAGAAAGAGTTAATTTCAATGGGCAGCCTCAAGTGTGATGCCTTAACATGGAAAAAATAGATATGACACTAGTGAATATCTTCATAAGCACTCATGGGGTGCAATATAAAAACACACATAAATCACCCAAACTGCCATGGGGCATGTAATGCATAACTAAATTCAAGTCATGATGTGGATAGACAAAATTGAGGAAAATTTAAAAAACATCTGTGGCACTCCCCATTGTGCCCAGTGTCCCCACATGATGGAGAACCTAAGAATCAAAAAGGGGGGAAGCATTCGCGATATTGGGCCGTCAAAACATTTTGAAGGTTCCGAAACCCTACACTGTCGCTACCACCGTGGTTTGTTTAAACAGAAAGCTGAGTTAACACACATGCACTAGACTAACCTTCATGAAAAGATTCAAGTCGTAGTCGAAAGGGGAGGTTGGGCAAAAGCAGCAATATGTGTCACGCAGTGCCATGCCTGGGCATTCTCAAGGCTGCAAAGAATATGCGAACACATGAATGAATCCTCGAAATGTAGGTTTGTGGCATCACATATATGTATGATATTTTCTTTTGGAGATATATTTAAATGCTAATAAATCTCTCATGTGGCTAAACACAATTTGTGAAAGCGAAGGCATGGTGGTCCTCAGGACCAGACATCTGCACCTCTGTCTAAGCACATAGTTTAGCAAACCCAAGTTGGGCAAGCCAAGTGGTGGCAGAGCTGCTAGGCAGTTTGAGCAGTTCAGGCAGGAACTATGCGTTCCCTTTTGCCATATGTGAAAAGCGAAGGCATGGTGGTGCTTAAGACCAGACAGCCGCACCTCTATCTCAGCGCAAAGTTCAGCAAACCCGAGTTGGGCTAGCCAAACGGCGGCAGATACGCTGGGCAGTTTGGGGAGGAACTATGCGTTCACTTTTGAGGTGCTGAAGGTGGAGGTAAGCATGGTGCATACCGTTTCGATTGTGTAATGGTCTCCAAGGAACAAATTATAAGAAGGTCTCAGGCAATGATATGCATCCCAGTAACGACATACTTTATTTGTTTTTTGAAGAACCAAAAATCCACACAGCTACAATTTCTATGAAAGATAGTCGAAGTCTAACTGTGGGTTGGAACGGAACCTATGGATGTTAGAAGACCGCAAGGCACACCTCTAATAGAAGCTGTCATCACTCTGAAAAGGTCTATGCGGATCATGGTGGCTATCGAGGAGCATTACAAAAATAACCAAATATCACGAGAGATACAGCCTCAACCCAAGTCCAGGGCCAACAAGTGTCTGAAACCTAGTCATAATGACCAATGAACATACAGACTAGGCTGGTTGTCTGTATGTAATTGCCCAGGCGACCCCTCCAAACAATTGCCACATTTAGGAGTCAAAGTAGTTTTGAAAGGGGATACTAGCAAACAGACAGACCGGACGGTCTGGGTTCCTCAACTCAGGAACTTGTGTACTAGCGCGATAGAAATAAAATATCAATCAATCAATCAAACAATCAATCAGGTCAATTGCCTCAGAGGGGCAAAACATGGTCATATGACCAAATACCATGGGACAAAGCCAGTTGTCCACATGCAATTGGCCGGATGCCCCAGAGTGTGTTGTGGAAATGAGTCAAGGAATTGTTTACAGAAGAAAATTGCCACAAAAGGTCAACAGCCAATAGGTTTGCAGTATGAGCTTCACAGTGAAGATTCCCAATGGATATCATCGTTCCAACCCCAAATGTGGGATTTCAATCAAAAAATCAAAATGTGCTCAAGTTTAAAGAGGCGATTTGAAGTGTCATAATTACAGGCATCGGGTTTGACAAAGTCAATGACCATCCACCTGATGTCAGAGGCTGTGTGGTTACAAGCCAAGTAGTGTTGCTGGAATAGTGTCTTTTTGAATTCTCGACCTATGCTCATTAATTCTGATTTAAACTTTACATGTAGTCATTCCTATATAGGCTTTTTCGCATGGACATACAATCAAATACACCACATTAGTGCAACTGCACTAAGTGTGGTTCTTCACTTGCCACTTAATGTTGTTATAATTGACTTCTGAGGTAGTCCTACAAAATTGGCAGGCACTGCAGCTCCCACAACTGAAATGACCTACTACGGGTCAGTTGGAATGTTCTGTAATTGAGTGATTGTATTTACTCGAGGTGGTCCACTAAGTAGTTTTGAATGTACCAAATCGTCTCTAATATTTTTGCCTCTTTTGAGAGCAAATAATGGTGGTTGTGATGTACAGCCATTACTTTTGACTAAGTTCCAATGTTTATTCACCAGTTTTTGATGGAAATGGTTTTATTGGAAAAGGTAGTCACACAGAATAATATGGATGTGTTTTCTGTGCCAGTTTTGGGGGTGAGTAAAGACTCACAGTCTGAGTGAAATGCACGTTTGGCCAAACCCTTAAAGAGCTAACAGGGATAACCTCTGTCTGAGAGACGAGAAATTAGGTTGTTGGCTTCCATTTTAAAGTCCTCTTTGAAGGTGCAGTTTCTGCGAAGATGAACAAATTGGCTGAAATGGTAAATTATCCTGGGGTGCCTGAGGATGTTGACTATTATAGAATAGCAAAGTGTTCCAATCCGTTGGTTTCCTATACAGACTTATGTAGAGTCTGCCTTGATGGTGTCTAACCGTGATATCTAGGAATGGCATTTCAAAGCCATGACATGAATGAATGAACTCCAAGTTATAGTTATGCTTGTTGAGCCAGCACATGAATTGATCTAGGGTTTCTGTAGAGCCTGTCCAGATGAAAAATATGTCATCGATATATATCTCCTTCAACAGCAGATGGAGGAGATGTATGGATTGTTGGAATACACAAATGTGTCTTTGAAGTCTGCCATGAATAAATTGGCAAGGCTCGGGGCAAAGACTGCCCCCATGGTGGTGCCCTTGCACATGTTACGTTAGCCAGAAGGGGATCTATGTGATTTGTGACTGTGTTTATTTAATTGGATTATTTTATGGTAATTGAAGACTGTATGTGCTTTATATAGTTGTTCATTTTTATTAAATGTTTTTAATATGCGATATAACTTTTTGATATGTAATGTAATTTAATATGTTTTATTATGATGGTTTTTTAATTTGTGTGAAAAGTTTTATAACCTTAACATACTGAGAACATTTGAAAAAAAAGTAGATAATTACTAGCACGTCGACAAGTGGAACATACATGGTGAGGAACATCTTGTTACAAACTTCTAATAAACATAGCAAGCAAAGAAACGATTGTGCAACTATGTCTGTAGTGAGCGGATCCACTTTACAGGGAATCAGCCTCTATAAACAGTTCTGAATATGGGATAAAATACCCCCTACCATATATCTAAAGGATATTGCAAGTCAACTAGGAGTTCTGGACCAAATAGAGGAATAGGGCAGAAGCCGCAGTTCCTTTATAACTTGAGGGAGTTCCAGGGTGGCTTTCAATATCCTTTTTTTTACAGACGGAAGAGGTTATTTTGTTGCTTATAATACATGTTCACACACTAGGCCTAATTCCAAGTCAGGCGGCCTGGTAAAAAAGTGCCGCTATTTGTTGATACCGGTACTTTACCGGACCGGCCAACTACGGGTTTGCCAGTGGGGCACCTGGATTACCTCCAGCTAAAATCTGGATGTTAGCCAGGTACCCGACCAGCAATAAAAGCCATCATTACTGCCACCAGCATTGCTGGTGGTGGTAATGATGGGAAATCCCCTTATGGAGTCCGTTGGGACTCCATGAATGGGGATGAACACCGTCCTGCCGGCACTGGTAAACTGGTGGCAATGCCATCGGACCGAGTGCCGGTTAAGGTAAGTACCAAATGCTGGCATCCTGGCGGCTCTAGCAGCAGGATACCGGTAGGGTCAGAATGAGGACCACTGTCTTCCCCTATTTTACTTTACCTCTTGCTCACTATAATGTACAAGATCTTTTAGTTGTTGATATACAATCAATGTAGAATAGGTAGAATATGTTGGATTAAAAAAACACTAGTAAGCAGCTTCTAAATATGTTGCATAATTTAAGCAGTTTAATAACATGCAATTAAAAACGTTGCATAGTTTAACATGAATTATAATGTGCAGATAGATTCTTGCTCTCCCATGTTAAATTCCAAAAGTGGTCAAAATAAACATATTATCATAAACAGTTCTTATCAATTAATGACCGTAAAGTATCACAGAAAGCTATTTTAAAAAGAACGACTTTGAAAAACCTGTCACAGCTTTAATTAAGTGATGCAGTGTTAGCTGGAATTCTGCTCTGTGCTGGCTCAAGCAGCAGGCAATGTCACATCACAACCCAAATGTAATAACAGATTACAGTCACATCAGATATGTAATTTTCTTATGAAAGGTCATTAATGATGTCACAACTAGCATGCCAAAAGAACATTACTTACAGGCGTTGACCCAAGTTTTGCAGGCTGCCATGTATTAAAAAAAGTTAAAAAACAGAACCAGTTCCAATAATTAGGCAATAAACACCGAAACTGTGGGCCATTACCACATAAAGAGCATAGCAAGGGCCTTAACGAAGGCCCCGGGGGCATTACCGTATGCGATAATGACCTGCAGTGGAGGGGCTTATTGCCATTAGTACCCTGGGCCATTAGACCGGGGTACTAATGGTGTTTTTTTTTCTGGCTGGGGGTCCTGTTGCATTTTGCAACTGGAAAAGAAAGTAAAAAAGTAAAAGAAAATGGCCGCCACGGACAAGAAAACGTAGTCTGTTTTCTCTTTCCGTGGCAGCCATTGTAAACAAAGAATATGGTTGCCATGGAAGGGGAGAAGGGGCTAAACATAATCCCTGCTCCCTGTCCATGGCAGCCATTGACTCACATCTAAAAAAAGGTAAACAAAACAAATGGCCGTCATGGAACAGGGAGAACGGACTACACGTAGTCCCTTCTCCCTTTCCATGGTGGCCTGAAGAAACACAGACGAAAGGTGAGGACCGGCACGAGGGATGAGCAGGATTACCAGAAGGTAAGGCTCGCAAATGGACCAATAGACAAGTGGCTTTCTTTGTTTTTGCGCTGCGCCGGGTATTAATGTAGCTTTAAACCACCTATGCACAGTAACAAGCACAGGCGAGTTTTACGGAATTTTGTATTCAAATAAATATACTTTTCATGCTGAAAGCTTGACATAGCTTAATGCTATTATTAATAACTCAAGAAAAAGGGTTTACAAAAGTGTTGCTCTTCATAAGCCAAGCTGAGAAGATGGGGGAATTCTGTCATTGCAAAAATGTTCTTCCATTCAGATGCCTCCTAAAACATTCACGCAGAAGAGGAAACCAATAGCCATAAATAAGGTGCATGGAAGTTGATGTTAACATGACAGATTAAGTAATTAGTATACATATGAACATAGTAATGGTTCATTATGTGAATGTACCCCAACAGAAAAGGTGCAGGAGATTTTTGAAGAGTATCACAAAGACATTGCCCTGGAATGTGCATGAGGAAGGCCCTAGAACAATATGGGGAACCAACACATTTCCGGTGGAAGAATAGGTATCAGCCTTGTAAACGTTACAATCCAAAATAATATACCATTATTAATGTAGTGTATATTAGAGCAGAATCTAATTGTTTGGTTCTCCTAACCATTTAGTTTTTCCTTTGCTAGCTTCCCTGGTTTCCTGACTTCATTTTTGTTGTCATAGGGATGTCTACTGAAGTCCCCCCTAACACTGAAACCGTTTTTCTGGAGTGGATGGTGTTAGGGGTCAGAAATGTGAGGCTGACAACTTTTGGATGGTTTCTCAATTTTTACCATCTTATTAAATTGTACGTTTCATCAAATGCCTTACTATCCATACTATGACCAGGATTTCCATGCCATTCAAAACTAAAGGAAAACACTCTAACACAGGATATCAGGTCCTCACACTTAAACATAAAATACACAAAGAATATATGGCAATTCACAATAACATCAACAATGATATTCACAGTCTTTCTTGGTACACTGGGTGAACTGCCCTTCCCCGTGTTTCAAGGTAACTTCAGTTCCAATGTTCAACAAAAAGAAACAGGAAAATCTGAGTTGATAATAAAATCTTAGTTCCGTTTTTAGCTCCTTCAATGTGTCAACAGAAAGGTTTATTAACCAAAGTTCAAACATTAGAAAGGTGTCTCTTCTGGCTTGAATAATGACTTTCCAGTTCATTCAATAGCATCAGTGTTATTCTCGACCAAGATGCTTTGCCACAACATGTATAGGTCAAAGAAGGAACACAGTTCTTTATGATGGTCAAAATAGACACAAATTCTGATATGGTAAAGGAAACAAAGCGTCTGGTAAAGTTAATAAAGATAGATTCTATCTTTGTGTTCACATCACTTCTAATTCCACCTGGACCACTCTTGTATCAGGTCAACTTCTGTGTGATTTCACCATCTGGGTCTACTCGCCTGCTCTATAGTGTTCCATGTTCAACTGTACTCATGAAGTTTCAAATTCACTGACAACCAAAATATTACCACAGCTTCAACAGTCTGCTTCTTTGTGACTTTAAACATTTTTGGGCCTCATGAGGAGGTTGGTGGTATCCCAGCAGTAATTGCGCCGGGATACCGCTAGCGCAAATAGCGTTACAGCTACTTGGTCCGGCACGATTAGTGCCAGATTACAAGTAGCAATAAGGATGTACATTCCCATTCTCCAGTGAGTCCTTTGGACCCAATGGAGCTGGGCGGCAATATTAGCGCTGGCACAAATTGCACCGGCGCTAGTAGCACCGAAAATGCCCTCTCTGTTGGTGCATTTACCTCCAGCGCAGGGCAAAACCTGTGATTTGGCCAACCCTTAAATGCTGCGGTAGTAGCGTTACTGCCTTATTTAAGGGCTACCGCACAACTCGTCATGAGCCCCTTTGTATGTAAGACAAGATTCACTTTAGTGTACCTCCAAACCTTCAAGTAAGCAAGGCACTCATCCTCTGAATATTTCCCTTTCAGAGGGGCAGCCTCTTCGCCATTCTTGTCTGTCTGCAATAATGAACCTCAACTACTTCAAGTAAGTGAGGCACTCTTCCTCTGAATACATCCCTTTCAGAGGGGCAGCCTCTTTGACACTTTTGTTTGTCTGCAATAATGACAACCCACAATTGCCTTCAGGATACATTTCTCTCGCCTTGCTATTGGCTTTGGCAATAAAGGTTGTATCAACTTCTCATGAATGTTTACAAGCAGCAAGCTCCTCGTCCCTTGCCTTTATATCTCTGTATTCTGTCAGCCAGGATAACTTACCCAGAAGCCTTGAGCCTTGTTGCAACTTTCTCTTGGCTTCAGGTAATGCTTGTACACTCTTGGCTTGGGCAATGCTGATGTTCTCTTAGGCGTATGATAACACTTGCACCATTTCGTCTCTTTGAGAAAGGCTGGTTTCACTCCTAATTGGGGAGGCACGTTATTCACTCTTGGTGTGAGCAATGCTTGCTCTTTCCAACTTGTAAGAATAAAGTTCAAAAGGTCTGGCTGCTATTGTTAGAGTTATTAAGTTGCTTTAGTAAAGATTCATCCGTCACACCTCTGCTGAGAATCTTTATTAGGCACACTCAACCACTTCTTTATATGTTTTTTACGACTTTAAAGTTCAAAAAGGAAAATTCATAGCATTTTTCTCTTCTGCGAGTGAGAGAAGTGACAGTAATAATCGTGTGCTACATTTCAAATTCCCCATTGTTTGGTGATCAACTGTCAACTTTACATCGCTTTTCTCACATGCGAGTGCTTGTTTTAAGGATACCGTTGCCAGAAATGCTTGTGCAAGGTAACAGAACGCTCAACAAGACACACTGGCTACTGTATTCCTTTTCTTCGTTTGTTCCAGGACTTCTGAGACTTCTGGCTTCTATGTGGACTCACAGCCTTCCTTGTTGAGGGTGTCCCCAGTTCGGCCACGTAATTAAGGAGCCCTTCTCGCTCCTGAGACCAACGGCTTCACAACATCTTCTCACCATGGACACCTTTTGCTGCTCAATCTCTGCAATTAGGTTCACATGAGGAAAAGCAGTCTTTCTTCACGACTTCCGCTGCGCAATCTCTACAATTCAGTGTTTGGGAAAACAGGGCTCTCTAAGGACAAGCAGTTGAAATCTGCTTGATCAAAGTCCTAGCGTCCCTTCGGTTCTCCCATTTCTCCCTGGATTGCCCACATTGTGCTTTCTTCCTTCTGCTACCACTCCTGCTGCACGCACTGCAGCCACAGCTGCATCTCCTTCAACTATAACAAATGGCCTGCACTCGAGGGGGCCTTGTAGCATTCCCTGCTTCCATCACGTGTGGGTCAATAAGCTTAACAGGCTAACCTGCACTACCACATTGCTCTTCAGCCCTCTTCCTCGTCCCAGCACTCAAGGGATTATGGGACTTGTCCCAAACAACAACATTCATTTTCTTGCCAACTTCTTATTTTTAAATGCATAGTGATGTTTCTTACATGCATTTATAGAAGGATTTAAATGTACTTGCATAGAGGTAGGCAGTTGGTCTAAACCAATATTTATAGGTTTGCTTTCACTGTAACTTTGGGACTAAGGGGGATTTTGGTTTTTAGAATTCTCAAACGATCTTTCTTGTCTGGGGAACTGCAAAGATGTCACACACTCTTTATGCACATTCATAGGATTAATAGGTGGTTCCAGTACATAATAACGACCATAAGCCATTACGTGTTTTGGCACTCTTAAAAGCTTTTTGCATTTCAAGGATAAATACTGTGTCTCATCCCCCTGGATCTCCTCACCACCCTGGGCCCCGTCTCCTCCCAGGTGATCCTTACGCATTACACCACCCCCAAGGTCAGGATCAGGAAGCGTCTTCCTTTCCCTGTCCACCCGGCAGGATACTTTCGGCAGGCGTTTAGTGAGGGATCCATAGGATTCATCACAATGGGGAGTCCTTCCAGCTGTCACTGCAGGGAAATCACCCATTTACTTTTTACCTTTTTTTTTTACATGACATCTCAAGTTGCTTTATGTGGACTGCTCCAGGGACACATTCTGTCCTGTTTTCATTTCTCTTAATTGACTTTTTAAGTGTGTCCCGGCCATGCTGGTGGCAGTGAACTCAGTATTACTCATATAACCTTGATAATGCCCTTTTTATCATCATATTCTCAAAATGGGTGAACTTCATGGTTTAAGCCCTGCACTTGGATGAATATTGTGTGTTCCCTTCTCAGTTTAGAGATAGCCTTGTAAGGAAATGGAATTATTGAAAGATGCCTGGGAGAGTGTCCTTGTCATCTGGTAGTACCAGTGATGACAAGTTAAGGGGGTGGGGACTTTCCACCCCCACTCCACATTCCACCCAGGGTAATGTTTTGTTGGTAGGTAGATGTGAGGTAGCTGGCTCTCCACCATTGTACAGCCTATACCTATTTGGAGGGTTCCGGTTCTTACTAGTGGAGACCTGAAATCTCCCCTCAGATTGAATTTAGGAGAGCAACTGGAGCTAATTCTGAGAGTCAACCATGAGATCTGAGTATCCAAAGCTGAAGACACACCAGAGGAACTCCGGAGGACCGTTGCTGCGGCCAGATGAAAGCCAACAGCCAGTCCATGATACCCTGTCTTATTAATGTCTGGGAGACATGAACCGGTTGACTTCCTTGCCGTCACCGTTGATGCTCAAAAATACATTGTTCCTCAATATGCACTCCACCACTCCACCATGAGCTCACAGCCCATGCTGCGAACTCTGATGGAGGTAGGAGGACTGCGTTGTTCAGCTCCAGGCCTGGAGGGCAGATATCCTGATCAGTTTTCAGGATGCCCCTCGTTAATATTCATGAGAGAAAATGTGCATACATTTAGAATCATTGTATGCAAATTTATCTCCTGAATATTAATGAGGGTCCTGAAAATCCAACTTGTTTCCATCCCTTAAGGCCTGGAGTTGGACACCCCTGTGCTAGGTGGTTGCACAATTGAAAGAAAAGGGACTTCAAGTCCCTTGATGCTTAGCAGTTTCATGTTGCTGGGTCACCATCCAGGATCCAGAGACTTTATGTGCCTTTCCCTGCTCCCTGCAGGTGCTTGCAATTCTTGCATTTCGCTCAAATGTACCTGTACCTCAGAACCTGCATTCTCAAAGACCCCTCCCCCCCTTCTTGTGCAAGTCGCTCACGGTTGGCACTGCATGTAACTCCAAAGCACAGGAGGGTGGGTCAGGCCGCCGCATTTAATCATGAAATGGGGACCTTGTCTTGCACTCGAAGGGACTAAGGATGGCAATTTTTCACTCTAAGATCCTCTCAGAGGTTGATTAGTATGCAGTAATCCAGCACTTAGATCGCCTGTAAAAAGTAGCAATGCTCCTTGTACATAGATGGAACCCAGGGTGTAAACATGTTTGTTTGTACATCTAACGCATTTTCTCCCCTTGCACCCTGCACCTTCGTAACTCAGCGGACGGCGTAGGTGCATCTCACACTCCCTGTACTCACATAGAACACAAACACCATTGCACATGACCTCTGCCATAAGAATGAAGCTACCTTTAACGAAACAAAATTGAATTGTATCTTCCCACATAACTATCTCCTTAAGCACAATACACCTGTTCATAGTTTACTTCCGCTGTGCCCATCCACATGAGATTCAGACATGGGTGACTAGTAGAGTCTTGGCCACACGCACATAACTGCAATGGCCAAAATGCACGCACGCATAATTGCGCCTCCCAATTCTCCAAAATTTGGACTCTAGTCCCTCTGAGGGTGTTCAATCAAACAGCATTTTGGGACCTTAATTATGGTGAAAGCCGCTATTCAAATGACAAAAATGAATGAATTAATGGAAGTGGACGAGCTCCACCACATGTCAGCGAACAGCATCTCCTTTGTAGGCTGCAACCCGCTCCAGCACATGCAGGTGAATAGCGTTTACTTTATGCTCTGGTGAACATCGTTCCATCTATATGCTTAGATGCCGCGGCATCACCCGCTAGCAAGTCACATAGGAAGGAAGAACAAAGGAAAGGCGGTGAACTAGGAGCGGGAGCCTCTGCCTGACCTGGCATAGGCTGGTCAAATAGCCTGATATGTGTTCAGGAGAGCGCGTGACTGGATAACAGGTCTACTACTTTAACTCACCTCTTTACCCATCCTGTGCAGATAACAGGAAGGGTTGCCTGTAGGTTGCCTTGAAACACTGCCTGGACTTTGCTGACCTATTTGCATGACTATCATCAGTAACACACCTTTGGATCAAAGGAATTGACTCAGTCCCAGAAAGGGGGAAGCTGCGAAAGACTTGTGATGCTAAATCCTCTCTAGACTAACCCAGGTCCCAGGCAACTGGGGGAGGGCCTGAAAGGGACGAGTTCAGCAAAGCCTTTGCACCACAGTTCCGAGGTATTTGACAGCATGGAAGCAGGGGTTGCCCCGGAAACCGAGTATCACTGGGTAATAGCCTCTCTCTCTTTTCACAGTTATCACCACACTAGGAAAGGCACTGCTACCACTGTGACCTGCGTGTGGACTGTTCCACTTCAGTGAGCTATCGGGGTGCTTGGAATGTTGGTAGCAACCAGACTGACATGATGCTTGCTGTCCTCGCGGTCCCAGGGCTCGGAAGAGCCACAGTGCTGCATTTCACCTGCATCTTTCTAGGGCTGGACTGCATCGTTACACAGACATGGGACTCGAAACGTTGTGGCCGTCTTTCCTGAACTGTAGAGAGCTACTTACTTTGTTGCTGCTGTTCCTGATCACCAGAAGCACTGCTTATAACCCGGCCTGTGGATGACCATGCTGTTGCTCACCTCCGCTACTCTTGAGGGGTCCTGCTGCCTCTTTGAGCTCAACCTCAAGACATCTTCTCCCATTCCAGGGTTTACGACCAATGGAAGGAGCATCAAACCCTCTATCAGGAGTCTTTCCGTAGCAGACTCAAACAGTGAGCCCTCTTGTCTCCAATGATTCCCCTGTCCTGTGGTGGTGTTGGTTTTGCAGTTTGGAGCCCATAGGGCAAGACTACTTATATGACTTCAAGTTCCCCTGTCTCCATTAAAAGGCATTGGACGTAAAGTCTGGCTCTAGATATCCTTGCCTTGCCTATGGTAATACCGATTGCTAGTCTGCCTTTTTTCCTTGCAGGAACCTTGACTTTTAAAAACTTCCCTTGTAATCCAAATTGTGCTCTAACACTGCAGACCTCGAATTTTGAACAATCCTTCGAGCCTATTAGACACTATGATGGAGCCAGTTGAACTATAGGTGTGTGTTCAAACTGCCCTATCTATACCTGTGCAACTTGGGATACTTACCCTTAACACACATGGACACTCGAGAGAGTCAGGTTGGACTTCCCAAGTACTGTTGACATTGCTGTGAGTGCATTATAATGGAAGTACGGCCTTTGTGTGATAGCATATTTTCCCACACGTTAGGTATTGTAAATGTGCAGATGCCTATTTAATTGTGTAAATACTAAAGTGGAGTGGAGTCCGTTTTGGGTCACCAAACTGTGTTGGTATATGTGCATATTTTGCCTTGCTTAGATTGTAGCTTTTTTTAGTTTAATGCAAGTGTGTCCTTGATAAATAGTATATTTTTCATACAGAGCTGTGTGGACATTCTAATACTCGCTAAGCTCTCTTGATGCCAAATATACCTCAAACTAATCCCGTGATCCCCCAAAACTGACTGCTCAGCCTCATTACAAAGTGCGCCAAGGCGTCAGGTGTGAAAAACCGTAGGTCCACTAGTCCGTTACATGTGATTTTTACCAAATGAAAACATTACGAAACATTTTTTTTTTTGGGAGTGTGGGGGGTTCCCCCAAGTCCCCCATTTCCCTTTGTTTATAGTCCCACCTCAAAACCCTCCCCACCCATTTTAACCCCTTACTCCACCCCCATATATAGATTTTAAAAAAATTGCATTATTATTTTCAGTAAAAATGTTTAGGTAAAAATGTTGTCAGTTATTTTAAATTTGCTAAAATCACTGCATACCCCACTAGTCGGGCTTCCCAGAGTCCCACACCAATGCAGGCACTGACAAAGCTCTAAACAGTGTGGCTTATGGATTGATTGTAATGTATGAAAAAGAAGAAAAATACAGTAACTGAAACCAATATAAATACAGGATCTGTTAGCACTAGAATTATATGTGTTTGACATATAATGTCATTGTTTTTCAGCCATATTGAGACATTAAATCCTAATGTCTCTTTTGGGAAGAAACATATCTTTAAGTACCCCCAGTCATATACACCTAAAATTCACATCCACTGTATACCGTATTGCCAGAATGTGGGTGCTATTTAAGACGACATTACTAACTTTACTGGGGGTGGTTTTATTGATTCACCACCACTGTTGTAGCTGTCCCATGGATCCATCCTTACTGGCGCCATTTCACCCAGGTCATAGGGGTGGCATCACATTTCCTCCGATCGCATTGTGGCATCAAAAGAAGACGCAGCACACACCATTTGTTCCAAATGGTGGACTTCATCACTTTTATTGGAATCTTTGAGGACAACGAGGTGATTGATACAGGCAGGAATAGCCGGCAAAAATGAAATGTCATTTATAAGCTCGATAGTCAGATTGGTTCAAGCGCAGGAATTGCTAGCACAGTTGCTACCCTCAAATTCGACTCCTGTTGATCCTCAATTATTATTATTACTATTGTTATTATTATTATTATTATTATTGTATTTACTGAGTACAGACCTTGCTTTGAGCAGCAAGGGAGCGCTTTGCAGAGGTATACAACAATACAGATACACAACATATCGCTTTACAGAGATATGCAATGGTACAGATGCATAGCAGAGGCTTTTTGGAGGTAACAACAGAACAGATATACAGTGGGCAATAGGATATAGAGGGGCACAGAGGAATGGTACAGCTGCACAGGGTGGCGGGGTGGAGAGGGTGGGTGGTATCTAGCAAGTCAGGTGGCATGGGGGGCGACATGATGGCCTAGGTGTTGAAGAGGAGAGACTCCTTGAAGAGGTGGGTCTTGAGGTATTTTCTGAATTGTATGAGTGTGGGGGCGAGTATGATGCTGACAGGGAGGAGTTTCGATAGTCTGTGGGTGTAGGCTTGTTTTTTGGTCCTTTCTATTTGGCAGTGGCGGATTTCAAGTCTGCAGGTGTCCTGGCTTCTGGTAGTGCGCTTTCTGCCAGAGATGCTGAGTTTATCCGCAGGGTAACTGGTTGACTTGAGGGCGACAGCCTTATAGGTGATGCAGCAAGACTTGAAGGAGATTTGTGCTTGCAGTGGGAGCCAGTGAAGTTCGAATAGGGCCGAGGCGGTGTGTTGTATCTGTGTAGACCCTTGATGAGGCATGCAGCTGTATGTATGACACTTCATAAGGGCACAAGGAAGGACGATGGGAGGCCTTCGAGGGGGGGCATTGCCCCCATCCATGTGGGGTATGACCAGTGCTTGAATGGTGGATCTAAAACTGTCCCAAAGGGAAGGAAGGGCTTGCCTTTCTGCAGGAGGGAGAGCTGATACCAAGCTGTCTGAAATTTCCAAGCTATGTGTGTCTTGGAGGAGAGGTCTTTGTCGATGTGAAACCCTAGGGAATTAGCGCAGGAGATGAGTTTGGGTCTGAAGCCCTCAGGATTCCCGGTTGATAGCCAGGTCTGTATGTCTGGGAGTTAGGTGTTGTTGGTGAGGAGTAGGAATTCAGTCTTGGAGGGGTTGAGCTCCAAGTATGCACTGGACATCCAAGACCGGATCAGCGAGAGGCAGGTTTATAGCCTGTGGATGCCCTTGATGGAGTCGATCTTGAGGTATAGCTGTGTGTCACTGGCAAATTGGTTGATTTGGACATTTTGTACGGGTAGCAGGGCTCCCAGTGGCTCATGTATAGATTGAAGATCACTGGGGAGAGGATGGAACCCTGAGGGACTCCACAGATGACAGGTGGAATTGGTGATCTAGTGGAGTCCCTCTGAACAAACTGCTGGTGGTTGGCGAGGTGGGACTTGAACCAGCATAAGACAATGTTGCTGATCCCCATGCCCCGATGTAGGGTGTCTGTGAGGGCCTGATGGTCTATTGTGCCAAAGCAGCCAAGAGGTCGAGTAGAACCAGGAGGCTGGGGTGGCCGTCATCAAGGATGTTGAAGGTGCCGTCTCTGTGCTGAATCTGGGTCTGAATCCGGATTGGTAGGTTTGGAAGAGATTGCTGGTGTTGATGTGTTGCTGCAGTTGCACCGCTACCACTTTCTTGATGATCTTACCTAGGAAGGGAAGCTGGCTGATGGGGCGATAGTTACCTAGGTTGTCAGGATCCACAGTGGGTTTCTTTAGAAGAGGGAGGATTTGTCCTGTCTTTAGGGTATATAGGAAGGGGCCTTGAGTTAGAGAGCTATTGATGATCTCGAGGTAGGGATGGAGAGCTTCTGCAGGGAGGGTCTTGAGGATAGATGCTGGGAGGATGTCGTCTGTATATGATGTGGCTATGAGGGTGGCCAAGGTGTGGAGATTTTGGGAGGAGGCACGTGAGGTGGGTCTGTGAATGCAGAGCTTGTATCTATGTGCTGGTGAATCTTGCTGATTTTGTCAGTGAAGAAGGTGTTGATGGTGGTGGATTTTTCAATAGAGTGTGGTATGCCAGGGTCGGGTAGCGGTCGGGTAGCAGGGTGATGCAGTGCTTGACCGTTTTGAAGAGGGCTCTGCTTGTGGTGTCAGCTTCTGCTATGGTGTTCTGATAGTAGGAGGCCGTGGCTGTGTTGATTAGTTTTTGGCGGGTTGCTCTGAGTCCCTTGAGGAGCACTACGTCAGATGTGGTCCTGGAGCGGCACCAGGTTTTCTCTTATTTCCTGTTGACTCTTTTGCTGAGGTCGAGTTCTTGCATGTACCAGGGTGGGGATGGTTTCGGTTTGCAGGTGCATTGTTTCAGCAGCGTATGTCGGTCGTTGGAGGCTGAAAGGGTGGTGTTGAATGCTTCCAGTAGAGAGTCAGAGTTCGGTTGGGGGTATTCAGTCCATGTGAGGTGGAGGTTGGTGAGGCCTTCCAGAAGGGCTTCCACTGGGAAGTTCTTGAAGGACCTGAAAGTTTGTCTGATGGGCTTCTGCTTGGAGTGTTTGACTGTGTGCTGTGCAGGATGTTGAAAGGCACAGCCAGGTGGTCAGACCAGTCAAGCGTGAGAGAAGAGCTCTAGTGGAAGGAAGGCAGTGCAGTGATGGTTAGGTCGAGGATGTTACCTTTCTTGTGCATTGGGTCTTTCATGTGCTGTCTGAGGCTGAGGGTGTCCAGAGGGCTGATCAGAGCTTGCTTCATTGGTTTGGTGGCCTTGTTACCTAGGAGATTGAAGTCTCTTAGGAAGATATTGTTCGCATGTGTGAGGGACATGGTTGTGACCAGCCGGTGAAGTCTCTGATGAAGGTGGTGTTGCGTTTGGGTGGTCAGTAGATGAGATGAAAGGTGACTGTCTTCATTGGGGAAGCAGGAAGTGGCAGGAGAGGACTTCAAAGGAGCTCATGTTTTCAACATCAAGTGCGGTGCAAGGCCACGCGGTCTTTGGGATGACTGCGAGGCCTCTGCCTGTCTTGTTCGGCCGGTCTCTGTGTTGGATGCTGTAGTCATCATGGACAAGGACGTATAGGAAGTGGGAGGAGGTGGGTGTTAACCAGGCCTTGGTGATGAAGATGGCGTCACGGTTGTGTGTAGTGCTGAGGTCAGCGATGTCTGCTGCATGGGTAATAGCTGAGAGGATGTTGGCGAGCATCAACTTCCATTTTGTGGAAGGTAAGGGGGGTGCTGATGGGCTTGAGGCTGATGTGGGTGAGGTTGCTGCATTGTGGAGTCCATGCCTTACAGGAGGGGTGATGTTGTCAATTTTGGCATTGCCTGGTGATGGTGGGGATGGCCTGTGGGGACGAGGGAAAAAATACACGTCTGCGCGTGCTTACCTGTTGTCTGAGTAGGGGTTGGGGCAAGGAGTCTTCCTGGTCCGAACAGGTCCAAACAGGAATTGTCCTTTCTTCGTCTGCCCTTCACTTTGGATGCCTGGGCGAGAAACGCCCTTGATCCAAGAGTTAATAGCAGAAAGGAAGTGGCAGGGTTAAGAAGGTGGGTGGGGCTTGGGCTACGTGACCTAAATCTACTTGCACCTGCTCACCAACAGCAAAGGAAAAGTGTCTGCAGGGCTGCTTAAGTAGGGAAAAAGGCTCATCTAAACATTTATGCCGGGTGATGTTCCTTGGGTTCAACATCTTTGGTGTGGGCTATTGCCTTTACTTATCTGCTCTCCTGGCATTTTGCCATGGATCAGCCACCTACGTTGTGGGTTGTTTCCTAGAGCCATGAACTCTGGCTGTTTCTTGGATGCATCGCCTCTGCTGGGTGCTGTTCCATGAGTACACAACCTCTACTACGAGCTGCTCCATGGATTCCCCACATTCTGCTTGCGACCATTCCATGAAGTTGCCACTGCAAGGTTGTGCTTTTCATCCACCACATTTGCATGGGACAGTTCCATGAAACCACACCTTTCTTCCGAGGGATGTTCAAACTAACCTCCACTTACTGCCAGAGTAAGTTCCCTGGATCCACCTTCTCTGATGGAGGCTGTTCCATGGACCCATTGTCTGGCTTCCTCTGGTCCACATACCCACCATTTGTGCATTAGTTGTGCTGGAAGTTGATCCGTGGACCCGCCACCTCTTCCAGAGACTATTCCTAGCACCAATCGGTTTTCATTTATAACTCTAGATTCCACCTTCATTCCACCTCGCTTCTGATAATGATTATAACCCGTTATATTGGGATCTTGAGCTGTATGCCATTCCAACAGAATGCTTACCTTTGACTTTCTTGCCCATTCTCACTTTCCTCTACCCCTTTATGGGTCATTTTATGCAGGTTCAAGAATCTCTTTTCCTGGGGTTTATATAACAGACAAAGCATTGTAGACCTCTTCTTCTCTGTTAGCATCCCAGCACAGGCGTGTTTGCCACTGCACTGAACACAGATGTTCCTTACTGCCAGCATCAGCCCCTCGTGCTGGCTGGTTATCGTCCACTGCTGCCCACTGTACACAATTTAGACTGTTAGACAAAGTGTTCTGCTAAAACACATCATTAAGGAATCCCCGCTACAGGAACCTTTTCAAATAGGATTAACTAGCACAAAACATCTGCTGCTCTCTATTCAATAAGTGTGTCAGTCTAAAGTTAGCTAATTAAATTATTTAAGTAATCTGACAACCAATGAAACACAGCGCCTTGCTCATGAAGTGTTCACACACGCACACACATTTCTTTTGCTATGATCTAGAAAAGTCCAGATTACACCAAATTGTCCAAGGAACATCTGAAAGAGGCGCCAGGATGCCAGTTCGAGTCCTGTAACACAAAGGACTATGGCCATTTACTGATGGATGGGTCCTTTTGACCCTGCACATGTCTTCCTTGTCTAGGTGAAGTGTATCTTGGCCATGTGGTTACACGACCGGTTAATGGGAAACCCAGACATCCTTCAGGAATCTGAGTGACCTTGAGGCTTTCAATTCTCTGTATTTATGGACAGAATTTAAAGAGGTCTTCTATGTGCTTAGTGTAGAATCACTTCCCTACTTTATTTTCCTCTTTGCTGTCAGAACGGCTCGCTCAGACCTATCTACTCTTTGGTGGTCCCCAGTAATCCCACTACCCACATATGAAGCTAAATCTGAAGTGCCACTCTGTGCACCAGTGCTCACGCTTTCACCGGGCTCTTTTTAACCCCTCCACTCCCAGAAGAACATCAATCATCCTGGTGCAGATTAAGGAATCGGATGCATACAGACATGTTTTGCATTCATTCATTCTGCAATGTCTCTTAAAACGGGATGAAGTGTCAAGCTTGTGACTGCCCGGGCTCAAATGGAAAGCAACACACCCACAATGTCACCCACCTGTTGGTGATGTGCAGGAGTTTCAAATAGTGTTGCTAAAAAAGATAAAACAAGACCATACTTATATGTTAGGTCAAAAATAATAGGATTGGGTAGCTCTGTAATTCCCAGCTGCAATTCCCAAGCTATCCCAAATAGATGAATGTTGCCTGGCCTGCACTTATGCTTGTTCTATGTGGGAAACTCCTGGCAGGATTAT
Organism: Ambystoma mexicanum; assembly: GCF_040938575.1. Lineage (NCBI taxonomy): Eukaryota > Metazoa > Chordata > Amphibia > Caudata > Ambystomatidae > Ambystoma > Ambystoma mexicanum. Next base: position 602,512,899 of record NC_090936.1, read on the forward strand.
AGCCCATGCTATAATGTACTTTCCCTCAAGACTCTCATGGTCTGTTGCCTGCTTTCCTCCCAGGGCAGGTTGTAGTTCTGCTTTGCTGACTGGACATAGACAAGGAGATCCCTTCATTCAAAGTGGAGTGTTCCCTTTCACATGTTACCTCTAAATATTGAGTCTCATGGTGACATAGCACATCCCTCTCAATGCTGTTGCCAAGCCTTGTCTCTCAGGTGGCCTTGACAGTCATTCCTCTTGATGGCATTTTTGGCAGGTGCCTTTCGGTCATCGTAGAGAAGTTATTCTCTGTTCTACAGTTCCACGGAGTGAGAGGTCTAGTGCACAGGCGCCTGGGCTTCATGCACATGTGTTATGAACCCAGTTGCCCAACATTTCTGCGAGACTCACCTTTGTGTTTTTTTGAGCCGTGAGCTCTTTTCGTGATCTTCACTCTGGAAACTGCAATGTTGGGTCCGTGGACATCACCGGAATGTGTCATGCTGAAGGATCTACAGGCGGCCAGAAACCACATGGACATCACCAGAATGTGTCATGCTGAAGGATTTACAGGCGGCCAGAAACCACATGGACATCACCCGAATGTGTCATGCTGAAGGATGTACAGGTGGCCAGAAACCACATGGACATCACCGGAATGTGTCATGCTGAAGGATCTACAGGCGGCCAGAAACCAAATGGACATCACCGGAATGTGTCATGCTGAATGATCTACAGGCGGCCAGAAACCACATGGACATCACCGGAATGTGTCATGCTGAAGGATCTACAGGTGGCCAGAAACCAAAATGTCAAGGTCAGAGGATTTTATTTAGATCTTAAATGTGCCAAGGCATTAGGGTGGACTACAAATGTGGTAATGGGAAACTCAAACCAAAAAGATGAGCAGATCCAACTTGCTAGGGGATCGTAGTCCATTAGTCCTTCCTCTTCTCCTTTGGGCTCCACCCAAACAAAGGCATAGGCAGTCTTTGGGGTTCACGCTGCCTGGCACTTCTTTCTTGGATCCGGCAGAGAGCAATATGTGTTGTTTGTTGGATGTGTCAGGATGTCGCTGTTGTTTGCATAATTCTCCTTCAATCTGGTCTGCTAGGCCTTTGTATCGTGGGCCAGTCCTCCCAACTCTGGTGATCTTGGATAAGAATGCTGTGGGACAAGGAATTGTCAGGCATGGTCCCTTCAATGCCATTGATAGACTCTGCCACGCCTCAGCCAGCCCTTAAGTGGTAGGCTTTCCACCAGGCCATTGCCCCTTGTCTCAGGGCACCTACTCCTCTCCTTTCTTCCTCCCCTCCAATAACGTATTCTCCTGTCTTTCCTCCTTGATGACTTGCAACATTCTGCACCTCTCCTCCTCCCCACTTAGCCTTTCTCCACTCCAATACCTTATGTATTTTCCCATGCCTCCTTGTTAGCTGCCACTACCCCCTCCATACTTTCCGTCAACTCTGGATGTATTCCGACTGTCAGCACCTTCTCTTCTGTCCACATATTTCCTTTGGCTTACGCTCCCCTCATTTCCTCCCTTTATCTCTATGATGTTACCTCTTTCCTCCCTTCTGGATGACTTTTCCCCTCCTCCACCTTCTCTCTTATTCTTATCTTCACTTTCTAGGATGTTATTTTCTAGGATGTTATTTCCTCCACCTCTCCTTGATGGGGCCTTTATTCCTCCACTTCTCTCTTCTCTTCTCTCTGCACCAATTCCTTCACCTCCTACTGCCCTGCCACCTGCTGAACTCCTCTAACTTCCTCTGCTACAGCATGAACTTCTCCAACCTCTGTCACCAACTCCTGAAGTCTTCTAACTGCCTTGATGCATCAATCTGCATTATCTTACTCTGTAAGCTTGTAACCCAATCTCCCAAACTTCCCGTTGTGAGCTATACCCTTGTATACTTTAAAAGGTCTACTCGCTGATTCAACAATTCAGGTATTAAATTCAGCTGTTCATTTGTGTTCACCAAGCATGGATCAGTTAGCACATTTTGCACCCCATTGGTCAGCTGGCTGCGATTGTTGTGCACGCTCTCCAGGCCGTTCCAGCCCATTTGCTCGCAGGCCCATTTGTTCTCCTTTTTTTTTTTACACATTTCCTTGCAAATATAGATGGTGTCGGGTTTAGGTATTTAATTATGGTGGGGGATGAAGAGGGGTCTCCCCCTGCATTTAATTGTGAGGAAATGTGTTAAAAAAAATTGCAACGAAATGGGCCCCAAGCACATTTTCTCAAGCAAACATCATAGAACCTCTGTGGCTCCTCAGACCGAATGCACATCAGAGTGGTCCACCGTTTTGGATGTCTCTTTTTGTGTGACATGGCTGTGCTTATTTCCTGATGCTCTGAGAGAGAAAGTTTGGAGAGCGCATTCTCTGTTCACGCCGCATTGATACCCATGAATGCTGCTGCTCCTTGGTCATGGGTGTTGGCGCTAGAGGGTCCTGCTAAATAACAGTTTCTTTTGACAAACTAGTTCATCTTGTTGAAGGCAGGCTGACCATGGCAACCCGGATTTTCTCACCGCGGGTGAGCTCCATGAATGGAAGATTCATAGTGGAGTTTTACTCCAGCATTTCAGTTGCCTCCCTGGGTGGCAGATTTACAGATGACATCAACACAGTATTGGGCCTTTTGGGAAATAAAGATTGTATACTAGATGGAAGATTTTCCTTCATCTTCCTGTAGCTTATTAAGAGACTCTTCATGTTTGTAAGGTGGTTTTACTATTCATTTTGGTTTCCTCACTTTGGCACTGTGGTACCATATTCCCAATCCCTGTCCCTCTCCTCACCATGAAAGATGACAAGAGCTTTAGGGTTTTTGCTACCGTGAGGGTCAGGGGTTCTCATGCTCTTGGGGTTATTAAAGGTCCTGTGGATGATACAAATCCTCAGAGTGGGTCTGGATTGGCAGATCCATTAGCTACCTCCTCCAGGACTGCATCCCAGAGCAGCTGGTGGCACCCTGGCCCCATGTTCTCCCCAGCCCCATCATCAAGCCTCCAAGCCCACTCAACTACGTGTCCGCACTGAAACACCAATCCACCTGTATGCATCTCAGCCACCCGTTGAGGAGTGATAATGCTCATCACGTGACAGCTTTCTTCCTCCACTCATTTCCATTGGGTGAGATTTGTTGGGATGCTGTTGATAGAAGCTGCGTACAAAGTGCCTATTGTGTACAGCTGAGACTGCTTCCCAGGACAGAGCCTCAGGGTTCATAACTTCTCTTGTCTACAAGAGAGAATACTCTTCTGGTTCATTTAACATTTAGTATATCACACGTCTAGTATTCCATACTACCATAAACTATGATAGCGCATATATGATATGATATGGCATTTATAACGCGCCTATACACAAGTGTTTCAAAGCGTGACGACGAGGGAGGGAGGACAGAGGGAAGACAAAGACAATAAGCTTACTAGGCCAGGTGACATTGAGATCACGCAAGTGCAGGGGGTGGTAAGTTCAGGTAGGGGGAGGGCTCAGTGCACTACATGGGATCAACAGTAAAAAATAAATAGAATAAATAAAAACAGTAGGTAAACGCGCAGCCAGCTAGTGGCAAGTGCAGGGGTAAGTGCAGACATCAAGTGCCAAGAGCTGGTGGGGACTGTAGGGATACAGAAACAGACCCCAGGTGCTGGGGTAGCCCAGGAGGCAGTGCAGGTGTGCCGCCGGTGGGGGAGGGGGCCTGGGCCTGAGATCACAGGGTAGCCAGGTGACCAGTACAGTGTCAGTCAGGAGTTCAGCAGGGGAGAAGAGGAGAGAAAGCAGAAGCCAAGAAGAAGGTCTTGAGGTGCTTCTGGAACCAGAGATGGTTTGCCTCAAGTTTCAGGGAGGCAGGGAGGCTGTTCCAGAGGGAGGCCCCAACCAAAGAAAGAGACCTACCACCAACTTGTTGCTTGGAGAAGCGACTGACCCTGAGGGAGTTGGAGACAGATGAGCGAAGAGCACAAGATGGAAGATATGTAGGAAGAGAGAGTTGGCGGTATTGAGGTTGCAGGCCCCAGAAGGAATTGTGGACAATGCAGAAGGTTTTGAACTTAATCCTCGCAGCCACTGGGAGCCAGTGCAGAGATTTCAGTCCTGGAGAGATACAATCCCTGGGCTTGAGGCCACTGACAAGTATCCCTGTCCTGTTCTGGATGAGTTGCAGAGGGTGGAGAGTAGAAGCAGGCAGATTTAGAAATAGGCCATTGCAGTAGTCCAACCTATAGAGAACCAAAGCTCTGGAGACACTGATCTTCTGGGGGAAGAAGAGGAAAGGAAGAATACCTCAGAGGGGGTGCAGCTGGTAGTGACTTCTTAGAGATGTCAGAGATGTGAGGAGAGAAGGAGAGAGTGAAGTCGAAGATGATCTTGAGGTTTTAGCCTCACAGGTGGGAGAAGGAACACGGCCAAAAGAGGCCAGCCAGAAAGAGACAGGAAAGGAGGGAGCAGATGTGCCGATGAGGAGAATCTCAGTCTTACTGGCATTAAGGCAGAGATCATTGGCTGCACACCACTCCTCTATTACGGACAGACAGTCAGAGATGAGAAAATGAGAAGAGGTGGCAGAAGAGAGCCTGAAAATTAGCTGAGTGTCGTCCGCATAGCACTGAAAGTTGGGGCAGAGAGTGGCAATGTGGTGGGCAAGAAGTGCCAGGTATTGGTTGAACAATCAGGGAGAGAGGTTAGACCCCTGCGGAACACCACACGTAGAGACAGAGATAGAGATAGAGGAGAGGAAGGACCCAAGTTAGAAGTGGGAGGGCTGATCGGAGAGGAAAGAGGTCAGCCAAGCCAGGGCCTGATCGGTGATACCCAGGTTTCATGGAGACGGTTGAGCAGGATGGCATGGTTGAAGAGAGATCAAGTAAGATGAGGACTTAACGGGTATTGTTTTCTCATAAATTTAACGCACCTGGTTTGAGTTGAGAACCATGGTTGAGAACCATGAAATAATAGTTGTACATTTAATGTGATGGGTAGGATCAGTGGTACACTTACATGATTAACTATACTCTCATATGGATATAGACATGTACCAGGTGGAAGGAACTTCTTATGACTCTGCAAATGAATGCTTTGGTGTCTTTCAGCACCTCCATTTCTTGTGTCTACACTGCAGCAAGACAGCCCCATTTATCCACATATGTTTATATGTCTCCTTGAGCGCTGTTATAAGAACATCTTGATGTGTCAGTTAAAATACTGACATTAGTTACTTATACTGTTCCTACAGAAACTATTGGGACAGTTTTGTAAATTAGACCTATACATCCATGCAAAAAACCAAAGACTTATTGCAGATTATGTACAATGTCTCCTGTTCCCATTACATATAGCAAATAATGGCATTACCCTGTCCATCTACAATGCACGTTATTTTCAAGCATTTGATTACGTTTTTTTCTCCATCCGTTTGTGAATGATAAGCGAAAGATTTGCCAAAGCTGAGACATCGAATCAAAGCCTCCACAGAGTACGATAACTGTTGCCAAACCATGAAATATTCAATGACCTTCAGAAATATTAAGGCTAGATTTGGAGCCTACATTGTCCATTTAAAGGAACACATGGCAGTTTTGGCAGAGAAAGTGCCAAAGAATCCTTTAATTGCTTGCAATTTCACAGGAAAGTCCAAATAAATAGTGTCCAATGGCATGCTACGTGTATATGCAGGCATGTGTACGTCCTTGGAGGCCTCAGGGGTTACCTCAGCTCTACTCTTATTGCACACTTTAGCACACAGTATATATCATCAGAACGTAAAGTGGGCCGAGCCATGCCAATTGAGTAATGAATATGTTTCTCTATTGCCTTGGCCACCAATCAACCACGGCACCAGGGCCTGATTTTTCTCTGTGTTTCTGTACTGCAAACTTCCAGTCGTGGCTGATATTCGGGCTATGTCGCAACACATTTGTTAAGATCATCACAGTGTAACAACCTAACAGTACCCAGGTTAAAAAAAGAGAGAAACACAAAGGGAGATCCTGCATAATTCTAGCCTCAAAACTCAGGAACAACTGCCCTTTAGGCATAAAAAGAGGACACAACCTCAAGTGCCGAGTTGTAGCTGAGGGGCTGAGGGGGGTTTAGCCCTGGGTATTTTGGTTGTAGCCCCGGATAGAAGCTCAGGGGCTACAACCAAAAGGCTATCTAGCCCCGAGTCCCGACAGTCTCGACATTAGCTTAGCCCCGGATCTTTTCCAGACCTAGCAACACCCCTGCTCCAGTGTTAGAAAATGAAATGTGAAATGCCGGCTCATCAAACAGAATATCTGATGTGGACATCTTTGCACACATGAACCGGCTAGCCCTGCTCAGCGTCTTCCTGGCTCTCACTCGTCACCCTGCTGCGCTTACTTGTAACTACTAGCACTCCCGCCTTCCAGGCCACATTAGCCACTACCTGTTAACTAAGAATCTAACTTCGTTGGTCCTACATAAGGTTACATGGCATCTCATTGTAATGTCTATACCCCAAAAGACACCAGACTTCTGTAACTGAAATCCACCTTACCAATGGCCATCTCTGATACCACTACACTTAAAAAGACTACTTGGCTGTGTAACCCCATCATGCTGTGGAATCCTCATTTATATGTCACACCTCTGTATTGTACCAAGTGCTCCAGATATGAGTACACATGTAAGTCTCATTATCAATAGGGGTGTTTTACAAGGAAATTATAATGTTTTATCTTAAAACAGAAATGTTTTTCTGATATAATATGATATGATATGGTATGGCATTTGTAACGCGCCAATACACATGTGTTCCAAGGTGCGCCGAGGCAAGGAAGGGGGAACAGAGTGTGGACAGAGACAATGATCTTACTAGGCCAAGTGACATTGAGATCATGCAAGTGTAGGGGAGGGGGGAGGGGAAAAGTGCCAGGGGAAAGGGGAGGGGCAGTGCTGTACATGGGATCAAAACAATAACAAGAAGTGCGGCCAGCAGGTGGCAGGTGCAAGGGTAAATGCAGACAGCAGGTGTACAAAAGTGCAGGTAGGGGGACTGTAGGGTTACAGATACAGACCCAAGTGCGATTGTTGCTGGGAGGCTGTGAAGGTGTGTAACTGGGCGGGCAGGGACCTGGAATCAGAGGGTAGCCAGGTGACAAGTGCAGTATCAGCCAAAAATGAACAGGGGAGAGGAAGAGAGAAGGCAGAAGCAAATACATAAAGCAAATAAATATTTTCATCTAGTTGTTCATCCACATTAAAAAGATACATTTTTACCTCTTCAGAGCGGGCAGTAATAATGGAGTTTTCTTTCTGTGGATCCATGTGAACTACTCATCCGAACATTTTCATGGAGCTGTGTGGGCGAAAGCAGAGAGATAGGTGCTGTTTCCTATTTATGATTGTATTTTTACAAATAGTATTTTTACTCCTTATTTTTCTTTTTTGGGAGTATTTGCCCATTTCTAAGGTTAAAGTGGCTTATTCACCCCTTATCTGTGGGGCTGATTGTACTTATGCTATTCTCTCCCAGGGGCTTTCAAGCAGAACTACCCATGAGTTTGCACCTTATATATGCATGATGTAATCCTTCGATCCCCTGAACACTGTCATAGCCACTACTGTATGAGACTGTGCAGTCCATTTGCTTTGAACATGGAGTGATTAATGTATTCAAAACCCATATGGCTTTCATCTGTTGAACGACTCATTCTGGCCAGAGTCAAACCAATTCCACCTTGACCATATATCTGAAAATCCAGTAGAACAGCTTCAGCTTCAGGTGTGTTTTACCCACTTTCATCACCTCTCAGTGTCTCAAATTACCCGTCTGACTTTTGCTACATAGCAGGGATTCTGGAGTTGAACATATTCCCCAGCTGCACTGATGCACTCCTTCACCCATAACTTCTCATAGTGGTTCTGTTTATATTTTTCTTGTTTAATACAGACCCTTATAAAAACATTTTCATAATCTATGCTAAATGTAGCTTGGCCGTTGGCCACTAACCATTAATGCATGAACTATGATAAATATATCTACTCTCCTCAACCACACTCTGTCAATCTAAGACACTCTTTAGTGCTATAGCGAACTATCTCTGATTACCCTTTTGGCACGCTTCACACATCCACTGGACTGAGGATGATATACTCTCTGGAAATGATGCTATACCTCATGCTCCTTTAAACATTGTCTCGTGTACCATGAACCAAGTTGCACTGTTATCAGTAATCACATTTGTTGGTGTGACTCTCCTTACCAAATATCCTAAATAAAACGGAATTGTGTTCTTTCACTTTCGCTGCAAACCCAACATCAATTCATTAGAAATAATAATTTTAAGATTGTGTTTCTATCATGCTGTGGCCCAGGAGGCACTTAAATGCTAATCCGAAAATGCACCACAATGGTGTTTATCTACACATGTACCCCGCGTTACCTAGAAAACAGAGCAGGGGTCTTTTTCTATACATATACCCCACTGTGGCTAGCAAATATGGCAAGGGGCATTATCTACACTTGTACTCCACTGTTTCATCTAGCTAATATAGCAAGGGTGTTTCTCTATACATGTACCACACTGTAGCTAGCACTAACAAATGTAACAAGGATGTTTATCTACACGTGTACCCCCCACGTGTACCCCTCTTTAACTTGCAAATATACCATGTCTGCTTATCTGTACACGTACCCCACTTCAGCTCGACAATATAGTAAGGATGTTTATATGTACATGTGCCCCACTTTAGCTAGCAAATATAGCAAGGGTAGTTCTCTATACATGACTCCATTGTAGCTAGCAAATATAGCATGGGTGTTTATCTGTACACGTATCCTACTTTAGCTAGCAAATATAGCAAAGTTGGTTATATGTACATTTACGCCACTTCAGCTAGCAAATGTAGCAATGATCTTTACCAATACATGGACCCCACTTTAACTAGCAAATATAGCACGGACGATTCTCTATATGTACCCCAATTTAGCTAGCACATGTAGCAAGGATATTTATCGATACATGTACACCAATTTAGCAAATATAGCAAGAGTGTTTAAATGTACATGAACTCCACTTCAGCTGGCGCATATAGTAAGGGTGTTTCTTTACACAACTTACTCACTTCGTCTAGTACATATAGAAAGATGCTTCTCTATATATGAAGCCCACTGCAGCAAGCAAATTAAGGAAAGGTGTTTATCTTTAGATGTACCCCACTGTATCTAGAAAATCGAGAGAGGGTGTTTATCTGTACATGAACCCCACTGTATCTAGCACATTGAGAGAGGGTGTTTATTTTTACACGTACCACACTTTAGCTAGCAAAGAAATGTATTGTTTGAAAATGGGTCGTCAACTGGTTATTTCTGGAAGGTTCCTGAATTTTACAAAAACCAACGTCCCGGAAATAAAGATATGTAGATCTATATCTCCAATCTTAGATGAACGTCTAATAAAGTATGTTTATTGGAAGCTGTGTGCATTTTAAGTGGCATTTACACAACCAGGCAGTGGAGCCATGGCACTGATTTTAAATCAGAACATAATTAATAAACAGTGACATGTAAAAAATTGGCCGTTTTTGGCAAACACATTACATTAATATTATTAGAAAACACATGATTAAAAACTCGAAGGTTGGGCTTGCAGGACCCTCGGCAGAGGTTGCAACAATGTGTTGCTTTGATGTTGATTGAAATGACTTACAATCCAGGACACTGCACATAAACAGCCTCACTCTGAAAGAGGCGGATGCAAAGGAAAATCAATGAAAATCTGTGGTTTTCCTCCTTCTACGCCTCACTGTCATGCCGGTGGTGTATGAGGCACTGGCCCACAGTGCAGGAACTCCTCATGCCCCACGGGGATCATCTTTCAGATCCCAGCACCAACATCATTCCCATGGATTGTACCTGATGTGGTGGTAGCAGGAATTATCAGGGGCAAACTATTGCCATCAACTGAGTAATGATAGCCATGTTTGGAATGAGGGCCGCCACTGCAGAACTCTACTGTGCGTAAGCACAATGGGGATCACCTCTGATGCACTGCATGTGTGTGATGAAAGCCACAGAAACATTTGTGGATCCCTGGACCCCACTCCTTTCACAACTCTCCCTTGCGTTTCTCACAGAGACATGTTTATGCTCAAGCTATGGCTTGATGATAACCAAAAAAGTTGTACTCTGCATTTATCTCAGCTCTGTGTTTTTGGTGGCAGACAAACAAGTCAAGAACAGCGCAAGAAAGAATCGGCATGTGTGTTAGGATAAAACTGAAGCGCATCAATAGTCTTGAAGAACAGCGAGTTGATCTTTTGCACTTAGCAGTGTAAGCCTGAGATTGGGGTTGATCCTCCCCATACATGACTCAAGTTGACTTTTCTCCGTCTCAACATGTTGATGGCTACTATGACTCTGAAGATGGGATCAATATCTCGTAAATAATGGAGGACATTTGATGAGGCACCTTTAACAGGTTGAAGAAAAACAAAGATGTTCCCAGTCTCACTGCGCCAAGAAATTATAATTAGTTGTTTGTGCAAAGAAAAGCCTTTATTGTTTGTGCGAAGAGAAGCCTGACACGTGTTTCAAGCTGTGTACAGCTTTTCATCAGAGGCTTAGGTTGCAGCAATAAGAACTCCACATTTAGAGTAGGACAATGCCAGATACAGTTCTCAAAATGCCTCGCAGTTGCGGAAAGCTCAATGACCGTTTGTTTCAGTCTACTCGTGTTACCATTGCACCCTTTAACAGGTTCAATTAACCGTATAGGATACTAGTCGATTGAATTTGTTCAGACAGTGTGCTTCTTGGCCCCAAAGAGCCCTCCTAAGTTGTACAGGCCTGGGACATCCATGTTATGGGCGAGGCGTAAAATCCTAATTGGGGATCCCGGTCATACGCAATAGGAAACAGTTCGATACTAACCGCACAAGAGACAAGGCTGAAGCAAAAAGGATTTTGGAAAAAGCAAATATATGGCAGATGCTTGGGACAGAAAATAATGCGACTGTATAAACTGTCTCATCCCTAAAATTAGAAGCCAATTTATCAGCCTTGTTCAGCAATTAAATTGGCATCATCAATGCTGAATTTGAACAAGCATCCCACAACCATACCATAACCCAAGAAACCTTGGTTACCACTCCTGACTGTGCTCCTTCTCCCTCATCACTGAACTCTCAGTAAAGCTGATGAAATCTCACTCGGGCCAAAGGGAGCGTGAGAGAGAAGATCAAACCATAACCCACACTCAGAGCCAAATGGAGTCTGAGAAAAGGGCAAAGCATATCCCACGCCTGGCTTTCGCAGGCATCTGCAACTCATTCTGTGAATTTGGCACAGACAAATCCCAATCCTGGCATGAAAGACCTTTTCAGTTATCACACACTCTTGAAGTTTCTAATCGAATTAATAAAAATAGAAAGGGACGTTACATAACAACTACAAAAGTACAGCAAAGGCAACTGCCTTTTCCATGACAGAGTTTGGCTTCAGACTGTCCACTGTCAGGAAGTTGACAATCCCAGACATGAGAGAAGAATCTCTAAAGGGACTGGATGCCAACCAACCAATGCCTACAATAGTCCTGGATATGTCAGCAACTTACGACAATACCTAAGCAGCCTCCAAAACCTCTTGTGAGTACAATGGGGAGCACGGAAATGGCTCACATCATTCCTACAACATCAAACGAAATAATAATGGCCTGTTTCTCTTAGCATGGCAATCAATAACCGGCCATTTTTCACAGCAATGGATGCTATCAACACAGTCTTTTCATCATGTCCATTAAACCAGTGGCCATGATTGTTGATGAACACTCTATGCTGCAATGACCAGGACAGGACAAACATCAGAAAAGGCTGCAGTGGCCGAACAGGAAGATGATTACAGGTTGAGCTAGCTGGCAGACAAGGAAGGATTCCAACTTGCTCCTTGCTAGTGTATCCTTTCGAGGGGACAAAAAGGGTAAGTGACCGGTTATAATGTAGCAGTAGGATCCTGCAAATCACGCTCAGGCTACGGACAGTCACCAGCCAACACCATAATATAACAACACCATAAACAAAAATCCAGTGCTGGATCCAGGACAACAACCTATGGGGCTCATGTTGCATGTCTCACGGATCATTAAAGAAGGAGTTAAGACAAGTCAGGCCTATAAAGACACATGCTTTAACAATCCTTGGGATTTCCATTTTGTTTTAAGGCAGAGTGGGGGCTCTGAATGGGCTAATCGAATCTGTCATGCTTCCCTTCTCCAAGTCAAAACAAAATCTGGTTTTACGCCAGCATATACTTTCCTGACGACTTTAAACTAATGGAGTCCTATGTAGTTCAATTGACATTTACACCCAATAAAAGCAGGTGGATGCCATAGGAATCCATAGTAAATGCTTCAAGCAATCGTTAATTGCGGTAGGCTTTTACACTTTTCCACAAAACATAGAGGAAAAGTAAGGTGAACATGTTTTTACACTTTACTCTCCACTACATGGTGGAAAAATTGGAAATTACACAGAGAGGACAATTGGCACTCAAGTGCAAATGGAAGTGGTCCCCTCGATGCAATTAACGATTGAAAATAAATTGACCATCTATGCCTCAAAGGGCTAAAAACTGAAATATTGCTATTTAGCACAACCAGCCAAGCAGCTTACCTTTGAACTGGCCCCTATTTAAGGAGAGCCAGATGAAGTAAGTAGACAACGAGAGAAATTTGGAATCACCTCTAACACCATGCTAACTTTCAATCCCCAGGTATAGCAATCTAACTTCTTAAGAAAAGCCATCCCTTCTTTGATCACAGACTTAAGTTGGTCTTGGAAGGAGCCTTGCTAGTTACTGTCTTGCACCACTACACTACTGTGTATGACGGCCTCTTCAAAACACGAATGAGTCAGTTCCAGATACTGCAGAATCATGCCTCTCCAATGGTCATAGGTCTGAAAAGTCACGCAACAAACATGTGATAAAATGCCGCCATTGGTTCCCAATGGACCAGGGAATAGGACTCAAACTGGAACGCATCACGCACTAAGTCAACTGGGCTAATGGTCTCAAATACCTAATACAAGTCGTAATCCACTACACCCCAAAATCTGTCTATAAAACCAGGCTCTATCATGCAAGGATATGATAGGTTATTTATAACATGCTTAATACCCAGAGGTTCCTCTGGGATCGAACGTGTGTTGCTCTGTGTTGTCTTGCTTCCAAGGCGAGCACGTTGCCCCTGAGCAATCCTCGCAAGACGAAGCATGTCGAGTGCGGTGAACCTATATCACCATCTTCCACTGAGTGTAACACTTCCCCTATTTCCCGAATAATACGAAATGGTGCGTTGCACGATGCATTAAGGAGTACGAATATAGGACTGTGGAGAATAGAGCGGTAGGCACCACAAAGCTACTAATAGTGCATAGGAAGCCTTTTCACGCAGTTGCTACAGCGACCATCGCAAGATGGATTAAGGAGATTATGCAAGCAGCAGGTGTGAATGTGAGCATGTATGGGGCTCATTCAGTGAGAGGAGCAATGGCCTTGAAAGCCCTGAGAGCAGGAGTATCATTAAGTGAGATCATGCTAGCAGCAGATTGGTCGAGTGATTATACATTTAAAGAGTTTTATTTTAAACCTACAGAGAGTCTTGCAGGAACGGTGTTGGGAAAGCTTTGAACAAGCATGATGCTCGCCTCCAGTCTTGTCATAGAATGAAGATTACCCCTGCTAGCTGCGCAGGGAGTATTAATTCTATTAAAGACTAGGAGGCGAGCATTAAATTCCCTCCCGAGTATTGTACTGTCTAAAATTGTATTGTATGCATGCTAGAAAGTACACTACATAGACACAACCCTAAAATCTCCTATTGTATTGTCTAATAGGGGAAGATCAGAAGAATAACTGAAGGCAGACCAGTAGCAGAGTACTTCAGGAGCCCAGATGTTCACCGGCAGTTTAGTTACCAAGTTCAAGAAAGACTTTGCACCGTTAGCGAGGATCAGTTATGGAAGTTGAGGAGTTGACAGAGCGAGTAAAAGCAGAGGAGGAGTCCAAGCACAGGAAGTGGATTGTGACTGGTTGAGAGGGCATGGACTACAGAGACTCATGGATTTTGTAGTGATTAAAGGGAAGAGTTCTGTTGAACACTTTGCAAAGTTTATATAAGTTTGTTGAACTGCTGAAGAGTAGTAAATAAATGAAGTTGAAGCATAAGTATTCTGAGTATTCTGGTCCGGTATATTACTGGCACCGTTGTTACCGGACTGGCATACTTATAATGAAGCCCAGTGACTGACACTTAGGGCGCTCCCAACTCACTCAATGTAACGTGTCACTTTACATTGTGCGAGCTGGCGGCGCCCTTTATTTGCGGCGCTCCTGTGTGATCGCAACACTTGATCACCCCTTGAGCCGGCTCTGATTGTGCACCCAGCCAGCTGCTCGTGTCCGGCCTTTGCAATCAGTAGGGCTGGCGCTTGATCATTATTGGCAGCGCACAAAGTCTTCAGTTAAACATTGGAGGCAGAGTGACCCTTTCAATCCTTCACTCTTTGGAGTGTACAAGACAGGCTTAGTGCTTAATGCTTTCATAGAGCCCTATTCAGGGAAATGGAAAGTAATGCCATGTGGCAGTCGGGAGTGGACGGCGCAACCCAGTGCCTTGGGACTTTTCACTCAAACTGTTTTTCTGACTAATTGGACTGGACAGAACCTCAACAACTGAAGGACCTGGGCCAAGACTGGAGCTCTGCGCCCTTAGGGACCTACCCTCAACGGTTAATGCCTATACTGAGGCCTGGCCGCAGGCAGGGCGCCAGACACCAAGTTCTGCACTTATTGCAGAAGAGCTACAAAAGCTTGGCAGCCATCTTTAAAACTAAGGAATCATAACAATATCAATGTTGTGATAACAAGTATAAAAAAACTTGGAGTGTGCAATAGCAAAGACTCATTCCACATAAAAATCTACACAGCCACCAGAGCTGCCACATATACACTGATGATGCCAGGCAGACACTCGGGTAAATGCGAGCTCAACCTCTGATAACATTGTTACAAAACTCAGTATTTGCAATGATCTATTTTTGCTGCTTGTCCACAAAAGACAATTTTGCTTTCACTAACTTGAATCGCATTGTTTTAGAATTGATAAAGTTTCCCAGTGTTTTGACCATTTGATGTACCCCGTTAAAGGAAAAAAGAATACAATCTTTTTTTTTAATGAAGCTTGTAAAATCAAAATCTACAAGCACCATCGTTTTGAAGCAGACTTTGTAAACCATGCAGACTACGGATATGTTCTAAAATCACAAACACGTTTCATCCTCTATGGAGTTCGCTGGTAAATTGCAGTTAGTTTATTGTACTGACTGAACATCAACTCAAGGCTTCAGTGATACAGTAAGTAAACATGGGGAAACTACAGTATTCAGGACACATTGCACCATATCACCCCACCCCCTGTCTCCACTGTCCCCAAGGCCCCGCCCAGTGCAAATCCCACATCAGCATGCAGCCTGTGGGCAATTCCTCAACCTCAGTGACTCTTTCCCTCTCCATTATTCCCTCTGGTCCGACACACTCAGCCGGACACACCTTGGATGCTCTCATCTCTTCAGACATCCCTATCTCCAACCCTCTCATTACTCCTCTCTCCTGGTCTGATTATGCTCTTCTGTTCTCTCACCTGGACCTCCTCGGTCCCCCGGCTAAGCCCCTGCCCGCACTGCCAGCCTCCTTCTCCATCTTTCTACCTATGAAGCGAGTGTCAGTTGCTGCTTTTGCCACCACCTTCACTCCCCCTCCTACTCCTGCCACTGACCCTCACTCCGACACAGCACTTACTAACCTTCAACTCTCCATCTCTAACACTCTGGACATCCTTGCCCCTGTCATGAGGATCCGCATGAAACCTGCCTCCAAGTGAAACTCCTCGTATGACTCCATCCTGGCCTCTCTGAAACGCAAGTGCAGAATGGCTGAGCGGAAGTGGCAGGCTTCAAGCACATCCTCTGACAAACTGGCCTGCCGCTTGCTCCAAAGGCAATACAGACTCTCTATCTGCTCAAAGAAGAGGGCCTATATTCAAGCCTACATCTCTGCGGCCACAAACAACACGGCTGACTTTTTCAAAATCTGCAAGGAACTTGCCAACCCTTGCACTTCTCTAGCCTCTCACTTAATTTCTAAAACTCAGGACATCTTGTCCTGACTCTCCTCTACTCCTCACCCTTCTCCCTCACCCGTTCTCAGGCCTCACTCTGCCCCCACTCACCTCCTCCCCTACTCTCCTCTTTTTCTCCCATAACACCTGATGAGGTTTCTAGACAAGCCCGCTCTCTGAAAGTCTCATCCAAACAGGTGCACCCCTGCTCCTCCAGAACTATCAAGGACAACATTGTCTCCCTTGCTCTAGCCTTGGTCGATTTCTGCAATCACTCCTTTTCCACTGGATCCTTCCCCTCACTCCTCAAGCACTCCCTTGGGCACTCTCTCCTCAAAAGGCCTTCTGCCGGCCCTTCCTGTCCGGCAGACCACTGCCCTATCTCCATTAACCCCTTCCTGGGCAAACTCTTGGAGAAGCTGGCCATCTCCCAGCTTATCCACCACACTGAATCTGCTGGTTGTGTACACGACCACCAGTCTGACTTCAGAGCTGCCAGAGGCACGGAAACTGCTCTCCTGAACACCCTTGAAGACTTGCTCTCTAATCTTGATTCCAGCTTTCCTTCCGTTCTCATCCTTCTTGACCTTTCCTCCGCCTTTGATACGGTCAATCATGCCACCCTGATAAATCGGCTCTGTCATACCCTTGGCATCATGGACCAGGCTCTGGACTGGTTGACCTACTTCCTCTCGGACTGACCTTCCCAGTTTCAACTGGACCCTTTTCTCTCCACCATCTCACTCTCCACCTGCAGAGGCCCTCAGGGCTCTATACTCTTGGCTTCTCAACATCTACCTGGCCCCTCTAGCCCATTTGATCTCCACCTTCTCTCCTAACTTCCAGTGTTATGCAGATGACATGCAGCTCTCCTTCAAGCTTCCCTCCTCTGCGTCCTCCTCTTCCTCTGCCATTCCTGACTGCCTGTCTGCTGTTCAGGCATGGTGCACTACTAACAATCTCTGCCTTAATGCCAGTAAGAGAGGGATGCTTCTCATTGGGACCCCTGCTTCCTGTTTCCCTCCCACACTTTGGCCGGCCTCCATGGGCCCCCTTCCCTCACCCTCCTGTGAGGCAAAAAATCTTGGTGTCATCTTTTACTCCTCTCTCTCCTTCTCTCCTCACTTCACGGACCTCGCCAAGAAGGTCCACTTTCAGCTGCACCTCCTTAGAGGCATTCTCTCTTTCCTCACCTTCCCCCAGAAACTCAAATTTTCTAGAGCTCTGGTTCTCTCCAGGCTGGACTACTTCAACAGCCTCTTGCTCAGTCTTCCGAACTCCTCCTTTCTCCCCTTTAACTTATTCAGAACAGAACTGCAAGACTTATCCTTGGCCTGAAGATCAGGAACCACATCTCTCCAGTCCTAACATCTCACCACTGGCTCAGAGTTGCTGAGAGGATCAAGTTCAAGAGCCTCTTAAAAAACAAGTTGGGCATAAAGCGCTGTGTCTTGTTGGTTTGGGGTAAAACCTAACGGTAGTTGTGAAATAATTTGATGGAGATGGGTGTACACCCCAGGTCCCATGGTGCATTGCAGAAGTGAGGCTTTTCAGAAATGGAGATCTGCCTTTTTCCCCCTCGATGCGTGCAAATCCCACAGTAGTTTCAAAGGAAGCCAAAAAATAAAAGTGCTCAAAAAGAGATTTTGAGTGCGGAAAAGTGTGATTTCAGATTTGGGTAGAGATGGGGATGGGGGAAGAGGACCAACCACAGGTGTAGTTGAAGAGTTTGGGGTGGGCTGGGGAGCACAAATGTGGCAGAAAGTTTTTACAGGGGTATCCCGTGGGATTCCCATTTGAACCCTGGGGTATTCACAAGTGGATCTCACAGGCTATGGCCAGCAGGATCCAGTTACTTACTAGGCAGGGAGATGTGACCTATGGCTGAAGGCCATGACCAATGGCCCTTGATCTTTCATAATAATTGGTGCTACAAGGACAGCGACTACAGCCAAAGGCTGTGGTGGTCAGGTGATCTGGCTACTTATTAGGCATGGAAATGTGGGCCTCTGACCTTTAAAATCATTTGTGCTAGGAGGACACTGGCTATAACTGAAGGCCATGGCACTGACCATGGCTGAAATCTGTGGCCGATTGGCTTTGACATTGGTCCTAGCCATGGGCCACAGTCTTTTTGCATCATTGTTGCGTGGAGAGTGAATACAGGCGAAGGATGTAGCAACTGGTGTCTGCTTACTTACTAGGCAGGGGATGTTGGCCATGGTCACACTCAGCATTCACTCACTCATTCACATTCACAGGCACATCCATACACTCACATGTACACACACACACACACACACACATTAATAATCAAAATTCATCAACAAAAATGCTTACCTGCATGCATCGGGGTCCAGACTCTGCTCCGCTGCCTCCCCTGCAGCTTGAGCAGGAGCCAGGAAGCACACAGAGCTATTTCTGGTTCTTGCACATGTGTGCCGGAGCTTCAGCTCTTCTGACATGGCATCTGATTCATTTGTATGTGCAGGGAGGCACAGGGGTGTCCACGAAAAAATACAGCCATGCAGTTCCCCAGCCTGCATCCCTAATGAGCCATATTTGGCAGGGGAAGCAAAACACCCCTGCCCTTGCATTGTCCTTTGGTCATGCGTGCTGGAACACAGAACTGTCAAAGGGAAGCATGTTTCCCTTTGACAGTTCAGGCCAGCCCAGGAGCACTCCCTCAGCTGCAGCAAACAGCAAAGGGAGCACTCACTGTTTCCACTGGGCTGGTGCAGCTCATCCATGCTGGGCGATGGATCAGGCGGGTCACTGCCCCCACACCCTTTATGGTTCTTGCTCTTACTAGTAGCAAGTGGACATTTGGCAATATTAGAGACTATGGGCCTCATTCCGAGGTTGGAGGTAAAAAAAACTTTGAATGAAGAGCGGTAGAAAGTAGGCCATGAAATACTCGAAGGGACATGAATAAGAAAGAGTCTAAAATTACATCTATTCTTTTAACCGACGTTTGTGGTTTGCTTGTATGACAAAAAAGGAAGAACTCTGGGTAAACCTCAAATGTTTTCCGGAGGGATGAAGGTGAACTGACCAACCAAATATCTGTCTTCTCTTTATTCAGACAGACCCAATTCTCGGGCATCCAGTGCTCCATGCCTTGGAAAACGAATTGTATTTTAGTCTGATTCGATTGGCGATCTCCATTAAGGTTGAAGACTATTTGCATGGCATCCACATACATTTTTGAAATTCCAATCCTATATTCAGTCAATAAAACAGTAGACATGCAGGCTCTGTGAGGCACTCCATACTTAACTATTTCTGTAGCGGAGACAGAGTCACCCACTTTATTTCTGGATGATCTGTTGCTCAGAAAAGATGATAGACACAGAATGCATTTCCCAGAATCCCTAAATATCTCCAGAAAGCAGCAATGAAGTAGAAAGGAATGATGCAAGGTATCAAAAGTCACTGAAAAATCTAAAGACCAGGGTGTCCTTGATATATAATACGTAAACGAGAATCCTTAACATCAAAAAGAGCCAGATCCAACACCTACCAATACCCGCTTGCTGCTCTGACTAACATTTATCACTTTGTCAAAATGTTGTTACCCTTCTGTTGTTATTTATGTGTAAGGTGTATCTTCCTATGGTGCCCCAAGAGGAGGGGAAGCAGTAACCTGTAGGAGTCCTGAGCCAGGGATAACACACCTTACTGCACACTTGTGCGAATGAGAACCCAGGGGGCAATGGTGGATGGACCCTCATATGAGGACCTATAGCAGATCCCTGAATGTGCAGAAGGCCCCAAGGGGGTGGGGAGGTTAGGCCTTTCCATTATGGACAGCCCAGCCCTGGTGGCTAGCTGTCCTTTGGTCGAACCAGGTTAAATAAACAGTCACAGCCTCATGTCATTCGGTAAGAGTATAATTCTGTATTTATATAACAGTATACAGAAAAACAAATCATCTCCTCGGTATGTCCGAGTAACATGAAATTTACATTTCCACTAATTCAAGCGCTACATAAACATTTAGAAGTCCTGCTTACATTTCCTCCAATAGTTACAAAACACTTTAACCCCAGTGGGGTCACTTGGGGGACAAGACCATTCAAAGTTGATAAACAAGTAAATAAATATTGTGGTGGGATAAATGGGGAGCAATACCATTCACATTTGATAAATAAATACCTGTTTTCCCTTCATTGGTAGCACCTGCGAACATGATCCTTCACATTTGATAAATAACTACTTATTTCACCTCAGGGGGAGCACTTGTGAGCAAGATCATTCACGTTTCATAAATACATTCTTCCTTCTTTGTTTTTCACCCCCCCCCCCCCACCGGGCAGCTGCAGGATACCACATTATGGCCAACAAACAGCGCAGACACCAAAGACACAGTACCCCGATGTACTGAGGGAAAAAGATCCCTAATGAGATCAACACAGTTCTCCAGGCAGGTAATGGCCGTTGCAGTAGTCGCTGCTACAGCAACCGTGCAGAGTGTAACCCCGGCTTAGGTGCTCAGCTGGGTTTCATTTTAGTAGGAAGTACCGGTGGAGTGCCTTGGTACTCGCTCTTTCCTGACAAGAAACACCACGCTAATTTCAACTCCCCAACTAGCGGGGAACGAAGTGGGGCCTAATGAGGCACCCCTACCTATGAGGGTCTCTCTCTTTCCCCCTCTCTACCTTGGTGGCTTACTGCCTCCGACACCTCCTCTCTTTGAGTGCGTGCCCAATGGCCAAATAGCAAACGAGAACAACCAACGGCAGTGTCATATACACTAAACCCACTACCAGAACACTGTGGCTCTATGAGGCTGGTTAATCCGCGGATGGTCGAATCAGTGAGTCCCCACGGAATCCCCCTTCTCTGACTCTGCTTACTTGCGCACGCCGCTGGCGGAAATAGGAGCAACCAACCAGGCTAACACATTTTCCAATAGACTCCCCAGCGTTTTCTTTCTCACGCTGCAAATAGAAATGACAGTACAGCCTTGGCCATAAGTGGCCCAACAATATACTTTTCTCCTTCAACAGTACCGCACAATGCGGCCTGCTCTGTAAACCTTTCCACTCCTACCTCAAGTCATGGAGAGGGGAAAGACAATTTGTGTCAGCTACCGACTGTCCCTCACGAAAGGCACGCACACAAAGGCACTAACAGCCTGCGTTGGGCTGCCTCCCTCACAAGTCTACCCGCTACCTCAATCCTGGAGATGGGAGAGCGAGAGCCAACCCGGTCAAACGGCCCACAGCGGAACTCTCCACCTTGGAGGGCCTGGCCGCCCTGCGTGTTCCTGAAGAGAAGCCCCCCTTTGTGCTCCTTGACACGGCTATATAATATCCCTGGTCCTGTCCACCTGTCACACAGACGCAGGGAACCGGTGACAGGATTTTTCTTGAATTCACCTCAGCCACGCTCCCATTCCCCCCTGCGGACAGGCCATACCAAGTCCCCCTGGATCTCAGGAAGGAGCATAATCACAGTCATAAAAATAGGACTGAGCAACATGAACGTAAGCACACCATCCATACACAACAATGAAACTCCCACGCAGGAATGTGGGGGTTTACACTTGGAACAAACATTAAGAATTGGTTACTAACGGAAATGTTCCTGCAAGTGAAACATATCCTAAACACTACAATGTGGATACTACCTTACAATGTAGAGCTATCACAACAAAAAAGAAGCCCTTTGTCACAATAGTGTAAAACACAATGATGCGTTAGTTTTCATAATTGTGCTTTTATGTAATCTGTTCTTAAGGATTGTAATACCACATATCCAGTCTCTAGTCTATAGTCTATTTTCTAACCAAATTCCAAGTCCTGGTTGCTTATGCAGCCTCAAGAGCATAAATCCCTCAAAATATAATTCCAGGATGCAACCTACTAAAAACGGGAAACCATTAAAACATGCCAACATGAAATTTCGAAATGGTGTCCAGTGATAAAGTCGCCTAGGAAATGGCTGCCAGGGAGCAACATTTCCCCAAAAAATGCACCTTCAATAAAATCACTTTCCCCGAATATTCTAGGGTTGAAGTTCCTAATATAAAATTATACCCCTCCTGGTATATTTGAGGAAAGTATTTTAGGGGTCAGTAAAACAAAGGCTTTATGACAATTTTTTCTGGGTAACATTATCTCATGGAACCTTCAAAAGACAAGCAAATATTTATAATTCCAAGCCATGCTTCCAGATGTAGATTCAAATCGAACAAAACACGCCAAAAACAATTTCAGGACGCAACCTATCAAAACGGGAAATTATTAAATGATCCTAACAGGCTCCCCCAAAAAAAGCGAATCCTTTGTGAAAGTGTGTCAATTGCCCTCGGTTCTTTGAGTGCTCGCTGTGGCTCTGGTGTGAGGGGATTAGCCATAGACTATATGCAAATCATGTAAGGAGAGAATCTTGCTGGCCAGCCGAACCCACCCCTTAGCCTCATGCCGTGTGAAAAACGGCACTCGCCAGTAAATTGCGCGGTGTCTCCGGTGTCTTCAGAGGCTCGTGCCTTGTCTTGGGAAAAAGAGATCAGCAATCCAGGTACTTGGCTATTTGAACCTCTGCCGATAAAAAGCTGATAACACAGTCAGGTATTGAGGCTTAACTCCTACCTGGTTGTATTGCAAACAAACTAATGAAAGACCAACTAGTCAAGGTGGGGTGGAGGAGAATGGGGGGGAGTTGCACTCTGGCAACCCCTGAAGCTGATTGCAAATGCAAATGGTGGGTGAGGGAGGCATGCCCAAAGTAGAAAAGCTCATATACATACTCATATATATTATGACGGTGATAAAGGCAAGAGAACTGAACCTATATAGAAGGAATGTAATGTTGCCATACTGTAACATTAAATGTGAGCAGCATTAAGTGTTGAACTTGGACAAAATGTCGACCTCACACCTAACCAGAGAAAACCTGGAAGAAGATCAAGATAAGGTCATGGCTGTTACTACAGCTCACATGTGACCCACATGTTACCATCTAAATGGAAAATGACAGCACACTTTACACGGTCTAACAAATCGGTAAAAATACGTGAAAAACAGTCTTTCTGGATATGCTGTGTTTAGGCTCTACATTAAATCAGGCAATAAAAAGCATTGTTACCAGAGGAATGTTATCAGCCGGCAAGACTGAAAATACGGGTCTTGAAAAAATCTCGACTGGCATTTGACCTGCCCAGCAGTACTCATAATAATACATCTACTCCCAAGTCTGTGATTCTATTGATTGGTTGGAACGGCACTGTTTAGAAGAGGGACCCACCCAATACAACTCAATGGGCCTCATTACCAGTCCGGCGGCAGGCTGCCGCTGGACTTGCAAGATTTTTCGGTGCCTGACTTGCCAGATTTACTGGACCATTACAGCCCGGCGGTCCTGGAAGGCAGGCTCCAGAAAAGGTAAATCCCCATTCCCATTTGTGTCCCATAGGACTCAATGGGAATGGGGATGAGGGAAGCACCGGCACCATTAATAACGATGTTGGTGCTTCCCGGAATGTCTGCGAGCGGGTGCCGTCCCTCCCGCCAAGTCTGACCCTGCGGGAGGGACGGCACCCGCCCGCAGACACGGAGTGTGCCGGTCTGGTAACAGTGGTGCGAGTAGGCTCACTGGCACCAGTTTTATTGGACCGGCATACTCATAATGATATGTGTCTAATTTATTCATTTCACAGTACAGGTCTCAGACCTTATATGATGAAGATCTTTATTAGGGAACAGGCTCAGCTATGAGATCATAGTCCCCACGCCAGCCTCATCTAGCTGCAAAATCAGACAAACTTGGAAAAGGATTGGCTTAAAACAAAACAATCAACAAGGTAGTTTTTCTGACTTAAGACACCAGAGCTAATGATCTCACAGATCTACTGCTCAGGAGTCAATTTTCAGTTATTTATTTATGTATTTATTTGTATAGCGCCCCAAACCCGTGGGCATGAATTCTAGAGATGTTCTGCGACCCATTTATTTAAGAAATTCTAATTTTGTTTGACCATCTATAGCAGTAGTCTTCAAACGTGTTTGGCCTGGACCCCCCTTGAGCAAAATGTGGGCAGGCCGTGCCCCCCAAAAATGTCAAATGGACAGTAAGTCCAAATGGCTATGAACTATTGTGTGCCATCACTCCACCCTACTCCCAGTATAGGGCCTGGGCTGCCCCACCTGCTCCCATCACAGTCTCTGGACTCACTCATCCCACTCCAAGCCCAGTCTATGCGCTCTCCCCACTCCACTACAGACCCTGGGCCCTCCCAACCTTACTCCCAACCCTACTCCCAACCCTATGCATCCTTGGGCCCCAGAGCCCCCACAGCCAATCAGCCCAGCTCCTGTCTATCCTCATCATTTCCTTTGGTACTCCCTCTGCCCTGGAGGTTTGCACTTACTCCTAACGTGGCTCCTGGCTATGTAACACTTAACAACCCTAGCACTTCATCTGTGGCTCACCCATGAGCTTGGACTGCCAGGCACTTACTCCCTCTACCCTCTTCCTTGCTGCACTTGCACGTTCTGAATACTCACAAGCATAGTGGGTTCGTCCTTTCATCCGTTTCCCCCACTGTTCTTATTAAAAATTGTGTTTTGTATTGTATTTCGTTCCCTTGTTCCCTCCCCTCGCCCTGTGGGTGCTTTGAAACAGCATTTTACTTGCTGTATAAGCACCTAACAAGCAAACAATAAATAAAAAAATAAAATAATGTCCCTGGGCTCGCCCCACCCTGCTCCCACCACTATGCCATGGCTCCACCCCATTCTGCTCCCACCACAGTCCCTGGGCTCACCCCACCCCGCTCCCAGAAAAGTCCCAGAGCCAGTGGCGGCTGGTGAATTGTTTCGGTGGAGTGGCATAAATATTTCTCTCAGATATGCCATAGCGACTGATCGAGGTGAGGGAGCCCGAGCCAATCAAGAGGTGTTCGCCTGGGTTTCTCCCCCAGGATTTCTTTTCAAATAATGGGTTAAAATTTTGCATTTTAGAGCATACTTACCAAAAACATTGGGTAAAAAACCAAAACAGTTTGCAGTTGGTACTGGGGGGCTGAGGGGGCAGGCATGGTATTTTGTTTGAATGTATCCTGCGTCTATGGGGCATCATGCCACCACAAATATATTGAGAGATTTCTTTTATACGCAGGTACAGATACACGCCACTGCTATTCACACGGTCCATTTTTTCCACCTATGCCAGTCGCCCCTGGTCCATCAGTACCAGTCCTGGATCACTAAGAGTCAAGGTGAATCTGCTTAATTCTCTTTGAGCATAGTACTGTAAGCTCCACACCTCTGCACTGGGAGCTTAGAATGTAATGACACTCCCTCTCCTTTACATTTTTCACAGAACTGCTTAAACAGAATTGCCGTCATTAAGCCTGCAGGTCCAACAGCTATAGCACGCTGCATGAATTTCTGCCTTGCCGTGCAAGCCCACAGAGCACGTGTTTTGTTTTCCCACTCCGGACTGATTACAGCTGGTAACTTGAATTTAGTACTTAGTCCCTTCATGCTGAGTTACTACTAGCATCTCTTTCGAGGTCCACTCATAACATTTTTTCTTTACATTTGATACAGGGTCTATAAATAGGATGCCCTGAGGAAGGCGGTTGAACATTTCTACATTACCCGCCGAAACGTGAACACATAAAGGGAACCACCAATGACAAATTTGATTTGTACGCTAGTTCCCTACTCGTGGTTGACATTGACCATTTCACGTAGGCAAGACAAAGATATCTTGTACTTCTTTGACCCAGATACTAGACTCCACATATCACAAAACCAGGAGGACAGCTTAGGAACTCCCGGAATAATTACAAAGGACTTTTGACTTTGGTTGTGTATGCAGTCTAGGCTAAATTTGAAATATTTAGTGTGTTTTTTTCTTCTCTTTTGAAACAGTAAGTCGTAAAGTGAATTCATAACTGACATGACAATTGAAACTTTGATTTAGGCATTAGAAGCTGTATGAAATTTTCGTCTACACTTTAACTGAATTGTTTTTCAAAAACTGCACATGTTATTGAGAATAATAATTGTTGTACTGTATGTTCCTCTTGATTTCTTTTCTTTTCAGCCAGAACATTATTGATTTCTTTTATTTACACAAACTATTAAAAATATATTTGTATGTTTGCTTTGAGCCCTTTCTCCTTTATATGATCAAGGCCATACATGTAAAAGAATTGTGAGTGGTTCTCCCAAGTTTCTTTGTCCTCCAATTGCCTCAAACTAGAAGTCAGGACAAGGAAGGAATAAGATTGTGCATCCACAAACAAGTGGAGCATAACAACCCAGTCATTTATTTTTTAACTTTGAAAAAATGGATAGGGGCACACCTTTGTTTGATACCCTGGGTCTCATAGCACCTAACACACACACGCAATGAAAGTGATTATATGTGTATGCAATGCGCTTGGCAGCCCAGGGGCAAAGCATGGTATTTTTTACTGGACATCTATAATGGGTAAATACCATCCCTGTCCCCTGGATGGTATCCGGTAATATTGTCCCCATATATATGGTTGCCATGCATAATGTCTCTGGGAAAAGGTTTTGGTGACAATATATATGATGACCATATATATGGGGTTAAGGGGAGCAGGGGTTGCGGGGGTGTCCCCCACTCCCCTTGAAACATTTCAATGTGATAATGTCCCTGCAAAAAACGGCAATTTATTTGCCACTTTTTTGAAGGGTGACATTTTTGCAGGGAAATTATCCCATGGAACCCCGTGGGCTCCACAGCGCCTCAGAAGGAGAGCTGATGTTGGCATGTGGGTAGGGGGATGGTGCAACAAAGGGATTTTTAAAATGTTTTTGTTGTACACCCCCCACTCACCAAAATCAGCTCCACGAACCAACACAAACACACACACATTCACACAGCATTCACACAGCACCCATCCTCATACACTCACGCATAACACAAGTATAATTGCTTCCATACACATAAATAAATAGAACATAAATGGACATAAACATACATTCTGGCCCGGTCCTGAAGTTTCCGCCCCAAGCGCTCCAGCTCCTGCATCATGAACAGGAATCAGGAAGCAGGAGCTTCCTGGTTCCTGCTTGCACAGGCCTGAGTGTGGGTGTTGAAATGCCCTGCTCCAGCGTGCTCTGTCTGTATGTGCGAGAAGGCGCAGGAGCTCCTCCTCGCACATACAGACATGGAGTACCCCAGCCAGCATTTCCAATGAGCTATGCAAGGCTGTCGAAGCAAAGCGCCCCAAGCCTTGCATGGCTCACTGAGCATGTGCGGCTGGGGAACTGAACTGCCAAGAGGAAACAGTATTTCCCTTTGGCAGTTCAGCCAGTCCAGTCGCACTCCTTAAGCTTGAAAAAGCAGCAGAGGGAGCGCTCAGTGTTTCACTGGGATAGCTCCTCAGCTTCTCCATAATGTGTGAGGGGCCTACTTGCTCAACCCCCCCTCAACCATTATGGACGAGCCGCACCTGCCCAGGGCTGCCCCCTGCCCAGCTTTTTCTTTTCTTCTTTTTAAAAAAGAATATTTGTATTTAAAATTTCCACCTGGGGATGTGCGCCTCCCCGGGAATGTGGCTCCTCTGCCCCCTCGAGGGGGTGGAGGGTGCGCCCCACATTTTGAAGACCTCTGATCTAGAGTGAAAATGTATGACAAGATTTTGAAGAAACAATTTGTCATGCTGCTCTATTAGGCAACCTATTTGTAGGTCTACTGATTAGGGTTAAAAGTCACTATGCTCTAAATAAAGTGTCATTTAAAGCCATCTCAAATAATCTATCATGCGGGGAAGTGACATTCTCTGCTTGTGGTGTGAGCACTAAATTACTCATATAAAATATATATGATACCCCATGCACACGAATGACCAAGTATCTCAATACAACTCTAATGAATCTAGTAAGTAGTTTCAAGTTAAGAAATCCAACACAGTCAATCATAATTGCTGGGGACATTATTGGATGATTCCAAAGAGGAAGACGAGAATAGGGACCATCTTTACGAGATCTGGAGGTTGGATAAGGTAAACTACCAATGTGCTTAAGAAAATTAGACATCCAAAAATGGATGCAAGCCATAGTATTTTCAGAAATGCTAATGTATAATTGTTAGGAAAGATTTCGTAATTGTAAGTAATTTTCCTTCCATGTGGCAACCCCTAAACTTTTTGCTGTTGTTTTCACCTTGTTCTTGACTTTGCCAGAGAAGTGCAGCCTTCTGCCGCACTCCTCTGGGCTTTCGCTCCTTTCTTACGGGGAAACTGACATGCCCTTAAGACAGTCAGTACCGGGGAACGCTGTTTCCCGTAGTTTCTTCTATCATGTTGCGGCTTTCGCGCAACATGACACAAGAGGGCACTGTAAGCTAAGTTACAGCTCTCTTGGGTCTCTAGCCTTCTACAGGCCCTAGATACTCTTTTAGGATGGTATTTGATCGGTGCAAGTCATTCAGGGACTCGAATGGTGGCAGCGATCGTTTTGTTTATTTTGAGCTCCTTTTGGCGTTCTGAGCACGTTTTTCGCACTGAACCCAAAATGGTGGCCTGGCTCCCAAAATGGCCAGACCACGAGGCTCCTTTGTCCTGTCCACTGACCGTCTTGCTCCCTTCACCTTCCCCAGGTCGAGCGACCCGGGGCCTTCCTTATTTGGGCATGTACTTTCCCGCGAAACGTGGTTGCTTTCGCAGGCTTCTACATGTCGTTTGTGTGCCTCCAGGGTGTGGGCTGGGATGTCTGGTCCCAATACACATCCTGGGTGCCAGAGAGTCTAGGGTGGTGTGAATGCCTGGGACCACCGTGGTCCGTGATTGGTCCACGTATGGTATGTGTGTTGATGAGCGGATCTCCCATTGGCTCCCCTCCGTTTTGGCGCGAAGGGAACCGTGGATAAGAGGGGGCTGGAAACACCACTACCATGTCGATCTCCTGAGTTCTCACGAACGAAGGAATACAGGAGCCAAGTATCCTGCAACCAAGAGGCTGGACCGAGGAATCGCTGGTGACCCGCTGAAGGAATCCTCCTTTGCACTGCTGTCGTCCTGTGAAACCCTTTCCTCCTTGGATCGAACCAGAAGGCCTGTACTGGTGCTTCGACCTTTGGAATAGCAGGAACAGCTATTCCCGGCGACTTCATCATCTCCTGCCAAGTAAGCCTTCGGAAGTGTCTCTGGGCCATCCAGTTGACTGACCAGCTTACAAGGGAGTCCTGCTCTGTAACTGCCGCCAGGTTGTGTTGTATTTCGAGTCCTTGTCACTCTCCCACGCTTCGTACGCTTGGCGTCCCCAGGTCTGAAGGGAGGAGTGTACATTTGGCTTGAATACACACGGCCGCTCCGTTGTCCTGCTGCGGCAACAAACTGTGCTGGTTTCGTCGATTGGGACGTCTTTTTGCTCTACACGACTACGAGGCGTTCCCTGCTCTTCTGAACCTGCCAGCTGCGGAAACTAACGTGGAGAAGCCTGGGTCTGCTTGCTTCGGGGACCGGTGAGTAGTTTAGCTAGGATCTGGTCGCCCTCCTGCAGTATCCCATTGCTTTTCCCTGCTGTGTAAAAACAGCACCCTTTTGGCCGTACTCGCGCTCTGCTTCTGCCCGCTGTGGAGGCTGCGCTTGAGTTGCGGAACCTGTTCTCCTTCTGCTGTGCACTAACCCGAACTGCCTGACTTCCTCCGAAGAGCTTCCCCTTTTGCCCGTTGGCACCGGCGTGGCAGGTACTTTGAGCACAAGGCTCCACTCTTCGCAGGGCTCGGACTTCCATCTAGTTAGGTGCCTCTGAAGGCGAACTGAGTCTAAAGCGTTATCGCACTGCCTGTTTTCCTTTCCTTTCAGGTGGACTACATATTTCGTGCTTTAAACGCTTGCGACTGTGTATTTGTATATATATTGTGTTGATATGGTATGTGTTGGTTTAATATTGTGATATTGTGATTTTCTCGCTACGGTCATTATTTTAAAGGCCTTAAAATAAATGTGTATCTATTTTTGATATAACAACTGTTTGGAGTAGTTTGTCAGCGCTCTTGCTTTGTGTGCTCACTGCGGGCTTTCAGTCACCCTCACCCCTCTTGAGACCTAGTCTTGACCGCCGCGATCGCTACCTTGATTGGTCTGGCTTGTCCAGAGGTTACCCTGTTCCAAGTAATTAGGTTGGCCTTCTGAACTTCTGCGCCACCAGGACAGAGTTCAGAAATCCGTCTTAACAATAATGGAAGAACATCTGGTGATGTTCCTGTAATTATACCTGCATAACATCTAAATCAATGGCTATTTTTGACTCTATACTTGTGTTAGCTCAGGATGTGCATTGTACCAAAGACGTATTGGTTCAAGCAAGGGATGAAAATGCGAATTCACCACTATCATTAAGATGGCAACTGAAGAAACTTAATACCACCAAAGAATCTCCTGAGAACTATTCATATAACAATGGTTTAAAACAGGATGATTTGGTCAGATAACACGTTGCTAATACTGAGTAAGATTATAGAAAGTCTGCCACTTGAGACAAACGTAGAAAGCAATGCAACAGATCTTTTGAAAATGAAACTTGCCATATGATAGAAATGATACAAAAATATACAGCTTGTCAAAACCTAAATCATTTTAATTACAAGTAGAAAAATCAGACTTTTCTGAAATAGTACAGAGCAAAGAAAAGGCACCTAACAAGGAGAGAGATTGTTCATGTCAAAACAAAATGTTACTCACCGTAGAGACTTCTACACTCCTAGTCCATATTCACATTTGTTCCATGCTTATGGGTGTCCATACATGGGGACATGACCGGAGACTTTTACACTGCACAAAAACATAACTTCTCCTTTGCATGTTTTGTTGTGCAATAGCGTGTGACTGCAGAGGCATCCATGCAGATCCTGACCACCAGCAACACCAGTCAGACCTTGCATTCACCAATCAGGTTATTTACACTAACCCTTTTTAAGGAGAATGGAAGTGGAGCATATGGAGGAATGGGGAGAATGGGCTAGGAGTACAGTAGTCTTTACGGGGGGAGTAACTTTTTGTTACTCCTACATCCTGTCCCCTTTCCTCCATATGTGTGGTAGACTGAGTAACATAAAAGTCTCGGGGAGGTGGACCTTTTCCCTTATCCAAAAAGGTTCTGTAACACTGTCGGCACACATTTGGCATGTGCTCTAGAACGTGTGTCTATGCAAAAATGCTTGCAGAAGGCTGAGGGGTAGGCCCATGTAGCCCTTTTACTTATATCCCATGGAAAATTCTGCTGAAACGCCACAGCTGCGGCTTTTGCCCTTCCAGCAAGTCTGCTCTGAGGCCTGTAAGCCTGGTATCCTGGCTCCTGACTGCTAAAAGTAAAGAAGAGACTGTCAGATTTTTGAAAAAGTATCTAGATAAAAATTGAGAGTTCCACTGATATTAAGACAATGAAGAGTTCTCTCTCCCTCTGGCTGTGGGGAAGAAAAGTAAGGGGCAAACAATGTCTTGACTGATGTGGAAGCCCGAAACCACCATAGGAAGAAATGCTGGATGTGTTCTTATGATGACCTTGTCCTTGTGAAATGTCGTATAACGCTCATATGACGATAGATCCTGAATTTCACTAATCCAACTTGTTGATGTAACAGCAACCAGAAATGGATTTTCCATGTCACCAGCTTAATGTCAGTAGAAGCCATATGTTTAAAATATTTGTGAGCAAGAGCAGCCAAAACTATTTTAGGATCCCACAAGGGAGGAGGTCTTGTGAGCAGAGGATACAACTGTAAAAGGTCCTCAAAATGCTTATTGATGACAGGATTAGCCATGGATAAAAGAAGCTGTTGGGAGGTTCTGTAAACTCCAATAGCATCTAAGTAAATTCTATAAGATCCACCCCCCCTAAGTTGCTGAACTGGATAGAAAAGAGGAACGTCATATAGAGGGGAAGCGCTAGGATCAGAAGCTCGCTTGAGCATCCTATGACAAAAATTAGTTCCAGACCTTGACCCATTCAGGATGAGTAAAGGCAACATTTGTGGTTCGGCCTGGTCACACATATATCCAACTTGGGAGTCTCACAAACTTGAAAAATCACCTATAGAACTGAAAACGTGACTTTTATCTTGTGTTTGTAATGAGAGGTGCAACTTAGGTGCACTCTTAGGTGTGTTTTCATCTGTTATTTAAATGCATTGTGAAGGTGTTTCAAATTGAACTGTGAAACCTAGGCCTTTTCCCCACTTACAGGACCCTCAGACTTAGGTGTGTTTTCCTCCATTATTTAAATTGCATTGTGAAATAGCACCGCCCTGAGGCTTTTGCCTCCTAGCAAAGCATTAATCTAGTAAACTTTCTACCATTAGCTAAGCTCCTGTTGTCTTGTCCAATTGTCTACTATTGTCTTGTCTCTCTCCATCGCTTCTGCTTGTGTCCTTCCCTAGTGTTTCTCCCCTCCTCGTCCCACTCCCTTCCTCTTCTCTCCTCTCCCTACCTACTCTATGGTGCTCTCTGTCTCTCCTATCCTTTCTAACTGCTTTTCTATCGACTATCCTGCCCACCTCACTAAATCTGGTAGGAAGAAGTTTAAAAAGGACATCCTGGTCTCCAACCCAGGCCTCCCTATCGCTGATACCTATACCAGTGCTTCCTCCAGGCAAACCCTCACTGACATGCTTTTTGTTGTTCCATCACCAGACCTATGGACTCTTCATATGGTCTCTGTGCTTTCTCCTTTCTCTTCTTCTCCCATTAATGGTGGCACCCAGTGGGAGGCTCTCCTGGCCTACTTCCACTCCTCTAAGGTCATCATTAATGTCTACCTGAATGGTACCGTCTTAGTCCAAGGCCCTCAGGCCAACCTTCTTCTCTTTGATAGACGCTTCCCGCACCTCATCAACTTCCTTTCCTCTCCTACTGTACCCTCTCTCCCCCCCACGGCTTCTTTGCCTCCCCCTGCTGTCTCCTCCTTGGCTACCTTGCCCTCTCCTCCCTCCTCTTCTGCCCCCCTCGGTCTCCTGCTCCACTCTGTAATATCTGATACTCTCGATGTTCTTGCCCCTGTCATGAGGATCCGCCTGAAGCCCAAAGCCAAGTGCTACTCCTGGTATGACCCTGACCTCGTCACCCTCAAACGCAAGTGCAGGGTGGCTGAGAGGGAATGGCGTGCTTCCAGTACATCCTCTGACAAACTGGCCCGCCGCCTGCTCCAAAGGCAATACCGGCTCTCTGTCCACGCCAAGAAGAGAGCTCACATCCAAGCCCACGTCTCTGTGGCATCTAACATCTCGGCGAACTCTTTAAAATCTGCACGGAACTGGCCAATCCTGCTGCAGTCTCTACCTCTCTTGTCCCCTCCCAGGCCCTCTGCACGGCTCTGGCTTCTCATTTCATCTCTAAAACTCAGGACATCCTGTCCTCTCTCTCTTCGTCTCCCCCTCGTCCCCCTACTCCCTGCTCTTCGTCTGGCCCTCCAACGGCCACCTCTCCTCCCTCCTTCTCTGCCTTTTGCCTGTTCTCCCCAGACAAGGTTTCTAGACAAGTCCGATCTATGAAAGTCTCGTCAAAACAGGTTCACCCCTGTTCCTCCAAAACCATCAAGGACCACATTGACACCCTGGCTCCTGCTCTGGCCGACTTCTGCAACCACTCCTTCGCAACAGGGGTCTTCCCTTCCCCCCTGAAGCACTCCCTTGTGCACCCCCTTCTTAAGAAACCCTCTGCCGACCCTTCCTGCCTGGCTAACTATCACCCTATCGCCATAACCCCTTTCCTGGGCAAACTCCTTGAAAATCTGGCCATCTCCCAGCTTAATCTTCACACTGAATCTGTTGGTTGTCTTCATGACCATCAGTCTGGCTTCAGAGCAGCCAGAAGCACTGAAACTGCTCTCCTGAACATCCACGAAGACCTCCTCTCCAACCTTGATTCCAATACCCCCTGTGTCCTCATCTTACTTGATCTCTCTTCTGCCTTCGACAAAGTCAGTCAACCATGCCATCCTGCTCAACCGTCTCCATGATAACCTAGGTATCACATATCAGGCCCTGGATTGGCTGACATCATTTCTTTCCTCTCTGACCGACCCTCCCAGGTCAAACTTGAGTCCTTCCTCTCCTCTATCTCTATCTCTGTCTCTACCTGTGGTGTTCCCCAGGGGTCTTACCTCTCTCCCTGGCTGTTAAACCAATACCTGGCACTTCTTGCCCACCACATTGCCGCTCTCTGCCCCAACTTTCAGTGCTATGCGGATGACACACAGCTAATTTTCAGGCTCCCTTCAGCCACCTCCTCTCCTTCTCTCACCTCTAACTGTCTGCCTGCTATCCAGGAGTGGTGTGCTGCCAGTGATCTCAGCCTTAATGCCAGTAAATTAAGATCCTCCTCATTGGCATACCCGCTCCCTCCTTTCCTGTCACTCTCTGGCTGGCCTCTCTTGGCCCTCTTCCTGCTCCCACCTATGAGGCTAAAAACCTTTGGGTCATCTTCGACTCTACAATCTCCTTCTCTCCTCACATCTCTGATGTCTCTTCTAAGAAGTCACACTACCAGCTGCACCACCTCAGAGGTATTCTTCCTTTCCTCTCCTTCCCCCAGAGGCTCACTGTCTCCAGAGCTTTGGTTCCCTCTGGGCTGCACTACTGCAACAGCCCCTTTCTAAATCTGCCTGCCTCTACTCTCTGCCCTCTGCAACTCATCCAAAACAGGACTGCAAGACTTGTCCTTGGCCTCAAGCCCAATGATCGTATCTCTCTAGGACTGAAATCTCTGCACTGGCTCCCAGTGGCGGTGAGTATTAAGTTCAAAACCCTCTGCATTGTCCACAAGGCTTTCTGGGGCCTGGGGCCTCAATACCTTTAACTTTCTCTTCCTAAATATCTTCCTTCTCGAGCTCTTCGCTCATCCGCCTCCACCTCCCTCAGGGTCAGTCGCTTCTCCAAGCAACAAGTTGGTGGTAGATCTCTTTCTTCAGCTGGGGCCTCCCTCTGGAACAGCCTCCCTGCCTCTCTGAAAATTGAGGAGAATCATCTCCAGTTCCGGAAGCACCTCAAGACCTTCCTCTTTGCTTCTGCTTTCTCTCCTCCTCTCCCCTGCTGAACTCCAAGCTGAAACTGAAACTGCACTGATCACCTGGCTACCCTCTGCTATTGGGCCCAGGTCCCCTCCCCGCCAGTTGCACACCTGCACTGCCCCCCTGACAACCTTTGCACTCCGGGCTGTTTCTGTATCCCTTCAGCCCCCTACCTGCACTAGACACCTGATGGCTGCACTTAGCTCTGCACCTCCCACCAGCTGGCCGCACTTCTTATGTATTGTTCTTATTAATTGGTTTATTATTCCACTGTCTATCCTATGTACTGCACTTCCACTCCCCCTTCCTCCTCACACTTTTCCCCTCCCCCCACCTCCCCTGCACTTGCGCAATCTCAATGTCACCTGGCCTAGTAAGATTGTTGTCTCTGTCTTCCCTCTATTCCCCTCCCTTGCCTCGTTTCGCCTTGAAACACTTGTGTATAGGTGTGTTATAAATGCCATATCATATTATACCATTACTGAGCGGGTCAGCTTCCATGTTGAGTTCCCCGCCAGGTTAGCAGCCTTGAGCATTGCATGATGGAGCATCATCCATTCGCAGAGCTGGACAGCTAGCCAACAGAGGGGATGGGACAGCATTCCACCCTGCTTGTTCATGTAAAACAAAATGTCTCTTGATGACAGGATTGGTTGTGGATAAAGAAGTCGTTGGAAGTGTCTGTAAGCTCTTATAGCAGATAAGTATTTTCTGAAAGATACAATCCCCCGAAGTAGCTAAACTGGATAAAAAAGAAAGAACATCATTTTGAGGGGCATCGAAAGGATCAGAACGTCGCTCACGCATCCCATGACAAAAGCAAATCAATTTTCTCTTTCATTGCTGCTGAATAAACAGTTTTGGACCCAAGCCGATAGGCTCATCGACTGAGGGGAGGGGTGGAAAACTTCTCCTCTCTGCTGCTTAGAAGATATGGCAATAAGAGAAGAAGAAGGCCCTCTTGCATCAGACTCAGCAGGTCTGAGTACCACATGCAAGTTTGCCAATTTAGAACTACCAGAATTAGAAAACGGAGAGGAGTGCTACAAAACTTTGACAGAGCCTTGGTTATTAGAGGAATGGAAGGAAACACATAAGGTTTCCTGTGCTCCAAGCCATCTGAAGGCCATGGACCAAAGATTCAAGAACCCATCCAAAGTTAGTTAAGGTGACATTTGTGATTCAGCCTAGTCACAAATAAATTAATCTTGGAGTCCCCAAACTTGAAAAATGAACTATGGAACTGAAAATGTAAGATCCCACTTGAGTTTGGAATGATAGGGGTGACTGCACCTGTCTTCTTCCTTGTTGTGTTCACCAGCAAGGGAAACAGCCTTGAGAATTACATGATGGAGAGCCATCCATTCACACGGCCAGTGAGCTAGCCAACAGAGGGGAGGACTACCTTCCATCCTGCTTGTTTATTTAAAACACAGCAGTTATGCTTTTGGTTCTTATACGGTTCACATTTCTTTTGTTTCAAATCATAAACTATCCTCCACAAACCACACATCTCTATCACCTCCACTGAAACACAACCCTGCTCCCAATTGGACATAGGGCCACCTTCAAAATCCTGTCTTTCACTCTCCGAGTGGTGCACAAAGTGAGCCCTAAATACCCACAAGAAAAGATTACGCCTTACCTCCCAACCCGCACGGTAAATCATGACACTCAGCATAGTGGTCCCTGCCTCCAATTCAGCCCGGATCGGAGTGTCTGCCTCTTCAACCCTGGCGTCAACTTTGTGGAACTCACTGCCTTCCTGCATTAGACACAGCCAAGACTGCATGGCTTTTTCCGGAAGACACTCAAAACCTGTCTCTTCCCCTAAAAACATGTCCACTTAGCCTACCACCACATCCAAGAAATGGCTGGGTAACCCCTTCAATACAGGCAGGTGAGAACAACTGGGACACAGGAACTAGCTCCAACATGAATGTTCTCGGATCATGTGATGTCTATTCTAATCTGTGTGGGAATTGATCCCGGAACTCCTTTCACGTGGGACGCAGTAACACCTGTATTGTGATGCTTTATTAGGCTTGCTCTTTGTCGCTAGCTGTTATTCACTACGCTCACCCATCAGATATGTGCTTGAGTGCTATAGCACACCCAGCTCTTGCAAGGGACTCTGATGCAGTGTCATTTCACAAATTCAGACCATGAACTAGGACAGGAATACCCGACCACCCGCTGTGAACAATTACCCAGGACCTGACATTTTGGATCCATTAGCACTTATGCTCTAACTTTAGTTCCACCTTCAAGGAAATACCCTCTGGAAATCAGGTAACGAAACTGGCAAAGCAAGTACCAGCAAGGGACATCGATGTGTTGCACATAACTGTGCTAGTCAGACACTGCACAAACAACAAGGCCTGGCCAGATGCCGGACCTTCAGGTTCAAAGAGTACCATTCACCATTTCTAGGAACTACCTGTACTTCTGTTACTAGGGAACCTGATGCAACCGCACACTGAGAAGGTGCCACCAACAAGCAATTGCAGACTCAGCAAGACACAGGGTTGACCATAGACGCTAATGCTGGACTGAGCTCACAAGCTGCTGCCATAATCTCTAGGATGTAGTACTAGGACCGATAGAACCGAACAGGATGCATCGGTACTCCAATAAGCAATTGCATACCCAAAAAGACACACGGATGACCATAGCCTAATGGCCCCAAAGGGAGATACTGTCACCTCGACAGGCACTGGTAGGTCATAGGGAACAGGTGCTCCCCGAATCCACACAAACACTCATACGCATCAATATTCTAACTCTCTCCTCTGCACCAACAAACATTAGAATGCAGCTATACCCCTCGATTAATTTGGCCTAGCTGCACACACACTTATACCCCTCCATGATCACCTCAACAGTCTTTAGAACACAGCTATACCCCACGAAAATTGACCTAGCTGCACACCTAATCCCATTCATTCCTAAACTCCACCGTCCAATTGACCTTGCTGCACACATTCTACCGATCTCACACAACCACTGAACCATGCCTAGCACTAGAATGCAGCTACACACCACTTAATCTGCCATGGCCGCATGCATAATGAGTGCACCCAAGCACTATTTACTACATTACTCTCTCCCCTGACCGTTTCTATGGTCCCAGAGGGCGTTTTTTAAACCCACAGCACTTTGGAATCATACCAATGGTGAAAGGCGCTATACAAATGCTCAATCACATAACATAACTCCTATTTTAAGACCCTGAATGGTGACATTCTTGTTACATGATGCCAGCCCTCAATTAGCATATCAGCCTTTATATTTATGAACAGACTACAGTTTTCCCCAGTGATCGTATACATATAAGTTTCTAAAAATACCTGGGCATTGTGGACTTGGCATGCTCACAGGAATCCTTCCCCTTTGAGCACCCCCTCTTCTAAAATTCTGCGATGCTCCCAGTTTTGGGGTGAAGAAACATTATCTCTAGAAATGAGAAGCAACAAAAGATGTCAGAGGCGTTTTTTCAGATTATCAAGGGAATCTGAAGGAGTATATATGGTTCATGTTTACAAACACTTTAATATTAGATTACATGTTGTGAAAAATTAAATGATCAGCAGGCCCATTGTGCATTGTGTACTTAGTGATTCAAGCATACAACCCTTTTATCACTGGCAGGTAGGAAGAACAATTGCCGAGCACAGTGCTCGTCTCTAAGGAGGCATCCAGGGTCTGCCACGTCCGAAAACCCCTGCCTCACAAACATTTAACTCGGAAACATCCAGGTCTTCAGGTGACATCTAAATTCTAGAAAGTTTGAAATAATTCAAGGACATGAAGGAAGGTTGTAGCATAGCTTTGGTGTCAAAATGCTAAAAGACTGGCCACCCCAGCACGGATAGCTAGGTAGAAAGGTAGGTTGGTTGTTGTAAGGATGAAACCTTGGAGGTAGGAGGTAAGTTCTGTAAGTTCATTTATTAGGCATCAAAGCAATCGGGTAGCATCAGCTATAGATTCATCAAGAATAGGAGATAAGGTTAGGGAAAGGAGCAGGGAATAGAGCCAACTGGCTCCCACTACCCAGGCTACATATTTCTAACTGCCTGAGTGGAACATTCAGTCAAACACTAACATTCCACTTACACACCAAACATTCCATCATGACATCAAACTCAAGCAAACTCTCAAGACATCAGCTCACACAGACAGTAGGAAAGGCACGATACAACACACCTACTTTCCTTTCACATAGAGACGAGGCACACACGCCCACAAACAAAGAGTACACACTCAAAGGAAAGGCACACATCCAGACCAGACACACAGCAAACACCAACACCACAGAAAGAGTACACATTCAAAGGAAAGGCACACTTCCAGACCGGACACACAGCAAACACCAACACCACAGAAGGAGTACATACTCAAAGGAAAGGCA
This sequence comes from Ambystoma mexicanum, assembly GCF_040938575.1. Taxonomy (NCBI): domain Eukaryota; kingdom Metazoa; phylum Chordata; class Amphibia; order Caudata; family Ambystomatidae; genus Ambystoma; species Ambystoma mexicanum. Next base: position 602,552,447 of record NC_090936.1, read on the forward strand.
CACTTCCCGACCAGACACACAGCAAACACACACCTCCTTCCTTGCACATCCAAACCAAATGTAGACAGCAAACGCCAACACTACTACCCTGCAACACTCACACGGAACACCACACAAAACAGAACACATCCACACCGTGATGTACAACCAACATCCACAAGCCAAAGTACTGGTTGACCCATCAAGGCGCATCCCGTCAACAGACTGCAGCACAATTCTACATCCCCAGGCCATTGTATCCTATGTATCACCTCCTACCCACTGTTGCCACCAGCGGGTCTCAAGCTTGCCATACCTGAGCACATTCCAGCCCCACCTTGAGCAACAAACTACCTCCTTGAACCACCAAAGATACCATACACCTCCCGTTCTCTGCTGCCACTGGCCCCTACCTGATTGCTTTGATGCCTAATAAATGAACTTAGAGAACTTACCTCCTAACTCCAAGGTTTCATCCCATCCCCGTTGCCAGTGTTGTAAGGATGAAACGTTGGAGTTAGGAGGTAAGTTCTGTAAATTCAATTATTAGGCATCAAAGCAATCGGGTAGCATCAGATATAGATTAATCAAGGATAGGAGGTAAGGTTAGGGAAACGGAGCAGGGAATAGAGCCCACTGGCTCCCACCACCCAGGCTACATCATTCTAACTGCCTCGGTGGAACATTCAGTCAAACACTAACATTCCACTTACACACCAAACATACCATCATGACATCACAAAGACTCAAGCAACCTCTCAAGACATCAGCTCACACAGACAGTAGGAAAGGCATGACACAACATCGGTCACACACATATTTGTCAAATGTAAAGATCTGTGGTCATTTCTATGTTCCCACAATGCGCTTGATTTCATGCAAAGCCGCCAGGAGTCCTCATTGGTGCTATTTGCCACCTTGCTCTTTCTCATGGCGGTATTTCAAAAGAGTCCATTAGGGGCATACCACTCTGTCCACCTTGACATAATAACCTTTTATTAGAAAACAATTTATATGGTAATTCTAGGTTTTGAAAATGTACTTTGCTTAGTAAAACAAACGTATCATTCTTACTATGCCCAAAATATATTCTGGAAGAAATCATCAGAAATAAACATTTAAACATTTTGAGAAAAGCGTCAGTTTGTAATTTTGCTACACTTTAATAATTTCCTTTTTTTTAATAGCTTCATTTGCCAAGGATGCATACCATTTTGTCTATCAAAATGTCCTTTCTTCTTGGAAAGGAATGCACAAGATTGAGCTAATCTGCTGACCACTACCCCTCCAACCTGGTCCTCTGCTCCCTTACAAATTCTGTCAGAACACCAGCACTTCCACCCTCCCCCCTAGAGTCTATCTGTGTCCCTGTCACCTACCACTGTATGGAAAATGTGCCCTTAGTCTGATGGAAACATGCCCACAAGACACATGCAATGACAATGTATGTCTTTAAATACTGGGCTGGTCCCCACCTTGAACGAGGCCTCTGTTGCTGTGAGATGGGGGAATACTGCATGGCTTGTTATGAGCAAATGGCTGTTTTTAGTTCACGGTGGTGAGTGGATGCTCACAACTTGGAGAAAGCCCTGCAGGCAGAGTCGTTGCTTGGGGGGCAGGGGGTCCTGAAGGGGCTATAGCCCCAGTTCTTTTTGCTGTAGCCCCGGACAGAAGCTCAGGGGCTACAACCAAAAGGCTAGCTAGCCCCGAGTCCTGACAGTCCCGACAGTCCTGACATTAGAGTAGCCCCGGATCATTTCCAGGCCTAGCAACACCCCTGCCTGCAGGTGTTTCCGGAAGCTAACCTGTCCATCAAGCACAGCAAGTGGCAGGCACACTGGGAAAGGGTCTCTATGACCTATTTCAACCATTACATGCAGCCCATGCTTGCGCAGGCCCGGACCCTTGTTGGGTGGCACCAGCCAGGAAGTTGGCCGTGATTGGCCGGCACAGCCAGCTATGCTGTGAAACTCCAATCCTCCACCTCTGCGGAAGACGGATTCCCATCCTTCATGGGGCAAAGCACTTAAGACGTTTGCTTCTCAATGCGGTTTAAAAATGCTTTATTCTGACTTTACCCATTAGCAGTAGCCTAACAACAAATACAATACAATCCAGAGCACTAAGTACTCTGAAAGAGATCAGTGAAGTCCGGAATTGAAAGGAACCTACAAACATGCTTCCAGAGTTTATCGCAAAAGCAATTCACATAATTTAATTCATCAGAGGTGCACTCATTAACCCTTTCCCAGCCTGCAGAGTGTATCAATAAACCTTTGCAGACTGCCCACTAGAAATAGTGCCATTGCGTAGCTGCAGTGTGCCACTCTGAAGCCTGTCTGCTTTTCTCATAGCAGCTGCATTCATTGCGCCTTCCTATGATTTGGGATCTTTAGACACAAGTATAGTTCAATATGATCGTTTATTTCAGGTTAACAAAAAAGCACATGTGTCCCGATTATTATTATTAAAACATACAGAAAAAGAGACATGGTAAACTTTAAGAACTTTAACATGTCCCACGATCCCTCAGAATTAACTTTTACCCACATCCTTATGCGGATACAATTTCAATGTAGCTCCCAAAAACAACACATTATTGAAATGATTAAAACAAATTAAGTTCTCAGTGCAAAATCATAAATTGTCTTGAAAAAATGTATAACTGTGTAGCACATTTTTAAAATACCCTGCATATAAATCACAATCTATAAATCAAAAAATTGACTAATATGATAACTCTATTTTGAAGCCATCTAAAAATGTGCCATGTTATAAGGCAATGGCCCTCATTACGACCCTGGCGGAAAGCGACTGACCGGAGCGCCACAGCGTAAATAGCGTTTCCGCCATTGCACGAAGGAGCAAAGTGCGGCCCATTCCGACCCATCGGGCACGAGCACCACGCCACGGCGGAAGTGCAAAGTCCCCGATGGCGGAAATGACCCCAAAACGGCCCACACCGCCGCCGTACGGCGCCCTAGGTGCAATACCGCCACCCCTCTTAGCGGTCACCGCAGTGTGCGCCTACCGGAAAGTACGGTGACCGGAAATATACGGAAACGGAAGTTAAAACATGGGCCCGGAACGGGAAACATCCCGGCCTACACCTATAAAAACACTAAAACCACACAACCACTAAAATCACTACCCTGAAACACACCCCAACCCGTCAACCACCCTAGCGAAACCAAGAAAAATGGGAAAAGTAGCGAAGAAAGCGTGCGACCGCAAGCGGCAGGTCCACTTCTCCCGTGAGGAACTCACCGTGCTAACAGAGACCCTCCAGGAGAATGCTGCCGTCGTCTTCTGCACGCAAATGACCAGGACGGCACTTGCAAACAAGAAGGCCATATGGGCTCTGGTGGCACAGCGGGTAAGTGCGGTGGGGACCGCACCCCGCACCCCACAGCAATGCCGCAAGCGATGGGACGACCTGCGGATACGCGTCCGCAGCATACTCTCTGCCAACCGCAACATTGCCACAGCCACCGGGGGAGGTCCTGAATCACCCATCAAGTTGACCCCCTGGGAAGAAATCTGTGCCTCCACCATCGGAATGGAGAGCATAGAGGGAGTCGGAGGGATGGAGAAAGGAGTGCAGACATCCGAAGATTCAGGTAGGTGGGCCAGATAAAACAATGCCAAATCCACACAGTCCATCCATGTGAAGTACCATGCGTCCACATAGTGCAACAGAAACACATGTCCAGGAGAACGTCCACACACATCGGCCTGATAGCGCACGTTAAAACCCACAATAAATACATAAATAATTAAAAACCCCTAATACACGCACTACACGTGCAGCAGGCACACCCTAACTGCAGGCTGCCAAACAACTGCACCCTCACTCCACACACAAATCAAAGCACCTCCAAGGCCCCGACCCAAATCACCCTCAGGTACCACCCCAAAGCATGTGATACAATGCCATTCCAATTCCCACAGACCCATCAATAACCCTCGCCCTCCTTTACTCCACCACAGGGTCCGATCCAAACGACGAGCTACAGGACACCCCTACCAGCACACCTGCAAAGAGGGCCAAGACCAACGGCCAGAGACCCTCCACCTCAGCTGCACGCATCAAGACACGGCAGCAGCACAAATCAGGTGGCAGCACAGAGGAGGGAACATCAACAGGCACCCCAGCAGCCAGCATGCCCACAACACCACCACCACAGGTCCCCCCAATGGATGCCACAGAAGGCACTGCCTCTGGTGGCAGCAGCACCATAGGTGACACCCCATTGATGGCAGCATGCTCGGACACAGAAAACGGGGATGCCGAAGTCAGATCCATCCATGACCTGTCCCAATCCCCCTGTCTGTCCCATCCCGTACAAAGTGAGGATACCACGCAGGGGCACCCACAAGACGACGACTGGCCATCCCCCACAAGCCCTGTGGCAAGGCAACATGAGGACAACAGCCCCTCTGTGACACCCCCGCAAATGGCCATGGCCCAGCAGAGGCAACAGTCCCTCGACCAGTTGATCGAACAACAGCAGCAACTGGCCACACTCCTCAAGGACCATGCCGATGAATGTGGGGGCACTAAGGCAGACATAGAAACATCAACTGAGACACTTAGGGCAGAAATGGAGAGAGGTACAGAGACGCTAAGGGCACAAATTGAGAGAAGCACCGAGAGCCTGAGGGGGGAACTGCATGCGACGTCCAAAGACGTATGTGCCGAACTTGACGCAGTGCGCCGTGTGCTCACTGAGCTCTCGCAAACCCTTAGGGACATGCATGGACGTGAGCAGGCAGACACATCATCCGTTGCAAGTTCCGTCCAGGGCAGCCCCCAACGTAGATCTGGAAGGAACCTGCGCTCCACAGGCAGGGGTGCCCCTGATAACCGCAGAGGGGGCATGCAATAGCGACAGCCCACTGACAATGAGCATCTTTGGACACTGGTGTTCGGGGGGGAGGTAGGAGGGTGGAGGGGGTGTGTTGGGCTCACTTGGGTGGCGGGTCGATAGGGTGTTCAACATGATATCACATATGCCATAAAAAGTGCACGATCAACCAATGAGAAGTGTGGACATTGATCTTTGTGTACTAGGCCATCATAGGCGTACAGTCCATATTGTGCATGTCCCAGACACACGCAGTGCCACGAGTCCCGTGTCCATGTATCAGCCACCAGGCGTGAGTGCTAGAAGCATACATCAATGAGATGCTGACGAATGTCACGGGCCTCCGGTGCCTCGCAGACTCCATGAGGTGCTGCCACATCCCCACCCTCATCATGACCATCATCAGGTGCTTGCAGTTCTGCGTCAGGGGGCATGGGCACATTTCTACGTACGCACATGTTGTGGAGCATGACACATGCCATGACCATCTTTGCAACCTTCTCATGGCGGTACAGGAGTGCCCCGCCAGACCTGCTGAGGCAGCGGAAACGAGTCTTCAGTAGGCCGAATGCCTGTTCAATGACTACACGGGTACGTGAGTGGGCATGGTTGTAGTCCTCCTCATGCTGGTCCCGTGGGTTCCGGACTGGTGTGAGGAGCCATCTCTTCAGTGGATATCCAGCATCACCTGTATGTGGACGAGAAACGTATGATGTGGAATGCCATTGCTACGTACGCACACCCCCCCCCTTCCTGCCAGGTCATTGCCAAATCACATACCCCACATAATCATGCATGTAATGAGACTCACCGAGTAGCCAGGATCTGTTCCCTGCGTGTCGCTCCATGTAGCGTGGTATTGTAGAGTTCCTCAAGACCATAGAATCATGGGTTGATCCAGGGAATCGGGCACAACAATGTGTAATGATCCTGTTGGAGTCACACACCATTTGTACATTCAGGGAATGAAATTGTTTTCGGTTGCGGTACTGGGCCTCAATGGCATGTGGGACGACCAATTCCACATGGGTGCAGTCGATGGCACCAATGCAACCCGGTATGCCGGCAAGTGCATGGAATCCCACTTTTGTGTTGGTAATTTCCTGCTCCGAGCGTGGTAGAGAGATGTAGTCGTCTGCGTGCTGCAGGAGGGCATCGAGCACTTGAAATAGTGTCCGTGAGAACAGTGGCTGAGAAATGCCATGCAACTGTCCGACTGTGTGCTGGTAGGTGCCTGTGGCCAGGAAGTGGAGTACAGACACCACCTTCAGTAGGGGTGGGATGGCGGTTGGGCTATCTATCATGCTGACAAGGTCAGCCTGTGTCATGTCCACAATGGCGGCTATGGTGTCCCGGTCCAGACGGTAGAGGGTGTGGATCTGCTCATCAGTGAGGTTGAACGGATGTGCTCGGAGGCGTGGTATTGCGGGCTGCCTGCGTGGTGGTAGTGGCTGTGCTGGTGGGCCTTGCTGGCCCTGCCTTGGCCTCCTCCTCCTCCTGCGTCTCCTCCGTGCGGCTGGTTGTAGTTGGTGTTCGTCTTCTTCTTGGAGTCGGAGCACTTGCAGTGCTATCAGGTCCCCCAGGGCCAACATCGCGAGTCCTGCCGGTAGCATTTCGGTGTGGTTGTGGGAGGAGACTGGCTGTGCAATTTATGTGTTTTCTGGCTGTATGGCCTCCACCTGTGGTGATTGATTCCACCTGTGCAAAATGCTCTCCCCTTTGGCCGAGCACGTCCCGCGCACAACGCTGCAATTCGGGGAATTGTATCTTGCTATTGCAATCATGTATTTGTACCCGATGGCCGTGTAAGATTGGTTGATATGTTCATTCTGCTGTGGTCCCATTGTTTCACATACTATCTGTGCAGTCGCGAACAGACTTGTGAGGGGTCAGTGGAACGTAGTACTCGAGTAACGGTGGGCCCTCATGCATCACTGTACCGAGTTGCAACGACGGGCGGGGCGTCCCATTCGTGGGTGAAGGCAGTTGCCATTTTCACACACAGCCGCACTCGATGGAATAATTAGTGATTTCAAACGGCCACAGATGCCTTTTCGACGTGATGTTGCAAATGAGGAATTCGAAGGGCGGCGCTTTCGGTTTCCAGCTAGCGGCGAGGAGATGCCCACAGGTCTGACTGCAAATATAACGTTCTATTGTTCTATGTCCTTGAGACAGGGCCCATGGCGAGGGAGCAATGATTGATATGAATAGTTTGGGATGCGCAATAGCTACGTGGGCGATGAGGCCGTCCGTTCCCAAATACATGTTACTTCACAACACTGGAATTACGGGCTGGGGCACTGTGGATTTAGCAGGCTGCATAACGCACAGACTCAATGGATGTTTCTAATGTTATGTGAGTAATTATTCAGGCGTTTTGATCCCGGGATGAGGGAATGATGGATGGATGCATGGGCAGGTGATTTGATACAGAGTTTGCCATGTACAGGGCTTCTTGGGATCTATCCGCCTCCCCTACGCTATGTGATGCAGGGCTGCCATAGTGGGACCATCGTCCATCTGGCCTTGTTGAGCCCTCCCTGTCTCGAGGCGCCCTCAGACACTTGTGTCCATGCACGTTAACATTCCCATCTGATGGAATCTGTTTTGACAGACGCATGCACAGGTACACTCGTTTGTGATGGTGTTTGCACCTCGATATAGATGGTTATGAGTCGCAAGTGGTTTTGGGGTGGTGATGATCCTTTTGAGTGGGCTAGCATGCATATGGCTGTGGATTTCGTGTGATCATTGAAGTGAGTTGTTGGAATGTAGTTCTGATGGCCATTCTGTTCTTTTTCTTTTCTTTTGGTTGACAGGTATCTCCTCCCCTTTTGCCACTGCCATCTGTATGCCACTCCTGCAGATGGATTTTACTCCCGACACCTGCTGCTTCGTGTTAATCAGTGGAGCAGCATTACGATCTTATGGGACGATCGCCAATGGCCCACATGCCCTTACGCAGTACTGGTGGCTCGGAGCAACATTTCGGCCTTTCAGCTGGACTAGTGCCTCCCCATTGGGACGGCCCTGCGGTTCTGTGCGCTTCCATGTTGCCTTTTCGTACGTGAATGTGGCTCTGTGTACCATGGGGGAACAGGGCGACACACAGGTAGTGGCTGGTCATTTCTTGCGGAAGCAGCCCACAATGGTGATTAGTGTTTTGGAGTTCATGGCCTGATGGCTGTATGGGCTTGGTGATTTTGATGTGCATTAAATTTCTATTCTGATTTGGCCCGTGTAGCGTTTTTCTTTGCAAGTGATGTGGCATATGCCTATTTGGGGGGCGATGTATTGTGAGGAGATCTGCATTGGGTTCCAGCTTCGGGGTTTAGTTGCGTGGTACTGTGCTGGGCGCGTTTGCCTACGAAGCCCAGTGAGGTCAGGGATGGGGCTGCCAATATGACTGTTTGAATGTTGTCATGCTCAGGGGCGGGGGATTGGGTTTTGTGTAACAGATGCCGGTCAGCCAGGTGGACTGGTGGAATGATGTGATTTTCGGAATATTGCTGGTCACAGGTGCCTGTGTTTGCGTGCGTTTCTTGGTGGGGGACTGTGGTCATGTCCATTGGGATGGCTTCTGTATTCGTGCCATCTGTGCCCTGCAGCTCCCATTGGCCCCTCTTGTGTTTCTTTTGTTCGTTGCCATGCATGGGTGACTTGTACATTTCAATGGTTGCATTGTGGCTTCATTGCACCGACGGGGAGTTGTACTTTGTGGGCAGGGAGCGGTGTACAGGCACTCAGTGGGGCCGTTTACGGTTGATTCGCGATGCCGTACTTCTCGCCATGGCGGAATGGTACATTACGCCATGCCTGATGGCGTTAGGTACATGTCCGCTAGGGTCGGAATTGGCGTACCGTTGCGCCATGGTGGTGTTTGCGGTTTGGCATGGCGCGCGCGCGCGTGCTTGGTGCAGTTAGCGTTGGCGTTCACTACGGTGTCGCTAATGGCTTCGTACTTTGCGGTGACGGGTCATAGTCGCACCGAGCGCTATTCGATGGCGGTATTGCATTTCCGCCATCGTTTTTCGATTTCCGCCAGGGTCGTAATGAGGGCCAATGTATTTGTTTGCCACTTATTAAAAAGCTAAACCCAGCCAGGAACAGCTGTTTATGTCGGAGCAAAACGCGGGTCAGCATCGACACCATCCCACCCAACATCTGGTCCCCAACGAGACCACGGCTTAATTTCTCAGGACTTGCATCGTTGAGAAAACAACTACATTTTCACTGGGGACGTTCCTCCTTTACACGCTTTGGCCAGTCGTTGAAGTGAGCGGGAACGATCGGGAATGGTGTTCCACTACTTTTTTTTTTTGTTTACTGTTAACAGTTCCACTATGCTTGCAACCACTATCACCATTCCGGAACTGTACTTTATTAAGTTCAAGCACACTTCCCCACTTTACCACCAGATACCAGTTACAGCTAAACTGAAATCTATTTCAACTCAATTGGCGGTCAACCAGCATGACTGCAACCCTCCAAAAAATGTGTTGCACGTTGCTCTTTTCCTTCCTACTCTGCCCCCGCAATCCCTCCAAGTAGGGTTTGGGGCCGGGGGAAAAATGGGCCCGAATATTTAATTTTAAAGCACATTTGTCCTAATATAAAAACTAGTTAAGCAGTATAAACACATATCTGGAGGATGAGGAGAGATGGAAGAAAGGTAGATGGGTGCCTGGTAGACGGAGTAAGAGGTGCAGAAACCCAGGGTACTCACACACAAGCGGCCAATGGGGCAGAGGTCCACTGGGAAATCTCCAGAGTTGCCAATAAGCAATTCCACCACTGATCCCTTCTGCCCAACTTCCTGATCAATCTCCGTGTTACCTGTGAGGGGGCATGCCAGGGCGAAGTAGTGCCCTGTGGAAAAGCTACAACCATTGGCTTTGGCTATGCTTGTTTATTCTCCATGACAAATGCATTGCTCCTGATTGATGGGTAAATGATTTTTCTGCTGTAGTGGGAACATGTGTCTGGATTCTTTGGCTGATATTAGACTTTTGTAATAATTCCAGAGCTAATATATTTGGAAGAAAGTTCGGAGCTATTTAAATAAAAATCAGTCGTTATTGCTATTTTATTGCGCTTTTATGGAGCTCATCCTTCGCCATTGAAATGGTCCCTGGACTCTGTTTTACAGAGAGAAAGAGTCTGGGCAATATGGAGGCAGTGGATGGAGGGAAACCCTATTGTAGAAAGAGCACAGCCTAAAGCGGGACAGCACATGGTCTTCCGGGTGGAGTCAGGGCAAGGATGCTTCAGGCCTAGACAAAAGTGGATTCTGTCCTCCTCTCAGAAAAGGGGCTACATTTGATGCTTGAACGGGAAATCACTTCCTATGACGATCCCATTGACGGCCTCCTATTCTGACCTTCTCCAGAATCTGCCTTGCTTCCATGCAAAGACAGGGACAAGGTAGGGCCTGAGTGGCAAAGGCCCACCCAAACCCTGTACATGCCCACACAGCAGTGTTGGGGTGACATTTACTGTTGTTAATGTCGCTGTGGCAGGCCCAACTACCTTAGCTACAGGCCCCTCTTGTTAGACAATCCTGGCTACGCCCCTGCTTTCATGACACAAATAGATTGGGTTTGTATCTTCCACAACCAGTTGTAGGGCAGAGTAGCCTCCAACAGATTAACCCCCCCCCCCCCACATCATAACTGCTTGACCCACTTTCTGTGCATGCTCGCTCCGTGACTCAGGGGCTCCACGGAACCCCGTATATTTAGTCAAATTGATGTGAGAGGGGTTGACTAAAAATGTATACCACAGTTGATCAGAAACAGGGACAATTCCAATGAGAAGGTCCTCGTCATATGTTCCAGTGCATTATAGCAGAGTAGCTATGATATGGTGTGCTCACCAGTGGTTTTCTAAGCCGGACAATATAGTTTCAAGACGTCTACATCAAAGATATAAAGCAAGTTCACAATTTTGAACATAGTACAATGTGTTTTTAATAAAAACTTTATTTGAAAATGCAGAAGAGAACAAGAGTAAGAGACAAATGCATTTCGGATCATCCAGATCCTTATTCAGGGCTAATCTGTTTCTTGGAAAGCCATTTACTGTTAGAGACATTACTCGGCAAACTTCTCTAAAATCTATGAAAACAGAGTAAAAGATGTGGGCGGGCGCCGCTCAAAACAGGAATCAGCCGTAAAGTGGGTTGTCAGGGGAATTTGTGAAAATCACTTGATCTTCCTGGCCTCTACTTGCACAGGCGCGCGATGCAAACAAGCGCGTTGCAAATATGTGTAATAGTAAATAGGTAACGTAATCATAAGTAAACAAGCTGTACATTCACTTTTCATTTACTCCCCTCCACATCCTGGTCAGAGTGTACCTCAAACCTACCCCATTGTAAGACGCTCACCGCTTCCCGTCAAATCTGATTTTGTATCTATTTTACGTTCTTTTGTGATCATTGTTCCGCCTGTATATACATATTAAATAAAGACATGGGGCCTCATTACACGGAAGGCGGTAATGGTTAACGGCCACCGTTAATGGTACCGGTGACCGTTAACCATTACCGCCTTACTACGAGGTCCCTTAGCGGGTTGGTGCTTTAACGCCTGCTTTTTGCAGACGTTAAAAACGAACCCGCTAAGGGACCTCGGAGCTAATTACGGCACCGCAAAATTGCGGTGCCGTAATTAGCGCCTTCCCCATTCCCATAGAGTCCTATGGGGCAGAAATGGGAATGGGGAAGGGCAATGGCAGAAGGGGGATTTACCGCCCCTCCAACCTTGGAATGGGGCGGTAAATCCCCTTTCCGCCAAGGCGGTGCCGGTATTTTACCGGCATGAGCCATGGCGCTAATAGCGCCATGGCTCACCGCCTTCCGTGTAATGAGGCCCCATGGTGTTCTCCAGTACTGCCTGGATTACATGTTTGCTCCCCCTCTCCTCTCAGATCCTTGTTTCAGTAATCTGGACCAAACACCCTGTATGGTCTGGTTGACGTGCTTCATGTTTGAGATGCTTCTGCCAGACTACAGATTCCTTGCAAACTCTTCTTGCGGAACGGTCACTTTTTATTAAATGGCTGCAGGAAAACCATAGGAAAGTAAAGTCTGATCTGAGGAAAACAGTACCCAACTTATTTTTTAATAAAAAAGCCAGGAATCAATAGTGAGAATACCAATAGGATGTAATTTATTTATTGTTGTTTTTAGTCCAAATTAACTTTTACAACAGTATACATATATTTACATAAAGCATCATAGAATTACTTCAGTTTTTGATCATCCTCATTATTAATTTATCAATCTTACTTCATTCACTACACTATTAGTTCATCATCATCAATAATCATCCTATTATATCATAAAATAGAATAATAAGTAACACACATTCTTAAAAATCACCATAACAATTGACAATGGGCGAGATCCTGTTCGAATTTGCATCATCTAACCATATGCATATAAACACCAACCAGCTTCAACATATACGTTCAGAACTATTCACACTGTCTTTTTTTAAAGTAACCTTAGCAAAGACTGGTGGACTGGTGTGACTTACAGATGTCCTTTAAATATTAGTAACTGGTAGAATGTATTCAGCACTGGGCACATGGAGCCAAGACCCTACCTCATTTTAGCACATGAAAGTCGTTATTGACCTCCTCTCAGCCAAAGAGAATGTTCGGAGTGCGGTCAATAACTAGTAGTATTGACTATATTCTGAATGTTCTGAATTGAAAGGAAGACAGGGAAACAGCAATCCAACCTCCAGGTCTGATTTCGTTTACTAAAACACTGCCTCTCTGGGAGGCTATTTATACCACTGCAACGCCCAATTGACCACATTAAAGAGAAAGCTAAAACATGTAAAAAACGTTCACTTTCTTATAACGAAGCCGATTCTTTTTACATTACACCTAGTGCATGCTGATGGTAAAACCTTTGAAATTCAACTACGTTTGCAATTAAAATTCTTAACCTATGAAGACACCCTTGTTTTTAAACTATTACAAAATAAAAGCACATGTAATTTCCTAGCACAAATTGAGTATATATTTTACTCACTATTAAACTTGGTCTACTTTACAACCACAACCCTGAAATTTATATTCCTATTTCCAGTATGTTCTAATAGGGAGGGCTCATTATCCCTTAAATAATGACCCTTCTCCATCGTATGACCCTCTGCGACTTGTGGGTGGGTCATTAACCTACGATAATTTCCCCGCCCTCGGTCTATAAGGCCTTATTAATCAATATATTAATGAGACTATGTGAAGATACCTGCCATTGGTTAGTAGTGTGTGTATTTACATACTGTGTATGTGTTCAGTTTATGTTGAAAATTCCCTCATGGCTGTTACCCAAGCAGATCATCCATCACTTACGTGCCTCCTTCTTGATTGGTATCACTGCAGGCCTGGATCCAGTCCAAATGGATCTATGTTCTCTGGATCTCTAGGGATTGTGGCAGGGCCATTACACGAATGTATGGGTCTATGTGATCTGCTCGAAAACATTTAATATATTTTTGTTTTGTTTACCTATAGTTTTTGCCTCAAATATATGCAGGGGGAAAAACTCCTCTATTAGCCTAAACCCCCCCGCACTAATATTTGGGGCAAAATCTGTTTAAAAATCTTTGATGAATTCTACTTCGACGAAATCTCCTGCGGCAAAAACGACCTATACCTAAATATGCTTTGTCGTCACAAGTGAAGTAGTAATTCATGTGCCCCTCCTAGTTTTCAATGGGGAACTTAGATGTTCCAAATGACAGTGTACTCCCCCTCGTGACCCATGCTTGTGGTGCTCTAGGCACTTGCCTAGAATAACCTTATTATAGCACGGGCCATGCATAGTGAGCAGTAAGAACTCAGTCCCTGTTGATGATCAGTCGTGGGAGCATATAGGCACATCTAGATACCGGTCCTCAATTCTCCCATCCCATTGGGAGCCTGAGTGCACTCACCTAGAGGTCTATATACACCAGCATACAGACTGGTGATGGTGATAGGACTGCTTACCTTCTCCACATAGAGAGAGCTGCCAGTGACAGAGTCCAATAGGTGTATGCCGAGGCAGGGAGGCGGTCCCACCACTTTCACAATCGGAGCCACCGCAGTGCATGTCTTCGCCTTTCATTACTTTACTCTTCCTGTAGGGGCACACACTGCAAGCATTACCGTCTCAAGGAGTATTGCCTGCTAATGTCGTGATGACTAGTTATTACATTAATTCATCGCACCCAGAGGCATTGCTGGGGGCGGTTAAGGGGGCTATAACCCCAACTCTTTTGGTTGTAGCCCCGGATAGAAGCTCAGACACTGCAACCAAAAGACTAGCAAGCCCCGAGTCTCGACATTCCTAACATTACCCTAGCCCCCAATCTTTTCCGGAGCTAGCAACACCCCTGGTCGCACCTGTTTATTACATCGTACTGCCCTGTTACAAAATGTGTGATTGTGTAATGCACTTGACATTGGAAGGAGTAGAAACAAAACACTTTGTGATGTCCTTCCCAATAGACCGTGATTTATGCCCAAAACTATCTCTCTTGACTGTAATGCCTGCCTATGCCCTCCTCCAGAGCCTGAATACCTGTCCAGGTGCTTCCCTATGGCATGTTATACCTGCCTACGCCCTCCTCCAGAGCCTGAGTACCTGCCCAGGTGCTTTCCTATGGCATGTAATACCCGCCTACGCCCTCCTCCAGAGTCTAATAGCTGCCCAGGTGCTTCCCCATGGCATGTAATGCCTGCCTACACCCTCCTCCAGAGCCTAATATCTGCCCAGGTCCTTCCTATACCCTCCTCTGGAGCCTGAATACATGTACCTGCCTAAGTCCTCCTCCAAAGCCTGAATACCTGCCAGGTGCTTCCCTATGGCATGTAATACCAGGCTACACACTCCTCTGGAGCCTGCATACCTGCCCAGATCCTTCTCTATGGCATGTAATACCTGCCTACGCCCTGCTCCAGAGCCTGAACCCCTTCCTAGGCCCTTCTCTGTGGCATGTACTACCTGCCTACGCGCTCCTGAATCCCACTGTGACAGTGGAACAGACATGTGCATCTGAATGCCCCTGGCACGGTTCAACATGCACTTAAATGTGCCTGCGGTTGTGTCTGGATGTAAGGGCACCTGTGAAAGAGTAATATGTGCGAGCAGGTTAATGCACTGATGAGAGTGTGTGTGTGCGTGCGTGCGTGCGTGCGTGCGTGCGTGTGTGTGTGTGTGTCTCGCCTGGTCACGTTGTGTGATGTGAGGCACATCATGTAACCCTGATGTGCCTCAGTTCCCATATGTGCCAAACTTGGGTGCACTTAGGAAAAGGTTGGAGACCAATAATAGGCACCATATAAAGATTCATTAACAGAGCTAACACGCGTGTGTTGTGTACTGTACAGTGGAGTAGACTGGTTGAAAAGTGCAGATACATTTGGTCTTTGGTTGTTTTTGATCAGTGTGTGTATGGACTTTGGGTCTTTTATTTGTATATAACAGGTTGCATTTATGGAGCCTTGTGTAAAGGGTTATATAGATGTTGCAGTTTAAGAATGGCACCATGTGCAAGGTAGTCCTAATGCTAGAATACAGAATATGCACATATATTCACAACACCTAGGTATATTGCCCACTACTAAATCCGAGGTATAAGAAATTTATAAGAGGGTTTTAGAATGCATGTGCACATTTTAGCCAGTACGAAGGTAGTTAGGGACGGCTATGTCCCTGCTAGCGACCCATGAAGATCTGGCTAGTGGCTGGGCACTTTGATGGGTTGTCGGGGTAGTATGCGAGCCACAGAGACGGACTATGTGCCCAGCTAGACCTAATTTGTTTGGTGCGACTCAGCTGCATTCTAGTGGCCGAGGTGATCTGTGATATGAGTCCAACTAGTGAATTATTGCTGATAGATGCGTGTGGGTAACCGCGCCTCAGGAGGGATACGGCTATCTTCCATTGAGATGAAGAGCGATACGTACCAGTGAGACATGGCTGATATGTAGTTGTGATGAGTGAATGCAGATCCTATCATGCAGGTCGACTGGAATCCTTTCTGTGTGTGCATGGTACTGTCTTGTTGCCGCCTCATGTGACTCATGATGCTCCCACCTACCTGTCTGGGGGTAATTGTTCACCCAAGAGGTGGACCGGGTCAGTCAAGATGCAGAGTGGAAGAGACAGGTCTTGAGTGCCTTCCAGAAGGTGAGGTGATCCTTGTTAGGAAAGATTTCGTAATTGTAGGTAATTTTCCTTCCATGTGGCAACCCCTAAACTTTTTGCTGTTGTTTTTCACCTTGTTCTTTACTTTGCCAGAGAAGTGCAGCCTTCTGCCGCACTCCTCTGGGCTTTCGCTCCTTTCTTACGGGGAAACTGACATGCCCTTAAGACAGTCAGTACCGGGGAACGCTGTTTCCCGTAGTTTCTTTTATCATGTTGCGGCTTTCGTGCAACATGACACAAGAGGGCACTGTAAGCTAAGTTACAGCTCTCTTGGGTCTCTAGCCTTCTACAGGCCCTAGATACTCGTTTAGGATTGTATCTGATCGGTGCAATTGATTCAGGGACGGGAATGGTGGCAGCGATCGTTTCTTGTGTTTTGAGCTCCTTTTGGCGTTCTAAGCACGTTTTCCGTGCTTAACCCAAAATGGTGGCCTGGCTCCCAAAATGGCCAGACCACGAGGCTCCTTTGTCCTGTCCGCTGACCGTCTTGCTTCCTTCACCTTCCCCAGGTCGAGCCGACCCGGGGTATTCCTTATTTGGGCATGTACTTTCCCGCGAAACACGGATGCTTTCGCGGGCTTCTACATGTCTTGTGTGTGCCTCCAGGATGTGGGCTGGGATGTCTGGTCCCAATACACATCCTGGGTGCCAGAGAGTCTAGGGTGGTGTGAATGCCTGGGACCACCGTGGTCCGTGATTGGTCCACGAATGGTGTGAGTGTTGATGAGCGGATCTCCCATTGGGTCCCCTCCGTTTTGGCGCGAAGGGAACCGTGGATAAGAGGGGGCTGGAAACACCACTACCATGTCGATCTCCTGAGTTCTCACGAACGAAGGAATACAGGAGTCAAGTATACTGCAACCAAGAGGCTGGACCGAGGAATCGCTGGTGACCCGCTGAAGGACTTCTCCTCTGCACTGCTGTCGCCTTGTGAAACCCTTTTCACCTTTGATCGAACCAGAAGGCCTGTACTGGTACTTCGACCCTTGGAATAGCGGGAACAGCTATTCTCGGCATCTTCACCATCTCCTGCCAGTAAGCCTTCGGAAGCGTCTCTGGGCCATCCAGCTGACTGACCAGCTTACACGGGAGTCTTGCTCTGTAACCGCCGCCAGGTTGTGTAGTATTTCGAGTCCTTGTCACTCTCACACGCTTCGTACACTTGGCGTTCCCAGATCTGAAGTGGGTAGTGTACATTTGGCTCAGATACACACAGCCTCTCCGTTGCCCTGCTGTGGTAACAAACGGTGCGGGTTTCTTCGATTGGGACGTCTTTTTACTCAACACGAAGACGAGGCGTTCCCTGCTCTTCTGAACCTGCCAGCTGCTGAAACTGACGAGGAGAAGCCTGGGTCTGCTTGCATCGGGGACCGGTGAGTAGCATAGCTAGGATCTGGTCGCCCTCCTGCAGGAGCCCATTGCTTTTCCCCGCTGTGTCAAACAGCACCCTTTTCCGTACTCGCGCTCTGCTTCTGCCCACTGTGGAGGCTGCGCTTGAGTCGCGGAACTTGTTCTTCTTCTTTTGTGCACTAAACTGAACTGCCTGATTTCCCTCGAAGAGCTTCTCCTTTTGCCCGTTGGCACCAGCGCGTGCAGGTACTTTTGAGCACAAGGCTCCACTCTTCGCAGGGCTAGGACTTCCATCTAGTTAGGTGCCTCTGAAGGCGAACTGGGTCTAAGCATTATTGCGCACTGCCTGTTTTCCCTCCCTTTTAGGTGGACTACACATTTCGTGCATATAACGCTTGAGACTTATTGTATTTGTATACATATTGTGTTGATATGGTATGTGTTGGTTTACTATCGTTATATTGTGATTTTCTCGCTACGGTCATTGTTTTAAAGGCCTTGGAATAAATGTGTATATATTTTTAATATAACAACTGTTTGGAGTAGTTTGTAAGTGATCTTGCTTTGTGTGCTCATTGCGGGCTTTCAGTCACCCTCACCCCTCTTGAGACCTAGTCTTGACCGCCGCGATCGCTACCTTGATTGGTCTGGCTCGTCCAGAGGTTACCCTGTTCCAAGTAATTAGGTTGGCCTTCTGAACTTCTGCGCCACCAGGACAGAGTTCAGAAATCCGTCTTAACAAATTGGTGTACAGCGGTGGGATGCGACTGAAGGTATCCAGTGTTGCGCACGAACTAGAGCATTTCAGGTTATTCCAACCAGGACACGTAGTGAATTGTTGTAGTATAACTTTAAAAAGGCCATAGTCCTATCTAACAGTATGGAAACAAATACCTTGTTAACTTTAAATGCTTCCAAATCAGAAACATTGAAAAAGATGTGTGCGGAGAGAGGTGTTTCCTCTCAAGGCACGAAATTGGAAATGATCCAAAGAATCGTGGCGTGGCAAGAAGCGCAGCTTGACGCTATAACTTCTGAGGACAGTGCGGAAGGAGGTGGGGCTGCTCTCACTGGTAGAACCGACGGTTCTGCCGCTGCACTGATCCACCGCGACCACGAGGACAGGGAGGATGAGATGTCGAATGTTTCCTCTGCCAGTGCTGATGGGGAGGCTATGCTTGAATTCAAGAAGCAAGAGCTGCGGTTTAGGCAGCAGGAGCTTGAATTCAGCATAGCCAAACTAAAAATCAAACAGGCAGAAAAACAAAAAGACAGGGATCACCAGTTGGAACTGGCCAAGCTTCAGGTTGCAAATGGGTCCAAGGGTCCTGGACATGGGTCTGGGGCCTCCTCTCATCCACGGTTTCTGAAAGATCTGCTCAGTGTGTATGAGGAAAGGAATGACATTATGGACTGGCTGAATGCGTTTGAGTATGCATGCGAAGTTCAACAAGTTGACAATGCTGATAAGATTGCCTGGTTACTCAGCAGACTGCCCCATTCTGGCTTTAGTGCCATTATGGAAATGTCGAAGGCTGAGCGAGCTGATTTCGCAATGTTAAAGCAAACTCTCATTTTAAAGTTTGGGAAGACTCCGGCCCAATATTTGAAACGTTTCAGAGAGTATAAGAAAAAGGAAGGTGGTACTTGGGTATCTTATGTCACTGAGTCCTTGAAAAACTTAACTGGCTGGGTGGAAGGTTATAGGGTTTCTACCTTCGAAGGCATGATAAATCTTGTCATGCTGGAACACATTTTTGCATCTTCTTCCCCGGAGCTTAAGCAGCATTTGGCCGATTCGAAGGAGATAGATCTTAAGAAGCTGGCCATTGCAGCCGATTTATGGGTGTCACATCGAGTGTCCCATAAGGACAAAACTCATCCTGGTAAGCAGGAGGAAGGGAAAAAGTCCAAAGATATGGAGGGTGGAGAATCTGATAAATCTTCTTCTCATAAGGGCCACAAAAAGAAAAATAAGGGTAAAACACAAGAGAACTCACAGGGTAGTGGAGGTCAGCCTCCGAAACAGAACTCTGGTAAAAATAAGCCTCCCTATGTAAACAGACCCAATGGATCTTGTTTTGCTTGTGGAGCAACTGACCACGTGAAGGGGGATCCCCGGTGTAAGGTTAGACCTTTGGGGGTCCACTCTGCTAATCTGGCCTTCTCCTCCTACGAGGAAGAAGAGATTACAGGAGCATCCTTCTCCTCAGACTCATTTCCCAGCGGGATAGAGGCTGAGGTAGTTTTAGTGTCCCTGGGTTCCTGGGAGCCTAAAGTCGCAGAGGCTTATGCTAGGATTCCGGATAATACCAAGCACTACTTTAAAGACAGTGTGCTGATCAATGGAGTAGATACTCCAGCTCTTAGGGATAGTGGGTGCAGTCGCATTGTAGTGGATTCTGCCTTTGTAGACTCAGAGGAAGTTGCCAGAGCTACTCTGATGCCCACTAAGTTGGCTGACGGCCCACTCCGTATGTTCCCAGTAATACCTGTAAATCTTACTTTAAATGGTACAGCAGTCAGGATTCCAGTGAGCATTCAGAGAAACGTCCCGGGAAAGGTCTTGTTAGGTAATGATCTCAGAGCTTTAGGGCTCGTAGGAGACACTGCCGAAAGACCCTACACACTGTCTCAAGCACGGGCAGCATTGGCCAAGACCAATATGCTGCCCCAGCCGAAGGGGAAACCCAAGGCGAAAGGAGTCGACAAGTCAAGACGAGGGAAAGAGAATATTCCCCCGAGCTCGCCTACCACTGCGGTGGAGGAAGTTGGTCAATCGCCCAGGCCTGACGAGGAGGTGGCGATGCCTGAAGTATTTGACCCCAACGATCATCCTGAACTAAAAGACTTGTTAGTTGAAGGAGGTCCTGATAGGGACGAATTCAGTAAAGGCCAACGTGAGTGCCCATCTCTGGAAGGCCGAAGGAGACAGGCCTGCTCCCAGCTTGAGGGTGAACCTCCTGGGACGCATAGGATTTATTGGGAAGGTGGACTCCTGTATAGTGAGCCCACAGAGTCTACAGAAGGAGACCATAGGAGGTTGGTGGTTCCCCTTGCTGTTAGGCCCTTCCTCCTGCAGTTGGCGCATGAAGTTCCCCTTGCTGGTCACCTTGGTATGAAGAGGACCAAGCAAAGGTTATCCATGCACTTCTACTGGCCCAAGATGGGGGTGCAAGTAGAAAGTCACTGCAGGAGTTGTGCCTCCTGCCAGTTGTCTGGTAAGGTTGGCGCGACAATCCAAGCTCCGTTGGTACCGCTCCCAGTTGTGGGGGTACCATTTGAAAGGGTAGGGATCGACATCGTTGGTCCCCTTGACCCGCAAACATCCTCGGGCAATAGGTTTATCCTGGTGTTGGTCGACCATGCAACCAGATACCCTGAGGCCATCCCATTGAAAACTGTAACCGCCAAGTCAGTTGCAAAAGCTTTACTTGGCATATTTACTAGGGTTGGCTTCCCTAAAGAAGTTGTGTCGGATTGTGGCAACAACTTTATGTCGAAGTATATGCAGGCTATGTGGAAAGAATGTGGGGTCACCTACAAGTTCTCTTCTGCATACCACCCCCAGACCAATGGTCTGATGGAACGTTTCAACAGAACGTTAAAGAGCATGATTGGGGCTCTGGAGGAACCTCAGAGAAGAAAATGGGATCTTCTTTTACCATGCTTACTGTTTGCCTACCGAGAGGTACCACAGGAGGGTATTGGCTTCAGCCCCTTCGAACTTCTGTTCGGTCATCCCGTACGGGGACCCTTAGCCATCGTCAAAGAGGGATGGGAGATGCCCACTCCCCCTGTTACTACCAAAGTATTTGAATATGTGCTAGGGCTCAGAAAACGGATGGTACTTCTGATGGGCTTGGCTAGTGATAAATTGAAGGCAGGACAAGCGCTGGTGAAACATTGGTACGACCAGAAAGCTTCCCTCATCAACTTTACACCTGGTCAGCAAGTCCTGATCATGAATCCCATAAGGCCTCGAGCTTTACAGGACAAATGGTCAGGCCCTTACACAGTGGTGGAGCCCCTTGGTGAGGTTAACTATTTAGTGGACCTTGGAAGGCCTGGACAGGCTCCAGAAGTGTTTCACGTGAATAGGCTGAAGGCTTTCGTCCCAAGAGTCGAAATCGCAGCACTGCTACTGGCTTCAGATGTTGAGGAAGAGGAGTCTGAACCTCTCCCCGACCTGTTCCAAAGCGGTCCTTCAGATAGCTCCTTTGATGGTGTCCGAGTGGCCCCTCACCTGACTTCTGATCAGCAGGCTGAGGTGAAAAGTTTGCTTAGGCAGTTTTCCCCCCTGTTTTCACAGTCGCCTGGTTTGACACCTTGGTGCAAACATAACATTGACACAGGAGACAGTGTACCTACCAAAAGTAGGGGATACAGGATGTCAGACAAAGTACGGTCTTATATTAAGACCGAGGTCAACAAGATGTTAGACCTTGGGGTGATTGAACCCTCTAGTAGTCCTTGGTCCAGCCCTGTGGTTTTGGTTCCAAAGGCAGGCACTTCTGAATTGAGGTTCTGCGTGGATTACAGGGCTCTGAATGCTGTCACCAAGACAGATGCACACCCCTTGCATCGAACAGATGAGCTGGTGGATACTTTGGGTGCCTCCAAGTACCTCAGCACGTTTGACCTCACTGCTGGCTATTGGCAAATAGCTTTAGCAGAACATGCCAAGGAGAAGACAGCATTTTCTACTCCAGACGGCCTTTACCAATTCCGGGTAATGCCGTTCGGGTTGAAGAATGCACCTGCCACTTTCCAGAGGCTTGTGAATCATGTGTTGAATGGGTTGGACGAATTCTGTCTTGCATATCTGGACGATATAGCAGTATTCAGTGCCACCTGGGAAGACCATGTGAAACACCTCGGGATTGTGCTCCAGGCTCTTCAGAAAGCACACCTGACCAAAAAGGCTAGTAAATGCCAGATTGGACAAGGCTCAGTGGTTTACCTTGGACATGAAGTAGGTGGAGGGAGGATACAGCCTCTTCCCAGTAAAGTACAAGCAGTACAAGGCTGGCCTACCCCCACTACGCAAACCCAAGTGAGAGCCTTCTTAGGACTCACAGGGTATTACCGCAATTTTGTGGCAGACTATGGCACCATAGCTGCCCCTCTGACTGCCCTCACAACTCCGAAGAAACCCAAGAAGGTAACTTGGACCGACGAGTGTGAGAAGGCCTTCAATGGCTTAAAAGACTCCTTGTGCCAGGCCCCTGTCCTCAGGGCCCCTGATTATCAAAGACCTTTTATCGTGCAGACGGACGCCTCTGACACTGGGATAGGAGCTGTACTATCACAAGTAGACGAGAAGGGTAAGGAACACCCTATTGGTTTTATTAGCCGCCAGCTTAAGGACAGAGAGCTCAGATGGTCCACGGTAGAGTAAGAATGTTTCTCTGTTGTGTGGGCCCTAAGGAAGCTGAGGCCCTACCTCTATGGGACCCACTTCACTGTGCAAACTGACCATAAGCCCTTAAAGTGGCTAATGAACATGAAGGGGGAGAATCCAAAGTTGCTTAGGTGGTCCATAAGTCTACAAGGCTTCGACTTCACTATTGAGCATAGGCCAGGTGTCCAACATAGCAATGCTGATGGGTTGTCCAGAATGTTTCACCGACCTGAACAAGAGACTCATCCAGGGGTGGATTAGTTCCCCCTGTCCATAGTCTGGGAGGGGCGAGTGTTAGGAAAGATTTCGTAATTGTAGGTAATTTTCCTTCCATGTGGCAACCCCTAAACTTTTTGCTGTTGTTTTTCACCTTGTTCTTGACTTTGCCAGAGAAGTGCAGCCTTCTGCCGCACTCCTCTGGGCTTTCGCTCCTTTCTTACTGGGAAACTGACATGCCCTTAAGACAGTCAGTACCGGGGAACGCTGTTTCCCGTAGTTTCTTTTATCATGTTGCGGCTTTCATGCAACATGACACAAGAGGGCACTGTAAGCTAAGTTACAGCTCTCTTGGGTCTCTAGCCTTCTACAGGCCCTAGATACTCGTTTAGGATTGTATCTGATCGGTGCAAGTGATTCAGGGACGGGAATGGTGGCAGCAATCGTTTTTTGTGTTTTGAGCTCCTTTTGGCGTTCTAAGCGCGTTTTCCGCGCTTAACCCAAAATGGTGGCCTGGCTCCCAAAATGGCCAGACCACGAGGCTCCTTTGTCCTGTCCGCTGACCGTCTTGCTCCCTTCACCTTCCCCAGGTCGAGCCGACCCGGGGCCTTCCTTATTTGGGCATGTACTTTCCCGCGAAACATGGATGCTTTCGCGGGCTTCTACATGTCTTGTGTGTGCCTCCATGATGTGGGCTGAGATGTCTGGTCCCAATACACATCCTGGGTGCCAGAGAGTCTAGGGTGGTGTGAATGCCTGGGACCACCGTGGTCCATGATTGGTCCACGAATGGTGTGAGTGTTGATGAGCGGATCTCCCATTGGGTCCCCTCTGTTTTGGCGCAAAGGGAACCGTGGATAAGAGGGGGCTGGAAACACCACTACCATGTCGATCTCCTGAGTTCTCACGAACGAAGGAATACAGGAGCCAAGTATCCTGCAACCAAGATGCTGGACCGAGGAATCGCTGGTGACCCGCTGAAGGACTTCTCCTCTGCACTGCTGTCGCCTTGTGAAACCCTTTTCACCTTTGATCGAACCAGAAGGCCTGTACTGGTACTTCGAGCCTTGGAATAGCGGGAACAGCTATTCTCGGCATCTTCACCATCTCCTGCCAGTAAGCCTTCGGAAGCGTCTCTGGGCCATCCAGCTGACTGACCAGCTTACACGGGAGTCTTGCTCTGTAACCGCCGCCAGGTTGTGTAGTATTTCGAGTCCTTGTCACTCTCACACGCTTCGTACACTTGGCGTTCCCAGGTCTGAAGTGAGTAGTGTACATTTGGCTCAGATACACGGCCGCTCTGTTGCCCTGCTGTGGTAACGAACTGTGCGGGTTTCTTCGATTGGGACGTCTTTTTACTCAACACGACGACGATGCGTTCCCTGCTCTTCTGAACCTGCCAGCTGCTGAAACTGACGCGGAGAAGCCTGGGTCTGCTTGCATCGGGGACCGGTGAGTAGCATAGCTAGGATCTGGTCGCCCTCCTGCAGGAGCCCATTGCTTTTCCCCGCTGCGTCAAACAGCACCCTTTTCCGTACTCACGCTCTGCTTCTGCCCACTGTGGAGGCTGCGCTTGAGTCGCGGAACTTGTTCTTCTTCTTTTGTGCACTAAACTGAACTGCCTGATTTCCCTCGAAGAGCTTCTCCTTTTGCCCGTTGGCACCAGCGCGTGCAGGTACTTTTGAGCACAAGGCTCCACTCTTCGCAGGGCTCGGACTTCCATCTAGTTAGGCGCCTCTGAAGGCGAACTGGGTCTAAGGATTATTGCGCACTGCCTGTTTTCCCTCCCTTTTAGGTGGACTACACATTTCGTGCATATAACGCTTGAGACTTGTTGTATTTGTATATATATTGTGTTCATATGGTATGTGTTGGTTTACTATCGTTATATTGTGATTTTCTCGCTACGGTCATTGTTTTAAAGGCCTTGGAATAAATGTGTATATATTTTTAATATAACAACTGTTTGGAGTAGTTTGTAAGTGTTCTTGCTTTGTGTGCTCATTGCGGGCTTTCAGTCACCCTCACCCCTCTTGAGACCTAGTCTTGACCGCCGCGATCGCTACCTTGATTGGTCTGGCTCGTCCAGAGGTTACCCTGTTCCAAGTAATTAGGTTGGCCTTCTGAACTTCTGCGCCACCAGGACAGAGTTCAGAAATCCGTCTTAACAATCCTCAATGCAGCGGATGCTAAAAGGGACAGAGTTCCATATGGCGGGTGCTTGGACGGAAAAGGAGGATCCCCCCTATTCTGGCCACTTTGGCGAGTGGGATGACAAGGAGGAGAGCTGTAATTGATCTCAGGCTTCTGTTGGGCCTGTAGGGGGTGAGCTTGTGTTGTAGATATTCTGGGCCTTTGTTGTGCAGAGCACAGTGGGTGATGCGCATAGCGTTGAAGGTGGACCATCGGCCGATTGGTAGTCAGTGAAGAACACACAGGGTGGTTGTGTTCTCTGGGGCCTGGGGCAAGAAGGGCAAGTGGGTAAGAAGGGTAGGTGTAAAGTAACACCAGCATAATAACAGCAGCAAGAGGTGGCTCCTTTGATCAGGCCGTCTCGCAGGAAGAAGTGATGTGCCCCCAGGGCAACCTAGCCCCATAAATACGAGGGCCAGTGGCATAAGGTTTAGCCACTACAGTCAAGCTCTGCTCAGAGCTAGACCCACACACAAAAAGAAAATTCTTTACCACCCAGACCCGCCCTACAAAACAAACGTGAGAAGATACCGGGAAAATATCATGGGAAAGAAGACAGCGGAACGTTGTTGGGAAGTCGTGGGCTCACGATTGGCGGCACAGGTCGGGGAAGGGGCTGCCCTCAGCACTAAAAGAGAAGGCGCCTGCCATAATGGCCACAGGGTCCCATTCACACAGACCTGGGCCTATGAACTGAAAGCAATAATGCTGGCACATTTAGGGCATAATAAAAAAGGCATAGTGCCAAAAATGTATTTCCATAATTTTTAATCTCATAGTGATGATTTTAGTTGTTTACCAGTTGCCTTATGCCACTATTCATTGGTATTTTTGCCATTGGCCATTGGTCCAACCTAATATTGTGAATGAACCACATCCTGTATTTTCCTTTAAGCGGCAAAGGAATCTTAGAGATCAACTGGCCTACGTTGAATTCCAGGAGTCCAGGTCAAGTACTACCACATGGTATTTGAGAACACTAGTGGGCCACTATCCATGTGGGAACTGCTTGGTGTGTAAATACAGCAAAAGATGGAAATCATTTGAGGTTCATGGGAGGCAATGAAAACTTTGGAGCCACAATAACTGTAAGACCCCAAATGCAATATATTGCATACAATGCCCTTGTGGCCTAATGTATGTGGGGCAGACTGCGAGACCAGTCTACATCCGCATCACGGAACATAGGTCGCGGATAAGGTGCAGGAACAGCACAGCACCCTGGGTTGCTCACTATTTGGAGCACAGATATACAGTGGAAGACATATCATGGTGGATTTTGGACACAGTGAAAAAGTGTACCTAATGTAGCACGTTCACTGGCTCTCAAAGAAGGAAGATGGATCTAATGTCTTTACACGTTGGACATGGCCTTAATGAGACTCTACCTTCATATTGGTGAGATGACTGGAGTAGGGGGTTAGCACCGTCGCCCTGACATCTTCTTTTTGCTGCATGGCGCAGCTATCATTACCCTCTTCCCTGGTAGGGATTCCTTCCACATGTAACCCCTGGCTGATCCCTGGCCGCCCCCGGGCAGGTGGCCGTGCAGGGCAGTGATTGCAGAACTATTTGACCTGCCATCCTGGGTCCAGGATGCACCGTGGGATGCTGTGCAGGACACTGGTGCCGGTCGGTTCTCTACTCCCCTCTCTCCTATAATCAGTGTATTAGGTGAGCAGTTTCTAGATGGAACTTAGCTGGGAATTTTTCCTTTTTATTTTTAATTTTTTATTATTTACAATTACTATGCTTGGTAATTGTCTTTCTAGCTACCTGTCTCGACACATGGGGGTACTTTTTGGTTTACCCCCGTCATTTTTTATTTTTGTATTTGATTTTTATTGTTGTACTTTGTCTCATTTGTTTACCATTATGTCATCTCCCCTCGCTGAGGATCCTTGCGGAGGTTGGCCCGACTCAATATGGGGCCACATTGGGTTCCAGTTATTCTACCTGGAGGATCCGTTCCAGCTCTCGGTCGTAGGCTGGTTTGGGACCCACTTACAGAGCATGTATACGTATGAGGCCTTATGCTGACATACAATGCCTTGTCGACATTGCATCACCGTTTCCTCGAGTTCGAGGCTAGCAGTGCGGAAGATGAGTGTTTACACCTCTGGTGCATGATCCCGAACGCCTGGCGTTTCAGTCTGGCCTGGATTAGCTACGGGGTTTTGGGCTTACTGCACAAAATTACCCAGATTCGCTTTTAAGTGGAAAGGGTTGCTTTAATGTGACAGGCCTCAGCTCACAAAACCTACTAACCTGGCTCCCTGGCCTTACAGACTAACATGTCAATTTTAACAATTGCCAAACAAATAAATAAATAAACAATTCAAATTCCCCAACAAATAAATAAATAAGCAATTTCAATGCCTCCCTTCCTGTCCCTTGCTCCCTCCCTTCCTATTCCTCTCAACCTCCATTCCCACTTTCTCCCATCTTCTCCCTCGAGGCAATGCCCCTCCTTCTTCAATACCTCTTCTCCCTCTTTGTACCCCTGGGGTAGCCCATTCATGCAAACAGCACCACCCCCTTCTTTATTGTGCTAGTACCCCATTGTGCTTCCTCCAACCCTCCTCCAAAGGGCGATGCCCCCGGCACCAGAAAAAGCCTCCCTTGAGGTGTTCTTTCTGCCCCACCCCTTCCATACCCAACTTCTCCTCTACCTCCAACTCTTCACAATATCCTCCACAGCCAACCTAACATCACCCAGATAGTACATGTACCCATTAATGACAAATGCACCCCATCCTCCCGAAATAATGTGAAATCCTCATAACTGATCTCCTGGTGCGCATCGTTTGCACCCCGCAGGATCTGCAAAACGTCACCATCTCCATGTTGATCTTTTTCCTCGTCCTTTCTACCGCTCCCTCATTCACAGCCCCCCTCCATACTCTTCTTTGCAACAACTTGGTCCAAACCAACCCCACCCGGGCCATACCTTCTTCAACCAACTAAGATACCTCTTCATCATTTTTAGCAGTGACACCCCTGTTTCCCTAACTAGATAGTTCTCACATACAACATCATTGCCGCCAGAACCCCATGACGCTCCTTCAAACCCGCTAGCATAGGCAGCAGTTAGTCCCACCTGAGCCCCCCTAACCCCGACCATCTCAATAAAGCAATGTTATAGCTACATCCCAACTGTGTCCCAAATATTCATTTTGCTGTGTCTTTCCCTGCCCATTTCACTATGGAGTGTCCACATATCCAGATCTGCAGCAACTCACCACTCCTCCATTGCCCCAAACGCTTAATCTCCTCTTCAGATAGACCCATCCTACAACCTTCCAATGCTGCCCCCAACCTAAAAGAATGAGTACCAAACTCTTCAGCTCTCTCCCCGAAAGCCAACAGAGCTCTCCTCATGACCCCCAAAACTTGTGCTGCAGTCACCTCAGACCCATTTTCATGCTTGGAAAACCAAACCCTCTCTTCCTTTACTGGACCAAATCTCTACTACCCTTATCCAGAGGCACGCAAAAAGCCTTTACTTCCTTATCCGTCTTTGATCTACAGATATTTGTATCTACGCTCATTTTTGATAAGTGTACATCGTTCCACAGTAGACCTCCTTCACCTCTTGTCCCCCTACCAGTTCTGAGACCCTAAATGCCCCGAAAAAAAACCCACATAAAACAGGTTGAAAACATGTCCCTCTCCCATGATGACCAGCACACCCCCTCCCAAACCCAGGACCACCTAAATAACAGGGCCGTTGAAACTGGTCTCCTGCTATCCTTACCCTTCCTTTTTTCCCTTGCCCATCCTTCCAACATCCTACGTGCTACTTCATCCCCACTGGGCTGAAAGCCCCAAAACCATTTCCTGTAAAAGGCAATGGGCCTCATTACGACCCTGGCGGAGTGGGATACCGCCAGCGGTAATCGCGGCGGACCCGTCCGCCCTACTACGAGTTCCCTTAGCGCCATGGAGGTTTTCTCCGCCTGGTTTTACCGGGCGGAGAAAACCATGGCGCTAAGGGACCTCGTTGTTAATTACGCTGCCGTACTTTACGGCGGCGTAATTAACTCCTTCCCCACTCCCATTATACCCTATGGGGCAAGAATGGGAATGGGGAAGGGTAAAATGGGGATTGGGGATTTACCGCTCCGCCAAGGTCGGCATGGGGTGGTAAATCCGCCAACCCCCATGGCGCTATCGGCGGCTTTCCGCCATGCTCCGCGGTGCATTTTGCACCGCGAATTCCGCCAGGGTCGTAATGAGGGCCAATGTCCACCAGTTTCCCTTCTATCGTTGCCCTAGACCAACCCTTGTCCATACACCTCAAAGTAAAATCAACCCCATCATCCCTTCTTCTTTCCTCTGCATCCTCCATACCATGTCAACTGTGCGCTCCTGCTTTTGTAAAGCCCAACCATGCCCTCTTGTATGCAGTCATAGATGCAGGGGCTAGAGAACCCTCTACTAAATGCAGTGCTCTCAGTGTCCTAGCCACCACAGCTCCCCCGGGATCTGATGCCCACTCATGTCTGCTTCTTGTGCCATTCCTTGGAATCTCTGCCACTGAAAAGGAGATAATGCCACATTCAACTTCATACATTGCAGTACAAATTCCCTCATTAGCCTGGCTACCCTCTGGTCCCTGGCTGACTGCCTGTTCACAATGTTGACCACCGCCTCATTGTTGACGTTAAAATGTACTTTATTATTCTGCAGCTCTCGGCCCCAAAACATCCAGTGCCACTAACAACGGGAAAAACTCAAGAAAGGCTAAGCTCCTCCCTCCTTTCTGCCAATGCTCTGGCCACTTATTGGCACACCGCTTACCCACCCAGAACACCCCAAAAACCTCCAGAACCTGTTGCGTGTGAAAAAACTTCAACTTCCCACGAAATTGTGTGCCCTTGCAGCCACATTGACACTCCATTGAATTCTTCCAAAAATCTTAGCCAAATCTTGCAATCCTCCCTGCCCGCTCCAGACATCCTCACCCTGTGATGCAGATACTTAGCCCCCGCCATAGAATGTGCCATGTTCCTACATAAAGTGCTACCCGGGGCCACTACCCGACATGCAGATGCCCCACTACCCTCTGCATGTCCACCAGTTTCATTTTTTGAGCCGCTACTGCCGTCTCAAGCAACCCACAAGCCTGCTCACCTTGTACGGCAAGCGTGGGGTCATGGCCACAGAAGCCAGCTCTATCCCTAGTAAAAGGTCAACACCACCACCGGCCCTTCAGTTTTATCCTCAGCCAATTCCTGCATCAATGTCTGAAAAACCCTGAGCATCCGCTGACATTCCTGTTCTTACTCCGCCCCAATGATAAAAAGAAAATCATCCAAATAATGCAAAACTCCCTCGCATCCACAACTGTAAGTAAACACCCACTGCAAAAAAGAGCTTAAACGCTCAAACAATGCACAAGAAATTGCACAGCCCATTGGTAACGCTTTGTAAACATACATCTGGCCCTCGAACTGCATCCCCAGCAGCTAAAAATCATCCGGATTTACTGTTAATAAACGAAATGCTGCATTGATATCGCACTTGGTCATGAATGCACCACACCCTTCCTTCCTCGCTAAGCCCACTGCCTGATCTATGCTGGCATAGGACACCCCGCAATCTTCCCGTGCAAGGAAGTCATTCACTGACATGCCCTCTGACCCTGATAAATGATGAATCAATCTGAATTCTCTTGCTGCTTTCTTAGGCACGACCCCAAAAGGCCACACCACCAAGTCAGCCAGCAAATCCGTAAACGGCCCTACCACTCTCGCTGCTGCCACCTCCTTGTGCAACTTCAGTCTTTCCACTTCCAAATTCTCCCAAGCGGACTTCACATTTTTCAGCCCACCGCTGCATCCTCGGACCCTGATAACCCAACTTAAAACCGTTGTGAAAACCTTCCTCCAAAATCCTGGCCCCTTCCCTATCTGGGTAAAAACGAAGCCATTCTTCCAAAACCTCGACCGTAACTGGTCTATAGGCCTTTTACCCACAACTCCTTGCCCTGCCCCTGGCCCCCTTCCTCTGTCACCTGTTTAAAAACATTGTGTAACCGGGTGCCATCCCACACATCGGCTGCATTTGTGCCTACATTTGCGCACAGTTCTAGTGCAGTTTTCCTTATTGAATGCCAAGCATGCTGCTAATGGCTGACCTATGCCTCCTCCGCCCACCCCCTCTTGAGGCGGGGCGACCGTGAAAGGGCCGGTAAGGCATGGGTAACTCACTTGCTGAATGCAGCGTCGGTGCTGGACGCATAGGCGCCATCCACTGTAACCATAAATCCATGTCTATCTCTCCCCATACTGCTTAGTTGTCCTCACCCATCCTTGCCCTAAATTCATCATTGTATCTCACCCATGCAAATCCCCCAAAACTCGTAAAGGCTTTCCTGATTACGTCCATGTATTTTAGCAATGCTACACACCTCTCTGGGAACTTTTTGCAATAAACACTAGCATATATTATAAATGCAGATGTCCAATTTTCAATTGTCACTGGTACCCTAGGTCATGCTGCCAACTCCCGCTCTTCTTCCTTGGACCCTTCTTTTGCCTTCACCTCCCTGTGTAAGAATTTAAAAACATCCACAAACTCCCCAGCCCATATTTATTCCTTTGTCGCCACCATCAGATGCGCACCGAGTGGCTTTCTAATGCCCATATAAGGCATCTTCTTGTCCTTCTCTGTGCTCTCAACCATCCTCTCCATAGGAATCTCTACCACCCCTTGGGCCATGGGCTCCACAACCTTGTCCGTTTGTACTTCAACTGAGGAGACACTTCTTCCGCTTGCCCTCACCAGTGCCCTTGCGGACACCTTCCCATCTCCCCCCAAGCCTCCTGTACCCCAACCCCCCACTCTGTGTCCCCCACCTAGTAACCAACCTGACCCGTGCCGCTGACCACTCCCTTTCTTGCTCACCTCTTTCTGCCCTATACGTGTCATCCTGGCCTCCACACCGACACTCCTCCTCTCTTTCCTCACCGGGCTCCTGTTGCGGGGACAAAAACCATCAGCAGTCTCCAGGCCAATTTCCCCAGCAGATCCTCTTTGGGCGACCATGGGGCATCCACCCCGCTGCTCCTGTGATGTCTTCTCGGCAGGGTCGCGCCAATCACTTCCTGTTCATCTCTTCTCGGGTGAGGGGTTCCCTCCTCCACCCTGTGCTCCACCATGTTAGGGGCTGTACTGCACCCTCTAAGCTGTCCTCTTCCGCCTGCCAGAGGGGCCGCTCTCAAACCCTCTCCTTCCACATCCTCTGTGACCATGCAGGCTGTGCCATAACCTCTGCATATCACCCTATTTTGCAGGGAGGTCGCTCCATACCTTCCCCTTCCTTCGATATCTAACTGGAATACAGTCCTCCTCCTTCCACCTGCACTCTTCTGCAGGCATTTCCCTCCTCTGCCCCTCTGCACCGCTGTGCCTCTTGTGTCCAAACTGATCCTCACCAACTTGTCCTACGCCCACTTCTGCCCCTATTCCTCCACCGGTAGCAGCCTCGCCCGGGCCCATCAGCTCCCAGCCCGCTACCTATCCCCCCGCCATCTGATCCCCCACTCCTGGTTGCCCTCCTGGGTATATCCCTCCTACTCATTCTGGCCCTTTTGTCCCATACCCCCCTCCTCCCTGCTGAAGGACTGCAAGCCACCACTGCTGCGAGGGCCCCATCAGAAGTTGCTCTGCGCTGTGGCCTCCCCTCCCTGGGCCCCTTCTCCCCCATACCTTCCAGTACTGCCCCTTCCAGCTGGGCTTTTGATGCCCTGCTATTAATGCTTAGCACCTCCTGTAAAGACTGAGCTTCCACCAAACCCATTGACCCAAAATCCTGTCTTGCCATCCAGCCCACAGTAAAAACTAGATTCTCTAATGACAACGAAATCCTCTCCTTCAGACAAAAAAAACAATGTTTTCTTCCTAAACACCAGGAGAGCCAGATCTCCCTGCTCTGGGCTTATAAACTATATATTATTTAATAGCCAGAACCTAGCTATATTCCATGATCTGCATCCCCTTTGCCTATAAATACCCCCACTGGGATCCTTAACAAACCCTCTAGTACCTGACTGCCAGCTGCTTTCCCAACTGGACCAACTGTCAATAAACCCCTTCACCCACACTGATCAAAACCTCCCCACTTTTCTTTCCTTTTTTAAAAAAAACATGTTTATTTACACCTCCACCTGATCACACCAACTATCGCCGGCACTAAAATTGCTCCCTACTTGGGAGCTATTCCCTATTTTCCTAATTATAAATTGCTTTTGATTTCTTTCTATTTTTAAAACATATATATTTTTGTCTTTCTTATTACAATCTAGTCCCCCAACAGCAGCTCCCACGAGCATGCTACACTGCCACCTGGTGGATGACTGCTTCCTCACAGGCTAAAGGGACTTATCATAATTGAGGCTGCGCTCCACACTGCCCCCTCTGGCCACAACGGAATTGCAGCATAACTGTGTGGAACGGCAATATCAATGCTGGCAAACAGCCCTGTGCCACACTTTGCCTGGCCTAGACCCACAGCGGCAAACTTGACCATGGGTGCCCAAATGCAGGGAAGGAAGCCAAAACCATTCTCCTGCACCCCCCCGGACCACGCCGCAAAGGGATAACAGAGGGAAAGAATAACCCTAGTCCGCAGGAGTCAGCTCTGGAAAAAACTCCCAAGCAATGAAAGCAGGGGAAAAAAGGAACTGGGCCTACAAAGCGCAGAGCGACAAGCAAATTTAAAGGTAAGGTGGTGCTTTATTTACACCAACCACTCATTAACAAAATCTTTATTATATTTTTTTTAATGTATTTATTTATTTATATCCCACCCAGCCACAAACACCACTGCCCTCATCCACTAGCCCTCAACCACCTACTGCAATCTGCCGCCACCACTCAGGCCAAGGCAGGGAAGGCTAGGGAGTAGCGACCAGACAAACGCTACTTCTCTAACCGTCGCTTGCTCCTGAACCTTCCCTGCCCCTGTATATATCCTCAGGTATGGCGCTCGATGCGCAGGCCAGCTTGCTGGCCTGTGCAGTGCCCAAAACCACCCCGGCGGGAAACGCTTGAGCTTTGCCCCACCTTCTCGGGTCTTGACCATTCACTCAACCTCTAGAAGGTATGCCTATATGCTGCACTCTTCTTATCCCTTCACTTTCTGATAACTTGCTCAGGGATGATGCGATGCCTTTGAGTGTCAAATGCACAAGCAGCACCCCCTTCCTTTTTGCTACAAACCTGGCGTCATCAGGCTGACCTCTCGCCGCAGCCTCATGCCACTGGCGGGCTCTGCCAGCCGAGCTAGTGTAGATAGTACAGCTGGAATGCCAGCATTCTCAGATCCACTCCAAAAAAGGGCTTCAATATTCATCTTCAGGGATTCTGTGACATAAAGCAGCCTGGTTTCTAGGAATAGTATTGAAGAAAATAGCAGTTGTTCTGAAATAACTTCGCTCAACAGAATTTAGTGATGCTC
Source organism: Ambystoma mexicanum (assembly GCF_040938575.1). Lineage (NCBI taxonomy): Eukaryota > Metazoa > Chordata > Amphibia > Caudata > Ambystomatidae > Ambystoma > Ambystoma mexicanum. The sequence goes on from NC_090936.1 coordinate 602,587,138, forward strand.
TCCATCAACCCACCAAGCAGGGGTGGACTGAGAATCAAAAAAGGCCCTGGAAATAATTTTCAAAGTGGCCCCATATTATATATTTTCAGCAAGCCCAACCCTGTTCCTATGGAAATAAAATAGGTTACCACACAAAAGAGGCCCAGGGTGCAGAGACCTACCTTGAAATCTCCAGAGCTCCCCATATGCCAATCCACCCCTGGCACCAAGTGTGCATTCAGAACTAATTCATGTACAATACCTAGTTCTTAGTCCAAGCTGCCCCCACCTTAACTTGGTTGGAAACATTGATTGGCCGTAGTGGGTGATAATGAAACATCCCTGCAATGGACGTTCACAGGAGTTTGATATGAGAGTGATCACAGATTAGACTGACAGTATGGGATCCGCAGAGTGGCTTCTCTCCTACGTCCTACGTTCCACGTTGTGATGGGTATCTGGGAGTAAGAGACCCCTGTACCTGGTGGGTCAGATCGGACCCAGAGACGCCTGCACATGGCGGGTCGGACCGGACCCGCCAGATTGTCGCTCCAGCAAGTCCTCTATGCCTCAAATCAGACTTTGCACCTCACATTTCCTTTGGGCTTGGCATTCCCCAGATCCCCTTCCTTCTCTTTTGAGGAGCAGGACCTCTCGATTTACTGTGAGCACACTGTGCGTTTGGGACTCGGAGCAAAGTAGGCCTCTTGATTTTAGTGTTAGAGAAGGAGAGGGAGAGCCATTTTTTGTTTGTACTATTAATTGGCGCTTTAGCCCCACGCCACCTATAAGCTGAAACTATTGCACTAGAGTACAGATTAGGAGAAATGGCAAATGAGATGGGACATAAAGCTTGTAGGTGTTGTTTGGTTACTAACCCACCCATCGAGTGCCCATGGCCATACTAATCTCTATGACCATTGACACTCAGTTCCTGCACATCCCGCCCAAAACACTTCCTAATGGGAACTCTTGGAGGCCATTTTACTCCAGCCATACCATAAAACTTTGCACTCCAATTGCCTGCCAGTGTTTTTTGAAAGCAGACTTCTGAGAGTTAATGACTTAATTGGACCTGTAAAAGCGCTACTGGTGTAATAAAAATATTTTAACCAGATCTGCCTTCAGTCACTCGATTTATAAGCACTATGCATGCCCTTCACTGAAGTCCGGTTAAACATACGCTTTGGAAAGGCTAACTGTTTGGGCTTGAATATAAGTAGTAGGTATTTGACAGTCACTGCTATTAAATGCCCAGATACATGCACCAATTTGCAGCTGCTACTATCAATGGCCAGTTAATTCCGCTGTGGCAGTGCCTGGCAAGTGCCTTTCCCATGCCTAAATAACTGCCCAAGCTGTTGGCATTGCCAATGCGTGTTAGATGCTGTTCTGGGTATGGGTACAAACCTTTAGAGCGGCAGCTTTCCGAAGGCAGCATGGAGCTGACTGCACGAGTGAGGATTTGGAACAAGCAGGGTGTGGAAAAAAGTCTCTTTAGAGAGGGAGGGAATCTAAGATAATTGTCAATATTCCAAAAACCATGTGGAAGTTTGTTCTAGAGCAGTGCTGTCCAACTCCAGACCTCGAGGGCCGGGATCCTGATGGGTTTTCAGGATATCCCTCATTAATATTCATGAGGAAAAATGTGCATACATTGAGAATCATTGTCAGAAAATGTATCTCATGAATATTAATGAGGGGTATCCTGAAAACCTGACATGGATCCGAGCTTCAAGGCCTGGAGTTGGACAACCCTGTTCTAGAAAGAAGGAGCCAATACTGGAAAGGCTCTGCCCCTTTTGCCCTGCACGTGGCAAAGAGGAATTTCCAGATTACAAAGGCTAGGCGAGAGAGCGAACTGGGAGGGAGGTAGTGAACAGATTATGTGTTATGAAAAGTGAGGCCCAAATTGTGGAAGGCCTGCTTGACTAAGGATATTACGATATGTGCAGCAACGAGTGCCTGATGATAAGCAAGCAGCAGCATTTTGAATCTGCTGGAGGTGGTTAATCATATAATCCAGGGGTACCAAACAATGGGTGTTCCTGTCAACAAACATGGAACCCACAAAGACAAGGAAACCACAATGACAGAGACCACCATTGTGTGCCAAGAGAGGGCTCAAAACAGCAGCATTTTGCAACAAACCACCACATAAAGGAATCATCTCCTGGAAATTGCATTAACCCCAGCAAGTGAGGATAGACCAGAGTTGAAGTAGAATCCCAGGTTACACTGGAGAGATGAGGATTATTTCCTGGGCCATATCATGATCAACCTGCCAAATGGAGGCACCCCAAAGGTGAAGCATGCCACCAACAACGAATGCATTGGTCTTATTGCTGTTCACCCTCAACCATTGGCACCCCATTCCCATGCCAATGGCTCACGTAACATTGAGGTGAATGAGACCCCACATCCAGGTCCAAAAGGAACAGGCAGCGAGTATGATCAATATAAATGTAGAAGTACGGATCAAGACTGTGGATTGGCTGGGCCAGTGGTTGAATATACAAGTTAACGTGCAGCGATGATGGAGCAAAGCTGGGGGGCACCCACATCGTAGATGGACCCAAGGGGCAGGAAAAGCTGCAAGAAGCACTGCTGGGAGGGCTCAGGCAGAAAAGAGGAAATCCAGGAGATCACTGTTTCCCCGATGCCCACTGGCATAAGTCCATCTAGGAGAATGACATGATTGGCAGTGTCAAACACCACTGGCAGGTCCAACATTATCATATCTATGACACTGCTGCCATTGAGGCCCTTCAGAGATAATCAAGGTCAGCGATCAGTGCATATTCCGTACAACTAGCATGAAGGAACCTGACTTGAAATGGATCAAGGCTAGTAGAGGACTTGAGGAAATCACACAAGAGAGGGTGTGACAGAGAACTAAAGCAACTTAGCTGGAGCTGGCAAAATAGCAATAGGACACAAATTAGACCTAATGTGTCAACGGTTGGTTAAGGCGAGGAATAGGAATAGACGATTTGGGAGAGACTGGGACCAGATCTTCTTGTGAAGACACATTAAGAAGAGTGCTAAGAGGAGGAGAGATAGGGTCAGAACTGGGGTTAATAATAGCAACCGGAGGTATGGGGGTCAGAGGGAGAGTCATATTTGGAGTGAGTGTGAAGAAAAGAAACTTCACCTGGAGAGAAAAGGGGGAGGATTACCAGGATACTAGCATAGAGGGAGCTACCCAAGAGATGACCGTATTAATGTAGGAAAAGGCCGATGATAGCCATGGCCCATTATTTGGGAATCGATAGCATTCATTTTAGTGTCAAAAGAATTAGAAAGACTGCCATTAATTGCAAGGGATTGGCTTGAATGAAGGAAACTGAAGGCATGGAGAGTTCCTTCACTATCATACAAACTTAATTCTGGGTTTTAGTGGCTTCTGTGATGTGAGAAGTCAAGTAGACACATTTTATGTTATTGCTGGAGAGATGGAAAGTCCTGAGAATAGAGTTTAATGTTCATGGTGTGACCCAGAATAGTGCTGGGGCAAATGGACCTCGGTTTGGCAAGCTTCAAGTTGTAAAATCTTTAGAGTCGCATCAAACCAAGGTGAAGATGGCTGAGAGACTGTATATTACAATAGGCGACTTGATAGGTCGCGGATGTCAGTCAGTCTGTAATATTGTCCAGAAGGGAGACAGGAGTGAGAATCCAGCCAAGAGTTTGAAGATTAAAAGACTACTGGGGCAGATTCCAGGCCTGGCATAGAAGCTTTTGCCCCCGGGGTCGAGCAGGGTGGAGAATTGCTGATGGGTGGTATAAGACTGCTCTAGAGCGTGCTTGAAAAAAAGAAGTTAGTGTCCTTCCACATCAAAGGATGGATTCTTTGGAGTTAGAATAACCCATTCTGCCAAAAAATAAAAGTCCAATGTATGGCCAAGCCCATGAGTAGGGCCAGTCAGTCACAAATTGTGATAGGCCTAAAAAAAAGGAGTGTATCCCCCAGAGAAAAGACTGGCAACAACTGGGGTAGATATCCCTCCCACCCTTCCTGTGCCCAGAAACTAAAGTCGCCAAGCTGAATGAATTTTAAATAATGTAGAAAGAGATCTGCAGCTAGAGCTTGGAGGCTGTCAAGGGAAGAATAATCTGATCAAGAGGGACAGTAGATAAGTAATAAGTGAGCCCAGCAGAGTTGAATAAGAATTATTTCAATGTCCAGCAAGGTAGGCATGGCCAGCTTGGTAACCTGTGGAAGATCTTTAAAAAATGAAGGCTACCCCACTACCTGGACCTGGACATCTGGATCTATCCCCTTGGAGGATTTTCTAGCCAGGAAGAATTGTGTGGTAGCGATGGGGGCAAGCATGGGGAGAAAGCCCTTTTTCTGCAATAACAGCAAATTCAGATGTATATTAGCCGAGAATGTCAACAAAATGTGGCTAATGTTTACCTGCTGAAAAGGTACTTAATAGTAGGTAAGGGAGAGAGGCAGTCGACTGGGAGGGTGCCTGGCTCTTGAAGTGGGAGTAGCCAATGCCAGGTGACAGTGCACATAGCTTAGAAAAGCTGGCTAAAATGTTCCTATGAAGTGGTAAAGGAATCACATTAGTGCCAGGGTGTGGGTGAAGTGGCCAGCTAAAGTAGAGCGTCTTGTGAAAAGCTCTTCCGTGGAGGGCTTATGCACAGTGATGCATTTAGGCTTTTTGCTGCCCTAGGCCCAAATAAGTGCATGCCCCCCAACATTACTCCACCTCTGTCAGACCCTGCACCTTCACAAGATTGCGCCCCTTCAACAAACTCTTCCCCCGTTGTTCAATCTACACTCCTTCACACCCCTTCTGTCCCCCATTTTTGCTCCATAACTTTATACAGACGTTTTTAAGGTTGCTGGGATTAGAAAGTTAGTGCTTTCTCTATATTAATTCAAGCCTTTTATCTTCTATGTTATGTTAGTTGACAGAGTATTTTCAGATCTTTCCTGCCCAAGATCTGGAGACGGCAGTGTGTTATACAGTTGTGTGCATTAGAGGTAATTGTCACAGCCAATTGTCTACTTTCACTTAGGTCCAAACACAATCATTTAGAAGAAGTCATAAGAACATAAACTGTCTGCCAACTGGACACAAGTGGGAGAAGGTTGAAATTAGGAATTTTGTTTTCAATGCGTATATCTGATTTCTCTCATAAATTGCCTGCTGTCACTATAAGAAGCCCCTAGATTGGTCTGAAATACTGTGCAACATAACTAAATGTCTACATCCGGTCTTGTCAAATGGTAACGTTTACAAATGAAATATATGCAAGCAGTACAGGCACATTTTATAAACATTTTGAATAAAAACCCCTTTAACATGGTTACAGTTTTAGTGCTAGCAAGAGGGCAGAATGTAAATAAGGCAAGCTACCTGGTGCAGCCGATGTACCTCCAACCCCTTGGCCTGGTACCTAATTAAAATATGGAAAAATCACAAGTGAAATGTGTAAACTCTGCCTGGTCATAAACACCTCAGTAGAGAAAAGACAACTGGAGAAGGTTCTTGGAATCTTTGGCTGTGCCTTCTCACGTGGAGTAATGGATAAGCAACAGCATTCCTTGTAGCTGCACAATGCAGACGCCTTTTATAAAAAATGAAGTGGTACATACTATTTACATCATTGCTGTTTGTGCAATTGTTCAAAATATCCAACAGTCCAAGATTAAAAGTGACCGATGGATCAGGCGTTCTAGCACAATATTACCTATGTAGGTGTGGTTTAGGCTATGGGTCTTGCCAGCTTGTGTTTAAGTTAATTTAAAATGTTTATCTCAGTAGAGTTGGTTGTACTGTACAATACATAGGAACATTTGTAGATGTGTGAATACATAGGAACATTTTTAAATGTGTGAGTATACATATAGCTGTCCTGCTGTCATTTGAAGTACTGTTTCACAGTAAAAGTCCTACCTTGTATTTAAAATATAATTAATATAAAGATTATTTTTAAGCATCACAGTTATGCATTGTGTGACATACTTTGCATTTGGTTCTCCTGCTAGTACTGAGCGTGCAGCAGAATGTCAAAGACGCATGATACAGCCAGCAGGGATGCCATTGGCCTGCTTAGCCCTGAGCAGCTTCTGTAAAGATGGCTGAATGGATATCTTTATGGCACACTGTTTTGGTTCTCACCCTCTATGGCTGTGGATATCCTTTCACAGGTTTCTTGATGCACTTGCACATTCAGGTTTACTCTTTGCCATTTTAACTTCCCTTTGATCTATTTCATGCTTGCACCTTTTGGACAGCCACCAACCTCTGAAATGTGCGGGCGTGGAGGGAAATGAGTGTTTGCTTCTGAACATTATTTTAGTGCCACCTGTGGGAGCTCTGTGCTTGACCTAAGCCTAGGCATGCATTTAATATTGTAAAATGATGCATCATGTTTAACCTTTACTTTTCTGAAGGGAAAACTCTCATTTTTGCAATGTTTTTAAAAATGCATGTCCTGGATTTGAATATAAAAGTGATTGCTTAACACAGTGTATGTGTGTATTGGTTAGACAGAACTCCAACTACAACAATATTGTGAAGTGGCACCAATAAAACCCACACGGTTTGGCTGTTTTGCATATTAAAGAGCATTTTGGGAAGATATGAATAACCAAAGAGCTTTATATCTGTCATCTATATCTGTGAGAGTTGTATGACTGAATCACTAAATATCTAAAGTATATATATAAATAACACATCATTATCATTATCATTATATATATTTATATAATAAAATCACCCTAGTAATAACGGTTTTGCAAATATCAAGCATATATACAAGTTTGGCCATCAAAGACTTTAGCTGTCAGAATGGAATGACTGCTAACAGCTCCACATTACTTGCAGTGTTGTGGAACAGCCAGACTCAGAGAAACATGCTTGAAAATAAACTGCAATAACATGCTGCTCCTCTGGCAATCTGTTCAGGGATGTCATTTGAACCCTGAGTTATTCTGTGCTTCCTCTGTGGTCTCCCTTGCTACCCCTAAAATTGAATCTCCTGGGCTGTGGCCAGTGCCATGTGGCTCTTTGTAGCTGGAGAGGCGCAGGCTTTCTTCTTCAGGCTTCTTTAAAAAACTGTGGGTTCCACAAGTGTAACACGTTGCACCAGACCTGCAGATGAACTGCCTTGCTGTTAAATCTCAGTTACCAGATTAATGGTGTCCACTACAGAGTAAAAATGGCCTTTCTGACTTTGAGAACATTCAGACATTTAATTGCTCATTTTACTATAGCCGGTAAAATAACTATAGCTCAGTGGGTTGAGCACTCGCTGCTGCAATGTGTTTGTGATCTGCAGCTTGCAGGTTCGAATCCCGGCAAGTCCAACTCAGCCTTTCATCCTTCTGAGGTTGATAAATGAGTACCAACACAGGTTGGGTGATATTGTATGTATATTTGTTCAATTTAAAGCGCTTAAGCATAAGTGCTCTATAATAACACATCATTATTATTTTGTCTTGGACGTCTGCTTGCATTCACAGTAGTTTGGTAATATGAGCTTATACACACTGATCATAACGATACATATGGTGATCCATTCTTGTATGAAATGTATATCACATTACTCAGATATTGTAACCATATTGTTCGTAGTGTACTTAGGAACAATGCTATGTGATGCCACTTCCTTTTTTGCCAAGGGGTGAAAGGCTGAGTTCCATCGCTTCCAGTGATGTAACTTCAGGGTGGGGCCCAATGACATCACTTCCTGTAATGTCATCAGAGGTCAAGGGATATGTGATGTCACTTCCGCTACCCACGGCCTTGTTGTGAATACGTCTATGCTTATGCAGTGATTGTTTAATATATCTTATACCGCGGATGGGCGTAGGCGGGATTACTATTGGTACTCCTCCAGTTCTTCGGTGGTGTGTCTGTTGCACATGACCACTGCGCCGGCGATAGGCGTATTTACATATAAAGGAGGTAAGAAGTCATATGTTCAAACAGGGCACCAGCTCCCCAGTAGGCACAGCGGGCCTCACCAGCTGACGCTGGTATACATTTTAGGTCAGGAAGGGAAAACGTAAAGGAGAGACCCTGGCCCCAGAGTTGGCAAATCGTGGCCAGTTTCTAGCAAACCCACATAGCACATAATTGCTAGTGTACGTGACTGGCAAGTAGCACATCATTTCCAGTTGCTGTTATGGTCGTCAGCAATGACTAAACTTGCAATGGTCTGGCATGGGCACATTTTCAGTGATCATAGTGCCTGCAGTACTAGGCCAGAATACGCGACACTAGAAGCACTGACCACATAAAAGCTGGGGCTAGCACCATATGAACAACAACAGAAAGCTGGTCATTATGCAAGCCCTAACATGTACACAACTTCTCTCTTCTAGATAGTGCATGTTTGTCACTAGCTTTCACCCAGCACAATGACCAAGTATGGCTGGTTTCTCCCCTGGTGTAATCACAATATTTGCTCTAGTGTTAGCACAAGTGCAGTCATTAGGCCCGAACACCAGTGCAAATCCTTTAATTGTGCAAAAAAAGACTAGCGTAAATGTATTTATTGCGCTGGGTGTACAAACCACAATTTATGCCTGCAATTAAATTAGTACTATTGTTATTATTATTATTATTATTAGGGTATTTTTCGAGCACGGACCTGGCTTTGGGAAGCAACGGAGTGCTTTACAATCATAGGTGGAAGAACATGGTGAGGGAAGCAGAGAAACAAGGGAGCAGGAAGGTAACGAGGAAAGGCAGGGCGGGCATTACTAGATGCGAATTGTAATCCAAATCTGTATCGTTCCTGTTTTCATGGTACTAGGATATCACAGGGTGACAATCTCAGTATGGTCCCTATTTGGCACGCCAATATCACCAAGTTTAATTGCAGTTTACTGCAATTTGCAGCTTAAGTATATTTAGTAGTCACAGTTCCTTTAAATTCCCAGTTTGACAATCCGAGTGTACTGCACGCTCGTAAAACCCATTACATTTCTAGTTTTCAATTGCCATTATTAACCCATTCATTGCTTGCCCGTCTATTCATATCTCCAGTTTATCTAATACCAGTACATCCCCATGTTGAAATGACAAGAAAATCCTAATTCTACAACTGCAGATTATTCCTACTTTGCATAAACCCCATATGCTCCCATTTGGACAATCCCATCGTACTCCCAGATGGACAATCGCTGTATGTTCGAAGTTTGACTATTGCAGTATGATTTCAGTTTGTACGGCCTTATAATACTCACAGTTTGTATGGCCTGACAAACCACAGAGTGTCCCCCCACGGCCCCAGTATATTCCCAGTTTGCACTATGCACTATGCCAGTATAATCACAACTCTGGTACTTTTCCAGTTTGCAAATTCACAGTATATTATCAAACTGTTAATCCCGTTTTCAATGTGTGCACAGTATCGCAGGGTACACAGTTTTAGTATGCCTACTGAGTTTGTATATCCAGTTTGCCCAATTCCAGGATGCTGAAAGTTTACAATTGCACAATTGTTGGTGTGCTCTCATTGAGTTATTACACAAATGCACTAGTATGGCTGTTTACTGTCAATCAATTCTAGTAAAGACTCAGGGACTGATTCACATAGCGTTTTCCAATGGCATTGCACCATTATACAATGCTTCTGTGAATCAGACCCTCGGTTACTACACATTCCCAAAGTTCCACCAGTTTGAAACTCTCAGTGTACGCCCAGTTTGCAAAATCCTGGCATACTCTGCGTTTCACATTCCAGTATATTCTCAGTGTGGTGACCGTGCCGTTTCCTGTTTGCACATGCGTGAATATAATCTAACTCAGTATACATTCATGGCGCATCACCCTTTCTCAACTCTCATGCTGGACTTCCTTTGCATCTTGTACTCATGGTGGCCCTGAATCATGCTGTTCCCATCTTCATCTTGTATCCTGGCTTGCAACATTATGTGTTACTACTGACTTCTGCAATTGTATTCGCTCTCCCCTCTTGCTTCTCCACCCTTTTCCACTGCTTCCTCTCTGTTCATTCCTCCTCTCCCTTTCACCCTTTTTGGATCTCATCCCCTCCCCCCTTACTTTCTTCTATGAATTTACTTTATCAGAATTGTCCTTGGACCCAGTATGATAGCAGCCTTGTCTGTCTCCTCCCGCTTCCCCTTACAGTTCCCCCACCCCCTCCAGCACTATCTGAAATGTCATCAGGCCTAGTACGATATTCGCTTGTTTTATTCCTCCCCTCCCTTTCTGCACCCCTCTTCCTCACCTTTTGTTTTTTTCCAGCTCTACCAGAAATGTCTTCAGGCCTAGTACGATAGTTAATTTCACATCCTTACTGCTCATGGCCTGTAAGAATGTCATTGTATTTTCCCTTGTTTCCTCCCTTGCCTTGAAGCGCTTTGAAACACATTGTGTATAGGCGCTATATAAATAAACTATCAATTCAAATAAATTCAGCGTGACAGCATTGGTTTACCCCAGTTTGTCCATCACATAATATTACCACTCTGCCTAAGCCCAGAATATATTGACAATCACAGTTTATTCAGTTTGAAAAATCCCATTGTTCTCCCAGTTTGAAAAATCACAGTGCGCTCCCAATTTGATATTCAGTTTTCAAATTGCCATTATAAATCTATCAGTTCTAGTCCATTATTAGTTTTTCAAACCCAAATAATTGTCCACTGGGCCCAGTTCCACAATTATCTAGTTTGTTCCAGAGTACATTCCCAGTCTGATAACCACAGTATATTCCCAGTCTGATAACCCTGGTTTATTTAAAGTTGATCCTAGAAAACTCCCCATTCTCCAAACCCAACATACTCATAGTTTGACAACACCAGGATAGCTTCAGTTTGAATAATCCAAAAACATTTCTACTTTGTCAATCCCAGTATGCTTACAGTTTGCACCAACCAAGTGTATTCGAGGTTGCCAATACCAATATAATCCCAATGATTACACCACCAGTGTTGTCCTAGTTTAACAATCCCACTATATTCCCAGTTTTCGTTATGCTAGTATTTTTCTACCCGGCTAGAATTGCAGTTTCCTGACTTCTAGTACAATACCACTTTGGAATGCCCTGCATGTTGCCCTTTTTCAGTTAATTCATGTATACACAATTGCAGAGAATACACCGCCAGTATTTTGCCATTTGACAGAACTCGAGCATACTCCAAGATTACAGTTGCACAATGTTGGCATGCTCTTATTGTGCTATTATGCAATCCCATTTCACTCTCAGTTTAATGTTACATAATTCTAGTAATGTTCCTGTCTACTGCTACACAGTTGCAATATATTCCCAGTATACACAACACTGGTATATACCAAATCTGCACAATCTCTGTATGCTCCCATATTGGCAATCCAACTGTGACATTCCCAGTTTTCACAGTGCCAGTATAGTTTCATTTTTACAGACCCTACCTGCCTCTATTCTCCGCCCTCTGCAACTGATCGAGAACAGGCCTGCATGACTTGTCCTTGGCCTCAAGCCCAGGGATCGTATCTCTCCAGGACTGAAATCTCTTCACTGGTTCCCAGTGGCTATGAGGATTAAGTTCAAAACCCTCTGCATTGTCCACAAGTCCTTCTGGGGCCTGGGGTCGCAATACCCTCAACTCTCTCTTCCTAAATATCTTCCTTCTCGAGCTCTTCGCTAATCCGAATCCAACTCCCTCAGGGTCAGTCGCTTCTCCAAGCAACGAGTTGGTGGAGATCTCGCTCTTCGGCAGGGGCCTCCCTCTCTCCCTCCTGCCTCCCTGAAACTTAAGGAGAACCATCTCCGGTTCCGGAAGCACCTCAAAACCTTCCTCATTGCCTCTGCTTCCTCTCCCCCTCTCCCGTGCTAAATTCCTGTCAGAAATGGCACTGGTTACCTGGCTACCCTTTCTGATTCTCGGGCCCAGGCCCCGCCAGTTGCCCACCTGCAATGCCTCCCTGGCAACCCCTGCACCTGGGGACTGTTTTCTTTATCCCTACAGTCCCCCTACCAGCACTTACGTCTGCACCTACCTTGCACTTGCCACCAGTGGCCGTTTTATTGATCTTATTTTTATTCTTCTATCCCATGTACTGTACTTTCCCCTCTCCCTTCCCCACATACACTTTCCCCTTTCCCTCTCCCCATTCACTTACGCGATCTGAATGATACCTGCCTAGTAGGATCGTTTTTCTTTCTTCCCTTTGTTCCCCTTCCCTTGCCTCGTCGCGCTTTGAAACACTTGTGTATAGGCGCGTTATAAATGCTATATCATATCATAGCATATCATACCCAGTATATTCCAAGTTGTTCTTAAAAAATGGTCAGTTTGCACAATCCAATTTCATTTAATTCCCAGTGTTGTTACAATCCCCTCCAACCCTAAGGGACCGATTCATGGAAAAGTGCTCAGAGATCCAGCAAATCACATGCGCTGAGAACGACTCTGCACAAGCCTGCGCACACAGGTTTTTCTGCGCTCTCTGCATATTCAAGAAATTGTTCATGCAAAGTAACGGAACGCCCCAGACACACCCCCACGCAAAGCAAAAACAGCCAGACATAGCTACCTTTGCATGCTCCCTGGGCACAAATACACCCTGAAAACAGTGTGTGGGGTCCACCGCAAGCAGGCCTGCCTCTCGGGAACACTGCACGGGTTCCCCCGTAACTGTTACCTGCACCCTGACAACATGCGTACGATTTATAGTAACTCTGGCATAACTCGGAAAAACTGCGTGTGACCCCCCCGTAAACCGTTCCTGCACCCCGCTACACTCCAAACGCGCTCTCGTAAGCTAGATCAGAAACCCGGCTGCATGCACGCACCCTAAATCGGACACCTGATCTTACCTCTGCACAGTGAATTATACATGCAAGTGTCTGTGTGCCTGCCTTCGGGTGGCGGATAGTGTGAGGGCTTTGCATGGCCATTTCCCTTGCAGGAGGTTGTGCGGTCGTATCCCTGAATACATATTGTTCTGCGCAACATTGGGCATGGGATGGACTGCCTGCGGGCTGTCCCTACTAACGCTCACATTTTCCCTTGCTCTTTCTCATTTTATGAGTTCCTACCCCCCTCTGCGCAAGCCACGCCCATGCTTTGTGTGGTGTCTTGCGCAAGGCACTCGGATGCTCACAGAGACGTGCCAAGCCTGTGCGAGAGCCACGCAAAGTACGAAAAAGGGCCGTGCAGTCGATTCCATGAATCGACAAATAGGATTTTGCATGCCGTTTGGCACACAAGGTCCCTATTTACTGTGCAAATCGGGCCCCTACATTTAAACAATCCCTTTTTGGCAATTCCAGTATATTCGCAGTTTTGCAAGCACAGTATACTCCCACCAATTTGATTTAGCCAGTACACCCCCAATTTGACTAAACTGGAAAATTCAAAGTTTGGCAACCCTAACATATTCATACTTTGTAATATCCCACTATGTTCCCATTTTGACAATCCACCTATACATCCAGTTTGTATAATCCCAGTATATTCTCCATTTTACAGTGGCAGCGCTCCTAATTTAATTAGCCCAGTACATTTCCATTTTGACAACCAAGAATCTTCCCAGTTTTTGCCATATGATTCTATACATTCCAACATGCTCCATGTAATTGAGCAATAAACCCTGACGTGGGCAGGCATTGCCAGTCAGGTAATGACCAAGGGCCCGAGTTACAGATCCAAGCGAATCAAGGGCCTTAGCTTGTGCCCCGGGCCATACCCTGACTGGTATACCCCACCCTCAGAGAGGTTTATTGCTATTAACACCCACCATGCTTTCCGGGGTTCTAATAGTTTTTAAAGATGGGAAATCTTGCAATTGCCATTTCTCAATTTAAAACTAAATTACAGAAAATGCCTGAAATGGACCAAGGGAGAAGGGAACTACATGTAGCCCCATCTTCCTTCCCATGGCAGCCGTTCCCGCTGAGAGGAATAGGCAGGTCAGGAAGATTTCTTGAGCCAGTGAGGGAGGAGGCTGTCGCAGAGAAGTTGGAGAGGGGTTGGGGTGGGAGGGTAGCCAGTGCTTACCTGCACAGGAGGGAAGATGGCTGCCTGCTGCTTCTGAGGAGGCTCGGAATGTGGTCAATACCATGAGGTATAGCCAGCCTTCCGAACTTCTTAATTGCTCTGGAGGCCCCATGACACCCCCTCTGGGGTGTGAATTCTGGAGGTGCCCACCATGTCCTGTTTTCTTCTTTGCATTCTGCCATATGTAGTCGTGTTTTTTAAAAGAGAAAAACAAAACTGAAAGTCCATGAAAGAAATTAAAACAATTGTGTAGCTGTGCATCTCTCGAATCCCAGGGGGCATTTTGTCTTGTGCGATCTTAGTTTGAAAATCATATTATACCCTCAGTTTGCCAAATCCACTGCAGCCACGGTTTGACAAACTAAAATTATTGACAGTTTACGTGAATCCTTCATAGTCTCAGATTGATAATCCCAGTAAACTTCCCCTTTGATAGCCCTAGTATGCTGCCAGTATGCACTTTACCAATATACGCCTAGTTTTACAATCTGGGTATGTCTCGAGTTTATATTTCCAAACAGACAAAATCAAAATTTCCACGTTTGGAACAAAAAAAAAGTATACTTTGAGTACTCCCATAATTAGGTTGACCAGATTAAAAAAAAAAAAGGGACAAGCAATAAACGTAGAAGTAGGACCAAAGTAAACACAAATAAAACGGCAGTCCTACTTCTATGTTGCTGGTCTGAGCGCAGGGGACAGTGTGCTCACAGGCACACTCCTCTCATTGGAGCAGAGCGGCTGGGGAGGGGAATGGGGAGGAAATAGGGGCGTGAAAAGCATGAACACCCCCATTCAAATGCAGGAAGAGTCGTGATGGGCCCGATTTCGGGATTTCGAAATCGTGTCCCGGCAAAAACCGTGACCATAGCCACCCACCCTTCCAATCCCGGGATGGGGTTTGTAGAATTAAAAAAACTCCCTGGACCCCGGGGCGGAGGGAGATTTCCCAGGACTGTCCAGGGAAAACCTGGTCGTCTGGTCACCCTACCCATAACCAGCATAGCTCCTAGTTTGCACACAAAAAATACAAATGCTAATAGAATTGTCGTTTTATTACAGTTCCTGCAACCAAAGCCTGCCTATTCCAATTGACAAACCCAGTATCTCCACAGTCTGGAGATCCCGGTAAACTCCCAATTTGACAATCCAGTGTATTCCAACTGCTCGCAGTTCCAGTATTTCTCTGGTCTGATCAGGGTGCCTGCGATAATATGCGCGTGGCAGGAATCCAGAAATTGAGAACAGCTCTCGCATTACTGAAGAAGAGTAAAGAACATTGCTATTATTATTGTAAGCACTTAAGAGTTCTGTGAGAGCCAAGGAGCAAAGTTATAAAATATTGACCGTTTCCAGGCCCAGCTACAGGTGAACTACCCTTTGCACACGGAGCGCGCGGGCAAGAGAGGCCTTCCGTGCTCATTCTACCACACACAGGCTCTTACACAGAATGACGGCACCGAACACTCTCTCATGCAACTTCCCAGCAGATACTGACCAGTGGCGTGTCCTGACTCTTTTAAGTGAGGTGGCCCAAGTTGGGCACTAACTTATGCAGGAGTGACATGAAGTACAAGCACACACACACATAATGATCATTGTTTAGTATAATTGGGTAGCACCTGGGGTGGTCAATCAGATTCCAGGCGTAGCACTTTAGGGCTTTAAGTGGGACAGGGCCAGCCGCGGTTGAGCCCCAGCAGTCTCCAGTAAGGGCTCCCGAGCTGGGGCCCTTCCCCGACTAGCCCTAGCCAGCCGACACCTCAGGCAGCCCGTGTAGAGGCTGCACGGTTACACAAGCTGCCTGCAGGTGTCAGCACTTCACTTTAGAAAAAATAAAAGGCATTGCTTTTTCTTTTTTCTTAACCAAAGTACTGACACCTGCCAGCAGCAGGTGTAACAGTGCAGTGCGGGCTCCCTGATGTCTAAGTACACGAAACAAGAGGAGCGCTGGACTGCCAGCTCTCCTTTGGTTTCTGAGTAGCTAGTCATCCTCCAGCATGCTGCCCCGTGGCTTCATGCTGGGTGATGGCTAGTTACTCGGAAACAAAAGGAGAGACTGGGCCCTCCAGCCTTCCTCCTGCTTCAAGTACAGAGACACCAGCAGCAGGCACACCTTTCATTCAAGGAGCCAGTGGTAAAAGGGGGATCCTTGGATGAAAGGGCTGCCTGCTGGTGCCAGCTAGGTCACACTGGTGTCACACCTTTTGGTGCGCCCACCCCCTTCTTTTGTGCCCCAGGTCCACCTCTTTTACCAGCTGCTCCCCCCTGCCCTGAATCAAGGGGGGGCTCTCGTTAGGGGCCCACCTCGATTTCCAATCCCACTTAAAGCACTGTAGCACTTGCCACCCCAGGCCACTCCCTGGACACGCCCCTGATACTGACTGAGCAGAAGCCACTCAGAACACACGAATGGGATATTGCTTGTGGCCAAGGTTTTCAATGGGATAAAATAATGTGGGTTCTTATTCATACTAACTGGATAGCCGAGTCGGTGGAAAGCTCGCATAGGGCAATGTTTAGTATTTCCAAAGCACTGCAAGTGGTAGAAGGGATACTCCATACCTTATAGCATAGGCCCCAAGCACATGGGGGCCTAAGGCAGCAATTCGCCCTGTTGCAGTTGAATAACAGGGATCTCTTCTGCAGCCATTTATAATTGCTCATTCATAACACACTTAATACCACAAGTGGTTTCTAAGCGTGGGATCAGGATTCGAAACTGTGTTGCACTGCGTTGTCTTGCTTCCAAGACAAACGCAGTGCCCCTGAGCTATCCTTTCTCTGCAGGATTACAAAAACTGCCCATTAGAGGTGCATTTGTGGAAACAAAGACAGCGTGAGCAATAATGGATTTACCGCCTAGGAGGCCTGAGGCAGGAGAGGCTGAGACACCTTCAAGCACCTGCAGAGATTTCCGGATTGGTTTCTCAGCAGCTGGGGAAACAAAGTCACATGCATGGATGCATAGCGGGTACATCCGACAGCTGCGCCTGCCCAATAATTGTAAGCATCCACCACTGCACTCATACTGGGCCTCCTGCATTGTCTGGGTCCCCCCTCCACACCCCGGAAGGACCCCTTGGGAATTTCACGAAAATAAAGAGGCAGGACCAGTTTTCAAAGGTGGAAGTCACAAATGCTGCTGCAGGTTTTATTGAAGCATCAAGCCAGGAGTTATCTTATAGGTGATCTGTTTCCCCAACACACCTCAGGAATTAATCTACGCTGGGTGTGGCTTCTTAAGCACCTCCCCCCACGTAGGTGTCCAGAGGACCCTGCCGGGTAGACCCGTCCCTCTCCAATCATTTCCTCTCTACCCATGGCCATCTTGTTACTTAATTTTTTACTTTTACTTTTTGTTATTTTCTTTTCTTCTTAATTTTCCTCTATTCATGAACTTTTTCTTCCATTCTATCCATCTATTAATTTGTTCTTCACATTCTATCGTTCTATTTCTATCCATGAGTTTCTTTCTTCATATTCTACCCTTCTTTCATTGTTCTCTTACTTCTCTTTCTATTTCCCCATTTCTTCCCCACCTTAATGCCTCTTCCCCGTCTAACACCCCTTCCACCATTACCGAATCTCTTCTCGCTACCCCAGTGCCTTCATACCCCTTCGGTTTTGTCCATTCCACCCCCTTACGTTTTCTCAGTTCTTTCATTCCCCAAAATACCTATCATTCCCTCCCCAAGTTCTTCCTGAGCCCCACATATTAGCCCCAAATGCTTTAGCCTGCCCACAACTCCTTCTATTGCTAATCGATTCCATCCCCAGTACCCTCATTCCCTTCCAGTCCTCCCATACCCAAGTATATGCAACCATCCAATTAATTCCAGACCCGAAATACTTACACCCCTCAATGCCTTTCAGTCCCCCATTCTTATCCATTCCCCAAACCCTTTCCTTTCCCAATACTTCCTGTAACCAAATTCTTCCCGTTTCCCACTACTTCCCCCCTTTCCCAAGCTTTTGTTCCCTCATTACATTTCCCTTTCCCCATTTGCTTTCATCCCCCTTCTTTGGACCTTCCCGCATGCCCCTGCGCGTTGGAGTTGGGAGGATTTCCAAGCCCAGCCCCATACCCCTCCCTCTTTCCCCAGGACTCCCCTGAGTCTAGTTCTCCTGGGTGCCGTAGATTGAAGGCTATTGGCTGCGGAGTCCCCTAGTGGTATCTGGCAGCGCTTTCTTTTGGGATCGACCTGTGACTCCGCCATGACTGCTTGTTACTGGCGCCAGAGAGTTCCCCCCAGACACAAAGTCATGGCTTGCCCTAGGGCAAGGGATTTACCACCAACTTTCGCCTCACACACGCATTCATCACAACATTGATGCCCAATAAAGTTTTTTTGGTTGTCATTTTGTTTTGGAGCGTCTCAATTTCGGCTACCAGTGCATTTTGTATCGTGGTGCACCATGCTTTGCTGGTATTTATGGGGGAGGCAGTGGGTAGGGGACTTTCCAGTTCTTTCAATATGGAGAATAGCTCTTTAGTGCTTTATGCTGCATTGTTTATGTGTGTGTTGAGGGCATTAGCTTTTGTTCTATTAGTGTGCTTTCGTAGGTTTGGTTGGCGTTAGCGAAGGCCATAGCAGAGTCTATGCATCTGGTTTTTGTGTGGAAATGTTTCAACGCCCTTTTGTTTCATCTTAGCACTACTAGCTTGTCGTTAAACCAAAAGTTGGCTCGTTTGGCTGGTCGTGGTACTTTGGTTTTGATTGGTGCTAGTGCGTTGATGGTAGTCATTAGGCATGTATGGCAGAAGTCTGCGAGGCATTTAGGGTCTGCGTCTATGCAAGTTTTTTGCAGAGAGTGCCTCTAGCAGGATAGGAATGGTGGTTTCAGTTGAGAGGTTTTTTGTGTTCCTTATTTCAATGGGGTTAAGGGGAGTCGTGTCCCTGGATACTGTTCCTTGAGTGAGAATTTGGAAGCAGATGAGGTGCTGATCGGACCAATGTATGGCTGAAATGTAGTCGATGGACAGGCTTTTGTTCAGTGTGAGTATCCAGTCTAACGTTCTGCCTTTCACATGAGTGGGTACATTCACAAGTTGCGTGAAGTTCATGTCGGAAAGGGAGGATTGTAGGGCACTTGTTTTGTGATCGGAGGTGTCATTGAACCCTAGATTCATGTCCCTGAGTGCTATGAACTTACTTGGTATTTGGTTTGATGTTGGGCGTGATAAGAAGAGGAATATCTGATTCAGGGTGATTAGGTGGTTAGGGGCACTATAGGTGATGAGGAGATTGTAAGTGGTGCTGGGATTAGTATTGAGTTTGATAAGTAATAGTTTGTATCCTTCTATGATATCACAGGGGAATGATCTGAATTGAAGATAGTTTTTTGCTATGAGGGTGACCCCTCCTCCAATTGATTTGATGTGGTCGGATCTGAATATTGTGAAGTCCTCTGGGCTAGCCAATGCTAGAGCTGGGACCGATGCTGGGTGTAACCATGATTCGGTAATGGCTAGGAAGTCAAGGTGGTGATCGAAGATAATATCATGTATCTCGATGGTGTGGGCGCTGAGGGAACGCACGTTTGGGAGAGCTCCTTTGAGCAGGGGAGAGGGCACAGGAGTGGGGGTGGAGTGGTGGTGTGCGTGGGAAAGGGTGGTATGGGCATTGCTCTTGGTACTGGTTGAGGTAAATGTGGCTGTACTTGACATTACGGCTATGGGAGACATAGCGGTGTGAACGGGTTTGGTTTCCAGTTTGGGTGGCTGAGTATTAGTGGTGTGGGGTGGGCTGAGGTGAGAGCATGAAGAAAGTCTAACGCGCCTAGCGTTACCTGTGCATGGGTATGTGGTTACTAGTGCTGCAGTTGGCAGTCTGGCCTTAAGACGGTGGGTCCGCTGGGGACTGATGCAGGGGTGGGTGCTGGTTCTGCTTGTCTGGGTGTTGTTGCAAAAGAGAGTTACATCTTTGGTAGTGTTGCTAGTGTTGCAGTTGGGCATGTAGGCTGTGGGCGGTGCAGGGGTGAGCTGAGGGAAGGGCGCGGTGGTAGGAAGGAAGGGGGTGGGGCATGGGATGTGGTGGTGGCCGGGGCAACCAAGCTGGGTGAGTCCATTACCTATGGGGATGAAGGCTCCTCCAGAGCAGGGTGATGCGTCCATATTGATGAGGAAGGAGGCCAATGGGCAATGGGTCGGTGGTACTAGTGCCGGCTGTTGGATGGCCATGAGGGCCTGACTAAGAGCAGTGCACATTAGGTAGGTGCAAATGGTAAGCAGGGGAAGAGTTCCACAGAGCTCAGTGATCCACTGCTTACCATGGGCGTCCCCACTATGTGCGGTACCCGCCATCTGTCGTCTTGCCGGCGCGTTCACCTGGCAAAATGGCCCATTTCTCTTCACCGCGGAGCCTTTGTTGGATTCCTCGCCCAATCTTTGTGGATTTCCACGTGACAGTCATGATCATGAACAGCGCAAAAGTGGCCCTTTCATCTCAAACTCTCAGCTCAGCTTTCGGGCCCGATTCATGGAATTTTTTGCATGGTTCAAAGTGACTTTGCATGGCTGAAAAAAGACTTTGCACTGCCGACACAAACCCTGATTCATGGAACTACGTAAAGTGTATATTTGCAGTGCAAAGTCAGTGCTAAATTCATTTTGTACTGCAAAAATGACCATGCACTGCAAAAATCCACTTTGCAAAGTTCCATGAATCAGTGTTTTTGTCAGCAGTGCAAAGTCCCTTTTCAGCAGTGCAAAGTCACTTTGAACCGTGCCACAAATTCTATGAATCAGGCCCTTAGTGTTAATTTGATTGTGTGATGTGCAAATGTGCACATTGTACATATCAAGATGCACACCTTTGCCAAAGGGAGAATACAGGCAGATTGGTTTTCATGACGGCTCTTCTGGACTGTCCGATTCTTGCACTTGAGACGTCTAGGACAGTTCATGGAGATCGCAAATTGTGCAACATCAGGTGTGAACTTAACTGTTCCTGGCTTTTGTGGCTAGAATCATGTGGCATTCTTCCACTTGTATTTGGGCATTTATAATGTGTGCACTAGAAATGCCAGGAATTACAGAAAATTAATGTAGAGCTTTTTTCTGCATATGGTTACTACACCAGAGTTTTAATGAAAATGTGACTTAAGATGAGGCGAGTGGGCAGTGGTTTGCTAGCCTTATTAGCTTTGGCGGGCTTTAGAATTCTCATTTGAGGAGATACTTTACACGCAGAAGTGTAGATTACTGTTATAGTCTTGTGTGGCTGAAGTGAAAACATTTAGCTCCCCTCATTAATCTGGTTCATCCCCTTGGGCATTGCACATATATGTAGCTCTCCAGAGGGCTTGCATGCGACCTGTATGCACATGTAAAACTCTGGCAGGGCCTTCTCTGCACTTTCCTGATAGTAACACCCAGGGATGTAATTTCACCTAAATGCCAGGGGTAGCGGAAGTGACATCATACAACCCTTGACCCCTGATGACATCACAGGAAGTGATGTAATTTGACCCCACCCAGAAGTGATATTGTGGGAAGCAGTGATGTCATTTGACCCCACCCTGAAGTGATATCATGGGAAGCGATGGAACACAACCTTTCACCCCTTGACAAAACAGGAAGTGGCATCACATAGCATTGTTCCTAAGTACACTACGAAAAATATGGTTACGATGTCACTATAATGTGATACACATTTCAAACAAGAATGGATCGCCATATGTATCGTTAAGATCAGTGTGTATAGAGCCATATTACCAAATTACTGTAAATGCAAGCAGACGTCCATGGCCAAATGATAATAATGAGTTATCATATAACATTTACCCTTAAGCGCTTTATATAGAACAAATATATATACAATAACACCCAACCTGTGTTGGTACTCATTTATCGACCTCAAAAGGATGAAAGACTGATTTGAGGTGTTTAAGAACAGACTAAATCAGTGACTCACCTCCTGAAGTGTGCCTGAAATAAACCGTTAACGAGTCTAGCAATTATTGTATAGAATTCTAGAAAGAAACATTATTTGGTATTCCTATTCCTTCTTATATAGGATCACTGCTGAAAGTGTTCGACCTGTGAAACCCCTGTTCTTTTCTTTTTCTTTTTAAAAGGCCTGAACAAGAAAGCCAGCCACTCCAGAAACAAAGAGCCACATGGTGCTGCCCACAGGCCAGGACCTTGCATAAAAAAATAAAAATACAAAGTGTTTTTTTGTTTTTTGTAATTTTGTTTTTTTAGGGGTAGCAAGGGAGATCTCAGGGATTGCAGTTGCAACCTCTGGTGACCCCGAAATGACGTCAATGGTAACACCTACTTTTCTGCTGCGAAACAATGCACATTAATGCTCTTTTAGACACCTTAAAAACGAATCACGTGCTTTAACTAACTACTTACAGGTTTGTTGCACATTGTGATACTTTTACAGCATCAGGGTTAAGGATTCAGTATCTGCACAATACAACATAAAAGGTCACCTCCCCTAGCGAAAACCAAAAGTCTGCTCCCATGCTTTATAGTACATATGGTGACTGTGAAACCCACACCCTTTACATTCAAAATACAACCTAAACCCCACACCCTCCCTTTTAAAACTTTCCTCTTTCCCATAGAGTGCTGTGGAGCCTGGATTCTGTAAATTGCAGTTGTGGTTCCTTCGCTTTAGAGCCCGCACATTCGGATTGGGGCGCCATCCTGAGTCTGTAAAAGGGATATATGTATGCATTTCTTACATACACATTGTAATGTCTCATGCATTATGTAACTATAGCACATCAAAGCAGTTGCAGTGCATTGCAAAGCAGTCAGAAGCAATTACATCCTGCTCTCTATTTCATTAGCTCACGTCAGCCATTGTCATATCATTTAGAGAAGTGCGCGACCTGTGTGGAACATTAGCTGTGCGTCCAATCAGCGATCAGCAATTCCGGACTCTATTGACCAATAGTTGCTTCTCTGCCGCTGTGAGCAGCCAAAGTTCCCTCTGCCCTTTCCGGTGCACCACTCATAGCTTTCTCCTGGGTCTGTGTTATTCCTCTTCCCACCACCACGACTGCCATCATGGTTCCTCAGCTGCTGTGACCTCCAGTGTGGCCCTCTGCCTCTCACCCACATTCTGCTTGCTGGCTTTCCAGCCGGTATTTCCCAGCCCATGCCATCCATTCTTTGCAGTGCCCCCCTGTGGCAATGGGTTACCATCACAGCCGTGTGCAGCGGGGACACCACAAGTATGGAGCAGTGACTACCTTCCCTTGAAGCCCTCAATAAACGCTGTTCTACACCTTTTCTGGCTATGCCCGCCCCCATCCACGGGTGCTAAAAACCTTGCAACTGCAGGGCCCGGGAATCGTGGTTGCTATGCTGGTGTCAGACCGCCAGCACCAACCAGGCCAAGTGGGAGGGGATCCATTGGTGGGCACCGCTCTTAGTGGCGGCACCCACTGCCGGGAGCAATCCAGTCATGGCAGTGGGTATGGCAGCAAGGGGTGGGGGAGGAGGGAACTGTGCAACATTGCTAATGGCGGCTTTGGGTTGTACACAATAGGAGTTCAGGATGAGCCCGATGCTGTGGTGTGCGCTTTGAGGGGCCATTACCAGCTAGCACGGGAAGTTTTTGGGGCGTTCCTACCCTCTCTGCAGGGTTACAGGTGCCTCCCCCTCTCCAGGCCTACAGAAGGCGTACCAGTGGTGGATTGAAGACCGCCCATCCTCCCTTTTTTTAATAATGTGTCTTTTAAGTATTTTCTTGCTATTGCCTCTTATGTATTTTCCCTCCATTTCTGGTCACACTGAATGCTGTTCTATTGTTTGTCAGAGCATCGTGGCTCATGGAGTTACGCGGTGCAACAACGAAACAAGTGCTGGCTGAGACCACAAGGGTCCAGCACAGCCAAGAGTTAGAGCACGGCATCCCGGGGACAAGACCTTTGTCGGGCCATGGGTCATTGCAATGTTTGGGAGGAACTTGTGGGGGTGGCGGGATTTGGGAATTGTGACAAGAGACCGATTACGGCTGAAGGGCCAAGCTTGCAGATAACAGGTAAACAGGTGTATATGTTTTATTTGTTTATTTTTACCGCGCCATAGCACACAGGCATCAGGGCGCTCAACAGACAACATAAACAGTTACAGTTCAGAAGGAAGAGTAGAGCTACTCAAACAGAGCTGTTTTAAGATGTTTGCGGAAAGTGCTGTAGCTTTCCTCCGATCTCATAGATATGGTTAGTTTGTTCCAGTTACTAGCTGCTTTAACCGGGAACGATCTGCTCTTTCCTCTAGTTCGTTTCATTTTAAGTACAGCAAGAAGGTGAGCATTGCTTGAGCGTAGTGTTCTGTTTGAAGAGTATTTTATCATGTTTTGTTTTAGATAGTCTGGTGCTTCTCCATTTAAGCATTTATGCGTCAGGGCCAGAGTCTTAAACTGGATCCGTTTCTCTGCCGGCAGCCAGTGAAGTTTCTTTCTATTTTGTGAGATATGCTCTCTCTTTGTGACGTTGAAGATTATTCTGATGGCATCTTTTTGTATGGTTTGTATCTTTTGAATATTACTCTTACTGGCTCCACACAGTAGGGTGTTACAATAGTCTAACTGAGGCGGGACACTAATGGATTTATTTGCCTCAGTACTTTAGGATGGTAATGAGCGTTCCTTGTTATGTTGTTAACATGGACGTCCACGTTGAGGGATGCCTCTCATACTGTACCCAGCGTTTTCACTTTCTCTACTACCTTGATGGAGCAGGAGTATATTGTGAAGTTTACATAGGATCGGTCTAGCTTATTTCTGGCTTGGCTAGTCCCAAAGATCATCAGCTCTGTCTTCGAGCTGTTCAGACACATCCAATTTTCGATCATCCATTCGTTGATGACCGCGCAGATGTGATTGAGGGTTTTAGAGTCTTTCTCATGCTCGCCACTAAGCTCCATAATAAGCAGAAAATCATCAGCATAGTTAGTGAAATGGAGGCCCATGTTTTCCAGTTTTTTGCATAAGAGTTTTTTATAGATGTTAAAAAGAATCGGCGAAATGAAGGCCCCTTGTGACACTCCATATTTGATGGCGATGGGGTCTGAGCAAGCTGTGCCCCAGGATAGCTTTGAAGTTCTTTTGCTTAGAAAAGAGCGTATCTAATCTGTGGTATAGCTGGAGCATTTGCCAATATCGGTCAGCGTATCAAGAAGTCTAGCGTGATCTAGGAGGACAAACGCTGCCGAAAGATCCAATAGAATGAGTAGGCCTGTTTTTCCCTCATCCATTGTACCTAGCATTTGCGTTTGTCGGTCAAGCAGAGCGCTTTCAGTCCCGTCATTTCTCCGGAATACTGACTGTTTGGGGTGGAAAATGGCAGCAGATGCAAGATGTGCCTGTAATTGGATAGTGGCTGCCTTATCCAATGGCTGGAAATGGTTGCCGGCCAAATAAAGAAAAGGGGAAGGGGAAGGTTGGGGGTGGGAAGGGAGGGATGTTCGAGCTAGAGATTTCAGTGAAGGAAATGGCTGGCCAGCAATTTCTGTGGGGAGCTTGCTCCCCCGAAAGGAGCGCTCGAGTGGCCGACGTTAGGGCTGTTGGCCAGGTGACCAGTTGAGGAGGCTGTGAATTTCTTCGCCTTCAGAGCCAGGACAGCAGTGCAGGGTAGAATCCTGAAACTGTAATGTCATTTTGCGAAGCACCTGTAAGTTAACTCCTGCCTAATAAAGCATGCCACAAGCATTTTCCTTTCCTCACATCACTCATCAGTGTCTTTTGTCCGGTTGGTTGATGTGATGGAATTTTGGAGGTTGAGGGCGCAGGATGTTTCACCTTTAATCATTTAATTTCCTGATCTGTCAAAATTGGGAGTCCCTGTAAGTGAGTGATTTAGTGTGTATGCTTTACCTGAGTTGAATTTAGCAGTGGCAACCCACACCTCTCTTCCAAAAGAACTGATGGCACATGAGTATCCCCCATCATTACACTGTGTCTGCTGTGTCTGCGCTCCACCGCCTCCCTAAGTCTATCCTCTGCCCTCACCCCCCAAAATTCCAACACATCAACCAACCTCTTCTGAAAGAGGTCTCAGTAACTCTGCTTCAGAACAGATCTTTCCCCAGGCCCAGGGTCTTGTGCAGAACACGCCCAGCAAGATCTGTCCTGAAGCTGAGTTATTGCATGCACGAACAACCCAACAAGCTTTCAAAAGACTAGAAACATCCAACCCCTCACTTACTTGCTGCAGGTGTCCAAACTGGTGTATATCTCCTGCAATTCACAGAATTGTTTTGTTAGGGTGAGTCTGGTGACCAATCAAAAACATCCATCCTTCACTCAGCAGGGTTTCTTACTGAATCACTATAAGACATATTTCATATTTCAAATTTCAAATTGTGGACATTCTTATGTTTCTATAATGCTCTTTGCTTTTATGCAAATCACCAGGATAGAGATAGATGAAGATAAACTGTGTTGCTTGACCTGGCCAGGGACTGCCCCTTGGTCCCGCCCCCTCCCCACAGCCACGCCCCAACAAGGAGGAGAGGGTTCCAATAGTAATTCTTTTTCCATTTCCAGCTCTACAAACCCATAGAGAGGATATTTTAATATCAAAAGCTGCACATTAAATCACTCACTTTTAGAGACTCCCAGTGTTGGCATATCAGGCAATTAAATGATTTGCCCAGGATCACACAAATTGCTTAAATGGTGAAACCAGGAATAGGCCCCAGTCTGCGATTTAAGTACTTGACCACACATCACAGCTATTGTTCTTATAAGTATTTATTTAGGTTTGGTATTCAAGAGATGAAATAACATTAGTTTTCTAGCAATGCCTTGAAAAGTAAAAAAAACGTGAGAAGAACTAAACTGAACACATATATTGCTATAGAAACATGTCGAGCAAAACGAATAGTACAGCTTTATTTTTCACATCCTGAAATCAAGATCACAGTTGCAGCGTTCAAAGGTACGCAACCCTAAACAAATCTCAATTTGGTTTAATTCTCATTTGGGATCTACAACTGCTCGTTGTGAAAAAACACGCATTGGCAATGGCAGCAGTTTGGGCTTTTGTGTAGCCATGGGAAAGGCACTTGCCAGGCACTGCTGTAGTGTTATTAACTGGCTATTGATAGTAGAAGGTTTTTTTTCCCCACTTACCTCTCCCTACCCGCTCCTAGTCCTCTTACGCTTCCTCCACCCCCCTTGCAACTTCATTTTATTCCCCCGTTCTGACTCCCCTCATCTCTCCCCTTTCCCCTCCCCCATCCTTTTTCCGTTCATTTATCTAGGCAACTTTCTCTATATACTGGTTTAATGGCTTGTTTCATGTTTGTAATTTGCTTCTATTTTTATTTTTATTATATTCCATGTATTCCTGTTGTTATATTGTAAAGGGCTTTGGTGTAAAGTGCTATATAAGCCAAATAAATACAAATAAATACGAATACAAAGTTGTGCTCGTACCTGCGCATCTAGTTGCAGTGCCTGGCAAATGCCTAATACTTAAACACAAGCCAAAACTATTGGCTTTCCCAATGCTTGTTCGTTTAGGCTATTTCATTGTGCCTTGGCACCACTTATATTCTGAAAGTGGCCTATGAGGAGGGCCGCAAAGCTTGTAGGTTTTGTTTGGTTATTTGCCCATCCATTAACCTGCTCCTTGTCCATTGATTGCCCTGTGCGTTATGCACATTGTTTTGAAGGTGATGCGATGTTTAACTAGGAGCCAGTGTAGGGTTTTTAGGGCTGGAGTGATGCGATCTCTTCTGGATAGTTTGAGGAGTAGTCTTGCTGATGCATTTTGGATCTGTTGCATTTTCTTCAGGCGGTATTCAGGTATTCCGAGGTAGAGGCTGTTTGCATAGTCTATTTTAGACATGATTAGGGCGATAATAGTGAGTGTTTTGTGCGTGAAGGAGAGGAAAGGTAGAATTCTTCTTGCCGTCCGAAGGAGGAAAAAGCATTTCTTCACTGTTGCATTTATTTGTGGCTCCAGGGTTAGGTTGTTGTCGATTAGGACTCCCAGATTTTTTACTACCTTCGATGGTGTTGGTGCGTTTCCCATTTCCGTAGGCCATGGGATGGTGGTTTCGTTCTCTTGGTCTTTGGATACGATCATGATTTCAGTCTTTCCTGGGTTGATTTTCACATGCTTAGTGTATGTATATGGTGGAGTGGCTGCATTTGGGTAGCCAAAAAAGAGATGTTTTTTTACTGTGGTATGGCATTTTAAAATGGTGTTAAATGACAAATACAATGTGATGAGTGTTCTTACATTCTGAGTGGGCATCGGTGCATTTATCAGAAAGATGTTGTCTTACTGTGGTATTTTATATTGGCGTTATGAGCAAAGCCATATGAGTTCTTACATATGGGTTGTGGGGGTTTTTGCAGTCAGCAAGGACATGGTTCTTACTATAGTATGCCATTTTATACCGATGTTAAGGGCAAAGCCAAAATCATGAGTGTTCTTACATGGGTGCATTTGAGCAGTTAACAAAGACATGTTTTCTTATTGCGGCTTGGCATTTTTTCCTAGCAGTAAGGGCAAAGCCAATTTAATGAGTATTCCTACATGGCCATAGTGCACTACATTGATACTACCAGTCTGAACAGGGTTTTTCACACTGTGACATGGCATTCTTTTCTGCCATCAAGGGTAAAGCCAACACGATGATGGTTCTTACATGGAGGTGTGAGTGGAACATTTGTGCAGACAGCAAAGACATCTTTACTTACTGTGACTTGGCATGTTATCATTTTATACTGCTGTTGAAGAGCAAAACCAACGTGATGTAAGTTATTATATGGTGGGAGTTTGGAGAGGCATTTGCGCAGCCAAAAAATACATATTTTCTTACTGTGACTTGGGATGTTATCATTGGGAGTGCGCCTATCCATTTGTGAAGCTAGCAAAGACATGTTTTCTTACTTTCACATGACATTTTATATTGGCGTTAAAGGGTAAAATTAACATGAGTGTTGTTACATGGTGCATGTGTGGGGGGGCATTTGTGCAACCAGCAAAGACATGTTTTCTTATAGGTGAGAGGGTAGGGTGTGGTTTACAGTGATTGATTTCGATTTTTAGGGGGAGAGAGACTGACACCACATACCTTCATTTTGTTCCAGTTTTTGTATAGATCCTTGGATGTTGAGTGTTGACTATCATCTGCTTTTGGTCTTGGAATGTGGGTAACGTGACACTTTCCAGTGGGTGAGTGTACTTTATGTTACACTTTATGTATGTTACACATATGACTAAATCAGTGGACCTGGAACATGAGGGACTGACCGGGCTCTTCACTTATGCTTTTTAGTTGTAGACCCATGTGAGGAAAACTTTTCTATGTGAGGTCAGCAATTGACTTGTCTATAATGGAGGATTTGTTGTATTAACTATATTGTACAATAATTATATACTATATTCTTTAGGTATTATAAGACTTTTCTGAACTTAGAAAACAAACTGAGTTACAGCCTTGAAAATGGATTGAGACTCCGAAACGCGTCGGCTTTCGTGGAGAGTTAGTGACTAGCATCTTTAGGACTGTGCACTCCAATTGTAACTGTTTGGGGTTTGTTTGAATGTTTTTGACATGTTTAATGTTGGTATAATCGACATGTTTTGAGCTTTTCGTGTTACTTGTATGCACCTGTAAAAAATACTCTTTACCTTACCTAGAAGGTTGGAGTTATGTATATGAAGTGAAATGCCAAACGTTTTATGAGCTTTATTTTGAATGAAGCCAATTGCAGCAAGGCCAACATGATTAGTGTTCATAAGTATGCAGGCACGGGGGATTTTTGCAGTCAGCAGGTACATTGTTGTTACAGTGGCATGGCATTGTTTACTGGTGTAAAAGATTAAGCGAACAAGTGTTCTTACATGGAGGAAGCATTTGAGCAGCTAGCAAAGACTTGTTTTCTTATTGTGCTTTTTTTTTGTTTATCCTGGTGTTAAAGGCAAAGGTAACATGATGGGTGTTCTTATGTGCATATCGGCCTACATTGGTGCAACCAGTCTGGACAGGTTTTCTTACTGTGTCATGGCATTTTTTTGCCTGCATCAAGGGCAAAGCCAACAGGTGTATGTTCTGTGCGGGTATACTGGCATATATTGCCAGAGCCAGAGTGGACATGTTTTCTTATGGTATCATTACTGGCATTGTGGACAAAACAAACTTGATTATGTTCTTATTTGGGAAAACTGGTGTATTATAATTATTATTATATTTGTTCTTTTACAACACACTTAATACCTGCAAGTGGTTTCTAAGCGCAGGATCAGGACCTGAACCTGTGTTGCGCTGTGTTGCCTTGCTTCTGAGACAAACGCGTTGCCCCTGAGCTATCCTTCCTCCCCCATATATTGGTGCAGCATGCATGGACATGTATGGACACAATCAGCATATTTGTTTTACACTTACAGAATACTGGCATTAAGTGGGCAAAGACATCATGAAAATATTTTTGAAAATGCTCGTAAACACTGCTGGTGACATGGCAACTAATGCATTTTTTAATGTCTTACCCTTCAAAGCCGATTGTAAACTGGGTTGCTTTTTACCCAGTTTGTTTGCTATAAAATGCACCATTTTAACCCACTTTTTAGAAAATGTTCTTTGGGGGAGAACCCCCAAAACCCCTCTTAGTTAGGTCGGGGTTCCTTCGCTATGCTCAGTCGCTCCTACTTATTCATGGCACATGTTTACGCCCTTCCAATGATTAAAAACATTCACCAGCCTCCATTGATGCTCTTATTGAAAGATCTTATTGTTGGAGGGTCCTCTTACTAAAAGACGTTCTTAGTGAAAGAAGTTCTAATTGAAGATGTTATTATCGGAAGGTACTGTTGTAGCAGTGAGAGTAATGAATAGGTTGAGTCAGCAATCACTGTCCTTGGGAGAGGGGCTGATGAGATCGATGAAAGGATATGGGAGAGGAGGAAAGGGGTGAGAAATTAGAAGATGCAACCTAAATGGCCTTGTTTTTCAATGAGTTGAGCATTAGGCAGCAAAGTGCCATTCAGTGGTTAATGGCAGAAAGTGAGTTTTAGATACAAGAGGACCATTGGGTGAGGAAAATGAGAAGATGTGATTGTCTTCAGTGATTACATGGTTGGAGAAATGGGAGGAGGAGGCTGAGAGAGTGAACGTGAGATGACCAAAGATGGTGCCTTAAGGGACTCAGAGAGAGACAGCGTGCCACAAAAGGTGCCAGTTGAAAGAGAGATGGAAATCGAGTAGTCTGAGAGGTAGGAGGCTAGTCAGGTGTGAGATGTGTCGTAGAAGGCGAGGTCCGAGGGTGAACAATGAGAAGAGAAGGATGATTGGGAGTCATAGGCATCCCTAGAGAGGGCGAAAAGGGGGGAATTGCTCCCCCCCTTATTTTCTGCTCCCCCCCTAATTGGTGGCCTGCCCCCTCTGGCAAATAACACTTTAAACGAGTCTTAAAGGGGCTCTGACGCCCATCCGTCATTTGCGCGTTTGCAGGCTATTTGTTTGCCTAGACTTTGTCCTGTCTTCTGGCCTGAAAGGAGGCTCCTAGATTGGAACCCTCCCGTCCCCTGCACACTATTAACTAATGTCATAAGACGGTTAGAAAGGCATTTCAAAGCTTAAAGTTATTGGAAAAGAAACATTTGTACTTAAAGTTTCCTTATACAATGCTTTTAAGGACAATCTTTGTAAAAAAGAGAAATGTTTAATTAATACACCATTCTGTACAATTAAGAACTGCAGATGTCCAATATTTATGGCTGACGCGTTTCGAGACTTTTTCTCTTCTTCTTGAGCCTAATTGGACTGTGAATAAATAATACAAAAGAAAAACTATAAGGATGTTTGTTAACCTTAGTTTGCATCACACATCCCAAAAATAGTCTGCCGAGCACATTTGATGTTGGTTAATCATAAATACTAACATGACCCCACAAACACCTCATCCTAATAAAACACGGCTAGCTGAGCACATTCCGGCTAGCTTTAGGCGTCTCCTCAGGCCTAACGCAGCCAGAACTCCGTCCGAGTGTCCATCCTCCAGACTGAACACATCCAATTGATTTCCTCAGCACCACACCTACCGCTACGAAGCAGCTATCATGCAACAACCACACCAGCTGTACACATAGCCGGTGCACCCACGCACCATACTACTTTTCTCTCTCTCTACTGACTTGAAGTACGGTTCGCGAGGGCGTTCAACCTACCAGCGCTTTGAGGTCATTCCAATGATACATAAGGCGCTGTATAAATGCCAAGTAACATAACATAACATAACATTATCAATCCACTTGTATCAATACATTTTCTAGCAGAGATATAAATATTTGGCGTATATGTACCTTTCCTTAAGAATTGCGATGCTCCTTCTCTCTGAAGATAATATAAAATTCTCGAGGCTAAATATAGCGGCAAGTATTGTGTGACAAATCTCCTGCGCAAGACAATGCAAGAGAAGGCCAGTGTAAGGTCGATTGTTTAACTCTTGTAGTCAACAAAAAATGTTGAATCTATTAAATCAAGAAAATACTCACCGCCACCATGGTATTCTGACTAGATTGGGTGCTATGTGGAAGAGTTTAACAAAGAGGTCCTCGGGTAGTGGTATTCTAAACAGGTGATCTGGTGGAAAACGACTCAGGTCACTGTAAAAGTAACCGCGCCTATTTGTGGAGTATTGTGATCATTATTTTATAACAAAAGGTGATGGCAAGTAGTATCACCATAATGTGTATTTCCAATATTGAGGCTGTAGGGTGATGTGAGAGTTTTCCTCATTTAGACGTATATCTGTGATACGGACATAACCGTGCTTTGTGAGGGGCATATCAATCACTCTTTTTTTATCTCTGCTAGAAAAGGTATTGATACAAGTGGATTGATTAACCTACATCAAATGTGCTCGGCAGACTATTTTTGAGATGTGTGATGCAAACTAAGGTTAACAAACATTCTTATAGTGGGGGGCGTGGCTTGGGAGCCATGTAGGAGGACGTGTCTTCCTGGGGCTCCTGCATATCCGGACATTATCCTGTTAAAAACCGCATGTAACGAGATACAATTGGTCTGTAAATGGAAAGACGCGTGTTGGAAGCTTCAGAGTATAATAGGATAGATTGTAGCATCGAACTACAGCGCAGTTGTGTTGCTGGAGGCTGAAATAGTTTTGGAAAATTCTACTGCAGCAGTGAGGAAGATGGCCGCCGCCTGGTAAACAAAGGAGGAACGACTGGCCTGGGTGGATCGTGTGCCCGATTACGAAGATTCGGGAATTCTCATAACAGAGGTGTCCGGGAAGAAGTGAGGCGTCCGTCGAAGTACGCAACTATGCACAATATTGAGTCTGACACCCTGAGCGGAGCATAAAGTACATATGGCCCGTTCGTGACACCGGCTGTATAGGCTGCAGCACGAGCGCTCGAACAGCCTTGAGAGCAGACTGAGACAGATACACGGCGGATGCATTGATGAGGCTGGCCCCGAACAGTGTTACATTGTGTCACTGACTTCGGGAGTCAGTGTGAGTGGGCCGACAGCGGAACACCCTGAGCCTGGGTAACTGTCGAGGAGATCACGCCGGCGGTGATACATAAGTATCTATTTTATCCTGAGCGGAGCTGTAGCATCGAGGTTAACCTGGTGTACAGTGGGAGTGTCATTTTTCTTGCTGCTAAATAAACGATGGATGTATGTAGTGGAAGGATGGCCTGGCACTAAGGATGAGGAGTGCCTGCATCACTCAATGTAAAACCTGTTCAGTGGTTGGACGCACAAAGTCCATGGAAGAGCTTCTGTGCGCCTGCTGATGGAGATCCAATGCCCGGTGCGGGTAAATGGATCGAGGGGTGCCCGACGTTACAGGACCAATGAAATGGGCTGCATAGAATAAACACAAGGATACACGGGATAGCCCTACACATGGGGACTACCCATCCCTAAATCAACAATCACACAGCAGCAAGAGGTGGTTCACAACAGTCATTGAGGACGAGAACCCCGTCTGAATGTTCTGGTGCACTGGAACCCTCCTACGAAGGAGGACAGTCACATGATGTGGCGCCCCCTGACGCGACATAGCGCCTCAAGAATTTGGAAAAACAATACAGCATGCTAGTGGGCCAAGATAAGATTACCCCTATGAACTGTGTCACTTTGAGTTAGGGAGTGGTCCTGGACTATACAAGCCACTGGAGTGATGACTACACAGAGGATCCTACGACCTGCTTGCAAGGGCACGGCAGACAATCCAGGGACGGAGCACACAGCTACGAGCAGCTACTGGACCTGATAAGAGCCGGAGCCTGGACCCATTACAGCAGGGTCGTTCCCGAGGTGGCCTGAGCACATGAACTGGGAGAAGGCTGCGCCCTGGAAGTGCAGAATGAGAAAAGAAATACGAGAGCTGCCCTAAACACGTAAAGACTGCGCTAATTGCCACGCCTACGGCTTTGCAATGGAGTGAGAGCTGGCAGTGGCAATATTGCAGTTGCAGGAGGAGTATGCCAGCGAATGGAGAAGTGAGTACTGTGTCTGCGGCCCCACACTGAGCACACAAGCTGAATAGCCCTGCACAATTGACATAGGCCTTGCTGCTTGGGGGGCTGAAGTTTTTTAGCCACATTTGCATGAACTCTCGCCAACTGGTGCGTGATAAAGGCGTACGGGGAGAGGTTCCTTGCTAGTCATGCGGTGGCATGATCCAGGCAACCAGAGGCCTCAACCTCCTAAGAGAGGCCTAGGAGCCAGTTTAGACACAACACTGAACACAACCATCAATATTCGAGCTGCAACGGTACACACATCAGCCAGACGCATAGAGCCGGGCCTGGTGGACACCTGAGAATGTATGTACCCCCGAGGGTGTATGTACCCCTGTGACAACTGAAGCCTAGGGTGCACCAGCATAACTAGGGAGAAACAGGCAGAGGGGGAAGTCCCTGGTACAAGGAAGAAGGGCCCTATACAGTGAAAGAGCGCTAAGTCCAAGGGCAAATTCATGCTCGTAGTCCACTCGCGAGTGAAAATGACTACCAAATTGACCAAAGTCAAAGGAAAACAATCCACCATCGAGGAGTTTGCCAAATCACCGCAGGCGACGGAGGGAGCCAGCGGGAAAGGTCAGAGCACAAGAGGAAGTGAGAAGATGGCGCTCAACAATCAACAGATACTGGAGGCCATAGCGGAACTGAAAATATCGATGGGAAGCAGGATGGACACAGCCATTTCGGACTTGAGGATCGCGCTGGAATCTAAAATCGACCCTGTGAGTATAGATGTGAATTTATTACTGCAAGATGTACAAGCACTGGCCGAGTGCACAGAGACCTTGGAAAAGGAAGTGAAAGACAACACAAGCTCCTGTAAGACTAACGCAAAAGTTGTCCACGTGTTGCAACAACAGGTGCGCAACCTCGAAAATAGAGCTGAAGAGGCGGAAGGGCGGACTTGGAGAAACAACGTGCGCATAGTGGGACTTCCGGAGGGGGAGGAGGGATCTGACCCAACGAACTATGTTGAAAACATGTTGCTGCAGGAGATAACAGACAGGACACTAAGCCAAGGGTTTGCAGTGGAAAGAGCGCACAGGGCCCTGTCAAGGAGACTGCCGCCGGGAGCCCCACCGGGGCCTATTATCGCAAAGATCCTGAACTATAAAGACAGGGAGAAGGTCCTGGAACACTTCTGTAAGGGAGTAACAATAAGCAGAGCGTAAGTGACTGTCACAGCATACCCAGGCTACACACTCATGGTACAGAGGCAACGCCTGAATTATGTGGCTGTGAAGAGGAGGTTGCGGGAGGCAGGCTATAGATATTTGCTGCTGTATCTGGCAAAAATGAAGGTGCTCCTAAAGAATAAAGCTTTGTTCTTTGAATCACCAGAGGATGTGACTGCATGGCTGGATTCGAGGAATTGTCCGATGGGAGTGGCAGACCAGAAGAAGAGTGAAACAGAGAAATGAGCAGGAGCCTTGAGGCGCCAAACTGAGGCACAAGATGACTTTCTAAAGTGATAAGTACGGCACGGATAATAACGCTGGGACTAGATTATAGCGGATTGCATATGGGAGTGGTGGATCAGATTATATGGTCTATGTTACGACGTACCGTCAGCGCAAAGCAGGAGGTAACACTAGGAGACACGCTACCAACCCCCACAGAGGTAGTTTAGTTGGGATACTTATAGGGCGGTATGCCCCTACTGAGTACCGTGTATCGGTTTTACCGAGAAAGGGCTACATGCGGGGTAGCCTGAGATCCAGGGATTGAGCTGGGCAATGGTTTTGGGAGGTTGGATTAGGGCAACAGTTGGGGTTGGGTGGAGCAGGGAGGGAAGATGGATGGGAAGTTACAGTTTGGGGAAGTTGGAAGGGAGCGGGGGAGGGCAACAGTTGGGGTTGGGTAGGGTGGGGGGAGGGAAGAGGGAGAGGGAGTTTGAAGGGTTGTTAACGGAACCAGCTTACACACACACGCCACCACACATGGAGCAGAAGACAAAGGGGGTGAAGGGAGGAACAGGATATGTATAGGATGGGAGGCCTGAAAATAGTCACCTGGAATGTCATGGGACTCAATAGTTACTTGAAGTGTAATAAAATAATGATGTACTTGAGACGGCAGAGAATAGGTATCTCCCTACTACAGGAAACCCACCTTACGAAAGAGAAATTGGAAACAATAAGGAGGAAGTGGAGAGGCATCACCATAGGAGAGACATACTCAGTGTACGCGAGAGGGGTGATCACATGGATAGCACCACATGTCCTCTTTAAGCAGCTGCAGACCACTATAGAGCCTGATGGGAGGATGGTACTGCTCAAAGGTCTGGTAGAAAATAAAGAGTTGAGCATCATCAACACGTATGCCCCTAACCAAGATACAGTGGGATACTTCAAGACCCTGTATAGTAAGATTAGCCCTTACATGGGAGGTGAGGTTATAGTGGGGGGGAGACTTTAACTGCATGCTAGATCCCAACGTGGACAGATCAGATGGCAAGATGGTTAAACCTGCCCCTTGCGGCCAAAGCCCTAGGAGTCCTATTGAAGGACTTCGATCTACTGGACATATGGAGGATGCACCACCCGAGGGACAGACAATACTCGCACTACGCAGTACCACAGAACCTGCACACACAACTGGACTACATATTTACTATATTTATATTTACATCGAGATTCAAAGGAGAGATAATAGGTTCAGAATATAAGGCGAGAGTCTTATCGGACCATTCACCACTGATTGTGGAGTGGCAGTACTCACCACCTAGAGCACGCATTCCGACATGGAAACTGAGGGCAGAGGCTTTGAAAGATATAGGGTTCAGGGAAGACATGAGAATAGAGATAGCAGAATACTTCGAACTAAACACGGGAAGTGTGCAATCAGCCAGCACACTTTGGGAGGCTTTTAAGGTGGTTGTGAGGGGAGCTGCAATATCTAAATCCAAAGGGCTACAGGATGAGATCACTAAAGAGTTGCACGCAGTGCAAGAGAAACTGGAAGGAATCATACTTGATGGGGAGCACTCTGTGTAAGAGATTAAGAGTATTAACAGATTAAAAAAAGATTGTGAAGGACTATGGGGAAGATTGTGTAACTTAAATTACAAAAAGAACATAGAAAGACAGCATGCAGGGGGAGACAAGCCGGGGAGGCTGCTAGCCTGGTTGTACAAATGTGAGACACCTTAGGAATCGATTAGAGCAATTAGAGGAAAAAATGGACATACACTAGACACCCAAAAAGAAGTGACCGATGGCTTTACAGAGTTCTATCAGCAACTGTATGCGGACATGGGAGGGGAGACAGAAGAGGATATATTAGACACTTTGGAAAATATTGGCCTTCCCAAACTGGGGACACTGGAGAGGGAGAACTTGGAGGTCCTGATCACCCTAGAAGAACTAGAGGCGGTAATCAAGCTCTTACCCACTAGCAAGGCCCCAGGGGCGGACGGACTCCCTAGCAAATTCTATAAAACATACAGGGCGGAACTGCTCCTAACGATGCTAGCAATGTTGAATGAAGCACTAGAAAGAGGAGTGTTGCCAGAATCCCTGAGGGAGGCGATTATTATCCCGCTCCTTAAACCTAACAAGCCCAGCATGGAATGCGGGTTGTACAGACCACTGTCCTTGCTGAACCAAGATAGCAAAATATTAACTGCAGTGCTGGCAAACAGGTTGAGACCGGTCTTTAATAAACTCATAAATCCTGATCAGACAGGGTATGTTCCGCACAGGAATATTGCTGATAACCTCCGGAGGCTGTATCATTTCATGGAACAAAAAGGTTGAGGACTCACAAGAGGTGGCGATAATATCATTAAATGCAGTGAAGGCCTTTGACTCTGTCAAATGGCCTTGATTGATGGCAGCTCTAAGAAGCTACAGGATGGGACCAATTTATTTGAGTTGGGTGCATCTGTTATATAGTGCACCACTCGCTCGGGACAAGACAGGCGTGATCATCTCTAAGCTTTGGCAACTTGGTAGAGGCACCAGACAAGGATGCCGTGGTCCCCAATGCTGTTTATCCTGGCATTAGAACCTCTGGCGATATACCTGAGGCAACAGTATGGGGAAGTGGGGATCCCTACGAAGGGGGGGGCTACATTTGATCTCCATGTATGCTGATGACATGTTGTTATACCTGAGATACTCTGAAGAAAACCTAGCATACATATTGGAAGTAATAGATAGGTATGCAACCCCAAGAAGTCATGTATGTTCCCCCTAGGCAGCTATAAAGGTGTGCTGCGGGAGGAGCTAACGACACTCCAAATACAATAGGCGACAGAGACCTTTCGATACCTGGGGATCGATATTTATAACACATCGGAGGTTGAACATAAACACAACACAGAGAGGGCGGTGGCTAATATCGAACGCAGTATGCAATTTTGGGCCAAGCTCCCCCTGACCATGATGGGGAGAGTTACATTACTAAAAATGGTGGTGTTGCCTAGGTTGTTGCACTTTTTCGGGAACATACCACACATGATACCCATGCGATTCTTTGTCAAGCTCCACAGTCTGTGTACGGGATTTATATGGCACACCACTAGAAATAAGATAGCACTGTGGAAACTACAGAACACATACGATAGGGGGGCATCAAGTTACCGAACTTTGAGACTTATTACTTGGCCAGTCAACTGCAATGTGTCGCAAAGTGGCTTTCGGATGACCCAACACCACAATCTAGACTACCAAAGTCAGAATGTGCCACGTTCTTTCTGAAAGAATGGATTTGGTTGCCAAAAGCACAACAGAAAGAATGTACAAGGATGTTGGGTCTGGGAGGGAAGATATGGCAGAGAGTGTGCCAGGCCATTGAGAACCCAGCCCCGTACTCCCCACAGGTACCGCTAGACAATCCGCAGGCACTGGGAACCAAATGGTGTGGTAACGGTAGGGGATTGGCAAGAAGGGAAGGTGATGGAATTTGACACGCTTGTGTTAAACACTTGGCTGCAGCGTGGACAATACATCACGTACACCAGGTTGGTACGGGTGGTCAAAAATACGTGGGCGTATATAGTGTTGTAGGGGGAGCCCGACAGGGACATTGAAACAATCTATGATGTGTCAGACGGGCGACATGAGATCTCCCGAATTTACGAGCTGCTCATGTCTCGGGTTGGTAAAGAGGTGCTCCAGCGAAGACAGGACTGGGTGCAGGAAGCCGGGGAACCTATGAGTGATGGGTTATGGGTGAGAGTCCAAAGATATCATTAAAAAGTATCTAGAAATGGGAGGTTACAGCAAATCCAGTTGTATATTACCCATAGGGCGTATATGACCCCACAGAGGATTGCGCGATTCAAGGATGCAGGAATACAGACATGTCCTAAATGCGGAGAAGTAAATGCAGAAATGATACATATGTTCTGGGGTTGCCCTGAAATAGGAAGGTTTTGGCGGGAGGTGGCGCATTGCCAGTTAGAGAAAGATATTAAACTAGAAACAGAATCAGTATGGGCGTGCATTATAGGCGGGTTTTCCAGACCGCGCAAGTTGAAACATGTATGCAAGCTCAAGGATCTGGCCTACATACTGGCTAAGCGCAGAATTGCCATGAGTTGGAAAGCCAGCAGAAGGCTGAAGGTAGAAGTGTGGTGGCACGACCTTCAGAATGGGTGGAAGCTGAGACGGTGGTGTGGGGTGAGGCAGCCAACAGGGGGGGGCGATGACACAGGAGAGACACTGGTGGCCTGGAGACATCTAGTGGCAACGTTGCTTGAACCGGCTCAGACTGGAACAGGAGAGAACGACCCTTTGACAGGCGAAGCACAAAATATACCCTCAGAGTAGATGTCACACTGGTGATATGGTGTAAGCTCGTGAGGGGAGGGGAGGGACTCGAGGTAAGATGGGAGTCATGCTATTGTCGCATTGTGAAAATTGTTTATTGTTTTGTTATTTGGTTGTTTGTGGTGTTAAAATAATAAATATTGTTTAAAAAAACATCCTTATAGTATTTCTTTTGTATTATTTATTTGCAGTCCAATTAGGCTCAAGAAGAAGAGAGAAAGTCTCGAAACGCGACAGCCATAAATATTGGACATCTGCAGTTCTTTATTGTACAGAATTGTGTATTAATTAAACATTTCTCTTTTTTACAAAGATTGTCTTTAAGAGCATTGTATAAGGAAACTTTGAGTACAAATGTTTCTTTTCCATAACTTTAAGCTTTGAAATGCCTTTCTAACCGTCTTATGACAGTAGTTAATTGTGTGCAGGGGACAGGAGGGTTCCAATCTAGGACCCTTTTTCTTTGTTGTTTTGCTTATTTTTTTTTAACCTTTTGTTTATTGGCAGAAAGTTAAGACAGGAATAGCATATTTGTACAGAGATACACAAAAGTCACAACAACAGCACAGTTGGGAATTATATCATACATTTTGAGACGGCTCCAGGGCGGGGGGGGGGGGGGTATTGACAACTCGAGAGGAGGCAAGATGTTTAGTATTTATGGTAGTGTGTCAGGCTGATCCGGCGGGGGAGCGGGGCCCCACTCAACCTCATCTTTATTGTTCAGATAGGTGCAGAATTCCGTCCACACATTCTTTGGACGAGACGGCATGAGCAAGCATCCGATAAACTCCTCCTCACAGGTTTGGACCCAGGTGAGGGCCTTCAACCACATTCCAAAGGTGGGGGGAGAGTGGCGTTTCCAACCTTGTAACATGTATCTTTTAGCAACAATAGCACACACATTTAAGAATTTAGACATTTTTTTAGCATTTTCTCCAGACCATATTCCAAACAACAGGGCCAGTGGGTCGAGGTCTACTGGGGACCCAACTATCTCTGTGAGCGCTCTCGTTACTTCCAGCCAGAACACCCTCAGCGCAGTACAGGACCAAAACATGTGCATATGATTTGCCTGTTCAGAGTTGCATTTCGGGAACTTGTGGGTAGGTGAGCGTGTGAAGTTCGGTACTCTGAGCGGTGTAATAAAGTCTATTGAGTAATTTATATTGTATGCAGCGGAATCTAGCACTTAGGGAGACTCTGCGCGTGTGCGCACACATGTTGTACCACATGCCATCAATGATTTCCATTCCCAGCTCTCTGGCCCAGACTTCCCGTGGTTTGAGGGGCGTGTTCTCTCGCTTTGTTAGCTGCATTTTATACAGGGAATACACTATACCCCTACTACCTGTGGAGTTTGCTATGTATTGGAGTTCGAGCGAATCTGGGGGCTCATCTGGGTATGACGGTCATATTGCACGGACCGCCGCCCTTAGCCTAAAGTATTGTAGTAGCTCAAGCGCTGAGTTAGAGTGCCCGGGTCTCCATGTTTGGGGAGTAATTAATTTACCATCTGGATACAGGTCTGCGAGTGCTCGGTATCCCAGGGCTTCCCAGTGTTGGATAAAATGATGATCGTGCGTGGGGGAGAGACCTGGGAATTGACGTAAGGGTAGCCATTTATAGTATGGGCGATGCCCTTGTGCTGGGTTCAAAATCATATTCCATGCTCTAATCGTAATGGCCATGGGTTCTGCAGGTGCTTCGGTCTGGAATGTATGGTGTAACAACAGGATCATAATGTTAGTCCCATCCCCCGCCAGTTCCACCAATTTGACGTGTGGAGGTGGGTTCAGGTGTGCATACCAAAGTGTGGCGTGATGGGCCTGTGCCGCAATCCAATATAGGGTAAGATCTGGGGCTGAAAAACCCCCTTTATAATAGAGAGGGGTCATGTGTAACCACTTTTTGCGGACTGCCCCAGAATGCCAGAGGAACTGGGCACACGCAGCGTGGAGTCTCTTAAAATATTGCTTCCTGGGACAGACTGGAACATTAGCAAAGATGTAAAGGAGCTTAGGGACCGCAATCATTTTGACTAGTGACAGTCTGCCCGCCAGAGACAGAGGGAGGTTGGGCCACTTGAGCAGCTTAGATTCAATGTGCTGTGCCGTTGCCTCATAATTATCAGCCAGTAAGGAGGCTTTGGTCAGTGAAACTTGTACCCCTAAGTACCTAATGCCTCCCACGGACCAGAGTAGGGGAAATTCACATGTTGGCTGCTGGGTTGCCGCGGTAAGAGGGAATATCTCGGATTTAGAATTATTGATGGTAAAGCCAGAGTACGTTCCTATTTTGGTTATGTCTCGGATAATCGGGTCAAGATGTGTGGAGGGGTCTCTGATATATAGAAGTACGTGATCGGCATACAATGAGATCATTTCCGGCGTGCCCTGTAGGCGAATACCCTTGCGAGTATGTCTGTCTCTGACATGATCCGCCATGGGTTCGATGGCGAGTGCAAAAAGGATGGGGGAGAACGGGCATTCTTGACGGGTGCCCCTGTGTAACACCACGGGGGAGGAGACGATGGAATTAACAAGCACCTTGGCCCTCGGGTTAGTGTATAACAATTTTATGTAGGAAAGCATGTTCGGACCTATTCCCATTTTTTCCAGTACGGCCCATGGGTATTTCCAGGAAACCATGTGAAATGCCTTCTGGGCGTCTAGTGTTACCTCCACTGCGTCCGCCTTTGGGTCAATTCTGGACATTATATTGATTAATCGGCGGATGTTGAGAGCAGTGGATCGGCCTGGAACAAATCCACTTTGATCTGCATGGATCAGATGGGGCATAAATGGGAGGAATCTATTCGCAATTATTTTGGCAAAAATGTTCATGTCCGTGTTGATAAGTGATAGGGGCCTATAGGATGCACATTCATCTGGGGGTTTCCCAGGTTTGGGGAGAACAGTGATTAGGGCTTCCCTTAAAGAGGGGGGGAGAGTGGCCAATCGAAGGGATTTGGTCCAGACCCTGT
This sequence comes from Ambystoma mexicanum, assembly GCF_040938575.1. Taxonomy (NCBI): domain Eukaryota; kingdom Metazoa; phylum Chordata; class Amphibia; order Caudata; family Ambystomatidae; genus Ambystoma; species Ambystoma mexicanum. The sequence continues at coordinate 602,630,351 of NC_090936.1, forward strand.
GCAATATGGGGGCTAGGATAGCAACGTGTTCACGGTAGAACTCAGATGTGAGCCCATCAGGACCCAGAGCCTTATTTTTCGGAAGGTCAGAGATCACCTGGACTATCTCCTCCAGGGTGAACAGGATGTCAAGTTGTTCCTTGGTACTCTGGGAGATGAGGGTCATAGGGATGCGTTCTAACATGTCATCTAGATCTTGAGCGTTGTGTTCTGGTTTGGGGCCATAGAGCCTGGCATAGAAGCCAGCGAAGATGTCAATGATGGCCTGGTCGGACCAATGTCGTTTGCCTTGTTCATCTAGAATGCTATCTATCCGGGATCTGCTACCCTGCGCACATACCAGTTTGGCCAGGGTTCTGCCAGGTCTGTCACCCTCGCCGTACCGTCGGGCGGCCACAGGGCGAGCAAAATAATGCACCTCGCTCAAGGCGTGGGATTCAAACCTTTCTGGTTCTGTTCTAATTTTTGCAAGGGTGGCCAGGGTCGGGCGGAAGCATGTTGTTGTTCTAGGATTTTGAGCTTGGTTTCGGAGCAGTGTAGGACTTGCCTTATGGCTCTAAGAACCCCAGCCTCCCTCGAGAAACACATCCCTCTGATGTAAACTTTAAATGCTTCCCAGCGGGTCCCCTCAGGTGTGTCTTGTGTTATTGTTTTCGAAAAAGGTGTTTATGTCCGATAATATCTCAGCTTTGAAGACGATGTCAGACAAGGCCTCCGACTTAAAGCGCCAGGCTGATCGGGCAGCCGGAGTGTTACCCAGTTGGATCTGCAGCAGCACGGGGGAGTGATCAGAGAGCGTGCGGGGGAGAATCTTGACATCTGACATCCTACTCACTTGGCACCCCGATAATAAGAACAGGTCTATTCGTGAAGAGCTATCGTACACTGAGGAATAGAAGGTGTAATCTCTGTCCTGGGGATGAAGCGTTCTCCACACATCATGTAAGCTTAGGGAATTCATATGTGTGAGGAGCCATTTGGCGGCTCGGGACACGCTCCTACGGGTAGATGTTGTCCTGTCCATGTCATTGTCAAGTATAAGATTCATATCCCCACCCCATATAATGGGAACTTCCACATATTTCATGATAATGGCGGTCACAGCATCTATAAATTCGGGGGAGTCGGTGTTAGGGGCATAAGAATTCACGAGTAGTCATTCATCGTTAGCCAGGGTGCAATGAAGGATCACATACCTACCCTCTGTGTCAATGTGGGATGCATGGAGTTAAATTTCACCGATTTGTGAATGAGTGTTAGGACTCCTCTGGATTGAGTGGAGAATTGGGTATAAAATCTATTGGGGCCCCAGGATAGTGCAAGATTGGATGCTAGGAGTTTCTGAGCGTGTGTCTCCTGCAGCAGGAGTACCTTAATCCTGTGTCTTTGTGCATATGCTGCGATCCTACGGGACTTTGTATAATTTGTCAGACCCCGGATATTCCATGTTAACATTTTAATAGCCATGTTGACATTTTATGGGACATCCCAATTGTGAGAGCTTAAGAATCTGTGTCTGTTTACCAAAAGACGTGCAGCTGTGGTGTTGTTGCGCCTCACTTTGAGCCTACTCCTCACTTTCTTGCCAATTTTCTTATAACTTCCCACAACTTTCCCACCCCCCACCCTCACCGCCCGGAAGGAACTAGCAGTGTGATAATACCCTCCCCCAACACAACCAACCGCGTGCCGTTCCCAATTCGGCAACGCTGACTAACAGCCCAACGGGGGCTCAACCATAAACACTCCGCCTCAGGAGGCATTGCAGCTGCAGTGGGGGCTACCGCTTCCGAAGACCCACATTTGTTAACACATGTTATGATGATACATCATAAATATTTTACACGGCTAATGAAACATAGGGTAACAAGGAAGGCAAGTAAGTACTGAGGTCATGAGAACCAAGCCATTGTTGGAGTGGTCTGGTCCCCAACTGATATGCTGAGGTGCCGAGGTTCGAGACCAGTCGGAAGAGGCATAGCTGATAAAGTCCATAGTAAGGTCATACAGCCTTGGGTGTCAGTTATCATTCATTGGTTCCTCCATTTGGTCAGCTAACGGGATTTGCGCCTCGATGAATTTAACTGCCTCGTCTGGAACAGTAAAGAAGTACATCTTGTTATGATGGGTAAACTTTAGGCGAGCCGGGAAGAGCATCGCATACTCTATTTTCCTCTCTCTCAGCATCTTTTTGACTCCTCCAAATTGACGACGTTCCATCTGCACTCCCACAGAAAAGTCAGGGAAGATTCTAATTGTTTGTGAATCCAGCCTTAGTTCCCCTTTCTCTCTGGCTAAGCGGAGTATATGGTCTCTGTCTTTGTAGCTTAGCAGTTTCGCAATTATTGGTCTGCGAAAGTCGCCAGGTTTGGGTCAGGGTGCCAGGGAGCGATGTGCTCTTTCCACGGTGAAGAATGGCGATAGCTCTGGGTTGCCAAGTAGGTCCTTGAGGAGTTGTTCGACCGCTTGTTCCATGCGACCCTTTAGAGCCATTTCGGGAACCCCCACTATGCAGATATTGTTTCTCCGTGACCTCGATTCGACGTCATCACACTTGGCTTTGACCTGTTTCATATCTTGGACGAGCTCTGCGACGGTACCCTGTAAGGTGTGAACATTATCCTCGTTGGCTCCTATTCTTTGCTCTGCCTCCGTGATTTTTGCACCGTGTTGGTCCACTTTGGCTCTGAGGGAGGCTACGTTAGCGTTTATATCGTCCAGTTTTTCATGGAAGGCTGCGAGATTTTTGGTCATGGACTCCATCATTACAGTTAAATCAGGCGGAGGTGGATCTGACAGGGCATCGCCGTCTTCCTGCACCATGGAGGAGGACGCCTGGTCTGACCTGGGCACCGCCTTGGTGAACTTGTCCATGGCACCTACCATGTTCGCTCCTCTTGCTCTGTTCGAAATTGCTGTCTCAGATGGGCAGATTGGTAGTGAACTCAGTACAGGAGTGCAGTAGTGGGGGCGGCAGCTGACCAGTAGTTTTGGGGTGTAAAGTGGGGTTAGCAGGATCACTGTGACCGCCGCAGGTACAGTCTGCGGAGATAGCTGGAGAGAGGTTCGATGGGCTCCAGAGTAGCCAGAAATGTGTTTGGTGGTGTTGAGGCTCACTTGGATAAATTCAATGAATGTGGGGCCCTCTTGGGTGTAGTGTTGTTCTTGCTACGAGTTGTAGCCACTAATAGTGAAGGGTGCCCTCCCCCCTCGTAGTTTATAGTGCTGTTTCAGCTCCCTGGTTGCATATGTCCCGTAGGTGAATTAAAGGAATTGCCAGCCGTGAGGAGCAGCCGCGCGATTGTTCAAGTGGTGCTCCCAGCCCGCGAGTGAGGAGGGGCTGGGGAGACTTTCATGCGGCAGCGGTCATCGCCGCCTCCGATGGCGTTAGGGTCGGGGAGCAGCCACCGCTGCAGTGATCAGGCCCAGAGTATGACAAACTGCTGCTGCGCCCAGTGGAGGAACAGCAGGTAATATCGAGGTGGAGGGGGGAGACGGGAGCGAGCCGCAGCTTCCTCAGCGATGAAGCAGGGCCCGCGGGAGCTCTGGCGAGGCAGCGGATGGTTGGCAGTGCACAACCCGCCCCCAGGCACTCACCTCCTCCGCCTGTGATCGGCGGGCCTCCCGGTGGCAGACCAGTAGAAGCACCCGTCGCTGTCCCAGGGTGGGAGCACGGTCTCCGGCCCGGCGGCAGCGTGTACGAATGCCACAGCGCCCCGCTCTCTGAGGTCCAGGAGGCGGGCCCAACGGCTGCACAGGGCCAGTCGGCGCAGTCGGTCGTATATCAGCAGCAGCTAAGTCCCAAGCAGCAGATTTTTTACAGTATGTGCCTCGCTGCTAGGGGAGTTATCCGGTACTGTTATCTGGGTTGGAGATGTACGGATTCCGCCGTTGTCCGCCGATGTAGATCTGTGGGTCTCGGAGCTCCGTAGCTAGCCGGCCATCTTGTCGGCTGCTCAACAGCACCCCCCTTGTTTTGCATATTTATGGTTCTGTGCCAGGACCATTTTTCCTCCCCCGCACCTTAAAAACTCTTACATTGATTAAGTTATTCTCTGAATTTGGTATCTAACATTAGGAGTGCACCATAAATATTTTTTCTTGTTCTGGCCTGAAAGGAACACCACAGGAATCGATGGGCCCAGAATATCACTAGGTGGGGGCCATCACTGTTAAAAGCAGGTTTCCTACATGCTGGGAACACTTTTTCCAGAATATGCAACATCTACTCCATCTTGCACTGTAACTAAGTCAGTTTCTTGAAACAGTGCGTGCCGGTTTACAAATGCAAAAATAAATAAATAAATAAATACACTTTCACATGGAAAAAACAATAAGACATTTTCAAACTGAAACATGCTTCTTAAACTTGCATTCATTCATTTTCTAAAAATACATTTATTTTTGTCAGATTACCACACAGATTCCCTGGGATTTTTGTGTCCCTTCCTTTGTGTTTTATCACAGGATTTTGTATGCTTGTTGTATGCTTATCAAAGAGCTTAATCACAAATAAATGATTCTATTGTGCTGAGAGCAGTTATTAGGAAATTAAACTGTGACTTAATGTATGCCAAATTTTGATTTTCACTGCGGGGGCAGCAATGTTGTCACTCCCACACTGAATATATGCAAGCGACCAGCCCAACCCATCCATTGGCCACACACATTTTATAGCACTTGTTGTTGATAAGGAATTGCAAAAAGTCATATGATTTACAGCCAGTTTAAATATACAATATCTCAGCAACAGTCACTCAACCTGCTGAGCTATCCAGGTAGTTTTCCACTGTAGGGTGTGTCTATGGATCCCTTAATGTCCTCAAAATTGCTGCATTACCAACAGAGCAGTTCATGTACATGACTTCAAGGTTAACAATATTTCATCTCCAGCCACACTGACCCTGTGCATAGATTTATTGAGGATGTACCAGTGGAGGATCGTCCATAATGGGCGAGGGGGCGCCGACCCACTAGCACCCTTGTCCATTATGAGGGAGCTGAGGAGCCAAAGCATTGTAACAATGGAGCGATCCCTCAGTTGCAGCTGGTTTGAACTGTCAAAAGCAAACACAGTTTCTGTTTGACAGTTCTGTTGCCCAGCCAAGCATGTCCAATTGGCCATGCACAGACAGTGGCGTTGTGCTTCCACTGCCTGGCAATGCCCATTGGGGATGCTGGCTGGGGAACCACATGTTTGTATGTTTGATGAGGCGCTCCTGCACCTCACATACAAATGGAGGGGGGGCACATTTTGTCATCAGCACTGCGGCTCTTGCCCATGTGCAGAAACCAGGAAGCGCTCTTTGCTTCCTGGCTCCTGTTTGGGCTATGCGGGAGCTGGAGCACTGGGAGGAAACTTCAGGATTGTGTCAGAAAGTACATTAATTTAATTATGTGTATGCTTTTGCTGTGTTTAATGAGTGAGTGTATGATGATGGGTGCGTGTGTGAATGAGCGAGTGAATGCTGTATGTAAATGTTGTGTGAATGTGTGTGCATGTGTTTTTGTGCTGAGCTGAGGAGCTGATTTTGGTGAGTGGGGAAGGAGGGTTGTGCAACAACAGCTTTTTAAAAATGCTTTTGTTGCACAACCACTCTCCCTCCAGGGCAAAGGGATGAGGGGGCAGGCATGGTATTTACTTACTGGACAGCTGTAATAGATACCAAGTAAAAAATACCAAGACTCACATTGATTGTGTCTGTGTGTTCCACTGAGGGCCTAGTGGGCAGGCATGGCATTTTTTACTGGGCACCTGTGATAAAGCAAGCATGATAAGTGTTATTATGTAGCTAGACAGGCATTTTAATGCAGCCCATCCTGCCTGTTCATACTGTGTTATGCCATTTTGTATTATGCATCTTTGATAAAGGAAGCATGATAAGTGTTATTACGTGGCTAGACTTGCATTTTGGTGCAGCCAATCTAGCCATTTCGGATTGTGGTATGCCATTTTGTATTGGGAATCTTTGAAAAGCAAGCATGATAAGTGTTATTAAGTGGCTAGACTTGCATTTTAATGAAGCCAGTCTAGCCATTTCTTACTCTGGCTAGACATTTTGTATTGGGCATCTTTTAAAAAGGAAGCATGATCAGTATTAGTAGAATGCTGGACTGGTACTGCTGCCGCTCTTTCCAACTACTCGCTCCTTTCCACTGGAACCGCCTCCCCCTCCACATCCACTCTACTCCCTCCTACCTTACCTTCCATACTTCTCTAAAATCTTATCTTTTCCATTCTCCTCCCTAACACCTTAGCTTCCTCTCCTATTTCTGCTACTACCTCTCCCCTCACTTCCTACTCCCTCTCTTACTTCTGCACCTCTTCACCCTCTCATTCCTCTCAACTCCCTCCTACCCTACTTCCTGCACTTCTCTAATCGTATCTCTTCCATTCTTCTCCCTTACACCTTCTTGCCTCCTCTCTTACTTCTGCTTCTGCCACTACTTTTACCTACTTCTCCCTCTCACACCTTGGTCCTTCTCTACTCTCGCCTTACCTCAGCAATATTGTACATTGTTCCTTGTACTGTTTTCTGGTTGTGATTCAATTGTTATTTAATGCTTGATGTATTTTTCTTGTTCCTCTTGTAAAGCACTTTGGATTGAAGCGCTATATGAATGTAATAAAATTCTAAAATACAAATACAGTTAGTTAGGACATGTCATGCTGTGGCATGCATTTTATGGTAAAGTAAAATGGACTATATTCTTACATGGGGATACTACCATATATTGGTAGAATAAGCATTGACATGTTCTCTTATCGTATCATTACTGGCTTTATGCGCAAAGCAAACATGAGTATGTTCTTGTATGGTAATACCAGCACATATTGGTGCAGCCAGCCTGGAAAGGTATGGGCACGGCCAGCATGAAAATGTGTTTATACTGTCATATATTGTGAGCAAAGGCATCATGAAAATGTGTTGGGGAAATGCTCATGTGCACTTCTGGGGACGATTTACCTTACAAAACCACATGCAAACTGTTTGCCTTTTTAGCCCATTTTTCGAAAAGGTGTGTTGTAAAACGTCCATGTTTTGTCATTATTTTAAATGAATTCCCCCAACCCACCTTGATTTGTTCAGGCTCCCTCACTACGCTGGGTCACTCTGGCATATTTGGGGGAAATATGTATGCCCTTCCAATTTAGAAATGCACCAGCCGCCAATGGGATGTACAGCCAGAAACTGCAAACTGTGAACAGTTCTTTGGGGGCAAAGTGAGACTCCTGCACCCATTGCTATAGAACCAGGGGAGCAGTTGTCACCTTTTCCCTTGTACTCCGCACCTGTAGGTACTGTGAGAAACCTGAAGGTGTCTTCCTAGCTAATCCCCGGGGATCTGTCATCCAGGTGGCCTGCAAATTAACAAGGGGGGTCCTGGGAGTCCCTCTGCCAGACATTTGTCCTGGTTGCAAGAGACTTACCCAGAGTCTTTAGCTCACTATCTTTCACAGAGAAGAAATATCCCAAACATATCAGTCTTTGTCCTGCTCTGGGGCAGTCCAGCACCGAAATGCTAGGCAATTCTCTGGGGTTGCTGTTGGTACTCTTGTTCAGAGGAGAATTGCCTAGCATTTAAGTGCTGGACTGCCCCAGGGCAGGACAAAGACTGATATGTTTGGGATATTTCTTCTCTGTGAAAGACAGTGAGCTAAAGACTCTGGGTTTGGCTCTTGTAACCAGGACTCATGTCTGGCAGAGAGTCTCCCAGGACCCCCCTTGTTATATCCAGGTGGCCTGGACACAGCCATAGCTATTGGATCCAGTTCGTGGGGGTGGACCAGTGAGGGATCATCACCTGGATGGGGGGTCCTCGGGGAGTGGGAGTGGGACACCGCCGGGTGAGATGCAGTATCCCCCTTCTGTTAACACCTTTTCCCCATCCCACTCCGTAGGAGATTCCAAAACACTGCCCCCCCTTTTCCTACAAGAACACTTTCACACAACATGAAAGACAGCGGACTCACACCAGAGCTGTTTGCCTGACATGTCCCAATACAAGGGTCAGGCAAAGTCAGGAAATTGACACACCTGACAGCCCTTTCCCTTCCCCACAGGGATAAAAGGTGGAGCACGAAAGCATACTACGAGCAAGGCAGACTGCACGATGTGAAGGCTACCTCAGCACGGCAGGTCAAGAGGAGGAGAAAGACGGCGCAGACAGCGAAGGTGACAAGGAGAGACGTAACCTTGCCCTTTCCAATCGATGCCTGTCAAACCTCTGCAGAATGTATAAGACTATGAACAATAGCCATTGTGTGTTGCAGCAGATGTCTACAGAACACAAGACCCTCCTCTGCCCATAAACAAGCCGGGGAAGGACGCTGGTCTCGGTGGTACCAACCTTACCTCCAAGGATAAAGAAAGGCAAGCAGTTCATCACAGCCAGTGAGTCAAGGAGAGAATCGATAAGAAACCAAACTGTGTTGAACAAAATGTAGGCAATGGCTAATTTGAACTTTGAAATTTTAAAGATACGATTGAGGAAAGAGGGTGAAAGCCAGCAACAGGGGTGGCCGGCACCACGTGGTTGCTCAAGCAGGAAACTCTGGGCGATTACCCGATGGTAGAAACTACCATATCCAGAAACCTTTGGGAGGAGGCCAAAATAGGTCAAAGTGGTTACACAGGAGGTCCAGCAAAATCCATGTACAATCGAAAGTCTTTGACCGGCAAACTGATAAGAAAGCATGGGAAGTGAAAAAGAGAAAACCTTTGAGAACCTAAGGGGGAGTGAATCCAGCTAAAGAGAAAGTGGCAAGAGTGAACGCATAGGAAGGATGCCGATAAAGAGGGGCGAAGTTTAAAGTCCCAAGAAACTGTGTTGACAAAGGTGAACCCGGCAGAGAGATGTCCACGAGAACTGTTTAAAAAGACATAAAGTTTTGGTGAAGGAGAAGAAAGCCATAGTGAACCCGGCGGAGGGAGGCTGAGATTCGAAAGGGGTCTGTGCCCGGAAGAAGGGGACCCAGGGATGAAGCCATCACCCAAGGTACATGTGAAGCCGAACTTTTGTGTTTGTTTGTTGGATACATCAGGCCTTGAAGGCAAGAGATTTTATTAAAAGAGGCTTAAGCTTCGAAGAACCTGACAGCTGGTACAGAACTTTTGGCTCGTGCTGGGAATGTTTGAGCGTGTGCTGTGCTCATTCCCACCTTATCCTGTGCTCAAAACATGGGGAAGGGAGACCCCTGGCAATCACATCCTGACATATTATTTGTGAACACTTATTTCTTTTGAAAACCCTATCCCACACTCTTTCTATATTTAGTTGTAAGGATTTGCCAATAGTTGATTTTTAGTATAGGCTATTTATTTTGATAAGACGCCACAAGGGCTGCCTTTCTTTTCATTTGATGGTCGCCGCTTGCTCCCATCTTAGATTTAGGTTAGGCATTTTTCCACCCTGCAGTTACAGTTTTATAAACACCCTTGAACTGGGATTACTTGTGTCAGTCTTTACTGTTGCCACCATGAGTTCCTTACAGTACAGACTATCCTTGACTATCAAGTGATAGCTCTTCTATTAAACGGACTCCTTTTGGCTGGTTATTAAAGCTGAGCTAGAAGTGATGTCTCCTGCTAAATACCACCCCTAACTACACATTATTTGAAGCTGATGTCTGCTTGAGTTAAAGGAATGCAGGCTCTTGCTGAGTGCATAGGGCAATTTTGCAAATGTTGAACATTAGTTGACTTTTCAGGATGCATATTAACTTGATGTAAAACTTGTTTTGTCTTAACCCTACTCTGAACATGCTTAATGTCACATTTTTGTAACCAGCTTGATGTAATATAAGTATACTTAAACTAGTTTGGCCTGTTGACCTTTACTTGATGTGCTGCCAATGTTGGGAGTGTCAAAGGGATCTGACAGATCAAGGAGGAAAATGAGGGGATCAAAGTTTGACGTAATGAGTACAAGTGGGTGTGTTGGGGTGGTGCTGGGGGGGGGGGCTTAGAGGGCTATAGCCCCAGGTCTTTTGGTTGTAGCCCCATTTAGAATCTCAGGGGCTACAACCAAAAGGCTACTTAGCCCGGAGTCCCGACAGACCCGACATTAGCATAGCCCCGGATCTTTTCCAGACCTAGCAACACCCATGGTTAGGATATGGGTGAGTGTCGTTTCTGTGTACTAACTGCTGTGGAACCCCAAGTGGAGGGTGGTGACAGCGTCTATTGGGCTCCAGCTAGCCCGAAGAAGAGGGAGAGGGAGCAGGAGACCCGCTGATAGCAGAAAGGGTTGTTGGGATCAGGAGTTATCCTTTTCAGGATGGGTAGGATGGTGACCACCTTGAAACAGGCTGGGAAGATACCAGAGATGGGTGATAGGATAAAGAGGCCAGAGAGAAAGGCGCAGGTGAAGGGTGTCAGATCCTGGAGTGTTTGAGGTACAAATGCGCCGTATGGGGCACAGGATGGGTTGGCAGCCCAAAGGATGGGTATCGATTCAGCAGTGCTGGCGTAGGAAAAAGGTGGCAAGAGAGAAAGAGCGGGAGTGGTAGGAAAATGGAAAGCTCCGGCTGCAAACCGTAACACCGTGAAAATAGTGAAATCAGTGTGAATGTTCCCGGGTGGGCCTGGTGGGGAGGAGTGTGGAGGGGGTCGGGGGGTGTTCATATTACCAGGCGCTCATATCTGGATATTTCGTATGGGTTTGCGGTGTGTTCTTGCGAGACAGATGTTACTATGGATGGGGGGATATCCGAATGGGAGCAGGAGTGGTCTTACGGGACGCTCCGCTCACGAGGCAGGAGTATGCAGGTGGGAGGGGCTGCTCCAGGACGCCCTCCTCTGAGGGTTGCGATGTGCTTATTTGGGTAGGAATGGTGCTGTCGAGGGATCATGGCTCCCAAGGGTGCACTTGGGCAGGCTCCTGCCCTGGGAACGGCAAGCAAGAGAAATAAACGCCTTTATTAATACCCAGCCTCTGAGACCAGCATCCGTCCCCTGGCACAGGGACATGTCGTAAACAGACTACTGGGCTGCACTGGCACCGCCGCCGAGGCTGGCACCCAAGGGGGGCAGGGGGGTTGACTGCGGGCACGGGGGTCAGTGAGTGATGGTTTTCAGCAGGGAGTGGGCTTCGAGCAGCAGGGATAATGAAGGGCGGTGGTCGAGGAAGCCGACAGCCCGCTTAAGAGAGAGGACGCTTATGGTAGGAACACGGGTATATAGTGTGTTTCAAAAGTCCCAGATGGCTGGGCCAGAGTCAGTTACAGACTGACACCATATGGACTCGGCCCATCCATGTGTTGGTGGGGTAGGGTAGTGGGCCTCATCACGAGTCTGGCGGTAACACTTAAATGTGGCGGTAGCGCTATTACCGCCGCATTTAAGGGTCCGCCAGATCATGGGGCTTGGCGGATTTGCCCCCAGCTCTGAACTGGTGGCAAATCCGCTTCAAATTTGCCGATTTTTGGCACTATTACCGCCGGCAGGAAATCCGCCGGCGGTAATAATGTGAAAATTCCCCAATGGGCCCCCAAATGGGCCCAATGGGGAATGGGAACCAACTGTTCCGCCAAACCCGTGATCCGGCGCTAATAGCGCCAGGGGGTTTGGCAGTAGCGATAATAGCCCCGCTGGTAATAGCGCCGGGGCTACCGCCCAACTCGTGATGAGACCCTTGTGAGAGGGCCAGACCAAGGGCCTCATTACAGGGAAGGCGGTAATGGTTAACGGCCACCGTTAATGGTAACAGTGACCGTTAACCATTACCGCCTTACTACGAGGTCCCTTAGCGGGTTGGTGCTTTAACGTCTGCTTTTTGCAGGTGTTAAAAACCAACCCGCTAAGGGACCTCGGAGCTAATTACGGCACCGCAAAATTGCGGTGCCGTAATTAGCGCCTTCCCCATTCCCATAGAGCCCTATGGGGCAGAAATGGGAATGGAGAAGGGCAATGGCGGAAGGGGGATTTACCGCCCCTCCAACCTTGGAATGGGGCGGTAAATCCCCTTTCCGCCAAGGCGGTGCCAGTATTTTACCGGCATGAGCCATGGCGCTAATAGTGCCATGGCTCACCGCCTTCCGTGTAATGAGGCCCCAAGTTTCAGGTTTGTACGCTACAGGTACTCTCTTAAGAGACACCGGCATACCCCTCTAGCCCAGTCTATAGATTGGTGAAAAGTCAGGCAGAACGCAATTCAAATCTTCGAACACGATTTCTCTCCAACATCTGTAGCAGGCGCCTTAACCTTCTGAGTTATCTCAGCGGCTCTGTCTCTTGCGGTCTCGGGATGAAACGAAATGTGCCCTCTCTGGTTTCCGGGGGCACCTGTGCTTACCGTACATCTCTCTTCTGTCAAGATCCATACCTCTGACTCCAGCCGCAGGATGGTGTGGGCGGAGGGGGCGAGTGTGGTGTGGGGTGGGTGGGGGGGGGTCCCGCGGGAGCTGCTAATGGACAGGTTGGAAGTGCTGCTGATGTTTCGCAGAAGCACTGAGTGTGTGGTGGGAGGACCCACGGGATGGGCTTCCCTGTTAATGAGCCTGACTGCACTCTCTCAGCCACTTGGAAGTGGTGCAAAGGACCAGTTCACTTAATCTGCCGTCCTTCCGCCCACAACCGGTTTACGGGCCATGTTAAGTGTCTAAGAGGAAGAAACCAGACGTTAACAGCAGGGTTTGGGAACCCCCTTCAACCCCGCCCCCGCTGCTCCGGAGTTAATCACTTCCAGGGCTGGTGTCTCCAAAAGGCCGGTCAGCGCGTGAGACGCTGATAACTCTGTCCTTGTGTCATGCAAATGCAGGGATGTTATGTTATGTTATGTTAAAGGTACTTATATAGCGCACGGGATGCCATTTTTTGTCATTTACACGTTTATTTAGATCATTCAGTCCATAAATGACACCTTAAAGTCTGGTCCATGGGCCCCACCTCCCCCCTTGCAAACAGGTTAATAGGTGGAAGCTAGAAGTTCCCTGGTCCAAAAGAAATGCCGGTAAAAATGCCGGTAATTCCAGCATCAGCATTTTTTTCGGACCAGGGAAACACACATTTGCCAGTGGGGGCAGTGATCTACCAGAAGGCCTGACCGGCTGGGAGTTCAGGCCCCTGCCGGCAAATAATTGCCAGAATCATCGGCACCACTACTACTGGTGTTGGTAAATCCAGCAATGCCATCCCATGTAGTCCTATGCGACTCCATGGAATGGGAACATACTGCCATCTCCACCACCTGTAATATTCCGGTAATACCGGGATATCAGATGACAGAGACAGTAAGGTCGTTTTGCCGGCATCACGCCGGTAATTCCTGCATCAGCATTTTTCCGGACCAGGGAAACACATCTTTGCCAGTGGGGCAGTGCACCACCAGCAGGCCTGACTGGATGGGAGTTCTGGGCCCTACCGGCAAATAATTGCTAGAATCACCGGCACCAGTACTACTGGTGGTATATCCAGCAATACCATCCCATGTAGTCCTCTGGGACTCCATGGAATGGTAATTTACCGCCGTCTCCACCGCCTGTAATATTCCGATAATACCGGAATATCAGATGGCAGAGACAGTAAGGTCGTTTCTCCGGCATCCCGCTGGTAATTCCTGCATCAGCATTTTTTTCGGACCAGGGAAACACACGTTTGCCAGTGGGGGCAGTGATCTACCAGAAGGCCTGACTGGCTGAGAGTTCAAGCCCCTACCAGCAAATCATTGCCAGAATCACCGGCACCAGTACTACTGGTGTTGGTAATTCCAGCAATCCCATCCCCTGGAGTCCCACGCGACTCCATGGAATGGGAATTTACTGGCATCTTGGTTGCCCGAAATAGGCCACTAATATTCCAGGATATCAGGATATCGGGCAGCGGAAATGGTAAGACAGAGAAACATGATAGTTCCAAGAGCAAGCTAAGGGCCAATTCAGCATGTGGTTTGTACTATATAAATGCGTGATATTATAATAAAATGTGAAGCAAAAGTCTAGTAAACCACGTGCGTGGATGCACCCACTTAACAGAAAACAATTTGATGGGGGACCAAAAGCCAAGACTGACTGAGTATATCACGCTAGACAAGGGACAATTCGGTATGTCTTTAGTCTCCCTCGTGGGTTTTATATGTCTGATAACTTCACCTCCTATTAGCCATTGTCTGATATGTGATGCATCCTATTTTAATACATGTTTGAAGCACAAGTTGCATTCCCTCAAATACAATATATTATTATTATTATTATTGTATTTATTGAGCATGGACCTAGCTCAGAGAAGCAACAGAGCGCTTTACAGAGGTATACAACTGTACAGATACATAACAGAGCACTTTTCAGAGGTAACATCAGAAGAAATTTATAGCAGGGGGTAGGATACATAGGGACACATTGGGGGTACAGCTGCACAGGGAGCAGGGAGGACAGGGCAGACGGCGTATAGCAAGTCAGGTGGCGCGAGGGCGAGGCGACATGATTGCCTAGGTGTTGTACAATATATGTGTAGTATAGGTACTGATGTTTTTCAGTTCAAGATAATGGTTTTACGTCGCAATTCTATCTGAGGAATATTATGTTGGGAAGACGAACACAGGCTTTTTCCGTAATGATACCTTCCATAAACTTGCAAGCCCCCACTTGAGCAAAAAATAGTTAGCCCGGCAGGTGGGAATTTCACTGTGATGTGTATATGCCCCCCTACCCCCATCCCCACAGTTCCCTTCAGAGCCATGAATTGAATTATCTGCCTCAGGATGAAATAAATCACCGGGCAGAGCAAAGAAAGAATAGATTAAAGAATCTGTTGTCAGTCGCAATGAACCCGTCATGACATTGGCTCTGACGATTCCCTGTCCTACAAACTGCATTAGAATAACTGATGTGCCTCTTCATGCTTCTTGACCTTCAGGATGCCTTTTCTTTCTCCTCTTAACCGCCTAGATACCCTTAGGTTAAGTGCGGTAGATAAGCAAATGAACTAAACTCTCTGCTTGGATTTCCTGGTGAGAGCAGACTTGGCTTTTTGATGGGCTAGGGTCTCCCGTTTATGTAGAATATTCCACCTGGATTCTGAGGAGTGATGCTGCAATGGCCCAAAGTGGTGACTTGGTTTTGTTCACCTTCCAATGTGAAGATCTGTCTGGATGGGGTGGCCGCTTCCTTCTGACTGAAGCATTCACCTGTCTCCTGGCTCATCTCCTTTGATCAAGTTCTTGGGAGAGCCATTGTCCTGCAAAGGTTTTTCCTCCCCTTAACTCTGACCCATACCTGCCTAGTCTCCAGGTTTCTCCCAGAGATTCTGGGTTTTTACACTCTTATCCGGGTGTCTGGGGAAGAGCGTGGAGTCTCTGTGATTTCCAGTCGTTCCAGTAACTCTGTCCACACCTTGATGTGTTTGGCTATAAACAGACCAATAGTAGCCAATTACATTGAGGTATGAGCAGATTAGTCTAAATCTCGCTCAGATTGGCATCATTTGATGTTGATTTTTGTTTTTAATAAAACATGTGGGGGTGAAGGTGGGCGGAGTCTCTGGGAAAAGGAGGCGGGGCGCCCAATGACGTCGACCTCAGTCAAAATAGGTTCTTTGATGTGGAAAGAATGCACCCTGATGAGAGCATCAGCAATGATGGGTTTGCAATTCTGAAAGGTGGAAAACCCTGTGAGCAAAAATGAACGTGGCCTCATTGCCAAAGACTTCCACAAGTAGGTTGTGCATATAAATCTCTAAGTCAGAAGCTGCTTCACTTGCCTTTGTGAGAAGCTCTCAGGGTCTTCCATTCTTCAACACCCTATTAACCAATAGCACACTGTCGTTTCATGTCTGAGGCGGATTTGTTTAGGTCTGCCCACATTGCAAAATGTCATGGCTAAGTTCCAACAGCATACATGATATATCTGTGTTTGTTGTGGTTCCAGCCTGTTCTTCCAGGGTGATGGCTCTTGGTAGATCTGCATGTGCAGTTGTGGTGCAACCCAAGGATCTACTTGCTTTTTGTTTTGAGTCCCCAGGCAGATGGAGGAGGTCTCTAATTTTGGTTATTCTATGGTCATGTGTTTGGAGGGCCATATTATGCTCAGCACAGCGAAGCAATGCAGGGATGTGTAATGGTTTATTGAGAGGCCACCCTCAACACGGGGAGTTACTCCCCTACCCAGTCCAGGTGTCATCCAACAAACTGTTTTATGTCAGTTCTTTATTCAGTACTATTTCCGATTAATCTCCTACTCCATGGATCCCTCCCCCCCGAGCTGCCAATGAGCCAAGAACCAGGCCGGTGTACAGGAACTATATTTGTATTTATTTGAATGATTGAAAATGGAGATCACACTAAAATGACAGACACAACCTTCTCTGTGGCTCACAATTAACTTCTTGTTATATAAATAAATCACATTAATTGGTTGGTAAAAACACAAATGACAATACTTTACTTTCTAAAGAGCTCACTTCAAGAAATAATCAACACTGATCAATGAGCAAAATCAATGTACATATGCAATGCTTTGCAATTTCGATTTTCCTGCACACTTAAAAGGATAGCAGTTTGGTTCACAGATTTGTACAAATACATATGGCAATTATTATTTCACCCCCACCTTTGCTTTAAAATAAACCGAGGGTGATTTAAAAGTTTGTTTTTCAGATCCCTCCTACTTTGGTCTGTGTTGGGGAAGTCAGACAGAAAAATTGGAATGATTCAAGAATTTTGAATTTCAGACTCCCCTCTACTTAAAGGCCTATGTTGGGGAAGCTGGACCAACAGGATTACGCAATTAAATTACAGGATATAGTTTTCAGTGCACACTGGGAATGAGTTTTGTTAATTTAGAATTTTAACAAAATCACACCGTGGTGTTCTGTCAAATGGAAATTCATTAAATTAATATTTTTAGTTAAATAGGTTAAGGATCTACACAGTTTTGCCCTCCCACATCCAGGGAAAAGATTTAAGGCAAGCATATTCCCCCACCTTTTGTTTTCAAATTGCTCAATTCTACTTACATTTAAAACCTCTGTCAGGAAAGCCAGCTGCATTTCAGGACCCTCTTGGCAGACAAGGTAGGGGTCTGGACACTTCACTCTCAAGGATGGCCCCACCATTCTGAACCAAAGGGCCCTGTCAGGCTTAGGCCTCCCCAGCAATAGACAGATTCACCCAGATGCAAATTCAGCAATCTCCTTTGGTGTTTCCTTGCGGCTGTCAGATGGTAATTTTTAGCACCTCTTCCTTTTCCCATAGTGCATCCACTTTATATACAAGTGATAGCAGCATCAAGATTTCAATATTGGGCGGTGACCTGCAAGAATTTGCGCAGCCAGGATTGGATAGTTATCCACCCCCCCCCAAACCAGCCTCTTTCTAAGTATTGGTTTAGGAGTCTAGAGCAGAAATATGGCAACTCCCATTTGAAATGCCCTTTTGTTTTCATGTCAACTTTTGGCAAAATATAGTTCTTAGTCATGTGGCAAAACTGCATAATTTACTAGTAGTTGCCTATATATATATATATATATATATATATATATATATATATATATATATATATATATATATATATATATATCAGTAATAAAAACGCTGTTCAAGGGATGTTACAGTTAAGTTGCCCTACTAAAATCTTGTAAAATTCACTAAAAAAACGTTGTTAAGGGGACGTTATGGTTAAGTTGCACTACTAAAAACCTATGAAATTCACAAAAAAAACTTTGCTAACGGAACATTATGGTTCAAAGTAAAACCGGAAAACCTCTGAAATTCGCCAGTTATGGTAAGCTAAGCAACTGTAACTCACACCACCACCG
This sequence comes from Ambystoma mexicanum, assembly GCF_040938575.1. Lineage (NCBI taxonomy): Eukaryota > Metazoa > Chordata > Amphibia > Caudata > Ambystomatidae > Ambystoma > Ambystoma mexicanum. The sequence continues at coordinate 602,648,104 of NC_090936.1, forward strand.
TGCATTGCTAAGACTAACACCCAGGACATCAAACAGGACATCACACATGTCATTGATGACATCACTGATGACATCACATGTCTGACTCGCTCTCTTTTCCTTTAGTGATATATCTTGGCCAGTAATAGTTAGGAACAAAACATTCAAAACTACTATATTTGTAGACTTATACTTCAAATATTTTCTTACAATAATTCACTTAGGGTCCACTCACAGCATATGAAACATATACATAAGGAAAATACACACTTAAAATACAGTAATGCTTTCTGTGTATGAAGACAATCACTAAGGTTATCAACACTTTCTTATTGTTGTGCTGTTTTTTTTATTACTATACTATCTATATTTGTATGCGCATTACTTTCTTTAGGGTGCAGTCACATCATGTGATAGTTATACATAGGGAAGTAGTAGGTTTGAAGTAGAGCAATCATTTCTGTTCATAAAGATAATCAGGTAGGTTATGAACACTTTCTGCTTCTACTGCTGCTTTTTTGCACAGTTCACTTTCCCTTTATATACTCATATTTGTATGTTTTGTTTTGTCTTTGTGTTTTGTATGTAATAATGAAAATATATAGTAAGTGGGTTTTATTAGCTACTTATAACATGTTGCACAGTACGCAAAACTGTAATACGAAAGCATTTATTATTTCACTATTGAACATGGGAAGATTATGATTATTGCACTTCCATCATGTATGCTGCACACAATGCTTATGCTTATATATGAGTAGCTTACTATACCTTAAAGAACTTCATAATAGAATGTTATTTATATCAATGCTTTGCTTAATGCACTAATTAGCTCATGATATTTATTCCAATGATCCTTGACGCTTATTGTCAACATTATAATAAGAATCCCTTGTACAGACTTTTCATGAAAAGTAAATGCACATGTGATGTCATCAGTGATGTCATCAATGACATTTGTGATGTCATGTTTCATGTCCTGGGTGCTAGTCCTAGCAATGCACGGTGGTGGCGAATTTCAGGGGGTTTTCAGTTTTCGGTTTAATTTTGAACCATAATGTTCCGTTAGCAAAGTTTTTTTTAGTGAATTTCATAGGTTTTTAGAAGTGCAACTTAACCATAACGCCCCCTTAACAACTTTTTTAGTGAATTTTATGGGTTTTTAGTAGGGCAACTTAACTGTAACGTCCCATCAACAACGTTTTTTTTACTGAATTTCACAGGTTTTCAGTAGAGCAACGTAACCATACCGTCCCTTTTACAAAGTTTTTTTGGTAAAGCTTTTCGGTTTATAGTTTTGGCACGTAACCATAACATAAAGTAACTTCTGACTTATTTACACACCGGCGGAGAATACCACATAACAATATGCTGGTGTACAGCAAGGTGACGTGTCCCAGAATCCGTAAACACTTAACAGTAAGGTGTTTGCCTTGTCGACAGTGTGGAAACAGATTTTATATTGATGTAAGAATGTCCACCTGCAACATTTCCCTTGCACAGCGCCAACACATATTGGTAGTGACCCATTAACAATGTAGTACACATTACATACTTTTAGCAAAAGTTCTAGTTATCTGAAAATGACATCATCTAAGGCCATCCCTCCTCCCCAAGAAACAGCAGCACTGCTGTAATGAAGGAGCATGACAAACACTGCCCCAACCTTACAAATTACAAACACAAAACATTTATGCGCCGTCCACCTACCCCCACATATTACTGTTTGGTGCCTCTTTCCTCATTTCCGTTCGCAAATTGCCTTATTAGCTGTCCTACCAAAAAACAAAGCCACCCGTTAACAAAGTAAATGTTCCGTTAAGAACCACCTTTCACAGTGTAAGTATACTAAAAAAAAAATCGCATACACTCCATGTACTTTATATTTCTCAGTAAAGGACATAGATGCAATAAGATTTGCCAGTAATAGTATAGATTTGTAAAGCAATAATGTGTGTTACTGAAAAATAGGATTTCTGGTTATAATCAGGCTCGCCTGAGGCGGGCTGGATTACAAAACAAAATCCTTTTTCCAGATGGCCACCATAGAAAGGGAAGGAGGTTGTTGCATACATGGCCCCTCTTCGCTTTCCATGGAAGCCTGCAAAAAGCAAAAATATGTGCCGTAACTCAGAACCTGTAAATAAACATACAGTGATTACAAAACAAAATCCTTTTTCAAGATGGCCACCATAGAAAGGGAAGGCGGTTGTTCCATACATGTCCCCTCTTCGCTTTCCATGACACCCTGCAAAAAGCAAAAGTATGTGCCGTGACGCAGAACCTATAAATGAACATACAGCGACGTACAACGTGGTACCTTAGATTTTCAAATGATACACTGGATTTTAAAAGAAAACGCTAACATTTTAGAATTTGTAAAGTAGTTTTATTTAACAAAAAACAGTCAGAGAACATCGGACTAATCCCATTTTCAATTAAATTGTAACAATGTTTCTAAGGACGTCATTGAAAATGTTCATGGTGAGGCACACGTAGTTATTTTCCCATACACAAAGTATGCATTTCTGTTAAAGCACCCGCTTTGCTTGCACAGTGATTTCCAAGACGGCACCATGACCTTTGCTCTACACCACCATAAATGATGTTATGTTACTCCTAATGGTTAGTTCAGCATAGGTACAAAGGTGGCCTGGCCGGTTATCCCACAACACTGTAATGGACAGGCAGCCGGTCATGGGCAGTTGCATCTGGCGTGCATAGAAGCCGTCACTCGGCATCTAGAAACCATGGCACGCACAGTACGGCAAGATGTAGCTAGGCGGAAAACGTAAGAGAAAATATGTGTCGATACCCAACTTTTAGCAAAACATTTAAAAAAAGACACAAAGATTGTGCAAAGTAGAACACAAATCGAAGTGGTCAAACATGACATTTTAAGGAATTATTAGCATTGACCATGTGTAAATATAGTGACATCCTACAAACGCAGAGGATCAGCACTCGCCGTAAGGTTTAAAAAAAGGGCAACTACACAGTGAGATGGTAATTCAGTTATGAAGCCAAAATGAATGGACAAGCAAGAAAAAATGACATCTCTTCTTTTTAAACAAGACCAAAAGAATGTGCTAAGTGATACACAAAGCTATGTGGGCAAGCATAACATTTCAAAGAAGAAATATTAACGGTCAACAAGGGCGACTCTAGTCATAGCCTGCAAACGCGGAGAATCAGCACTCTCCGTTATTGGAGGAAAATTACAACTGCGCAGAAAGATAATACTTCAGTTATATTGGGCCTCATTACAACCCAGGCGTTAAGGGTTTAACGGCGCCGTCGGCGCCGTTAACCCTTAACGCCTGATTACCATTTTAATGCCTGCTTTTAGCAGCCGTTAAAATGCAAGGCGCTAACCCGCCTTGGTGCTAATTACGGCACCGTAATTTACGGTGCCTTAATTAGCGCCTTCCCCACTCCCAATATGCCCTATGGGGCAAAAATGAGAATGGGGAAGGGTAAATGGGGAATGGGGATTTACCGCCCCACTCACCTTGGAATGGGGCGGTAAATCCACCATCAAACCATGGTGTAAACGGAGTTTACACCATGGTGGTAAAGTAGGGAACTTACCGCCTGGGTTGTAATGAGGCCCATTGTCACAATTAGTGTTTTGGTAATATAAAATTAAAACGCGGTTTGGTGTAGAGTCGTCAAATTTAAACTTACATGATGTTTACTGCCTCCATTGTTTTTGGCCAAGTCACACAGCAATGTGTTAGGACCAAAGAATCTTCGTGAACTGATATTTCATGTTCCTTACAAACGTTTTTAAAACATAACCTCATCAAATGGTATTTTTTCCAAGCTTTTATTCCTTGCATTTCGTTTGTAGTTTCCCTTTCGGTCAAGGTAAAAAAACAATTGCCCCTTATGGATTCACTTGGATGCGTGGGCCTACTGAGCTCGCAAACCAAAAAAGCAAATCAAATGACCTTCACTCAGAAAGCAAATATATTCTCACTTTGCAACAACATATGATACTCCAATAATGAGACCCGCTACTCCCATACGCCTCCAGAACCGCTGTTTCCATCAGACAGTCCATGTGGTGGCCTCAGATTTCAAAACGTCGGATGCCAGTCTGACTACAATATTAATCTAAATACATTGTACCACAGATGCAGTAATTGGTCGCCGTACATTGAGCACCAACTTCCACTTTACCGTATGAATTTGGTGACAAGAAAACACCACTTTTTGAGTTTTCACTGCCACATTCCATCCCAGCCTAATTAAAGCTCACCTTCAGAAACAGTATTTCATAAGTATAACAAGTGCATTGGTGTCTTGTTTTGTATGTGTTACCGGCGATGTCCGCGCACACCAAAACATGAACAAAAGATGGCGGGGGCAGTGAAGAAATCTGACGCACTTCACGCTGTTCCACAACCAATCAGTGAAAGCGCCACATGTCCGCGTACATGACGCTACGGATTAGCCAATCGATTTCTTGTCCGCGGAACGAGCAGGGAAGTGTGACCGCGGAGCGGACATAGATATCACTCATTTTTTGAGTGAGACCTACTTTTCGTTTTTTTTAAAGAAAACTACTGGGTGGATTGGCACCAAATTTACAAAAGCATGCTTTCGGGACCAAGCCCCTGCTGCAAATATGGTGAAAATCCATCCAGAGGTTTGGCCTGTAGGCATGCACAAAGTTTTTCCCCCATTCAGTCTATGGGAAAAAAAGATGTTTTGGGACCCCTCCTATAACTTTTACCCCCTGCACCAAACCTCACCAAACTTTGCAAAATAATTCAGAGTTGGCTATATACTTATTGTGCAAAGTTTGGTGAGGATTCGTCCAGGGGGAGCGAAGTTATAAGCCGACCAAAAAAGTGCTCTTCCTATGGAAACAGCGACTTAACCATAACTACACAGCCACTACCGTGGGCGTATATATATATATATATATATATATATATATATATATATATATATTGGACTTGCCGCTCTGGTCATTCCGAAAAGGCCTAAAAACTTGGCTGTTCGTCCAAGAAGGATGCATGCAACCTGTTGTAACAAATTAATTAACGCATTTGCTGCATGAAAATCTGTATGTAACATAACATATATGTAAATAAGCTTGTAACCATATCCTTAAGCAAAGCTCCCAGATGCCTCAGGGCTTGGCTGCGCTCTACAAATGTACAAATAAATAAATATATATATATATATTTTCTGCTTCCGTTAATCATGGGGAATTTGATAAAATGACAGCTGGGTCTGCATCATGTTGCACGGCCGTGTGGCAATTTGCCACTATTTCTACAAAAAGCATAATAGTTAGGAATATGCAATTTAATCTCCACATACATAATTTTACCTTCCACCAGCTCACCAACTCTCAAATTCAGAACATGTTAAAAGCAGCCAGGAACACATTTTAGCTTGCCATTACAATTCTGTAAGTTGCAAGTGAATGAATTTTATTTCACAAAATCGCCTGGAATTTATCTTCAAAATGACACATAAATAAATTCAATATGACTTGTGGTTGCTGAAAAAATACCTAAGTTATGATTGTTCTTTTAAACTAATAAGAAATCTTCATGTTATGCAAATGTGAGCTCCCCTTCCTCCAGGCCATTTTAACATTCCTGGCCAGCATGTACCCAGAGCTTCCTGGACTGTGTTTTCATTAGCCTCTTTGTTGTTTGAAGTTGGCAGGCTGCAGGTCATAAATGCTTATGAGGCCTCAGCTACACAGAGATCTCCCACTGTAGATAAGGAGCTAGGCCGGCCCTATGATGGCATGAGGCCCTGCTGCCATCTGGCATCCTGTCCTGTTATCTGTAGTGGACCAGCATTTCAATATGAAAAACCTCCTATTTTCTTGTATTTTTTACAGAGTTCAGCCTGCCTTGATTGCAGCTCCTCCCACATTCCAGTCATGCATCAGCTAGGCCCCTTTACCATTGTCAGGAACAGCAGGTGGAAAGTCTGGAACCGTTGGAGGCATTGACTTACGCTGTGGGGCATTCTAGTCCTCGCTCAACATGGTGGTGGTTCCTATAAAATCTGACTCTGCCCACAAGCCGGTGCGTTGTATTTGTTTTTCCCCAGCTTCAACGCTCCACAGCCTGTGTAGCATTCGTTCTAGTTTCCTTCTGTGGTTTTCCTGCTCTGCCGTGTACTCCCTTGCCTCTTGTTCCCCCCCTTTTTGGTTTTCCTCCTCGCTCTCTCTCTGAAGCCAGGTTCTGCTACTCGTGCGGCTACTTTTCTCCTTCTGCTCTTATCTTGGTCTGTCTTTTATCGGCGTCATCCTTTCCTCTCGCGCTGCGGCCAGTGCTGCCTTTGTCGCTAGCCGCGTACTCCTCTATCCGCCCTTTTGTAAACCTACCTCGCTCCTCCTGCTTCTTTCAGCTCTTTCTCTTGCAACGTCTGCCGTTTCTCGCCTTACGTTTAACCTGCCTTGGACGCGGGCGCCCACTTCGCTCCTCCTGCTAGTTTCAGCTTCTTCCTTTGCGGTGCCTGCCTTTCACCGCTCGTAAGCCTGCTCGTGCTTTACACTCGTGCGGCAGGTCTTTCCTTTCTCTGTGTTTTCCGACGCATTACTCACTGCTTCTATTTATCCTTTCTAGCACGTTTCGTACTGGACTTTGTATTCTTCTTCTATTTTTTCCGTTCCCTTACTAAAAACAACTGTCTTTTACTTTCCTCTTACTAGATCTCCCTTCTCTTCTTTCTTGGTTTATTTCACTCTCATTATCTGTCTCTCCAGTTTACCTGGGTACGTTCAAACAAATTAGGATTTTGGATATCCATCAGGACTGTAGTGTTTTTTCCCGCTGGACATTGATCTTTGGAAACCTGCACCATCTCATTGAACCCATCTTGTTACCAGGGTTTTTTCTGCCTTCGGGCTTTTTCCCTGGTATTAAGGCTGGCCCCCTGGGGTTCCCCGAGGGCAGGTTTCCATCTCTGCCAAGGTGGCCTCCGGAGGGGCCAGACCCTATTTACATGAACGGAAGGTTCGGACACCTAAGGTCAAGACTCCTAAGAAGAAGAAGGACTGTAGCAAGACTGAAGCTGCTCTTAAGGGGCTAACTTCCAAGGAATCAGGTGAGGAGAAGGGGGCGGTAGATCTGAAGCCTGACAACCATTCACAGAAATGAGCCTGCAGAGACAACTACTCTGGGGACAGTTTGTATTCAACACCCTTATGTAAAAGGATGTAAAAGCCAGGCTTGCAATGGGGGAGTCCTTTGTGAAGTCTGCCCAGCAACAAGCAAAAAGGTCTGCGGCCTAAATGAAATCTTCATGTGACCCATGGAAACAAAGTGGCCTTTTCTTTTTAATTGCTGGTATTTTGCATGCGACACATAAAATACATTACATCTGGCCAACACACACTAACGCTTTTCCCTGACATCTTTATGTTAGCTGGGGAACATTTTTCTCAGGTCTTGCTTTCAAACTGCAAATGCACAAGTAAACCCATTTTATTGTCAGTGTTTGAAAATCCTGCTTTTCATGTGAAAGGGGCCTTTGAATGTCTTCTGCCACAGTGAACTTAAAGGCTGCTTTTCCTTTTGTAATGGCAGATTCATCTTTTTCACATAGTTCTTTGTTGTGTAAGTTTGTTGGGGCCCTTGATTAAACCCCACAGATGAAAGACCCTAGTTTTGGTACACAAATGCTGAATCCTGGATGATGGGTGAGGGGAGGCTTTAGCCTCAAGCTCATTAGAGCACTGTGCGACCATGATGTAGGCAGTGGCTTCTTTGTAGGTGCAGGGATGCCACATTTTGTCATTTACACATTTATTTAAATCATTTAGTCCATAAATGACATGTTAAAGTCTGGTCCATGATCCATGGCCCCCCGCCCCCCACTTGCAAACAGGTTAATAGGTGGAGACTAGAAGTTCCCTGGTCCGAAAAGAATGCTGGTAAAAATGCCGTTAATTCCAGCATCAGCATTTTTTCCAGACCGGGGAAACACACGTTTGCCAGTAGGGGCAGTTATCTTGCGGCAGGCCTGACCGGCTGGGAGTTCAGTCCCCTGCCGGCAAATAATTGCCAGAATCACTGACACCAGTACTACTGGTGTTGGTAATTCCAGCAATGCCATCCATTGTAATCCTATGGGACTTCATGGAATGGGAACTTACCCCCGTCTCCACCGCCTGTAATATCCCGGTAATACTGGGGTATCAGATGGCAGAGACAGTAAGGTAGTTTCGCCGGCATCCCGCCGGTAATTCCTGCATCAGCATTTTTTCCGGACCAGGGAAACACACGTTTGCTAGTGGGGGCAGTGATCTACCAGAAGGCCTGACCGGCTGGGAGTTCAGGCCCCTACCAGCAAATCATTGCCAGAATCACCAGTACTACTGGTGTTTCTAATTCCAGCAATCCCATCCCCTGGAGTCCTATGCGACTCCATGGAATGGGAACTTACTGGCATCTTGGTTGCCCAAAATAGGCCAGTAATATCCCAGGATTTCGGGCAGCGGAAATGGTAAGGCAGTTTTGCAGGTATCCAACCAGAACTAATGCCGGGATACCAGCATAACTGTAATGAGGGCCCAAGTGACCACAGCTCTTCGGTCGGGGGGGTGGATGGAGAATGGTAAAAGAAATTGTGCTGGTGGAGTTGTTGGACATTCAGACCCACCAACCATTGCAGTACATAATATATGCCACTTTTTTGTTAGGAGAGAAACATGATAGTTCCAAGAGCAAGCTAAGGGCCAATTCAGCATGTGGTTTGTACTATATAAATGTGTGATATTATTATAAAATGTGAACCAAAAGTCTATTAAACAAGGTGCGTGGAACACCCACTTAACAGAGTACAATTTGATGGGCATCCAAAAGCCAAGACTGACTGAGTATATCACGCTAGACAAGGGACAATTTGGTATGTCTTTAGTCTCCCTAGTGGGTTTTATATGTCTGATAACTTCACCTCCTCTTAGCCATTGTTTGATATCTGATGCATCCTATTTTAGGCTCATTCTGTGACGTCATTTACTGTGATATCACTATACATGCAAATTAGAGGGGGCCCATAAATATTGTGCAGCCTAGGAACCACATAACCTAAAGCCAGTCCTAGCAGGAGCAGATGTGTTTCCAGTTTGTTTCCCAGTAGTTTAGGGATTCCATACTGCCAATGTCAGGGGGCCTGGAGTTGCAATGACCACTCGAGAGCAGTATGATGGGCCTTGGATGCCATTGTCTGTAAGATACAAGCTGCCTTGAAATAGATGCTGCAAACTGTTAAGATTGATTTCTAAGCTCTGACTTGGAGGGCAGAAGTTTATAAGACCACCCTAGTTTAGCAGAACAGTGGAACCTTCTGGAAAAAGCAGACCAATCTATGATAGTTTGGCAGGTGGTCAAGACTAAGTCTCAGGAGGGATGAGAGTGATCGGAAGCCCACAATGACCACTTAGAGTAAAACTCACCAGATAACTCTTAGACAGATGTATCATAAATACATTTATTATAGGCCTTATAATCAAAACACAATTAAACCAGTTATGAAGAAACAATACCACACACGATCATAAACTATCTAACATATATACAATAATGCGATTAGCCTAATGATGATGATGGGGGAGAAAATAACCACAACCTGTAATAGTAAAGGGGTTAAATCAACACAGATTTCAGTTTAGGCAGTCCTTCATCAACAATCCCTAACTTATGTAGTCCATCCCTACAAAGAGCGGAGCGTAACGCTCAAAGTACGCGCGCTCGAGCAAAATTTTGCTGCTACTCCTTCTGCAACTAAACCTTGCCGCATCTGCGAAGCATTAGAGTTGAATCATTCACAGGCATCTCCATGCCGTCTTTGCATTTGAGAAATTAACTTGAAATACAAGCCTCAGATGAAGAGCCAGTCAAGCTCAAAACACTTGCCAGGCTGTTTTGACCACCCTGAATAAACAACAGACTGCATTTCAATTCTTGCACTTTTTTGGCGCAGTGTGTTTTGGGGTCCTTGTTCAATTTTCATGTACCGTGGTAGTATATTGGCAGTATACCACACCTCTTAGACACCCGCTGCCTTGTGCTACTTGATTATTATTTGTACAAGCACTGTGGATATTCTTGACTTACTCTGCCATTCTTTGTCCTTATAACCCTCAAAGTACAGTTGTGCATGAACGAAAAATCGGGTTCTCTTCAGGGGGCTGTAGCTGCTCAGGAAGAGGCTTGAGGCAATGAAGAATAAGTTCCTATCCTAGAAGAGGGTTTATCCTTGCAGATAGTGCGACTTTTGGGGTTTGTGAATAGCTGTGGAGCGCAGGCTATCCCAGCCTATGTGAGTATCTTTTGATTAACACTTGTGTGTAAAAGTGAATTGATGTGCCAGGGTGCCACTGGTAAGTTAGGAAAGTACTCACCGACCCTCGACACAGTCCAGACCAAACTTTGGCAGCCTAGCCCACTTCGCCTATTGGTGTCAACCCTGAAGTTCCAGGATGCTACGGTACGGGACGATCATCCGTGACAGAACGTTTGCTTTTTCTCAGGCCTTGAAGGAAGAAGAAGGTTCATTCCAGTGCAGCTTGTCTCAGGATATGGTAGGCAAGTACTGCAGGCACTTTCAGCAAATTTCACCACAGCAGGACGACACAGGGACCACAAATGCTTGCGGCGTGGAACACTCTCCCAAATCGTGACCCAGAGGATCTAGGAGAATGGGGTTTGCTGGGAGAGGGCCCACGACCACAAGCTTACGATTCCCCAAGTCTCGAGTCTCAACGCAGGACGGCAGCGTTCCTGTGCGATACCCTGAGTTCGAGCTGATCAGTTCACTGGATGGGCCAGGAACACTTCTGAAGAGGCTCTTTGCGAGGGTAAGAAGGAGACACCGAGAGTATTTGTTTCCACTACTCCAAAGGGGCAAAGCACCCTTGCAGGACTTCTTGGTTTGGTGAAGATACAGGGGTCAGACAGGACAACAGTGCGGTCAGGGTACCAAACCTTCCAAGCACATCACCAGTGGTTCCTCGAGTCTGCTTTCTTCTTAAGGATACTTGGCTCCTTATGAGGTTCCATGGGAACCTCAGTAGATCGACATGGAATGTATGCAGAGCCCTTTCTCTTATCCAAGATTCGGTTCACGCTCAAATCTCAGATAGTCAATAGAAGATCTGCTCTCTTGCATGCACGCCAGATGTGGGCCAATTGTTGGTCATTCATGGCTACCAAACATACTGGCACCAGTAGTGTGGATTGGGACCAGACAGTCCCAACCCTCTTCCTGGGCACTAGCACACGTGACATGCATGAGTCTATGAAAGTTGCTGATTTCACGGGAGTATGCATGCCCAAATAAGGAATACTCGGGTCACTCGACCTGGGGGAAGGCAGAGGTACATAATGGCCAAAGGACAGAACAAAAGACTTTGTGACACTGCCATTTTCGGCACTGGGCACAGTCTTGTCCCAAACACGGTAAATGTGGTATGGTCCATAGAAACTAAGTAAATATATTTTAAAAGTAAACTGCTGCTGCCAGTTCGTTCTAGGCACATTTGTAGGGTCGCTAGGGCCATAAAACAAAGGGACCCCTACGCACGGTACTGTAAGGCACTTTGCACATAGATAAAAATTTGCCAAGAAATGGCAACAAAGTCGAAGACTAAGGGAAACATAGTTTCCCAGTACTGACAGCCTGAAGGACGTGTCAGTTTCCCCATAACAAATGAGCAAAAGCCCAGAGGAGCGCAGCTGAAGGCTGTACTCCAATGGAAAATGTCAGGTTAGGTAAGCCAAACAAAAGCAAAACGTTTGGCGGGTTCACAAAACAAGGGAAAATTGCACCTAAGGAAAACCTTCCTAACACAAACACATTCAGAAAAGAGATAAACCCTAAGCTTTCCCTCCTGCAACCTTCACTGGGAATACACATAAAAAAATCAGAAACACAAAATGGTATAAACAGTCTTACATTACCTCTCTCTTGTTTCTTCATCGCGTTCACTTTACGGAGCGTGGGTGGGGCACTGCGAAATGTACATTTATTTCTCACAACAGGTCACATCTCACTAAAACACATTTAATTATAACCGACTAAATCTGCCTCTAGAAATATCAATGAGTCATTTAAGAGACTGCAACGTCATACTTTCACTTGAGGCCTGTAGAAAAAGCGGTTTGTAACAAAAGGAACATCAGTAAAAACAGTATGGTATCCTTTCTAGGTGTGCAATCAGATTCATACGGTGTGACTGGGTGCTCAAGGTTAAAGGTCATTGCAATGCTTTTATTTAAAAGGGAAAACAGGACATAATACAGAAGTTAGGCATGGTTTCATTACAAAATAAAATGTTGTATGTAGCTTCCACATAGAATATAAATTGACATGTTCATGCATTTTAAGCTGTTTCATTTCGGGCAACTTGTGCTATAAGTTCAACTGAGGGCACATTGCAAGACCATATCAGTCCAAGGCATGTATTCGTTCAAGGGGCAAAATGTAATGTTTAACCAAATGCGTTTGTTCACAATTGTTAAAATGGGTTTTCACAACCAACCCTTTGGGAGGGTTCTGAGAGGCCAACCTACCTGGTCAGTGAACAAGGTTATTGGGCCTCATTATGACTCAGGCGGTAAGGGGTTAACGGCAGCGTAAACAGCGCCGACCCTTACCGCCTGAGTACGAGGTCCCTTAGCGCCATGGAGGTTTTAACACTGCAGGTGTTAAAATCCATGGCGCTAAGGGACCATGGAGTTAATTACGCCACCGTAATTTACGGTGGCGTAATTAACGCCTTCCCCACTCCCATTATGCCCTATGGGGCAAAAATGGGAATGGGGAAGGGTAAATGGGGATTGGGGACTTACCACCCCCGCCAACCTCGGAATGGGGCGGTAAGTCCGCCAACCACCATGGCGTAAACGTAGTTTACGCCATGGTGGTAAAGTCACGGCCCAGGCGGTAACTTACCGCCTGGGTCGTAATGAGGCCCATTGACACTTATTCTAACCAAACTCAATCAAGGTAATCTGAGCTGAGTGGTAAGGTAGCCTTTAGGATCTATACGGGTGGTTGTAAGTAACCACAGAAACAGCCAACTATTAGAGGCGACACAGACGTACAAAAATATACAAATTCATTAGGCCTTACCCCATAAGCAATATGGCCCAGAGAACTTCCAGGAAACCCGGTCCAGTGTTTGTGAAAACAAGGAAATAATGTGAGGCAGGGTAACCAAAAAGGAAACACACCAAACACAGGTTACAAAGGAACATACAAAGCACTTTATTTTATACTGAATCCAGTTACAAAAGAACAGAACAAAATTCAGATAGCTATCCACCCTCAGTACAACACAGCGAACTCCGGCGTGGTTCGGTGTGCTCAGGGAGTGCAAATATTCATTGAAACAGTCAGGCTTTTATACATTTCTCCCGCCTGTTGTCCAGCCTTTCTTCAGGTTAACCATTCCATAAATAAGTTGCTGCTCTAGGGTCCCTTGCCAGGTCAAATCTAGTTCATCTTAGGTTTATACATTAACAAGAAGAAATGGTAATAATGTATGCTCTAGGCCTAACATTACAATGCGGGACTTAATTTATACAATATAGTTAAGCAGGTGTTCTCATTCAATTATAGATCAGTTTCGGTGATACAGGTAATCCATTTCACACAGGTCAGCAGAAGGACAAGGTCTCAGCTCATGACCCTAACAAGTGGCCTGCAGGCAAGTTATACATTAGCTGTACAGAGGTCATGACAATCGAGTTCTGTTCTGAATAACATAGGCTACCATTTTAGCTCACATGGTGACTTTATAGAGCAAGAAAACCTAAAATGGCGGCTTGACCCAAAATGACAGTTTACATGGTTTCTAAGGTCAGGACCTTGCAATGCGAGTTTATTCACATGTAGTTTATAAGCAGCTTGTTAGCAGCTTGGCGTAGGCCAATATACATATATTCATAGCAATAGGAGGCACGATATAATTTCTAGTTTGACAAACCCTCCTTTTGGCCTATGCCAAGTGCTGAACTACTTCTGATCTCCCTGCAAATAACTCCATGTGTCATCGTCCATACACCCTGAATAGCTGTCAGAAATATCTATCGCCATTAGATCTTTTACTAAGATCTCTTTCAGTAAATACTCCTTAGAGGTTTTATCCGGGGCATACACTTTATATCCTATTGTACCTATCGCCTGAGCGCAACATCCCCCTAGCATTGAACATATACTTGGTAGACATTGGATACAACAACAAAGAAATAGCAGAATTCCCAAAATAATCAGCAAGACTGAAAGCACTTTCCAACCCCAAGACCGCAAGAAGTCCCAGAACCAAGCGCTAAGATCCCAATTTCCCTCGGGAACATGCACTTCTGAACTAAGAATGTGCAGATTCTGTATTGCCTTAAAAATAGTTGGGGAGGAATCCGGTACGAAAACACAGCAAGCGGACCCCACTAGTTTACATACTCTACCACGTTCAGCCAGAATGACATCTAATGCCATCCGGTTCTGAAGCGCTACCAATCTGATCGCTTTCTGCTCTAAAGTCATATTATAGAGTATATCTGTGGTCCGGTTGATGGTTCTCTCCAGTACTCTCGCTAGTTTCCTGATATCCTCGGAATTCGCTATCTGCCCAAAGAATGGAAGGAATGATTTCGCTACATCTCCTAAAACCTGTGCTGGAGTGTCGCCATTCTCGTCCCGCCGTGGACGAGCCTTCGAAACCTCTACAGTACTTGCTATAAACACCCCAGGTAACAGGATTCCTAGATAACAAGTTCCCTGCCAATCCCTGGGCAACCATGGAAATGCTACATTACCGCAAACAAAATAGATAGGTTCGCCTACATACAAAGGTCTGTCTTCCCCAGCCAAATTTGCAACGTTGGCACAACCTTTAAAATCTCCCATTGACCGGGTGCCATTCCTCTGGATGCAGAAAGAAACTGAATCGGGGCTATGGTTAACAGTATAAGAAGGAGGCACGGCATCCTTATTGCCCATCGGAGCCATTTTAAAGGAAATCAAAGATTGGAAAGGACGAGACAGTCTATCAGAAGGCCTAATAGAAGCAATATTGAGCTTACTCCTATTTGCGAAAAGCGAGCATCCCAGGGGAGTCAGAACACGTTTCTCAAAACTATTCAAATTAGTGCCATCAAAGTTCCCCGAGATGCTATCGTTCCATCGGCCAAAGAACAGTGCTCTAAGTGAAGCATAACAAGCAGTTGTCAAAGGTAAAGGGTGAATATACCAACCTAGCCCCTTATCCCCATGTTGCGGTAAATGCGAGCAGATCCAACAATTGGTTCTGTTAAAGATTGCATGGGTAGCATTCATAATTAGAAGTAGAGTATTATTTTGATAATTCCGTCTATGCAAAAGATCTCTAGGTGACAAGTTATGTAGTTGCACAGAAGGAGTGGGAACAACAGTTATATTTTCAACAGGTAGGAAATCATTCAAAGGGTACATTCTCTCCAAATACCAAAACCCACAACCAACAGTTACTAAAAGTCCAGTGATTATCACCAGTAGACAACAAAACGTTTTCGGGGCCCCCATACATATCTGCTCATTGTCTCTCCTAGTCACATTTTTGTCCAAAAGTTCAGTACGAACGGTAGCGGATGCGGGCATTGTCGTCTTCAATCGAGAAACACCAATTGTTCGATTGCTGGCGACTCCGGTCGCGCGTCTTCTTAATGTCTTTTCCCACAACCCTTAGCCAGCAGAACCCTTTATGCAATTGGGCCAAAAAAAGGCAAGCCCTCAAATTCTTTCAATTGTACAGCAAGAGCCGTATTGCAAACCTATCTCCTTGGGCGGAGATTATACTTCACAGTTTCCGGTGCAAAAGAATCAGCAGACAGGATGTCGTCACTTCCCACAGGAGGTGGCGAGTGAACGGAAGTTGGATCAGAAGATGGATGATCCACAAACGATGCAGTGGGAGAGGAAGGAGGCAAGATGGCCGTTTTGTCGGGCCTTACAACTTCCGGAACGGCCTCCGATACTCTCTTTCCACCGTCTGCCGTTTCGGGTACGTTGGTTTCAATGTCGGAAAGGGGTTCTGCGTCTTCTGTATCGTATGGCACTGGGTGTGGGATCCGTTTGGTGTGGCTGCCGTAGATCCAGTGGCGACGTCCTCTTACCCGCACTGCAGTCTCAGTGACCAGGAGCACCTGGTAGGGGCCCCTCCAACGTGGTGCGAGGCAAGACGCTCTATCGAAGGATTTAACGAGGATCCAATCCCCTGGTCGTAGACTGTGACCGGGGCCCTCGTACCTCACCGGCAATGCCTCTCGCACCTGGTGATAAATTGAAAACAGGTTTTTAGTCAATTGGTTACAATAGTCGGAGAGAAGTACATTTTCTACATCGCGCAATGCGCAGCTTTTAGGCAAACCCCAAATATTAGCAGGTCTCCCCATTACCACCTCAAAGGAAGAGAGCCCAGTCTTGGTTTGAGGGGTTGTCTGCATTGAAAGTAACACGATCGGTAAGGCGTCCGGCCATTTTAGTTTGGTGCCGGCACACGTCTTAGCGAGCTTGTTTTTTATGATACCAATGTGTCTTTCCACTAATCCGGCGCTCTGAGCATGTCTGGCCGAATGGAATCGTTTCTCAATTTGCAATGCTGTACATATCTGTAGAATTACAGCAGCGATAAAATGCGGACCATTATCCGACCAGATAACTCTCGGCAAACCGAACTGTGGGAAGAATTCCTTTAACATGGTCTTTGCAGTGGTCATGGCTGTAGCGTCTTTAACAGGGAAAGCCTCGACCCACTTACTAAAGGCGCAAATGACCACAAGGACATATTTTAGATTGTTACATCGCTCCATTTCAATAAAGTCAAAGTGAATCACTTCACACGGGACAGAAGGAGGCCCAAAGCTACCTCTTGGAGTTGTTGTCCCCTTTCCCACATTGTGTTGTAGGCAAATCATGCAATTTTGGACATAATGCTGGGCAATTTTTGAAATCTTATCATTTACCCAGACTTTCTCTAACATTCTCGTGATCTGTTGAGCGCCCACATGTGTGGGACTGTGTGCCATGGTAACCATCATTACTATATAGGCATTAGGAAGCAACCATTTCCCTTCAACCATGTCCACCCAACACCCATCATCATCGAGTTTCCCCAAGCCCTCAGCCCACCTCTTGGATTCTTCTAATGTGGCATCGGCTTGGATATCCCGTACAGACCCAACACCCTCATCCATTGCATAGGCATCTACAGTCTCCCTTGAAACATACATCTCCGTGAAGAGATCAGAGGCAGTTTGTCTAGCTATTTGATCAGCGAAAGCATTCCCTTTCCCTACATCATCTATAATCTTGCGATGTGCTGCGCACTTAATGATTGCTAACTGACTAGAGAGCGCAAGCACTAAAAGCAATTGTACTATCAGGGAGCCATGTTGGATCTTGGTGCCATGCGAAGTTAAAAACCCTCTCTCTGACCAAAGTCTCCCAAAGTTGTGAGCCACCCCAAAGGCATACTGGCTATCAGTATATATGTTTACTGTTAGCCCTTCGGAAAGCTCACAAGCTCGAGTCAATGCTATAATCTCTGCAGCCTGCGCAGAGTTATGCATAATTCTCTTGGTCTCCACAACCGTACTTAATGTAGTGACTGCATAAGCAGCTGTGGATGTACCATCCAGTAGTTTGAAGCAGGAGCCATCACAAAACAGCTCCCCTTGTGGGTTATCCAAAGGAGTGTCCCTCAAATCAACTCTGCCTTTTGTATCTTGTTCAGTAGTATACAGGCAGTCATATGACTCTTCGTCACCGCAAACAGTATTTTGCGGGAAAGGTAGGAGTTCAGCCGGATTAAGAACGCAGCACCTCCTAATTTGAATGTGGGGAGCAAACAAGATTAATTCATATCTTGTCAGTTGTGCGGAAGTGAGGTGTTGGGTTTGGGTTTTGTTCAATAGAATATCTACAGAGTGAGGCACCATCAGGGTTAAATCATTGCCTAGGACCATTCCCTCACTCTGTTTTACAGACGCAGCAGCAGCAGCAGCGACAGCGCGCAAACATCTTGGCAAAGCGCATGCAACAGGATCAAGGGCGGAAGAGTAGTAACCGCATGGCCTATTCTTCCCTCCATGTTCCTGCGTTAATACAGCCAAAGCACATCCATCACATTCATGCACAAACAACACAAAGGCCTTCTCATAGTTCGGTGTACCCAAAACTGGCGCCGGACATAATGCAGTCTTGAGCAACTCGAATGAATGTTGATGCTCCTTATTCCATGGCAATGGCGAAGAAATACCCTTCTTCGTCAAGGCCAAGATCGGTTTTATCACTAGTGAGAAGTTTGGGATCCATAACCTACAGTAAGAAGCCATACCTATCAAGGCTCTAACTTCCTTTTGTGTATTTGGGACAGACATGCCAGAAATGTGTTTTATTCTTTCAGGTGTCAATCTTCTTCCCTCCTTTGACAGGAGATAGCCTAAATAGGCGACCTCCTGGCAACAATATTGAAACTTTTTGAGCGAAGCTTTGTGACCATGCTTAGCTAGATGGATGAGCAACAACACAGTGCCCTCTTTACAAGAGCTCTCAGAGCCAGCGGCTAAAAGCAAATCATCAACATATTGAAGCAACGTACAAGTAGGGGGCAATCCAAGGGTATCAAGCTGCTCTTTCAAAGCCCTACTATAAATACTAGGACTCTCAGTATAACCTTGAGGTGCACGAGTAAATGTGAATGAGCGTCCCCCTAAGGTGAACGCGAACAAGTATCTACTATCCTCATGTATAGGAATACTGAAGAAAGCATTCTTTAGGTCCACAACACTGAAGTGAGTAGCCGTAGCTGGAATCATGGTTAATATCGTCGTCACATCAGGCACAATTGGAAATTGCGGAGCGACGACTTTATTAATGGCACGTAAATCAATTATAAAACGAAATGGAATTGCATTATCACCTTTTTTGTACACGGGTAAAATCGGACTATTGCACAAACTTCCTGCAATCTCCTCAATCACCCCACGATGCACAAAATCGGAAACAATGCTCTTCAAAGCTCGCTCGCCTTCAACTGAGATCTTATACTGTGGAATACGGGGCAGCTTAATTCCATGTTTCAAAACTATTTTAACAGGCTCAATCTACAAAACACCGACATCATTGTCATCAACTGCCCACAAACACTCTGGTACATTACTGAATTCTGGCGGCAAAGGTCTAGTCAAGAATTGCGAAACAGAACATTGCTGTGGTGAAATCGTCAAACGCACTCCATCAGAAGACCAATGAATTACCGCATTTAATTCCTTCAACAGATTCAATCCCAGCAAATTCTCTCCACAATTCGAAGTCAAGAGAAATGGACAGTGGTCCATAAAGGGACCCAAAGAAATAGGTACCGGTGAAGAAACCGGACAAACAACTGGTGTGCCAGAAAACCCTACAGAAACATTGGTTTGCCCTGACAGTGGAATGTTTGGAACCCGAGAATGATCAATGGAGCACTTCTGTGCTCCAGTGTCCATCAAAAATTGATGTTTCCTATTTCTCACTACCATTTCAACGTAGGGACCTTTCTGATTAACGGGAATAGGTGTAGGTTCCAAACCCTGCTTCGGGCAATCCTAACGAAACAAAATATCATCAAAGGGAAGCTCTTCAGATAGATATGCAGCAGAAGGATGATCAAATATGTTTCTAGTATCCACACTCGAAGTCTGATTATCCTGTGAAAAAGGTTGTTGGGGATCCTGTGAAAAATAGCCTCTACCAGGGCCCCCTACACCCGGGCGACCTCTGGATCGTCTACCCATATTTCCAAATGTGTTATTCGACCACTGTCGAAGGACGGGGCATTGTGCACGCCAATGACCCTCCTGACGACAATAGACACACTGGTTAATATTCACAGGACCCAAGGGCACATTCCCTTGTGGAACATACTGACCTCTGATCTGTGAACTACCCCCTCTGGGGCCTCTAACAATTTGCTGTAACAATACTTTAGTCTTCAAATCACCTTTTTTCTTCTCGACTCTATCTTTTTCATTATTGACATGGTTCTCGTAGTACTGAGCCATGTGCAGTACTTCTGATTGGGATTTCGCCTGCCAAGCACTCTCAGAAGACATCATTTTTGACTGGATGTCAGGCAGCAATCCACGTACAAATTTGTCCACAAATAATCTTTTCCCAGACTCTGTGCCTAAGTCTTGTCCACTGAAATCCGAGAATACCTGTTCGAACCGATTAAAGAACTCGGTAGCACCCTCAGATTTTCCTTGGACACAGGCCGTAAGCTTGTCCCAAATAATTCTCTTTTCGGGGATTATATTTTCAGTTTTGCAATGATTCTGTCAGGCAAAGTTAGTATCACCTGAGGTGGTCTCTCACCAGCTGGCCTTTCCCCATCAAGCCTAACTATGTTAGCCCATGTATTTCCCAACCCTGGTACATCGTCTATAGTTCTAACTTGTTTCCACAAATCTACAGGCAGGAGTACAGGAAATAGCAAATCAATGTCGCCTAGGGTAAACACTGAGGACTGCAAAACGGACTCTATCTCTTTATAGAACCCTGTCGGATTTTTCCTAATGTCAGGAATAGTTTGTCTAATAGTATTCACTTCCTGTCGTGAAAACGGGACGTGAACAAACTGCGATACATAATGTGCAGGAATGTCCACAGCAGGTGTACCTGCTGCAGCATAGCAGGAATATCTACCTTTGGGACAAATGTCGGAGGAACCTCTCTCATAGGCAACTGAGATGTAGGCAACTCCGAACGCTTACTAAGCAACAGAGCTAAGTCGAGCGCTAAAGCAGTTGAAGAAGTGTCAAGTGAAAAAGCTCTCTTATAAATGCTCAATAACTCTGTGGGACAACTAACCTTTTTCTTTAAACATTCATCCTGCAGGTACTCTACCATTACCTGTATCACTTTCCTCTGCATTTCTAGCATATATTGACTGTATGTGTCATATACCTCAACTGGAGTTATCGATATGTCTGAAATCCATCTAATCGCATCTTTTGTACAAATTCGCGCCTCCTCAGATGTCGATTTACAACACGGAAGAAATCGTTTCTGTACATACATACTTTCTTCTTCGTCATCCTCATTCCGTAACCTTTCCAACTCCTTTCTATACTCAAATATCCTCTCAACATGCTCATGTACCTTCTCCACAGTGTCTCTTGAAAACGCTAAAGTATTCAGGTCCCTCAACCCTTGTGGGAGGTCTGCATTATTTAATTTACCCCACATTACACATAAATGAATCCCTAAACCTTCAATGAAAACATTTTTCTCAGGAAAATTATCCATATTAGAAAGTGTGGCAAGAACATTAGCTCGATCATCTCTCTCCATACAATGCTTAGCCCATGCAAACAAATCCTGTTTCTTTTCTGTAGGAACAGTATTACAAGTAACAATCCTCGACCCCGCACCCTGATCAACTACAAGCGGTACAGAACTACTTGGGAGTGAGGGTGCAGGCAAATTCAATGGAGGTACTATTACTGGTGCAATGGGAAGAGGCAGAGGAGCAGGTGGAGGAACAACAACCGGAGGAATAGGAACAACAGGTTGAGCAGGAAGAGCAGGAATAACAGCAGGAAGAGGTACAGCAGGAGGAAGAGGAACATACGGAGGTGGTGCAGAGACACCAGGCCTTCGTTCATTTAACAATTTGTCGATAAACTCATCAGAAACATGAAGATCTTTAGAAGGATAGATTTTCTGAATACCGAGTGAGAAAGCCCTGTCCATCTTCCTAACCGACTCAGACTGTTTGTCCTGATCATATAACAACGCCTTTTCAGCATTTGTTTTATGATGGCGCACATGTATTTTCCCTACTTTTAAGCTGCTGCAACGCTTCTCTTTTCCAATTTTGCAAAACATCAAATGCTGCAGGTCTGGCCTTCTTTTTTAACAAGACTGACTCTAAATATTCAATACGAGGGATCTCAAAACTACCATTGACTGCCCACTGAAGTTCGGAGGCATGTCTGGTTTGTCTGTGCCAAATGTTATTAAATACTACACTTCCAATGCCATGCTTACAGTACATAGTACATGCCGGTGACCCCTCCTGTGGTGCCGGACGGCTAAATTCCAAAGATTGTCTATCGCTGCGGAATAATGCCCTAAAGCAGCTAGACAATTTCCCAGGCATTTCTCAAATACTCGGTGTTACCTGGTCAATAATTGTGTCTGCAGATACAATGCGCCAAATTCAAATTGTCAAGGTTGAATTAAGAGTCGGGTAACGACTCACCTGACCAAACCTAAGGAGGACCGATCGGTTTACAAAGGACTTACCTAACGAATTTTACCTTGTGTATGGTGATTTCGGCAAATCTGCCCGCCTCAAAAAATTGACCCTCGTCAAGATGCCGTCTCAGACCACACGGCTATCGTCCAGGGAACGGATCGTGCAGGGCTGTTGAGGTGTCGCGTCTCGTTCAGTCGGGCCCGTTATGTCACACCGTCCGATCCCGGTCCGATAGCGTGCGTCAACCTTCAATAATCCGGCATCAAACTTGAGGGTCCCTATTCCGGGCGCCAACTGTGAAAACATGGAAATAATATGAGGCAGGGTAACCAAAAAGGAAACACACCAAACACAGGTTACAAAGGAACATACAAAGCACTTTATTTTATACTGAATCCAGTTACAAAAGAACAGAACAAAATTCAGATAGCTATCGACCCTCAGTACAACACAGCGAACTCCGGCATGGTTCGGTGTGCTCAGTGAGTGCAAATATTCATTGAAACAGTCAGGCTTTTATACATTTCTCCAGCCTGTTGTCCAGCCTTTCTTCAGGTTAACCATTCCATAAATAAGTTACTGCTTTAGGGTCCCTTGCCAGGTCAAATCTAGTTCATCTTAGGTTTATACATTAACAAGAAGAAATGGTAATAATGTATGCTCTAGGCCTAACATTACAATGCGGGACTTAATTTATACAATATAGTTAAGCAGGTGTTCTCATTCAATTATAGATCAGTTTCGGTGATACAGGTAATCCATTGCACACAGGTCAGCAGAAGGACAAGGTCTCAGCTCATGACCCTAACAAGTGGCCTGCAGGCAAATTATACATTAGCTGTACAGAGGTCATGACAATCGAGTTCTGTTCTGAATAACATAGGCTACCTTTTAGCTCACATGGTGACTTTATAGAGCAAGAAAACCTAAAATGGCGGCTTGACCCAAAATGACAGTTTACATGGTTTCTAAGGTCAGGACCTTGCAATGCGAGTCTATTCACATGTAGTTTATAAGCAGCTTGTTAGCAGCTTGGCGTAGGCCAATATACATATATTCATAGCAATAGGAGGCACGATATAATTTCTAGTTTGACAGTTTTGCTCCCAGAGGAGTCATGGTACAAAACCCATCCTCACTTAAAAATGCCCAGAGTTCTGTCCAGCTTTCCTCTCTATAGAACATGGCTGTTCAAGGCCGTTCAAGCCCAAGAAGGGTAAGTAGACTGGCTTTGCCACAGTGTTTTCTTGGGCCTGGTAGCTGCATGCCCAGACTCAGAAGGACACCCTGGAACGGTGGAGGCTGTAACTGCCTGACCACTGTTGAGCTAAAGGCTGTGCTGATGTCTTTAAATATTTCGCAAAAACTTCACTTGGAATAACCACTAATTGCCTGCCTTAGTGTTTTTAAAGGTTTAGGTGAACCAGCCATTTGTTCCTATATATTGAATTTACTGGTGAAAAATTAGATATTTCACCAGCATAGCGAAGTGGAACCTCAGATACTGGCAAGCTGGACTAATTGAAAGGTCCAATCCCGGCTCGGTCTATCCAGACCACAATAAACCTGATGTAAAGGTTCTGTTCTTATGAATCTGCAATGTTAGGAGGCTCTTCAATGCATCATTGTATACATAGGAATTATTATCAGGCCGTTACTACCATTTGGGATCAACCTGAGGGGTGTGGTAGCATATACAGTAATGTTTGTTTGTTTGTTTGTTAGTTTATTGATTTGTAGGGCGCACAGAACCCGTAGGTAATTGGGCACAACATAGTATAAGAAGACTTAAAGCTTGATACATAGAGTAAGGTTACACAGTAGCAGGAAAGCCATAGACAATACTGGGCAAGATATGCTCAGTTGGCATAATTCAATACAAGTACATACAAGACGGATGGGTTGTAGATTCTATACAGGTACATACAATACTAGTGGGTGGTGGAAAGGTCATAAGTCATTAGAACGCAACCAGTTTAAAGCATTGCGCCTGAAGCTCAAGTAAGATTGGTCAGCTCTGAGTGTAAGGGGTAGGGCATTCCAGGATTGAGTGGCTTTCACTGGGAAGCTATTGCCTCCCGCTTTGATGAGCTTGAATCTAGGTATCTCAAGGCAGAAGGTGTTGGCTGTTCTAGTGGGTTGTCTAGAGGTTCTCCTAACCATTCTCTCTGTTAGGTAAGGTGGGGCAGTGTTATTCGGGCATTTATAAGTCAAAGAGATGGTTTTAAGTAAGATTCTGTGTTTCATCTTTAGCCAGTGGTGTTCCCTTCTGATTTGAGAGATGTGTTCTCTATTAGGGATGTTCAGGGCGGTTCTGAGAGCGTTATTTTGTAGAATTTGTATTTTATCCAGGATGTACTCACTGGCTCCTAAGTATAAGGCATTGCAATAATCCAGTTTTGACGTTATTAGGGTGTTGGCAAGGGTTATACAACTCATGGTAGATAAGAATGTCCTGCAGGCTCTAATGAGTTTGCAGGTGTAGGCTGTAGATGACACCATGGAATTCACCTGTTTCTTTAATGTAAGGGTGGAGTCAAGGTAAAACCCTAAGGTTTTGACTTTCTTAGCTACCCTAATGGTGTTGCCATCAATGCTGAAGGCGGAGTAGTTAGAGTTACATTTTTTTTAAACTCAAGGGAGAACCAAGGATCAGGATTTCTGTTTTCTCGTTGTTCAGGCAGAGGCCATGGGATGCCATCCATGCCTGAATGAGGAGGTATATTTTATTTTCCAAAGTTGTGTCTTTGTCAAAATTGCACAAAAGGGGAATGAGGATCTGAGTGTCATCTGCATAGTTTGTGTGGATGACACCCAGTCTGTCCAATTTGTCAAACAGGGGCTTGGTAAATATGTTATACATAGTTGGCGATACACAGGATCCCTGTGGAATGCCACAAGTGATTTGGATAGGGTCAGCAGAAGCTGATGGAGAGAAAACTCGCATTGTTCTTTTATCAAGGAAGGATTGAACCCATGCTATAGCGCCTGTGTGAAAAGTGGGCTGACGTTGCCAGGTGTTTGCAAAGAACTCCATGGTCTACCAGGTTGAAGGCTGCCGACAAATCCAAGAGGAGCAGCATGGCTGTTTTCCCTTGATCCTTAAGTTCGTCAATTTGTGTTTTCAGGTCGATGAGGGCCGTTTCTGTACCATGCTTCGGCCTGAAGGCGGATTGTCTTGAACCAAGGAGGTGGTTAGTTTCCAAGTAATTCTGAATTTGCAAATACGCAATTCTGTCAATGATTTTAAGGAGGAAAGACACGATAGTGATGGGCCCATAGTTGGTAGGAATAGACGGGTCCAAGGTTTGTTTTTTAATAATGGTAGTACCCAAGAATGTTTTAGGTTACCTGGGATGATGTTGTTGGAGAAAGAGGCATTAATCAATTTGGTGATAAACGGTGCTGGGTCTCTTGCCGCATCTTTGATAATTTGTGCAGGACAGTTGTCGCCTTGGCAATTGGATGGTTTCAATGATAGAATGTTTTTTTCTGTATCCAGGATAGAGACTTTACTGAAACTGAACGGTTCAGGACAGTGAGTTGGCTCTACAGGGATAGGGGGTTGAGGTACAATGTGTTGAAGCAAAGCTTTTTTGTTGGCTATTTTGGATTGGAGTGTGGAGATTTTATTAGATAACGCATTCTGTATGCTAGTACACCATAGTTTATCCTTGGGTACAGTGTCTGGGGGAGGACTAGGGGATTCCAGTTCCCGGAGGATCAGGAAAAGTTCCTTGGTGTTAGAGCTGGCTTTGGAGATTCTTGCATTGTGAATGTCTTTTTTGGTTAGGATTACTTCTTTTTTATAATCGCTAGCAAAATTAGCCAGTAGTGTCCTATTTTCCTCAGATGGAGTGTGGCGCCATAGGGTTTCTAGTTTCCTTTTCTTTAGTCTAAGGTCTTTCAGGTGAGGAGTAAACCATGTATTAAGGTGCGCTTGTTGTTTGCTTTTGCGCAGTTTAAGCGGGGCAATATCATCAAGCGCTTTAGCCATAGTGTTATTAAACACTTCACCAAGAAGCATGGGGTCAGTATTGTAGGGGAGAGAGTTCAGGGCTGGAAAGATAAGGGGGAGTAATTTATCAGTTGTGTTATTTTTCTTGCTTCTAGTTGGCAGAGGTGGAGCAATGGTGCCAAGTTTAGCTACTTGTTTGTCTAGTGTTAGCGAGAAGTTAATCAAGTGATGGTCAGTCAGGATTGTTGTGTTACTTTAGTGATTTTAGTCTCACAATTCAAGTCAGCCACCCAGTCAAGGGTCCTGCTTTTAATGTGAGTTGGTCCAAGGACCTTTTGTGAGAGTCCATACTCTGATAGGGTTGAGGCCAAAGCCTGGGCATGTTTATCCTCGGTATCATCAAAACCCAGGTTGGAATCTCCTAGGATAAGTAATTGTGATGTGTCTTTAGCGTTATTAAGTAGTAGGCTAGACACGTCCTCTTTGAAAGTGTCAATAGGGCCTGGGGTTCTATATATCAGAAAGATTGTTAGAGTGCGTTGGTTTGAGATGGGCATTTTAGCCATAAGTAGCTTGCAGGATTTGACTGGTGGAGGGGGTAGGAGTCTCATAGCTATGTTAGTTTTGGCTATGATGGCTAGGCCCCCTCCTCTAGAGTTGGGTTGGTCTGTTCTGAGTATCTGGTAATTCTCTGGGATAGCTAGAGAGAGGGCAGGGCCTGAGGCATCCTGTAACCAAGATTCTGTGACTGCAAGGAAGTCAAGGTTATCTGTGGATAATAGATCTGCTATTTTGGTGGCGTGTGCCACAAGGGATCTTACGTTAGTTAGTGAACCAGTTATGGTGCTTGGGCTTTTCAAGTCCTGAGGTTTAGTATGATCAATTGACGATAATTGAGTGGTAATCTTTGCATTGGAGGGTGATGTACATGGTGATATTTTAGGTAAGGTCTTCTGGGCTAATCTACTGCGTAAATGAACATGCAAGTCCTTATTATCGTTAAGGTGGTGGTTGGAGCTAGTTCTTGGTTCATAGAGTCGTAGTAATCTGGCACGGAGTCTATTATTTCTGACAAGAGGCAAGCAAGGTTGGTGAATCTTGAGTGGCATGGTTGTGGTCGTAATTATTATGTAGATAATTGGCAAGGTCAGTAATAATAGTGATGCCAGTGTCATACTAGAGGGCATAGTTGTGGCTTGACACTAAAGGTATTGTATTAGGTGCTGGTGGGACGCAACCCACCTGGATAATGGATAGGATGGTAAGGCAGGCCTAACTAGAAGGGTGAGATAGTCTGGTGGGGGCAGTTCACCTTAGTCTAACTAGTTCTGGATGTGGGTTGCTAACCGTGTGTGTCAGAGCAGCGGTGTAGGTGGTCAGAGCATCAGTATACATATGTTGCTTAGTATATGTCAAGGCTACTCAAATGTGGATCGTAGCTTAACAGGCATAGTACATAGGCTAATCAGGCATTGGGAAGGCGCTTGAAGATATTGAGCATAAGCACAGGCTAAGCAAGTCATGAGTAAAGGCTTAGCAGATACAATACAGAGGCATAGGTTAATCTAGTGTGGAGGAAGGCTAAGCAGTCATAGTACCTAGGCTGATCGTGCATAGGGTCAAGACTTTATGCGATATTGAGTGTAATCTAGCTAACATAGGCATAAGCTGAACAGGCAGTGAAGCATGAATTAGGCAGGCACAGAGTGCCAAAGGCAATTTACTTGGGGTATACGTGTTTGGTTCAGACCATAGGCATGAACCTAGACAATCAAATATCACAGTTTTTAAAACACTGGTATAGGTAGGTACAGACATGCATATAGTAGCAGTGAGAGTAAAGCAGTGTGACGAGCTGAACATTGGGCTCAGGGTGTGGTCTCGGATGATTTAGACAAGGCCGAAAGGGCCGGAATGTCTATGGCTCGGGAAATCACGCGGAGAGCGTGGGACCTTCGTCGTGTGCATCGGCTTGAGCTAGCAGTATGGCACTAAATGGTTCAGAGTTAAGAACGAGGCTGGATGCATGTTGCGCAGTAGAAACAAGATTAGTGCATTTACTATGCTGTAGACTCGGCTCAGGACGTAGAGTAGTCAAAGAGGACTTATTGTAGGCTGATCGACTTGCTAAGGTCAGCGGCATCCGTCCAGCCACGGACAGAAACAGACAGGCCTGACACTTTCTACGCGGCCCTTCCTATGGTTGGCTCATGCCTTCCAGTGGGGCCAAAGACAGGAAGTGGGTCGTAGCAGCCAATTGGGCAGCTGATTCGAAAATCATGGTTGCCTAGCACCCGATAAACAAGGACGCAGTGGCCATTTTCAGAGAGCCGCAGGCTGATCGAAGCTCCGTATGGGAATGCGTGTGGCGGTAAAATGGTGTTTATGGATGGCAGATTGGGCAGATCACAGAGTCCCTTTCGGCCAGGGACATCATTTAGGGGTCACAACGGGTCGCACTTGCGACCCCTGGGTCTCGCTTGATACCCCTGTGGTCTCCCTTGCTACCCCTAAAAAAAAGAAACTAAAAAAAAAAATGTATTACAAATTGAAGCTCATGGGCTGTGGCTTTGAGCTATTCGTCTTTCTTGACTTCCATACAATAATTGCTAGACTCATTCAAGGTTTATTTCAGGGACACTTCATGGGGCGAGTTACTGATTTAGTCTGTTCTTAAACACCTCAAATTGACAATGCAGACAAAATACTCCAAAAAACATTTAGAGTAGAATAAGCATCTATTTCGCACTATGTATTTTTTTTTTTGCAAGTTGCAGTTATAGCATGTTTTTTTTCTGCTGATACATATGGCGATCCATTCTTGTATGAAAAGTATATCACCTTACAGTAATATTATAACCATATTTTTCATAGTGTACTTAGAAACAATGCTATGTGATGCCACTTCCTGTTTTGTCAAGGGGTAAACGGTCATGTTTCATCGCTTACTGTGATGTCACTTTGGGATGGGGTGAAACGACATCACTTCCTGTGATTTCATCAGGGGTCAAGGGTCATGTGATGTCACTTCCGCTACCCCTGGCATTTTGGTGAAATGACGTCCCTGCTTTTGGCGTGGCCACAATGGCACAATGGCACGACAGCAGCTGGGTGCCGCTCATTTGGCGACAGGGATTGCGGGTGCTCCCAAATCGCTCTCCAGCCAAATGAGCACAATAAACCTGTTTTATCTGAATTTTTTTTTTAAAGAAAACGAATTTGCTGTAGACACTTGAGTGCTCTCGGCCGGGATCATAACGCAGGTCGTAACACTTTGAGGCCTAGCACTGAAGCACAAATCTATGCCGTTAGCTTCACATGTACCGTGATTCAAGAATGTCAAAAGAGAAGCGGTACACACGTACTTCCTCTGTGCGTGCACTAAGGTGTGCTAATGTTAAAATGGCCAACCTCGACAGTGTGTCGGACAAAAATGTTGGAAACCCTTGTGGTTATTGGATATGGTATAGGCATAATATCTTCAGCTGAACACACACTGTAGGCCAGTGGTGAATGGAAATCCTTGAAGCCACCACGTGCCAAAATATGCCAGCGCTGATAGGTCTCTCTCTGCGCCCTGTTAACCAAAAGCTGGTGGAAACGTCCGACAATGAAGGAGCCGAGTCGTCCTGCTTCGAATCATTGCTGAAGTGTCCGCATATTGAAGAACAGCCTGAGCACACACGCAGTCAATGTCGATTTTCTTAGCAAGCTGCATAGGAAAATCGTAGTTCTGCTAAAGATAATGGAGGCGTACATGTTGCAGCTAGCCTCTTTACTGTTCTGCCAGCAGCAAAGAATATGTATGAATGAACCGTAAAAACCCCCCAAAGTAAATCACTCTGCAACCCAGGTGCATCTGCCCCATTCAACAATCTATAAATAGCTACTTGAGCAGGGAACGTCCTCTTCTTTGCCATAATGCAGAATCCTCAAACCACCGACAGGCGTCTGGTCTCAAGTAGCCCTGCCATCAACATAGCTTCATTTCATCAAACGTGAATTCCTAGGATGAACAATACAACCCCTTTGAGCAGGGTAGGGAACAGGGAAGGGCAATCTACTCCTCACTTGTCTTTATTAAAAGCGCAATTTTCCGACACAGCTTGCTAAGAAATTCAACATTTTAGGTCTAGACACAGAGGCTGCGATGTTGCACTTTCAACGCACATCTACCACCGTCTGTGAAACATGCAAGATCGGTTTAAAATAGAACGCCTTGAAGGTAGAACCGCTAGACCAATCGGCCGACCATAAAGTCTCCTGCCAGGAAGTCTTAGATGTGATGGCCCGCCCTCCTGGAGGAAAGGGCCCCGATTCCAGAAACATAAATGCCTGGCAGGGACATAGCCCGTCTGACCCGCCTGGCAAGGGTAAGAGAAGACACTGGTGCTAACAGTTTCTTAAAGGTAATTAATAGCTGTGATTAGTTTGCAACCATGTGGTCGGCTGTTGCTCTTTCATACTGTTTTAAACATCTGACCGCACAAAGTTTCTCTTGATTAGGAAAAGCAGGGTACATAATAGTAGCAGACCCACACTAAGTGCGTCTGGTAACATGAAAACATATTTCAAATGGTGTAAAGAACTATTATTAATATCACAACTTTAACAAACATCAGACACCCATTTTAAAAGAGATAAGACAAAGCAACGTCGTACATTTTCAGGTTGTTTTAATGACAAAGATTCGTTCTCTGGCCAGGACAGGAAGCATTTTAAGATCAAATTAACATCCCATAATGGTGTGTATTTGGGGCCAGGAGGCGTCAGTAATTTCAGACTTTTGAGCAAGCGACATATAAGAGGCTGAATACCTACCGGTAACCCGTCAAATAAGTATGCCCCACTAAGATGGCTGACCTGTATACGATGATGGTCCCCCCGAACCCGTGTTTTTTGTGGTAAAAACCACTTTTTTCCATAAACGAAAACCCCCCAAAAAATGTCATTTAAAAAAAAATGCGATCCTTTTGTTTTCAGTCCTTTGGTGTCGATCCTTTGACCATTTGACCCTTTGTAGTTGACCCTTTGACCGGACACCGTCGTAAAGGGATCTAGGTCTCACCCCACACACCAGCGAACCCAAGTTCCACAAGCTGTTGGATACATTTTGGAAGTTCCGGGCGTTCAAGACTCCCTAATCATGGAAGCAGCTGAACCGGAAAGTCCCAGGACATCCCAGGAACACCTGAAATTCTCCATACCACCAACTTAAGAGACCCTCGATGCACTTAATCATGGGTCCTCCCGTCCGGGTACAACAGAATCTCTGGGAACATAGACAAATGATGGGGGAAGATCAAATGATAATTCCAGAAGGGACGGATATCACACTTGAGACGGCCAAAGAGGGCTTACTAGGACCAGAGAGGCCCTCTACACCCTCACCTGCCAAATCAGTCTCAGAATAATTATAAATGGGGAAACATATACCCTCTGATCTGGGACAAGTCCTGCTGGAAAGCATGCAAAGCTGTTGCCCCTGGAGCTGGTCTCCAACTGAAAAACATTGGTAACTGGCCATTCAGACGAGATGCAAAGAGCTCTGCTTCCAATGGACCCCATAAATGTTGGATCTGTGGAAAAACGGACAGATGAAGTCTTCAGTCACTTGAATCCATCAAACGTGTAGAGTTCCAGTCCTCTACAGTGTTGTGAAGGCCTTGGAGATATTCTGCTTCGATCATGATCTGCCTGTCCAGGCAGAAATACCAAAAGTCCTTTGCTATTTCTTCTAATTAGCAAGATCGTGGACCCCCATCCCATCCTGTTGACATACTGAATTGTTGAAACATTGGCCATTCTCAACAGAATGCAACAGTTCACTTTGTCTTTTGCCAAACGCTTTAGAGAGAAGGAACCTGCTAGTTACTCTAGGCAGTTGATATGAAGCCCCCTCTCCTGGCCAGTCTATTTCCCTCCTGCAGATAAAGGGCCACAATGAGCCCTCTAGCCTAGGAGGCTTGCATTGGATTTGATAAGTAGAACCAGAATGATTGCAAAAATGTCCCTGTCACTCCATGCCTGCATGTGACTCAACCACCAATGTAGCTCCATTCTTGCCTCTTGAGATAGTACAATCTGATCCGGGTAACCCATCCCTCTCTGGAGATGGAGAGCCTTCAATCTCTGAAGCACTAGATGATGTGGAGGACCTGGAAAAATTGCCTGTATTTATGCCGACAAAAGACCCAAAACCTGCGCCAACGTCTTCAAGGAGATGACCTGAGCCTTGAGGACTGATTTGATCTCTTTCTTGATGACCTTGATTTTTGATACAGGTAAATGGAGGGTTGCTTGTAAGGTGTTGACCTGAAACCCCAAACATAATATCACTTGGCATGGTTTAATGTGTGATTTGTCCCAATTTCCGATGAATCCCAGACCTTGTAGCAGAGATATCATGATCTGAAGACGTTGGGTCATAGTCTCTCTGGATTGGGACATCAATAGTATGTCGATCAGATAGACGATAAGTCAGATCCCGCAAGCTCATATAACTGTCGCCACAGTCTTCATCACCTTGGTGAAGCACCAAGGGCCGATGAGAGCCAGAACAGAAGGGACACAAATTGCCATTTCTTGTTGTCACAGATAAATTGGAGAAATCGCTGCTGCGGGTCGTGAATAGGTATGGTCAGATATGCATCCGTGGGTTCTAATCTTCTCGTCCAGTCTCCTGGAATCAGTGTGTCCCTCCGGGGATGAATACCTTCCGTCTTGAAATGGTTGTATTGGAGATACAGTTATGGTCCTTCATGAACTCGGCTAGGCAAAGTTGTTTTTAGGAAGCCAGGGCTTTTCTGTAGCTGGGCGAGTTAGTGAGACCATCAACACTGGAGAACAGTGGAGCTCACAATTTGGTCTGGAGCAACCAAACCTAGTGGAGCAGTTGTTTGGGGTTGATCTTCTATTTTATGATTCATGGTGTCATTTATGCTAGTGAAGAATGCTAGAACACAATGGTGTGGCTTGGTGGGAAAATAAATGGCTGCCTAAACATCTTGCCCCCACACGCATGATCTCTGTCAGCATGAACATATGCCAACAATAAGAAATTTGGAGGCAGCAACAGCTTGCATAGGGAGAGCAGCCTCTGGTGATTTGAGAGAGCTCTCTTCTGCATCTAGAGGTGGAGTTCTGCAGCGATATGGGGCATGCTGCTTATAGTGGTGGAACAACGTTCTCGCCTCCATCCTGTGAGGTGCATGTTTCAGTTTTCCTCAGGTGGCGTCCCGCTCTCAGGAAATGGCATAGCGGTGAAGTGCCCTGTGACCTAATTGTGTCAGCTGACATTTTCCTCAAAATGTTTGGCCATCCAGCTTGCATTTTATTATGACAGTGAGAAAACAAATGAACATAAGGTCTTTTGAGTAACATGTCTTGTACGGATGGGATACAGAGTAAACCTCTTACACCAAATAACAGAATCAACTCAGGAAGATGGCAAATCGTTGTCTATTTTATTATCAATTAACTAAAACAGGGAGTTACAACGGACATCAACGGACATCGCACAGCATTCTCTCAAACATTTTACATAAAAAACACATATACTAAAAATGTGTCATACGTGATGTCACACTATGTGGCACATAAGTAAAACCTATGGGGGATTGTGGTTGGCTCAAGGGGAACATCTAAGTATACTTTCTTTATGGGGATGGGTTATGGTTGGGTATCTACTGTCAGGTGGGCAACCTAAGCCCACCCCTAGTGCAAGTCATCTTCAGTAATTATTAGATACACGGCACATCACTGGTTCTCAAACTATAAGGCCCTTTGTTATATGGCCCTTAACAATTGGTTGGCACACTGGTGCCATGTCTGGAACATTCGGTTAACAAGCAGCATGTGAGCTCAGACCCAGGTTCCAGGAGGTGGAAATGACTTTACCTCCCCAACCAATTAGCTCAACGTCTTTCATCACCCATGCCTTCTGCTATGAAGATTGTCTTTGAACTTGGCCTTGCAGTGTACTCTTGTCTCTGGGAATCTAAGGGAGAGTGTGAGCACGTGCTTATCATGGTTCTGGAACTGCATGCCCAACTCTATTTCCACCCTCGGCTCACGTGACAGGAGACCGCAATTAAGCCTGGTTTGCAGCATTTAATTGTCTTAAATAAATAAAACTTGGCATTCACAGTGTTCTTTATTTACACCTTGACAGGGACCATTTTTGCCTTTCAAGTTTGCTGCCTCATCTTGTTTCGCCAGTCTCCCTTTTCACTCCTTGTTTGCTGCTCTATCTGCTGATGATGCAGCCTCGGCTCTCTCTTCCTTGTTCTCTTCTTCTCTTGACTCTCTGTACCCAAATTCTTTCTTTTGTCCCTCTCTGAAGCCTCCTCAGCCGTGGTTCACTTCTTATCTTCGCTCTATGCATCATGCTCTTCGCCGTCTTGAAAAACAAGGCTCTTCTGGCAGCTAAATGTTCGCATTACTCTGTACATTCTGGTGCAAATGTAATTACTCTGGGGAAAAGGTTACTAGTCAACCTTACTCGGCCGAAGCACCTGAGTTATAGGTATAACTGCTTGAACTGCGGTCTATGTGAACCTGTAATGAAACCCCTTTTGGGAACCATGTTGGTGAAACATACCTGGGGGTTATGCACACTGTTGCTGACTAGTTAATATGGGGGAAATGCACCAGGCACACCTATTTTTCCTTACCCTATACATGTTGTTCCTTAATTATTTGATGTATATATGTGTTATGTTGTACTTTTATGGCATTTGGCCAAAATAAAGTAAATGATGATGATGATTACTGTGATCTTCTGTGTGCTCAATCTGCTCACCCTCAGTGCTTGTTTCAATCACTTTCTTGCTTTCTTGCTCCTCCTTCACCTGACTGTTCTCTTAATTCTGCTTTAACTGCTTCTGACTTTGCTTCCTATTTTTCTTCAAAAGTGGCCACTCTTCGAGCTGCCATTGTTCGTCCTCTCTTTTTTTCATCTTCCTCCTTCTCCCAACTTTCTTCTATTTAAACCATTTAATCATTTCCATCTATCTCTAATTCTGATGCTTTGTCTATCCTGGCCTGCGCTCCAAATCCACAGCTCCTCCCTCCGACCCTATTCCTTGCTCACTTATACCAAAAGTCTATCCCTCGCTGATTTCTTACCTCACTGCTATTTTCAATATTTCTCTTCTTGCATCCACTTTCCCTTCCTCTTTTAAGCACTTTACAATTCTTCACATTCTGAAAAAGCCTTCACTAGATCCTTCTCTACCTGCAAACATTCGTCCAATTTCACTTCTTCCTTTTCTTTCTAAGATAGTTGAAAGTCTTTTTTATTTTCAGGTTTCTGTTTTTGTTACAGAGAATGCTAGCTTCACTCGCTTCCATTAAGGTTTCCTTCCTCTTCATTCCACGGAAACTGTTCTTCTTTTGGTCTGTGAATCTCTTCCCTCTGCTCGATTTTCTAAACACCCTTCTCTTCTTATTTTACTGGACTTGTTAACTGTATTTGATACAGTGGTTCATACTCTCCTTTTATCTTCTCTCACTTCTTTTGGCTTTTCTGGTTCTGCCTCATCTTGGTTGTGTTCTTACCTATCTCATCGCACATACTTGGTTACCTGGGCCGGGACCTCTTCTAATACTTTATCTCTTCTTCACAGTGTTTCCAGAGCTCTGTTCTTGGACCTTTCCTCTTTTTCCTTCATACTTCCCCTTTGGCGGATATTCTTTTGTCCTTTGGTAACTCTCATGATTTGTATACAGATGATACCCAAGTCTTCCTCTGTTTCTCTTCTTTCACGTCTTCTTTTAACAACAATCTTGCTTCTTGCCTTTCAGACATCAAAACATGGATGTCTAATCACTTTCTTGTTCTGAATACTAGCAAAACTGAAGTTCTCTTTTTCCCTGCTAGCACTTTTCGTCCTCCTTTTCCCCCTTATGTTTCCTTCCCCTCCTTCTTCTCTTCCTATTGCTGATTCTGCTTACAATCTTGGTCTCTAGCTTGATACGGATTTAACCTTTTCTAATCATGTCACGACTATATGTTGCTCCCGTCGGTATCACCTTTTTAATATTTGGAAAGCTTGTCCTTTTTTTATGTTTAACACCACTAAACTTCTGATTCCCTCCCTAATTTTCGCATGCCTATTCTACTACTCTACCTTACTTTTTGGTCTCCCTGTTTCTCGTTTGGCTTTAGTGCTTCTGTGCACTTGTTATATTTACTTTCTCCTCATCATTCTGTTTCTCTGTCACTCTCTTCTCTTGGATGGCCATCCGTTCACTTACGCCTTCAATTTAAGTCTTGTATCCTTTAATGTCCCATCTTGTGTTTTATGTTCTTAGACTCCATTCTTGTTATCAGTTCCTCAACCCCTTTGTGCTCAGTCATGGTTTTGTTCTTTTTCACTGCTTGCTCCTTATCAGTGGAACTCTCTTCCATTCTCTCTTCATTCTTTTACTTCTTGTTCTCTATTTCACACTTCTCTTTAAAACTACCTCTGCCAGTCTTAAGTTAAAACTTGGTATAGTCTGTTATTTTACTTTGATGGCACTGTAAATGTACCTTGTTCAGCACTTTGGTGTAAAGTGCTATATAAATTGCAAATAAAATACAAAAAAAACACAAATCTCATAGCATGTGAAGGGCTTACATTACCCTGTTAATAGACAGAAAGTGCTAACCAATCTCAAAGGAGTTAAACAAACTGTTATGTGTTTACAAGAAACAGATTCTTTGTTATGAGAAGCTACAAAATAAAAAGGATTATGGGTGGGATAAGGTTTTCTAGTCAAGGTAACAGTTAATGTAATGGCGTCTCAATTTTAATTAACAAGTCTCTTCAATATAAGTTGTTGCATAATGAAGATGAAAAAGGTAGGTGTGCCACCTTTAAACTATTAATTGGGTCTGGTATTGTGTTGATTATGAAGGTGTATGGTCCAAGTAACCTGGATCCATTATTCCTACTAAAATTCGATCATCCCAATCTAATGTTTTTTGGGGTCATTAATAGTGTTATTAATTCTTTCATGGCTCAAAAATCCAGATTTAATTTTAAAGGTAGTAAGACCCATAAAGAATTCCAATTCTGGATTTCTGAATTTGGGTTAGTAGAGTCTTGGAGAATGGTGCATCCCTCTGACTTTGGATTTACTTTCCACTCCCTGCGCCGTGGAACATTTAGGCAATATAACCTGAGCAGGGGGCCATTACCACTCAGGTAATGCCTGGGGCATCAGTTACAAGACTGAGTGAAGCAAGGGCTTTAATGTAAGGGACATTACTGGTAAGGTAATCCCCCTCTGAGGGTATATTGTTATTAGTACCCTGGCACATTGCACTGGGGCACTAATATTGTTTTTATCACAAGTTGAGAAATGTGTGCTTGCCGTTTCTCAG
Organism: Ambystoma mexicanum; assembly: GCF_040938575.1. Taxonomy (NCBI): domain Eukaryota; kingdom Metazoa; phylum Chordata; class Amphibia; order Caudata; family Ambystomatidae; genus Ambystoma; species Ambystoma mexicanum. The sequence goes on from NC_090936.1 coordinate 602,685,685, forward strand.
CTCGCGATAAAAACTACAAAAATAGATGGCAGCCATGAATTGGGGAAAAGCGAACTACACATAGTTCCTTCTCTCTTTCCATGGCAGCCATTCCGGAGTCAGAGATGTGTTGGGAACACTACTGCTCCCAGTGCCAGCGAGGGACAAGGAAGCAGATGGTAAGGGGGAGGGTGAGAGGGGGCACAAATGTGTGAAAAAGGCTAGTGGGTGGATGGGACATGGCAGAGCGAGGGAGCACAGGGGAAGGGCATTTACCTGATTCCTGCTCTGAGGAGATTTGGAACAGCATCTTTATTGTGTGCTAAAGACCCCGTTCTGATGCTCCTCATTGGCTGGGAGGCTGTCCCCACCCCCTCACCGGGTACTAATAATGTGTATTGATTTCATTTGTGTACTTAGTCCCTTGCAGGTGTTAGTCTTGATTCTCTTATTGAGAGCACTGTTTTATCTCATTACGCCCCTGTAATCTCACCTCTGGAGTTGCATAATAGGAATAATTCCTCTAGTTAATGAAGGATAAATAATGTTCTCATCTTTAATGAGAAATGTGTGCAGTCTATCACTGCCTTTCATGAACAGTTCTTTCGTACTAACAAGCTTGATGATACTTCTATAATTCGTAACTGGGACTAACTTAAAGCTGCCCTTAGTATTCACATAATTCCCTTTGTCGCCAAAAGCAAAAAATGATTTCAGGAAGAATACTGATACTATCTTGAGATAACTGAAAAATCTTTAAAAACATATAATTGTTAACCTAGTTCTGATGTAATGAAGCATATTTTGGCAGTCATAATTCATTTAAAAAAATTCCCCCAAACAGGCATGTGGTGAATATTGAAATACAAAGTTTAAGTACTTTAAAACTCTAATTAGGCTAGTAAGGCTCTTGACTCAGTATTTGAAAATCAAAATGGAACAATCCATAATTCTGTACATTAAAAGTAATCTGATGTATTAGTCCATCCTGGTAAAGCAATTTTGGAGGTGTTCACCAATATTTCCACGGGACTACACAAGTCTAAACATGCCCCTTCTAATCCCAAGGCTGAGGTTTATTTTAACACCTTTCTAGTCGATATTCTTAACTCATTGAAAGCTCCCACTAACATAAGCAAGTTTATAAAGCTTTTGAGGATCATGAAAAATGTAAGTCACCAAGCCCTGTCAGGTTATCCTCTGACTATTATGTTGACTTTGCAAACAATTTAGCACCCAAATTGCTTCAATAGTTTACTTCTTTTCATTGACGGGGAAGTTGTCAGGTTTCTTTTCTGAAGCTTCCCAAATCAGGGTACAATAGTGAGCTCTCAAAACATGTCATCCAATTTAATTGATTCATTTTGATAGCAAAGGTTTTGCAAAAATCCTTGACAATCAAATAGATCCTGTTCTTCCCCTTCAGATTAAATCTGACCAAACTGTCTATGTCAACTGATGTGTCTCATATTCTAACTCTAGAATCTTTTTTGATATTCTTAACCTTGTCCATAAATCACCTAATATTTATGCATCTATAGAGTTGGATACCAAAAACGTTTTTTGACTGTGTTGAATAGGACTGCCTTTTTATATAAGCAATTTGGCATGAGTTTCATACTAATTTAATTTCCCTAGTGAAATCAACTAGTCTAATCCCAAATATCAATTTTCATTCATGGTAAACACTTTTATTCTTTTTCATTATTGAGAGGTACTAGCAAGGAATCATATGGTCTCCCATTTTATTTATTCTCACCATCAAGTCCCTTCCTAATCTAATCATATTGTTAATGCTCCAGTTGTCAAATACAACAAAATAGAAATCCAATTGGTTGCCTATGCAGGTGATGCTTTCATTTGTTTCTGAAAAATCTTAGTGATCCTATTCAACATATTTCTATTGCCTTTTTGTCATGTGTTTCTGGGTGTAGGTTAAATATGGATATACTGAAAATCCTTCATTTAAACAGGCTCTGCAACAAACACAAAATTGAAAGCTCAGGTTACAACGGTGTACTATTACATTAAGGGCCTGATTCTCAGAACGTTTTCCTATGGGATTACACCATTATAAAACACTTCCATGAATCAGGTCCTAAATATCTCCGTAGCTTCATTTCATTATCTGTAAAGGAAACTGTTGAGCTTAACTTAGACTGTATAATCTCCTGATTGCAGGACTCCATTAGCTTTTGGTCTCCTGTGTATTCAATATAGGGAGTGGTAGGCTGGAAGCTATCAAAATGCTGTTCTCACTGCCATAGTGTTGTATTTTCAAAATATGTCCCCACTCTTTTTCACTGCATAATTTCTTTAAACAAATGATTCTATTTTAATCAAAATTCTTTTGAGGAATAAGAAAGCTTGAATTTCTCTTAGTAAACTTAAATGGTATTGGGTGAATGTTGGGGTTAAATACCTTGATTCGAAACTATCATGCCACCTTTTTTCTGAAGCAAGCACATTATTGTCTCCTGCCTGATGATGTTTCCCTCACCCCAACATTGCTAGTAAATGTAAGAAAATTATTGATTCCCTTCCCACTTCTTATTTATTTTACATGACTGTTCTAAAATCCTTCATCCTGAGGCCATCAAAGTCACTGCGTCTCATCTTAAGGGTCAATGCTATTAACAAAGACAGTAACCCAATCAAATTAATTCACAATAGGTGTGGCATGACACGCATATTAAAAAACAAACTTTCTCTTGGAAACCTTGGTTGTATAAAGGCTTCACATTTGTTTTTTTCAGTTTTTTTTGATCATGAAGATATCCTATGTTTTGATGAATTTAAAAGTTCAGTTTCCTCTTCTTTCCTCTCCACGATAAGCCAGATTGGTTGAAACTATTATGTAAAACCTCTGTTGTCTTTAAGTATTGCTAATTCCCCTTTGCCTACTGGATTGCGTTGTATGAACCTAATCAATTCCTGTAAAGCTTCAAAACATTTCACTTTTTTAAAAGGCAAAATATTTTGAGTTGTGAAATGATCTTGTGAACTGAAGTGGGAAATAGATTGTACCTTGAACTAGGACTGTGACTTGTGGTCACGCATTTTGATCAACATTAAATTATCAACCTCAGCGAGCTTGACACATTCCTTCTTCTTTTTCCGTCACTTGATCTTTTTAACCCTAATCAATTTATGTAATTTAAATCTATATGATAATAGAAAATACTGTTCCTGTCTCTCAGAAGAAGGCACATTTGTTCATATATTTTTTGATTGGAAATTTGGGGGCACATTTTGAAACAAGTATGAGAAACAATACAAGTTATTTATTTTTCAGAAATATTTGATTAGAAAGTCTGGCGTTTAGCTTAGTTACCAACAGTTACTTCAACTTTCTCTTTCACTCTTTTTGTAGTGGTTGATATTCAAAATATTACTGATGACTGGTTACATTTTCAACATATTAATATTAAAACATGGTGAATAGCGTCTGCAATAGTGAAAGCATAGAAATATGCCTGGCAAAATCTAGTAATACAAAAGGGTGGAACCCCTACTCACATTGAAACTGGGAGATTAAATGGCAAATAAATAGTTGTTCCCAACGGAATCACTTAAATAATATTTTAATAGCGACCAAAAGAACATAAATGTATTACTTGAGGCAATCAATATTCTATTCTAGATGATAATGAACATCACTTGATTTAATTCTGATGCTCTGTTTCAAAACATTTTATTTTAATTCCATGGTACATTTGTTTATAGTGTTGAATTGCTGTATATTCAAAACACAAACAAATGCTAAGAAACCTTTACAAAATGAAAAACATAAGGTAAGAGTATCTTAGTGAAAATCTCAAGAGTGATAAATAACAATTTAGTAAGAATTTGGTGTATGCATCTGACTACAAATTGTTTACATTTCCAAAATGATATGATGAACAGAATGAAAACAGAATAATTTGCTAATTGTGTGAATCCTGTTTGTGTTAATATGGTGTCCAAACGTATGGATTATTAACATGTACGGTTGATAACACAATAGGTTTGGCATGAAACTTAATTAACCACCTTCATCAGGAACAATAAAACTTCTGACCTGTGTAAGGTTGGACAGATAAAAAAAATATATGAACATTAAAAATAATGTAAATGATTAATCTAATAACAACAAAGATGTAGTGATTGGCCAATAGAACTAAATGAATGGCTCACCATGAAATAGTGGTTTTAGGGTACACTGCTATATCTGATGATAACTTCTAAAGTGGGCATAGAGTATATCCGGGACATATTTCTTTGTGGTCTGAACCTATAAAAGGTGAAATAAGATATGGAGCTAACCTAGTGTATGTAAGTTAAACGATATTAGCCCTGAACATTTTCCAATGGGGTTTTGCCATTATGAAATGCTTCTGTGAATTAGGCCCATAATGTAGATATATTTAATATAAAAAGAAAATAGCAGAATGTAAACAAGAGTGAAGTACCTGCATGTGAGGCAGTTAGATGCCCCGAGGCAAGCGATGCTGTGTCATGGGGACCAGTCTGCCTGTCTGAGACCTATACAGAAAACCCAACATTAGTCATGTAAATAGCCAACAAACGCAGTGAAGCAAGTTTAAATAATATGACCTTGTGCATAGAACTTGCTTGATCAATAAATGCTGGAATTATTCACAAACCGCAGCATAAGTGCCTGGAAGCAAACTTACTTACTAAATTTCATGGGTAAATATTGCGGCACTCATGTATGCGATGACATCATCGCAGGGGACCGCAATCATATCACGCTGAGTCACCGCATTGTTTTTGCTCCTAAACTGTTAATGAAATGAAATGGTGAGCTCATATGAACTTTCTATCATTACCAAAATCGTATTCTTTTAGTTGTTGGCTTACTTATACCAAGAGAATTCAAAATGCTAAAATCGTAATACCCCCATGAAGTATTCCTATTAAGTACTACTAAATCCCTTAACATTCATAATTGTAGTTATGTATATTTATTTTTAATTAAAATAAGCTCTCATCCACTCCAGCGAGAAATCCAACAAAGTCCTTTGCTGTCTGCAGCTGTCCACAAATGGCAGCTCTGCTCCTTTTCTTTCTTTTACTTCTACCCATGTTGTGTTCTTGTGCCTAACCCCTTCACATTGTAGGGACATTTCTTTCCCCATTTTAGTGATGCTTTGTTCATTCTTTTTCCAGTTTTTCCATTCTATCATTCATACACTTATCCTATTTACTTTCATTTCTACCATGTTCTACCCTGTCCCCTCCTACATTACTTCACATTCTTCGACTCCCCATCTTTCCAATCGCAATCTGAACAATCTTAATTATCTTCTCCGCACTGACCTTTCTCCCGACATAAATATTGCTCTTTGGAATGCAGGTTCCATTTGTAACAAGGCCCACTCTACCCTGGACACCTTTCTTCGTCTAAATCTGCTCTTTCTCAGCATCATTGAAACATGCCCATCTTCCTCTAATTCTGTACCTCCTGCTGCTCTGTCATCTTCTTTTTCTTTACTTTATTCAATTGGCAATTTAATTTAGCGTACAACATATTTAATTCGGTATCAGACAAGATAGACACATACAGACAGACAATCAATTAACTTCAGGACTGGAGACAATCACACAAATGATAAGCACACGATATGTTCACAAGTTTCATATCTTTGCTAAGGTCAGTAGAGTGTGGGAGTTGAACAGTAAGAACCTGATTAGCCAGGTAGTATCTGAACTCAGTGCACACATCCCTGGGATGGGACGTGTGGGGCAATGACTCGATATATACCTCTTCACAGTTTTGGGCCCAAGTGAGTGCAACCAACCCAGCATGGGCCCTAGGTGGGGTACTGTCTTTCCAATTCTGTAGTATACACCCTTTGGCGATCATGCATCCCATGTTCACAAATGATCGAAGCCTCTTCTTTCAGAGGTGTGCCCCTATTCCAAACAGCACTCCCAAGGGGGAGCGTTCAATAGGGAGGGCCACTATTTCCGACAGAGTTCTTAGAATGGAGTCCCAAAAGTCTTCTAAGCAGGTACAACTCCAAAACATATGCATGTGATCAGCTTGGGGAGAGTGGCATCTAGGATAACAGTACTCTACAGCATGGCACATTCTACTGAGCTTCATAGGGCTGTAGTATAATCTGTTTAACAGTTTAAATTGCATGCATTTCAATGTAAACTTCAGGCATATGTTCTTGGTATGTATACACATTTGCTTCCGCTGAACATCTGAAAGTTTAACACCCATATTTTCAGACCATTTGATCCTTGCCTTTGGAGTTGAGGGTGGAAGTTTATTCTACATTTTATATAATGTGGAAAGGAGCCGTCTCTTTGTAGCGATGTAGACCTGCCTGGAACAAAGCCAGCCTGATAGCTAGATGTCGATAATATGGGGCACTAGTGGGAGTAGTAGGTTGGCTAAGGTTTTCACATATATTTTGGTATCCACAATCATAAGTGACAGGGGCCGGTTGGAACCACACTCAATGCTTTGCTTATCAGGTTCAAGTAGGATGTTTATAGTGGCGTCCTTCAGTGACTCCTCCTATACCCCCAGGAGATGGGGGACCAGTAGGGCCTCATATTCATGATAGAATTGCACTGTTAGGCCGTTGGGGTCAGGATCCTTACCTTTGGGCAGATCCGCGATTACCGCAAGGATTTCTTCCACTGATAGGGGGGCATCCTGCCCCCCCCTAGCTTGAGTATTAAGGTACGATATGGGTATCCCCTCTTGTAGGGAGTGTATGGCATGTACTCCACGTGGGGGGTCCAAAGCGTATAAGGCTCCATAGAAGTCACGGAACACCTTGAGTATATCCTGCTCCACCCAGTAGAGATTCCCCTGTGTATCAAGGATACAATGAACCTGGGTCTGCCCCACATTCAGCCTTTACTAGTTTGGCCAATGTCTTCCCTGGTCTCTACACTTCACCATATTTCTCAGCAGCCAGTGGCAGAGAAAAGTAATGAACCTCCCTCAGGGCATGAATCTTGAACTGCTCTAATTCTGAATTTATTTGCAACAGCACCTGCGGATCTGACAGACGGGTATAGTCCTTCTCGGTCTATTACACAATACTCAGAAGCTACCAATAAACTATACTAAATAGTCAATAAACATTGGAATGTCCTAAAGATGGATGACGATCTCAAATGATATATAGGTGACAACCCTGCATTCATACACAGCCGTGCCACTACTATTAGGAATCAAATTAGCCCTTCCTTTCTTGAACCAATTGTTAAGCAATCCTCAAAGACTTGTATGAATACACAAACACAGGGCTTTCATAAATGTGGCAACTGCACGATGTGTAAATATTCGCATCCTGATGCAACCCAGATTGGGTCACATGACTTTATAACAACCCGTTTTATGTTGAATGCACATATACTGACACTTTTGTAGCGAAAAAAACCCATAACATATGTTTTCTTTTTTTTTCTTTTGGGGTGGGGGGGAGTCCCCCCATACCCCTGTTTCCCACCCCTTAAAACCCACCCCAACCGTTTTCTGAAAAGATTTAACCCTTTACCCCACCAACATACATATTCTCATTATGCATTTTCGTTTTAAACGTTTCGGTATAAAAGCATGTCTTTATAAAAGATTCAATATAAAGACTGCATACCTCCAGTTCGTGCACTGTGATGGGACACTTGTTCAGATCAAATGATTGATCAATTGCAGATCCAAATTTGTAATTTTTGCTATTGTTTATGTATGCAAATGCATTTACATTAGCAGTACAATCCGGGAATTGCGTATCCAGATTGACGAATATTTATCAGGTCTGAATTCCCAAGACAACAGATTGCCATTGGCGGTACATTGGCAGAGTGAACACCAAATGGATACCAAAGATGATACAATCTTTATGGGCTTGGCCAAAGTCTGCATTGGAATTAGAGGGGGCATCAAAAACTAATGTTAAGGAAAGCAGAATCTAAAATGATTTGTAAACTACAATGCTTAAAATCTGAACTCAGTTGTGAGCATGAAATGTTTTCTTCAATTGGACTCTCTAATATCTGATCCAAGATCAACTATGTGCACAATTTTATTATGTGATTATGTGGTATCACGCAACCAAACATAGTTTACACAACGACTAGACCCAGTACATCATCGTTTACACACAATTACCAACAAGGTAGCTATTATGCCCCAGTCCCAACATCTTGGGCACACATTATCTTAGTACACTTAATTAGAATCCTAGGACCATCCCAACATCTTGGGCACACATAGTTATAGCCCATATATTTCGCACTACACTGATTACACTCATACGTCATGCCCCTAGCCATTTCAATCAAGTTAGGATTAGTAACTTTTGTTTTATTCACTTCGACAGTATAATTGGTCATTTATTATCTTTCCAGTCACCACCAGTTCATTTATGTTAAAAATATTAGCTGTCACTCAACTCAACAGTGAACCTTAATAGAAATATTTTAATATAGCGTTATCACACGGTTATATGCCACCTGTTCAATAACAAACCATCACTCTCGCTCTGGAACATTGGAGCAGCATCTATTTCATATTCAAATTATATTAGAAAACAGACCCAACGTAAGTACGCTCAAATGTCATCACGCTATGATGTCAGATGTAAACAACATCACAACTATCTTCAAAATGGCAATTAGACTCTCGTCTCGCGAAATGCTCATTACTGCTCCCGGATGACCATCTGGAGGGACTGAACTACAATTAATATAGGTAAAATATGCCATTCCTATTCGGAACACTCTGCTATAATCAAATATGGGTAGACACTTACTGAATTAACCTTTCACTAAAGCGGCCTTTAATGATGCTTGTAGATGCAGACACTTCATCGCCAGATATATCTGATCACCATAATAGCATCATCGCATTGTTCACGTGACCATAACGTGGCCATCACGGGCTATGGTAAGATACATTCTTTACTCCTTTTACCCTTGGTAGCATACAAGTACAATCACTATGGAGATTATTATATACTCATTAAGTCGCAATAAATATTTTTCAGCAGATTATTTGAATGACATTATTGGATTACTCCAAACCATTACCAACAATTTCAGTAAGACACTTTTTACATTCATCTCACGCAGCAGCATGTTAATGCACTGATGCATTGCAAGCACTAATTAACATGGGACTCCATTGAGACTGCTAACCAAGACTCTCATGCATGACTTTTTCAACGTGGAACTGAATCAAAACTTATATTGGTCATGGGATTATCACAGTAAACGTTTTAGCACTAGAGAATGTGTAGTAACAGTATACCGTGTAAATGTATCATCAAACATTTCATGACATTATTCAAACACACCTTGATGTTTAATGTCACAGTAATTTTGGCATGCCATTTTACCTACTACAGCAGACACACCCCATAAAATGAGAAGTGTCACTTTTGACACATTTTCCCTCACAAGTTAATAAAACAGTCATTCACTTGACTTATGACACAATTTTGCATATGATGTTTCATGTTCATTCCTTGGCTTTTTCTTTGGTTTTCTTCTTTCTTCATATACTCATCATGTTATATGACTTCTCGTCATTCTTCCTCCAAACCTTCTGGTTTTACATGAATCAACCACTTGGAACAATGGTAATGTTAATTAATTACTCATTGATTATGACTAACCAATTCAATTTGGTTCATGTATTATATGTTTATTACTTTGTCATGATTTTCCTTTGTATCATTTGAATTTTGACTCAATATGAGTAGCCACACCTTGAAAACAACCAAGTCTCGAAACATGTGTCGGCAAAGGCTAATATGATTTTATGATCAGAATAATAAAATCTTTAAAAATATAATAAAACTCAATACTATTCAATAATCAATACAATTTTGTGGACAAGCGCACACATCTGGAAGTGGTCAATACCTTTACATAATTTGAAGAGACATAGGGGATAGTCTCGACTTCCACAGTTGTGTAGCTATCCAACAAAGTCAATTGTTTACTTACTTCTAACCCAAGCACATCCATTCAATTTCCCCCAAATGTTGGCACTAGTCCTTCTCTAGGTTCTTGAGTCTAGTTTCACACCATTGTACATAATTCCTAATAGCTTTAATAACCTCGGCTTCTTTGGAAATCACCATGCCCCTGACGTAAACCTTGAAGGCTTGTTATCTTATGCCAGCAGATGTGGCATCCGCAGTGTTGCAAGCAACGAAGATCTCGATGTCTGACCTGATCTCAGCTTTAAAGACTATGGGCCTCATTATAGGTTGGCCGGTCCCGAAACAAGGGTGCCAGTAAGCTCACCAGCACCCTTGTTTCCAGACTGGAAAACTATGTGTTTGCCTGCCGTGGCCGCTGACCACAGCGGCCACGGTAGGCAGACTGTTCACATAAGTGCCAGCACCGTTAACAATGGTGCCCGCGCTTCTGAGTCCCCACTCCCATAGAGTCCTATCCATACCCTCTGCTTAGCATGTGTCTCGTGTAAAAGAAGAACATTTACTTTATGTCTGTTCACATAGGCCATCAGTTTCCATCATTTGGTGAATTTCCCCAGGCCCCTAATATTCCAGCACATCACATTTAACCCCACTCTAGTAGTAGTTTGATATTAATATACTCTCCATGATCTCCACAATGTCTATTCTGCTTGCATAATCTGGACCAACAACATCCGTGTACTCTATTGCCAAAAACATTTTCTTGGTTTTCAATCCACTATGTGTGAAATTCACAACTGGCGCTTAAGCACGTATTTAAATCTGTTTTCAGTACAGACCCCAACCCCTCCCCACTCACCCTCATTGCCCCTTGCCAACCTGCAGTGTAGAACTCCCCATCTCCCCAACTATATCAAAACCCAATTAGGCCACAAGGAGCCTATATAGCCCAACATTGACCGAGCAGCTGCAATGGGGCTAACTTCTGCCGCATTGCTCCATACCACAGAGAAAAACACAGAATCACATATGAATATGTATGATTGTCGATGGTAAATTATACGTCTGATACTATGTACTCATATAATAAACAGAGACATCTGGAAGGTATCTAAGGAGAAGGCTGTCAACCTGGAATTTGCTCTTCATGATTATCAATCGGGTCATAGCTTCGATGAACTTTACTGCTCTGTTTGGGACTATGAAGAAATAAAGTTTACCCCTGGAATTGGAATCTTAGGCGAGCTGGGAACAGCACTGCATATTGTATGTCGCGTTCGCGTTGCATTTTCTTAACTCTTATAAACTGGCAGCACTTCTGTTGTACTGGTATCGAGAAATCTGGAAGGATCCAGATAATTTGGGAGCCTAGACGCATTTGTTTCTTGTCTCTGGCCAGGTGCAGTAGATGGTCCCTGTCCCGATAACTTAGTATTTTTGCGATGATGGGTCAAGAAAAGTCTCTGGGTTTTGTCTTGGGGGTGAGTGCTCAATGGGTCTGTACTACTGCAAAGAAGCAGGATGACTGTGGATCTCTGAACAGATCTTTGAGGGACTCTCCGCTGCCTTCTCCATGCCCCCAGACAATGCATCCTCTGGGACCCAAATAATGCATATATTGTTCCTACATGAACGTGATTCCAGGTCGTCACATTTATTTTTCGCCAGTTTCATATCCTTTGCAAGGGTAGCCACTGTATTCTGGAGTACGTGTACATTGTCCTCTGTAGCCCCTATCCTCACCTCCACCTCAGTTATGCGTACCACTTCCTTTGCCAGTTGCGAGTGCATGGAGGCAACGTTGGCAGTGATATCGTCCAGCTTCTCATGCACCGCAGAAAATCCTTGGGCGATGGCTTCTATCATAAGTGTGTGGTCTGTGGATTGCACCAAAGCAGGTTGCTCTTGATCATGCCGGGATTGGTGTGACGGCCCGGGCTCCCCAGGGTGCTCCACTTAGATCATTCTCCAGTCCCCAGGAACCGCAATACCACATGAGGCATGGGGGCACACTCAATGTTCACAGACACAAGTTTCCAAACCCTACGTCGGGAGAGCAGCACCCCACAGTCCCAGCTGGCATGCAGTTACAGGGAAGGCAGCACAGGGGCCAGGGGGATTCAGTGCTTCACAAACCAGCAGATTTATAGACAAACAAAGGTTCTCCACCCAGGCCAGGTATATTTTCACAGTCCCAGATATGGGGCTGCTAGTGTCCCCCGCTGATGATCCGGGTCCGGTCACTCACCATGTGTATCGGCGTGTGGGGTCCCACTCAGTGCTCAAAGCAGCTGTGTAGGAATGGATGTAGCCTTGGCTGACGAGGTACATTGTTACAGTTCCTGCTCCTGGAACGAGGCAGCTGGTAGCATCGGGAGCTGCCACTGGTCTGTAGCACTGCCGAAATATGATTCCCTTGGGGCAGGACGCCAAACATGAGCCAACGTTTAGACGTCGGTCTGGGAGGGAGCGATGCCCTCTCACAGTTGGAGTTCTGTGCCGTCACGGTGAGCGGTTGCGGCCGCAAACAATCCCCACAGCACACAAGCCTGCTTGTGCCATTTACGCCTTCGCTCCTGGAGTTCACTGTTCTTGAACACCAGGTACCGCCATCACAGGCAGGATAGTCGGGCCAAAATACGGAGCTAAGTAACTAAGCAGCCACATTGTCGGTTGCTCAACATCACACCCTGATGTAATCTTCTACTTCTTTTTTCCATAGCCTATGTCCCTCATGTCATGGGGATGGCACTGATATTCTTTATCACTCTTCCTACACTATCTCTCCATCTTCCCCTAATCTACGTCTTTTTTTTCTTCCTTTGAATATCAGTATTCTCTGTTTTTTTAAACATTTCCCTTTAGCTTTTCTCTTGATTTGCCGCGCTCCTTGCTCACCATCTTCCTTCTGTGAAGACCTTAATGTTCTCTTCATCTTGATTCCTCCCTCTGATACCCCTTTGATTATTCTCTGTGATTGTATTCTACATCTTTCCTGAACTCATTTGTCTGTTCCTCTCATATTCCTTCTCCATTCTGTTTTTCTTTCTTCTGTTCCTTCACTTCCTTTACACATTTCCGGATTCCTATTTGGATCTAATTTGCGCTTCCCCCGCTATCCTTGACTTCAGTTACTGCTCTTCCTATTTACTCATCTGATCATGCTCTCTTATCTTTTTTTCACATACACCTCAGTATGTTCCTCCTTTCTTACCTTCCTCTCTGACTTTCCTTTGTCATGACTTATGTAATTTCAATATATCAGTTTTCGATTCTGCTGTAACCTCATCTCTTACTCAACTACTCAACTTCATCTCTTCATTTGTTGATGCTGCTTTTTCTAATTTCTCTTCAATAATTTCTGATACACTTGATTCTTTCTTCCCCACTTCTTCATTTACTCCCTCACCTAAGTCCATGCAATCCTGACTGACTCTGTCACTACACTCTTTGCATCGTACCCACTGCCATACTCAGTGTCGTTGGAAGAAACTTAATTCTCCTGCAAATCTTGCTCTCCTCCCTTTCCACCATACCTCATTTGACGCTGCCTTAGTTACCATCAAACAACAATATTACACTGACCTTCTGGATTCCTTTTCTTCCCACCCTCGCCTCTTGTTTAAGACCTTGTCTCATATTCTTAATTCTCCTTCTCCTGCTATTTCCTATCCTATCTCTGCTTCTGATCTAGTTTCTTATTCATCCTCTAAAGTAGCTGCACTGCGCTCTTCTATTATCTCTTCTTCTGTGTCCCCTATATTGACCTCTTCCACTTCCATGTCTTCTTCTTTGTCTTCCTTTCTCCTGATTACAGTAGAAGATACTGCTACTTTTCTTTCTGAAGCTCACCCCACCTCTGCTGCTGCAGACCTTCTCCCATTACTGGTAATTCCTATGTTCTGTCCTTTTCTTATTCCTAATCTCACTTCTCTTTTTAATGATTCTCTCCAATCTTCCACATTTATATCATCCTTAGAACATGCCACAATACTTCCTATACTTAACAAACCCTCTTTAGACCCTGCTCTTGTCTCCAATTTCCAACCTTTATCACCACTTCCCTATATTCTAAGCTCCTCAAGCGTATTGCCTATTCTCAAATTTCTGCCTCATCTCAACTCTAAATCTCTCCTTCCTCTCTTTCAGTATGGTTTCCGTCCTTGTCATTCTATAGAGACTGCTCTTCTCTCTCTCAGTAATTCACTCCTTTCAGCCTGTTATGATATGATATGATTAGATATGGCATTTATAGCGCGCCTATGCACAAGTGTTTCAAGGCGCGACGGGGCAAGGGAGGGGAAACAGAGGGCAGACAGACATCGATCCTACTAGACTAGGTGACATTGAGATTGCACAAGTGCAGGAGTGAAGGGAAGGGGAAAAGTACAGGGGGAAAGGAAGGGGTGGGGCAGTGCAGTACATAGGATAACAGTAAATAAATATTAGGAAGAGAGAGTTGAAGTATTGAGGTCCCAGGCCCCAGAATATGCAGACGGTTTTGAACTTAATTCTGACCACCACTGGGAGCCAGTGAAGAGATTTCAGTCCTGGAGAGATATGATCCCTGGGCTTGAGGCCAAGGACAATTCTCGCAGTCCTGTTTTGGATGAGTTGCAGAGGGTGGAGAGTGGAGGCAGGAAGATTTAGAAGGAGGCTGTTGCCGTAGTCCAGCCTAGAGAGAACAAGAGCTCTGGAGACAGTGAGCTTCTGGGGGGAAGGAGAGGAAAGGAAGAATACCTCTGAAGATGAGAAACTGGTAGTGTGACTTCTTAGAGATGTCAGAAATGTGAGGAGAGAAGGAAAGTGTGGAGTTGAAGATGATTCAGAGGTTTTTAGCCTCACACGTGGGAGCAGCAAGAGGGCCAAGAAAGGACGGCCAAAGAGAGACAGGAAAGGAGGGAGCAGGTGTGCCGATGAGGAGAATCTCGATTTTACTGGCAGTAAGGCAGAGATCTTTGGCGGCGCACCACTCCTGGATGGCGGACAGACAGTCAGAGATGAGAGAGGGAGAAGAGGCGGTGGAAGGGAGCCTGAAAATGAGTTGAGTGTCATCCGCATAGCACTGAAAGTTGGGGCAGAGAGCGGCAATGTGGTGGGAAATAAGTGTCAGTTATTGGGTGAACAGCCAGGGAGAGAGGTTAGATCCCTCGGGTACACCACGGGTAGAGATAGAAATAGAGGAGACGAAGGACCCAAATTCAACCTGGGAGTGTCAATCGGAGAGGTAGGAGGTCAGCCAAGCCAGGGCCTGATCAGTGATACCCAGGTTATCACAGAGACGGTAGAGCAGGATGGCATGGTTGACCGTGTCAAAGGCAGAAGAGAGATCAAGTAAGATGAGGACTCAGGGGGTTTGGAATCATGGTTGGAGAGCAGATCTTCACGGATGTTCAGGAGAGCAGTTTCTGTGATTCTGGCAGCTCTGAAGCCAGACTGATGGTCATGGAGAAAACCATAATTAAGCTGGGCGATAGTTAGCTGAGCAAGAAGGGTCTGCAGAGGGTTTCTTAAGAAGAGGGAAGACTCCAGTGGTGAAGGAGTGGTTGCAGAAATCAGCCAGAGCAGGAGCCAGGGTGTCATTGTGGTCCTTGATGGTTTTGGAGGAACAGGGGTGAACCTGTTTCGACAAGACTTTCATAGATCAGACTTGTCTAGAAAACCTTGTCTGGGGAGAACAGTGGAAAGGCAGAGAAGGAGGGAGGAGAGGTGACCGACGAAGGGCCAGAGGAAGGGCAGGGAGTAATGGGAGCAGGCGGAGAGGAAGAGAGAGAGGACAGGATGGCTTGAGTTTTAGAGATGAAATGAGAAGCCAGGGCCGTGCAGAGGGCCTGGGAGGGGACAGGAGAGGTAGAGACTGCAGCAGGATTAGCCAGCTCCTTGCAGATTTTAAAGAGTTTGGCTGAGTTGTTAGATGCCGCGGAGAGGCAGGCTTGGATGTGGGCTCTCTTCTTGGTGCAAACAGAGAGCCCGTATCTTTCTCGCTCTGCATTTACCCCGGCCATTCATAACAATATTACTGCTTGTCTCTATGCTATCCAGTCTTGGTTATTAGCTCACTTCCTTCATCCTACCCTTGGTGTACTTATGGACTGTTTTTTCCCTTTTCCTCAGAGATTTGTGATCTTTCCCGCTCCTCACGCTTCCATTTTATCAATATTCAGAAAGCTGACCCTTTTTTCATTTCATGCGACTAAGCTTCTTGGTTCTTCCCTTTTCCCATCTCTTGCATTGCTCTGGTCTTCTTCTTTGACTTGCAACTCATCTGGCCCCTCCTCATTCTGTCTGCAACCCATCTATTCGTCTCTGCTTTTCCTTATCATCTTGTGACTCTATTTCTCCAGCTTTGATGTTTTTGCGCTGGCTTTCTTTTCATTTGAGCTTACGCTTCAATTTTCTCTGTCTTGTTTTCAAGTCTCTTCACAATCTTGCTCCTCCTTATCTTTCTTTGCTCATATCGTTCTATTCCCCCACACGTTCCTTATGTTCTGTATCTTTATTCCTTCTTGCTGTTCCTCGACCTCCCTGTGCCTTCTCCTGTTTCTGGTCTGTCTCTCTGCTCACTCCTTTTTATTGGAACACCCTCCTCCTCTATTTGTTGTCTTTACTCATTTTCTCTGTTTCATTTGTGTCTTAAATACCATCCTCTTTCTTCCTAAACATTATGTATAAACATTCTCTCTTTTCATTGTTCAATTTATTTTGTACCGTTTTTATGGTTTTGTAAAGCACAGTGCTCTGGAAATACAAATAAATATCAAATATCAAAATAACAATTGATCATAATTAAGGCTCCCGATTTTATGGTAATTATATTTTCAACATTTCAGTCTGTATTTATCCATATTTTCTCTTTTAGTCAAGTTATCAGTATTTATCCACATTTGTAGTTGCTCTGTAAAAATTCAAATGAGAAATGTATCACTTTAATGCCATAATGGGAATCTCGCCTCAAAAAGAAACAGCTGTTCCGTCTGCTGACATGTTAAACATGACTGTAGCCCTTGACACTACTTCAAAGAGAAGAACATCCCCTCATTAGCCTCTGCATTGTGTTACTTTGCACAGCCATTAATTAGCCTGCAAGGCATAATTCTCACCCTGAAGAGCTGATGCATACACATGAATCCCTGCTTTGCCCCCGGGTTTTACAGATAAACACTGAAGGAAAAAGAGTGATTTATGTCTTTATGTATGGGTAAGAATCAATACAAACAGAAAACTGGGAACCCCAGTCAGAATATGCACGGTGATATTTGTATTCTTGTAAGGCTAACTTCCCCACTCTCCTCCTGTGCCTTCTTTCTCTGTGATGCATGTCCTTGCATCCACGTTCTATTTACGTCTGCTTCCCTAATAGCTCATTAGTCTTAATGTTTTTCTCCCTTTTTCACCTCTACTGATTTTTGCCTTCCAAACGTAAACTCTTACAAACTCCTGCTTTCTCTTTGCTTGATTTGTATCCTCATACTTTAATCATTTATTTACGGTTCTCCACATTGTTGGCCGTTACTCACGCATACAATGCATGTTATTATGTTTAAATATTGATGTCTCTTGACATGGTTTTCATTTGACATGAAAACGTTTATCCAAAGTCATTTATTCATGCAGGTTAATACTTGTAAAAGAATGTCAGACTATGAGGGTGCCTGAGCCACAGACCCTCAATCTAGAAGGGGTTCATAGCCATAGACTCTCAAACTAGGGATGTGGCCGAGCAAGAGATTTGGAGGCTCTGAGGATGTCGGATGCAAAGGTTCTCAGTCTAGACGGGAGTCTGAGCCACAAACTCTTTGACTAGAGGGGTGCCAGCAGCACAGACTCTCTCTCAGACCAGAAAAGTCTTCAAGACAGAAACTCTCAGACTAGAAGGGCCCAAACTAGCCCACACTCATAGAATATATGCATCTCCAAACCAGAGACTTTCAATACCATTTATACAAAGGTACTTTGAAAGTGCGTCATTGTATGCATCACTTCCTGTTTACTGTATTAGTGTATTGTTTTCATACTAATATCCCTGCCTTACACTAAGATAGTATGAGGCACAATGTATTTAGATGTTTATATAGCTTTGTTTGTCAGTCTCTTTGTATGATTGCAAATTCGGCTCTGTCTGGAATCCTAAATTGTTATCTCAGAATTAAGAGTGAAAACTTGCATAAAGAGAACTTGGCAACTCTCTTTGCGCTGCTGAGCAGCCGGAAGAACTGTGTTTATTACTCCGAGGAACCAAGAACGGGAGGTCTCTGGGCTAACCTGTCACAGAGTGAGACTGTGTAGAGTGGTGAATCTGTACCAAGAGTGGACAATAACAGAATTTCAGAATACCCAGTACAGGCACGGATATCGGAGGTCCTTGAAAAGTAGAGACAGTAACGTAATGCAATGAATGGCAGTGGCAGCCTGAAATAACTGGGAGTGTGACCTCTGCTATGATGCTTCTCGTGCTTTTCTAGTCCTTAACCTTTCCCTTTCTTCTTTCTCCTTGTCACCCTTTTTGGCAGGTGGGTGTTCATCCATGAAAAAGCCTACCAGATTCGGGACACCGCCATCGAGTCCTCCGTCATGACCAAGGTGAAGGGCTTTGGGAAGTACAGCGACAAGGTCATGGATGTGGCCGACTACGTCACACCACCACAGGTGGGTCCCTCAGTCACCCCTTGACCAGAGAAATCTACTGGAGATCCAGGAGACCCCTTCCATCTCTATATTCAGTGACACCCTAAATGAAGCACTTGGGGCGGTAGTGCAGATATCAAGGCACAAGCCGAGGGGCGTGAGTTTCCAGGAGGTGCTTTCCTGTTCTAAAGTCTTTAATGCCCGAGATGTTAGGTTAGGATGGTAGCTTGAAGCACACGCACACACTGTAATCAGAGTTCTCTGGAGGTGTGGCCTTCTGGAGGTAATCCTAAGAGCAAAGGGAGAGTGGGGATGAAAAAGAAATCTGAGAGTTGCAGAGAGAGCGGAACATGAGCCTGACTGAGAGAAAGGGCACAGAGACAGACCACGCTACAAGAATGAAGGTCAAACCTGGAAAGGAAAACGCCTTGCAGGATCTACCCATATAATTTCCTAGTTAGACATTATATAAGGGCAGAGAGATAGCAAAGAACTCTTGTTGAATAAAAACTGAGTTGGCCAAAAAATGACACGAAAGATATTTTTTCCTTACAAAAATGGGATAAGTGTTCCCACATCCCCCTCGCTGTCACCTCACCATCTGCTCGCTTCTCCCCTAACCCACACCCTCTGCAGACAGCAGCTGCTTCTCCGTCTCTTATTCCAAAAGATACAGCTATGAGCAAACCATGGTGCTGAAAATAGCAGTCAAGGTGAGTGAAAACCAACACCCCGCCATTTACTACGTGGCTTAGGGGTTCCAGGAGAAAAGAGCCTTTGGGCCTGAGGGTGGGCACCCTCCAGGACACCTGTGCCCAAGTCCAAGTCGTCTGGTTTCTAAGGGCTCCATACCAATCCTGGTGTCGGACTGCTTTCCCAGGGGGCTTCTTCATTACTAGTCCGCGGCCACTGACCTGGTCAAGGCTTTGATTTGACATTTGTAGCGTTCTGGGTGAACAGTGAGCTTGCTTGGATGGGCCAAATTGTGACGGGCTGGTGGGCAGAAGCCCAGGTCAATCGCTATCCTGGCCAACAGGATGCAACAGTCTACAAACCCCAGGGGACAGCAGTGAAAATACTCTGGGGGTACTAGTGAAGAGCAGCAAAAAACACAATGAGCAAAATTGGGTCTTCTGCCTGGAAAGGGATACTCAGGAGCTCATACAAGGAGTCAGGACAGACTCTTGTTTCACATAAAATGGGTTCAAAGTGCAGAGGAGGTCTATAGAAGTTATAATGTTTTGGTCCTCTGTGAAGTTAAACACGGACTGTCTCTCTACTCCCTTTGTAATACAATTTATATTTATATTTATTATTGATATAGTGCCAAACAGGCAAGCCCGTGGGCATCAGGGCGCTACAAAACAAAAAAGTGCAGTTCACAACAAGAGCAGCAGAATAGCGATACAAATGAGCATAGGAAAGCCACATATGCTCAGACAAACAAGCGAGTCTTCAACACTCGCCTGATCAGTGCCAGAGAGCTACAACTCCTTAAAGGATAGTTCCGGGACTTTTTTTTTATTGTCCCTACGGTTCGGCCATGTGTTTTTAAGCATAAATCGGTAGATCGTAGAAAACTTTCCTATGGACCATACCCGACTTTTCGTCCATTAACGCACTCGAAATCATCCGCCATTTTCTGATAATCCTCTCACTTGCCGCATCGCCCTGGCTCACCTGCTTTTGCGCCACTAAATTAAATCCCCCGCCCCTGAGCCTGACATCAGCAGACACGTACCGCCCATTTCCCAACGCCAAAGCACGTTTCGTGTCAACAATCGCTGCGCCTCAGCTAATGACGTGTCGCCATGGAAATGGCAGGACGCCTCTTTCCTCAATAAGTATAAACACACCGTTTCACAACACACAGCAGCAGATTTTCGATTCCATTATTCTCTCTGTGTTACTTTGAGTATTCTGTGACTCGTTTCTGTGCTCTGGTCAGCTACCTTCGCCGCTTCTAGGCCTTGTGAACACCTGTACCATCTCTGTAAATTATTTTACTTTCTTTACCACACAATGGCTACAATAATGCCGTATATGTACGAGCCCGAGTACACCGAGGAAGAACTACTGGAAAGGCAAGCACGCGAAAACGATGGGGATTCGGACGGCAGTTGGGAGGACCAGTCAACGGATGAAGAGCCTGGACCATGTCGCATGGACGGCGTCTCCACCTGGTGCACGTGCAATCGGTGCGAGCTAATGCCAACTGAGGAGGAGAACTGCTGCTGCCGTGAAAATTCCGGGTGCTTGGCCTACATTTCGGAAGGCGAGCCAAGTCCGCAATGCATCACCGAGCTGCCAGAGTTCAGGGAAGCCTGCCTCTCACGGACCGTGTTGAGGATGATGATGGTGCTTATGCACGAACTTCGCGGCACTGTTCGTCCACGTAATCCGAGTAACGAGTAAGTATACTCTAGTTGTGATGTCAGTGATGCCACTACTATTTCATGGTCGTCTCCCACATATAAAATTACATCTACATATCATTCGAACGCATGTAAATTGGTTCCATATTGTGCATTTTCTAGATAGAATTTTTTTCAAAGCAGAATGACATTTTTTACCTGAATCGACAGTGATAAGAAAGTTTTGTCATTTTAATACAGTTTGCATCTTTCATTTTCACAGGTGGTACAGGCTGGTGGCCTATCGTTGCTTCACTTGGTGGCTTCACGGGAGGCTCGGACACCGCGTTCGGAGAGTAATACCTGCCTGTGCGGTACTTGCCATTAGACAACATTTCCCAAGCGACAGTGGACAATACCGCGGATTTTCCCTGGATGTGCTGCAACCGGAACTTTACAATGTGTAATGTTTATTATTTATGTTCAATTGAAATTAAGATCTAAAATAAAACCCAACATATATTTTAACAATGGTTGCTTTCATTTTTTAAATGAATCTAGTGTGTCTCCATTGAATAGTCTTCCTGTGCCTTGTCTTGTCACACCACATGTCTCCGGCCAGCATCCTCCCTCACGCTGGCCGCCCACCTTCAATCCACATAACCTTTGCACCCATATATTCTCCTGGGAAGGTGAGGTATTTATAAAGTCACCCCCCTGCCTTCCATGTACTAGATCCTGCAGCCTGCCTCTTACATGCAGTTAGATGGCCTCTCCTTGGTGAGGCCCTGCGGCAAACGATTCTTGTCTGCACGACCACCGCCCCAATCCACCCCCCCCGCCCTATCAAAGGCAGTTCGCACCGGGGTACTTGTGCTGCCAAGTGGAGCTGTCAGGGAGCGATAAAGGCCAAGAGGTGCCAAAGACCATGTACACTTCAAAGTGGTCTTTAGAGCATGGGTTGTTGTTCCCATGTCTACCTCCAGACCCCGTGTCTCCTGCCAAGCATCCCCCCTCACGCTGGACGGCCCCCTGCAATCCACATAAGTGTGTCTCCATTCACGAGTCTTCCTGTGTCTTGTCTGCACGACCAGCCCCCCAATCTACCCCCCGCCCTATCAAAGGCAGTTCGCACCGGGGTACTTGTGCTGCCAAGTGGAGCTGTCAGGGAGCGATAAAGGCCAAGAGGTGCCAAAGACCATGTACACTTCAAAGTGGTCTTTAGAGCATGGGTTGTTGTTCCCATGTCTACCTCCAGACCCCGTGTCTCCTGCCAAGCATCCCCCCTCACGCTGGACGGCCCCCTGCAATCCACATAATGCCACGACATATAGACGTCATTCATTCACAAACACACCCCTGTTTCGAATTCTTTATAACCCACTTCATATTTCTAATGAGCACTTCTTTGCGCTTTGCTAGTCAACCCGTGAAGGTGCTGGTTATCTGCTCTTCGTCTCTGTGAACTTCCGTGACCACTCTGAGGAAACTCCTCAGTTTGCAACCGGTGAACTGCTCCCTGTTGTACGACAAGAAAGTACTCTGATCCCTGCATCTAACTGTTTGTTCGTCAAGGTAATGCCATGTACCATAATCATTTTGCGTCCAATTTCTTTTTGTTCAAGACAGTACATGCAAGGAACTAGTCACATGTTCTGAGTTTACATTGGTATTCATAGAGAATTGTTGATCTTTACTTTTCAGAACTTTCCACAATGCCTGCCTGTTCCATTGGCGGTTGCCCTTCGAAGACCCATAATAAATCTGAAGGTACTATAATGCATGTTTTCCCTAAGACAATAGATCAGATAAGAGAATGGGTCCGATATTGCGGATATCCACCGTCTGAGCTTGAAAGTAGAGTCCTAGAAGTCTTTGCGGACAAGAGGGGTGATCGATACCGCATCTGCAGCAGGCACTTTAGTTCAGACATGTACTCCACATCATTGCTAATAAAGAAGAACACACCGCGAGCGAGGCGAAAATTGCTCTCAACCGCTATTCCCACTCTATTCGTCCACATCCCTCCTCTGGTGAGTCAAGTTTACGTATTTATCTCTCGGCCTTGCGGTAGTGTGTAGCATTAGCTAACAATAATTTCCCCATTTATGTATCCACTCAATATGAAGG
Source organism: Ambystoma mexicanum (assembly GCF_040938575.1). Lineage (NCBI taxonomy): Eukaryota > Metazoa > Chordata > Amphibia > Caudata > Ambystomatidae > Ambystoma > Ambystoma mexicanum. The sequence continues at coordinate 602,708,693 of NC_090936.1, forward strand.
CGGAAGATTCTCCATCCGTGTCGTTATTGCAGTCATCAGCCACTTCAAGCGCCTATCGGGTAATCTTACTTTGCTATTCTTTCACTGACTTTTTTTAGGCATGTAAATCAATAGTTTTAATTTATCGTGTAATTATTTTACCTAATGGTACACCCTTGTACTCGTCCTCTAGTCTTTGTTTTCAGTTATAATTATTGTTATCCAAAATAATGCAAGTACTGTCTTTCAGGGAGATGCTGAGGAGTCCAACGTATTGACGACAACCGTTGATGTCACTCAGATGCTCGAGGTACGTTTCCGGACAGTTCCATCGATGGAGATCATCAGATCTTGCATTCTTGTAGCGTGATTGTTACACACAATGTTTCTTTCTTTTTTAGCCATTGATATGTCCTTCTGTCGTCGCCCTCCTATGTGTCTTCTTTTTTCAATATTGTGTTCATTACTAATGAAAGTCCTACGTTTCAGGGAGTCGATGGAGCATTAGTCCAAGAAGAAGGGGGAGCATGCAGTTACGGGTCGGCGCAACAGCTTGCAGAAGTGTGCACCGCAGTTACATCGTCCCTTGATGTTCTTATGCATTTCGAGGTATGGATACTGACAGTTCGATCAAGCGAAATCATATGACGTGATTACATCCGCTATACTTCCATCTTTATTAACGCAAGTACTATGTTTCAGGGAGATGACGGAGCTTCTTCTACAAGGACATCACCCCTAGTAGTTGATGCAGATCTCTGGGTGGTGACACTTCCAACGATCGAGCAAATCGAATCATATTTACATATCCATTATTTATTTTAGACAACTGATCATTTGTGCAGGTCTATTTAGATGAGCCGTTGACGCCTGCACAAAGTTTATGTTCTTTTTAACAAAATAGAAAACCATACTAATGCAATTACTGTGTTTCAGGGAGTTACTGAAGCATCATCTTCAATAATATCATCAATGGAAGTCTATGAGGAGCCCGAGGTATGGATCTTGACAGTTCCATCTAACTAGATCAACAATGCGTGAATAATTGTCGTTTGAATGTTCTACACAAAGCGTTCATTCGTGTTTTGCTATTGAGATGTACGTGGGTATTGGTCCCCAAGTACATTTTGTGTTTTCGATATTATTATACATACTAATGAAAGTTCTATGTTTCAGGGAGTCGATGGAGCGTCAGTGCGTGATGGATGTGCTTATCATGAAAATATAGTCGTTGCAGCGCAAGAGGAAGTGGAGACATGCACACACGAGTCGGAGCAACAGCGTCCTGATGTTGAAGTTCGAGGCAAGAAAGTTTCAAAGAAAAGAAAGCAAAAGAAGGTTAGTGTCCTGGTCACTATATTATGTTGTTTTTCACTGTTAATAGTTCAATACTGTAAGTTGTGTTTAAACTGAACATCCCTTTTCCAATCTGTCCTCTAGTTGCGAGTGGGTGTGCGAACTAGATCTACACAGACAGTGAAGCGAACGAGAGATGTTGCTTGTCAAACCTTTTGGCAGGGACTTGAGACTGGAGATGCATCGTGCCAATGGGAAGAATATGAAGTGATTGACAACGGAGCTATACCACATCCAGCCATTGATAGTGAATGTCCTCCTGGTAGTTCGGATGCAGTCGGAGATCAGTTCACAGAATCCACACCCGCAAAAACTAAGACCGCGAGAAAGTTGAAGAAATTGTCTTATTCGCCCATCGCCGGAGAAGGAACAGATGTTGCAATGGAAGAGAATGAAGTGGACGACAATGAAACACCATCAATATCACTGAACATAGCGGAAGACGATATCATAGATTCTACCTTTCATGTGAGTGACATGTCCTCAACGTTACAGGCCGAACCAGCTGGGATGCAGAGTGACAGTATAAGGAAAGAGGCCAAATTCATTGTATCCGATAGTTGTTTGATTGATATTATTATTCGGATGAAATGTGGGCATTCGGTTGGTGGGGAAGTATGTGGGGAGCCATTGATTAATGTGACTCGTGCAATTCGAGGCACTAACCTTAAAATACATGCCACATGTACAAAATATCATCCTTTCTCATGGTCTGCACAACCCATGCTGGGGCAACTGCCAGCAGGCAATCTACTTTGTGCAGCGGCTGCACTTTTTAGTGGTTCAAGTTTTAAAAAATTAGAGTCTTTCTTTCAGTTTGTGGGAATCCATTTCATTGCGAAAACTCAGTTCTACAAATACCAAACCGATTATCTATTTCCAGCCATTAGCGAAGCTTGGAGAAATGAAAAAATGTCTATTGATAGTACATTCGCGGGCAAACGGTTCAGGCTAGCCGGTGATGGACAGTGCGACAGCCCAGGATTTTCAGCCAAGTACTGCACCTACCACTTTCAGGACATGGAAAGTAAGAAAATTGTGAGTTCGGTGGTCGTGCAGGTGTCACAAAGTACATCCTCAGTGGCCATGGAGAAAGTTGGCTTTGTAGCATCATTGCAAGAACTACAATCGCGGGGAATGGTGATCGACCTGATAGCCACGGACAGACACGTTTCAATTGGCAAGACAATGAGAGAAGAGTACAAAAATATAAATCACCAATTTGACGTTTGGCATCTTGCAAAAACAATCAATAAAAAAATGTCTGCTGCAGGTAAAAAAAAAGAAACGCAAGGTATTTCACAGTGGTCCAAGTCAATCAGCAACCATCTTTGGTGGAGCTCAAAAACATGTGGAGGGTCGTTGGAAATTCTACTGGAAAAATGGCGGTCAGTAATGCTACACTGCACAAACGTTCACCGTTGGAACACAAACCAACATTTCCACAATTGTGAACATGGCCATTTGTCCACAGAGGAGGCACGGAAAAAGAAGTGGTTGATTCCTTCATCACCCACTCACAAAGCCATTGAAAAGATTGTATTTGATAAAACTATAACAAGAGATTTGAGGGGACTCACGGAATTCTGCCACACAGGAGATTCGGAGGTGTTCCACAATATGTGCCTAAAGTACAGGCCAAAACGATTGCATTTTGGCATGGAGGGCATGATAAATCGGACTCTTCTAGCGGTCTTGGCACATAACCATAATGTTGGACGTCAACAAAGTAGGACGACCGGAACTTTAGGGACGCTTCGCTACAATAAGGCCTTCACTAAAAGAAGTAAACAATGGGTGATCAAACCAGTGTTTGAGGATATGCAATATGAGTTTATTGAGAGACTTATTGTTGGCGTCCTAGATAGGCACATAAATGGAGTTGTGAACGAACCTGTGCAGGGGACAACTGCATTGCCACCCAACATTGCCTCTGTTCCATGTCCACCTAAAGAAGAGCTCATTGAGAAATACACATCACGGTTTAAATGATTGTAATTTGATTGTCTGTTCTCTCGAGTCTCCTCATGTCGCAGGCCCATTGAATATGTGTATCTATGTAATGTGTAAATTAAAGTGATTGCTCAGTGTACATGCAATGTGTCTATCCAACCTTGTTCATCTGCGCATTAAATTAAACCAAACAGTATTATAAATCATTTTTCAAAAAATATAGAATGTCTCCGTATTTATGGTTCTCTGGGGCTGCAAAGCACGCAGACAAAATGCAAAAATGGAGTGTAAATTTCAAGTCCTGTGAGATGGCCTTACACTGAATGTTGCTAAATAGGAATGTGCGCTCGTTCAAAGTGAAGGTCAGCTGCTTTGATTTTTTGCTCGGGTGCCGGAATGGCCCACGACTCAGTATAAGGTTGTATTGTTATTTGACCTTGACAGGCCGGGACCATCCCGAAAGACTTCTTTTTGGGGGTGTGGGGCAATAACGTAAGAAACGATAATGAAGCCATTTCATGTTCGTTCATTAGAAGAAATAACGTCGGCATAGAAGGAGTGGTATTTCGGGGCTGCCCTACGCACAGACACAATGGAAAATGCTAATATAATGTAAGTAACTCTTTATATGAGTTTATACCGCAATGTAATTACTATACAGTAGCTTTAAAGACGGGTTAAGTTGTACTTGTTCGTTCTATGTGGCATATTGTTTTGTACCGCCACTATCTTGAGGAGAACCATCTCCTTTTACGGAAGCACCTCAAAACCTTCCTCTTTGCTTCTGCTTTCTCTCTCCCTCTCCCCTGCTACAACTGGTCCACTGTCTGCGACCTCGGTCCTGGGCCCTTCCACTCTCCACCTGCACTGCCTCCCTGTCAACCCCTGCACTGGGGGACTGTCTCAGTATCCTACAGCCACCCCTTGATGTATAATACCCAGTTGCACTGTCCTAGCTATGAAATAATTTCCCGACCTAATATATAAAATGAATAATTTTAATAAAGATCTGATGGTGAGACTAATTTCATTTTTTATGTTTTTCAAACAGGTACATCATGCATTACTGCATGTGTCACGAGTACCAGACACCGGCGGACGTTTTTTTTAACCGCCAGTTGCTTCTCCGCGTGAACAACGTTACCACCCTGACCATTTTATGGGACGATCGCCAAGTACAAGTATGCCCTTACGCGGTACTAACGGCTAGATGCAACATACAGACCGTTGTGGTGGCCTAGTGCCTCGTTGTTGGAACAGCCATGCGATTATCAGTGCGACCGAAGAGCTTATTTTATCGTAAACCAACACCCTGTGTACTGCACACGAACATCGCTTGCCTCAAGACGAACTATTTTGGATCGAGAGCAAAGAAAAATGCAAATCCCAGAATATTCTCTAAACATTTGATGTCGAATAAATGTACTTTGCCAAATGTACAATCTTGCCGTTTGCTTTTAAACCACAGTTTCATATTCCGAATTGTGGCGCTGTATTGTGAGATGATCTAAGACCCTGTGTACAGCAAAGGAACATCGCGTGCCTCAAAATGAACTTTTTGGAACGTGAGCAAATAAAAATGAAAATCGCTGAATATTCTCAAAACATTTGATGTCAAATAAATGTACTTTACCAAATTTACAATCTTGAAGTTTATTTTAAAAGTACAGTTTCATATTCCCGATTGTGGCGCGCTGTGTTGTGTGAGCTCATCTGTGTTGATTTCCGGGTTCTGTGTGGAGTCGCGTAGAAGACGCCTGGGCGCGTTTGCCTATGCAGCTCAGTCACGTCACGGATAGAGGCGGGGAATATGAATGTTTTGATAAAGTCTGTTTCAGGGGCGGGGGATTTGATTTAGTGCCGCAAAAGCAGGTGAGCCAGGGCGATGCGGCAAGTGAGAGGATTATCAGAAAATGGCGGCTGATTTCGAGTGCGTTAATGGACGAAAAGTCGGGTATGGTCCATAGGAAAGTTTTCTACGATCTACCGATTTATGCTTAAAAACACATGGCCGAACCGTAGGGACAATAAAAAAAAAGTCCCGGAACTATCCTTTAAGTCGGTGGGTAGGGTATTCCATACAGATGGGGCTGCGCAGTGATAGGCACACCTGCCTACCCTATTCAGCTTACCTTTTGGCACGGACTGCAGACTTGTGGTATTGGACCTCAGTGTCCTTTTCGGGCCGGTAACCTAGACATTCTGTCTGAAAGATATTTAGGACTATCACCAAATAGGCACTTGTGCGTAAGCACGAGAAGGCGAAAATAAATTCTGGCCTCCACTGGGAGCCAATGAAGCACTGGTCTGGCCTGCGAAACATGTTCTCTCTTTCCTAAACCATCAACCACCCTAACTGCACTGTGTGTTTTGGATTACCTGCAAATTAGAAATGTCACCCTTAAAGACTCCGTGCAGCAAGCTGCCGCAATAGTCCAACTTAGCCCCGATAATAGTTCTTACAATAGTGGTGCGGCTCTTTTTGGTGAAGAAAGGATGTGTCTGATTCAGATGTTTATGTTGATAGCAGAGGCAGACACTATGCTGTTTACATCTGCCTATATGCATTTGCCCCGCAATTGCTGTGCGCAGAGAACGACACTGCACGAGTCTTTGCACAGAATAAAAAATGCGTGCCCCGCATATTGATGGAATTTACTGCGCAAAGTAACCGTATTCGAAAGTCGCACCCAGAATGCCCCTGACATGCAACCCCACACAAAGCATAAACAACCAGACCAGCTACATACATACACTTCAAACAGTGTGTGGGGTCCCCGCAAGCAGGCCTGCATCTCGGGGACCCTGCACACGGTCTCCGTAACTGTTGCTGGCACCCCGACAACATCCTTTTGACACTCCGTAAATCGGGTAAAAGTCAGCAAATCTGTGTGCAAACCCCTGTAAACTGTTCCTGCACCCTGCTGCACTGCATTCGCCCACACCTAATTTAAATCGGAAGACCATCTGTGTGCATGCACCCCTAAATCTAACATGCAATCCCACATCTGTGCAGCAATTCCTTTGCGCAAGTGTCTGTACGCCTGCCTTCGCGTGGTGTAGAGATTTAGGGTTAAAATAGAAAAAAAAAAAAATTCGACGAAATGGTTTTCGACCAATTTGATTCGACCATTTGTCTGGTTGACCAATTTTTTTCGACGAATTCACTGGCAACCCCATTTCTCTACTTAGAGGCTGCGCGGGTGGTTCCGTGATTACGCATCGTTTGGTGCGATTGTGGGCGTGCAAGGGCCTGCCTGCAGGCCGTCCCTCGTAACGCCCATGTTTTGGTTTGTTCTTCCCTGTTTTCTGTGTTCCGCCCCCTTCCCAGCAATCTGCATAAGCTATGCCCACACTCTGCATGGAGTCTCGCGCAAGGCCCTCGGCCGCTCGCAGAGCCAAGCTGAGTCTGAGCAAACTCTCTGCAAGTCCTGGAAAAGCCACATGCAGTCGGTTCCATGAATCGACGAGCAGGATTTTGCACGCAGTTTGACACAAAGTCCCCTATTTCCCACCCAAATAATTCCATGCATCGAGCCACTAATGTTTTCACTTTTTTCAGAGTTGCAATAGTACAGCCAGCGATAACAAAGCTTTTATACTCTGGCCATGCCTAGCTTGTTTAATCTACCGGATGTAAATGCTGAATGTAAAAGTAGACCTCATTAATGTATTGTGTCCCCTTTTCATAATTTCCTCAGATGGGAATTAGGCACTGTGTGTCATCGGCATAGTTGGTATAGATTATAACCCTTGTGTGAAGCGATACAAACAATGGTTTGGTAAAAATATTATGAAGGGGTGGAGACAAACATGACCCCAGTGGAACACCAAAAGGCACATTGACCACAACTGCTGATGCAGGACGGCTGAACACTCTTGCTGAACGATTGGACAAAAAGGCTCCACCCATTTAGCCGCTACAGGAGAAACAAAGGCAGAGGGTGGAAGTCTGTACACAAGTATATTATAATCTACTAAATGGAAAGGCGCAGACAGGTCCAATAACATCAGTAGCACAATGCTACCTATATCTATAGCTACTGTAAGTCCAGCAAGGCCGTCTCTGTGCTGGTATTAGGTGAAAATATTATTTAGTAAAAGCCAAAACAAAAAAAAGATCAATTTAGAAAGACTGATTAAAATCGATAATTCGGTCTTTCTAAATCGATTGTTAAAACCCCATTACCCACCACCCTAGCCCATAATCAAAACCCCTCCTCACCTCTCCACCTGCACTACCTTGCTGAATCCAATGCTGTCTTCCTCTCGGTGCGCGGCCATTTTGGGAATGCCAGTTTCTCCCTGAGACACACACGAGTGCACACAGGGGCTGACAGGCGTGGCCGGGCGAGGGACGTCGTGGAAATAAGGAAAGTGAATGTTTTGGTGTGTGAATGTGTGTGTACATGCATGTGAGGGAGAAGTGTGTGAATATTTGTAGTGGGAATGGGAGAGAGGTGCTAGTTAAAATGTATTGGATGGTGTCGGGAGAAGGGGCATGAAAGGGGCGCTCAGAGGGTGAAACCCCCCTATTAGCTAAAGAAGCACCCAGCAGAGGACAGAGTGAGGGTCGTGGCAAAAAAATATGTGATATTCAGCATTTTGAAGGCGACACCAAAAACGACCAAAATAAACCAGTCTTTTTGGTGTTCGACTTTCAAAATGCAGGAATAGCACATAGAACCTCTGCCATGCGCTTCTCTGAATCCTAATTGTCGTCTGGCCAGAATTCTCTTTTTGTCAAGATACTCTTTCACCTGCAGGTTTGCCGCAGGGTCCAGCATCTTCAATAAAAAATAATTTAATAAAACATACATTCGTAATGGGCCTATAGTTGGCAGTGCTATTAGGATCCAACGTAGGCTTTTTCAGTAATGGAGTAATCCACGCCTGCTTTATAAGTTTAGGCATATGGCCCTCCCCGAAAGAGATGTTGATGAACTTGGTAATGCTTGGGATCAAAGATGGTACACAGGTCTTCACTGCAGCTGCTGGATAGTCATCACCTTTACAGGTGGTTGGTTTAAACTGGGCCGCAATGTTCAGCACCTCTGTTTCCGATACATCTCTAAACATGAACAATTCTGTTATGTTATGCTATTTGGCATTAATATAGCGCTCTATATATCATTGGCATGATCTCAAAGCGCTGGTAGGATGAACGCCCTCTGGGACCGCAGTACAGGTTAGTAGAGAGAGAAAGTGTCGTAGGGTGCACCAGTTATGTGTGCAGCTGATGTAATTGCCAATTGGTAGCTGCATCCTAGCGTTAGGTGGAGAAGATATCAGTTGAATTTGTTCAGTCTGGTGGGTGGACACCCAGACTGGGTTCTGGCTGCGTTAGGCCTGTCTGTATGACCTTTAAGTGAGCAGCTTCACTGGAATGTCATGGGATAGCTGTGTTTTATTGGAGTGATGAGGTGTTCATGGAGGAATGTTCATATGTGAACAGCTAGGCCAAATTGATCATTGATGTCAGAACAGACGTGAGTGAGAAAGCCCCTCTGTTCTCCATTTTATGGACCAGAATTAGCTGTCACCTTGAGTTTGTTCCTGATATTTTTCCTAATATTCTGTACCTTGCCAAACATAGCATCTTGGATAGTAATGCACCAAGATCGATCTTTGGTCAGTATAACTTCCGCTGGCTGGGGTTTTCCAACGGTACAACGTTGTTTCATCGCCTGCTGTTTCATCGCCAGGCTTTTAAACGTGCACATTACATCGTATGTGCTCATCAAATTTTTTAAGGGGGGGTGGGAAAGGGCAAATAAGGGTTTGGGCGGGTGGGCAATAGTAAAAAATAAGTGTGGGTGGGGAGTTTTCAATGGAATGTGCACGTTTAAAAGCCTGGCGATGAAACAGCAGGCGATTAAATCACATGGAACCTTTCCAACTGCCTAAGAATTTTGAATATTTCCCTCGTATCAGACTGGGCCTTCTTGATGCGCAGATTGTAATCAGACTTCTAAAATCTAATCTGATGTCCACTCAGTGCTGGCCCCGATTGCTGTATACCTGTCCATCCAATTCCCACAAAATGGGCCATCTAAAATTAGCGGAGAAGTTGTGCTTTTTTTAGAGGCCCGGTTTTTGCAATTGCACATGTCAACGTATCCAAGAAAATGACCTGTGCTTTTCCTGGTGGTAGTGCTTCCACGCAAACGATGCACTTGCCAACCCCCTGGAAGGATGGGCTCCCTGCTGGTGAACACACTTCACAGATGGGCCCTTAAAGATCCTGTTATTGCAAAATGAAAAAATAGTAACAAATATTTCTGTCACTGTTTGAGGGATAGAAATGCAAGTGGAACAGCAGTGGGTCATACAGTTGCTGTACCACTTCAAAAAATGTATGACAACATCATAAATGATCCTGTCATGTTTTGTGCATCCTCCTACGCCTGTTCAAACATCCACAGGGGAAAGCGTTTGTTTTTTGTGCATTTTAAAGCGCACACTGTTTCTGAATTTGGGATGCATTCTAAGATAGATAGAAATGTACACTGAGTTGTGCATTTGGACAAAGGATTGAAAAAGCCACCTAAATTTACACATCCATGATTTTTCCATTCAGATGTCCTTTGTGAATTTTGTACAACTCTTTTTGGTGCAAATGACGCGCACAGCAGATGACATGCTGAAATCAGGCATCCATTTTTCTTGGCACTATTTTATTTGTATTCTATTTGGGAGATTTCTGCAGGGTGCACCAAGGTGCGGAGAAACATGGCAGTGCTTTACATGGTGCAGGATACCAAAGTGCACAGGATCGAAGAGGACGACATGACACTTCCTGGCATTGGTTGCATCCGGGCTGAGATTCCTTTCTGTTGAGGTGTCAACGACAACATTTGCTTGGCACAAGAGGTTATCAATAAGGATGCACTGCTAAGCTGTTTCTTGAGCCCACTTATGAATTGGTGGCAAGAGAGGTTGGGGTTGCTTCAGAGTCTGGGGTTACAGGCTGAAAAAGCCTATTCCAAGTCTTTTCCTTCTGGTATTTCTTGATCTCAAGCCCTTTTCAGGGGTGACACCTGGTGACGCAAATGTTCCTGAGAGCAAGCCTCTCTTATCGGGAAAGGAGGGCACTTTTCATGATCAAACCTTTTTTGAAGATGATGCAGCCCGTGCTCATGATATGATGGTGTGCTTTTCCCCCTAACAAAGCCAGCTGTACCATGCATCCCTTCCCAATGGCCCTGTGTGTCTCTAGCTGCATTCGCCTATCACACAGTCGATTCTAGACTTGGCCACTGTGGGCCACTAGGCTTGGAAGTCCAAGAATAAAAAGGTACCGAGACAATAAAACCCTCCTCGCTTGGAGGGTCGACTTGAGCAAATCTCAAGTCTATCCCACAGTCACACACTACCTTTAGTAATACCTACTTTTCTCTCTAAAACTGCCCTCATGTAAATATTCACTAGACAGATCATAATGTACCATTCTGATTTCTGTAATGCTGATATATGAGCCCTTTTGGCTGGATCAACACACTGGAAATGTCCCAGGACTTAAAAACAGGAACAAGAGTGCTGGGAAGACAAGGTAAAGCCGGAGACGCCACTCAGAAGAGTGCAATGAAATAGGTAGGTAATATACCTACAGAATGTCTGTACACTAACCAGACAGCCTGCTGAAATTGCTTATGTGTTTTTAAACTTCACATGTGAGCAGATAAGTAGGGAGTAATACATTGGTTTTGACCCCATGGTCCGGCATGTCCGGATTTTAGATTAGTGTAGGGTTTATTAACTGTATCATTGCACTCTTCTGAAATTGTGTTCTACATGTAGTCAGGGCCAGCTCATCCTGTCAGTCCCCTAACCCTAGATATCTGGCACACCAGCTATGGCTAGGGACAGTCACCCCACGAGGGGCCTCTAATGGTGCTTGGAGGGCAAGCATAGTTAATTCTTATAGATTAAATAAAAAACAAAAGCAAGGTGTAATTGCTTGGACATCTTTGTGTGTTCACCTTACAGGCCGTTGGTCCAAGGCAAGTGGGCCATTTGGTTCTATTTTGGATTCTCCGCATTTGATGGAACCAATGCAGACATGCGCCCAAATTGGAAATGTTGAAATGTCCAATTTTATCCTAGTGCACGCATTTTCGATATTGATTTACTGGATTGCATACAAAGCATCAAACATTAAAAATATATTATGTCACAACTGTTAAAACGGTGCAATGACCGCTCTTAGCTCAGTGTGCTTCTTAGTCAATAATGGGTCCTAATCATTAGAGCTTGACACCCCCCCAGTTGCTGTTTTGGTGTCTTACGTCCTCACCCATTCGGTGCTCTGAAATATTGTGTCCCACAGCTGTAGATGAGAGATGATAACGCCATTTTGTTTTCTGGCACTTTTAATATGGTTGTCTTGATAGACCCATGCTCAAAATTGGCAATAGTGTGTCACAAATCCTATATATATGTTCAGGCCACAATTTCTTAGGTTGAACATTTTCAAATGCTTAAACTCCCACCTTCATTTTTGTGTGATATTCAAAAAGTAACCTTTCAATACCATCACAGACAGGTGCTGAAGTGTGAGCCGGGCTTGTTTGAGGTATTGACCCACTGGCATTTATTTCTTGCTGGTCATGGTGGTGTATCTATGCAGGTTCATTCTTTCATGTCGTTCCTGACAGGCTTTGTCCTACATAAAACCATTGTGGGCCTGCCTTGCACTGGACGAGGTATATATAACATTGGGCGATTTATAGTTGCATGTGTCTTGAATCTGCAACTGTGAACAACTTCAGACTGTGTGTGGAAGGTGTGAAAAAACTCAAACCTTTTGTAAATTGTGTATTTTTGCATCTTGTGGTCCATGACCCCACAGGATTATGCATTTTATCATGTCATTGTCATATTTTTAGTGTGTACAATAAAATACATCAAAACTTGGATTTTAAGCCAAAAGTGAAAGCTTTCCACGGATTTCAGTGTGTTGGAAAAAGCGGGTCCTGCTGTGAAGCCTCATAATTATTCATTAACTGGATGGCGGTTGTGTCTTGCCCTCCTGAGTCTTCCCTATTGCCTCCCTCCACTTCCTGTGCCCAGATTGGGACTCTTACAAATCCAATTGGCTGCTCTGTCTCCCATGAGATGGCAGGGGACTGAGCTTTTAGAGTCCTATTGTAAACAGGCATGCAATGGATGGGATGCAAAATAACTCTGACACCAAATAATCGAACCAACTCAGGAAGATGGCAAAGTTTGTCTGTTTTATTATCAATTGTCTAAAACAGGGAGTTACAACGGACATCAACGGACGTTCGCTCGAGCTCTCATACATTTAATTAAAAAAATCACTTTGATAGACACAATTTGTGTCATACGTGACATCATACTTTGTGGCAAATAAAAGACACCTACAGGGGGTTGTGTTGTGATTGGGTCTCTAATGTCAGGTGGACATCTTGTGCCCTCCTCTAGTGCAAGTCATCTTCATTACTATTAGGTACACAGTATATCATTGGATCTCAAACTATAAGGCCCTTCGTTATATGGCCCTCTACAATTGGTTGGCACGCTCATGCCAGTCTGGAACATTCGGCTCACTAGCAGCACATAAGCTCATACCCCAGGTGCCAGGAGGTGAACTTGACTGTACCTCCCCACCTAATTGGCCCAACCTCTCTCATCACCCATGCCTTCAGCCATGAACATTGTCTTTGAAGCTGGCCTTGCAGTGTATTCTTGTCTTTGGGAATATAAGGGAGTACGTGCATGCACTATCGCTTGATCTAGAACTCCTCGACCAACTCTATTTCCATCCTTGGGTCACGTGACAAGAGACAATGATTTGATCCATTTTGCTGCATTTAATTGTCTTAAATGAATAAAACTTGGCACTCATGTTCTTCTTTCTTTGCACCTTAATAAGGGATGATTCAGCATCTCACGGTCACTGTCTTCAAGAATAGATAACCAGTCTTGAGTGCTTCAGCCTTGACACCAGGCCAAGCACCCCTTCCAGCCTCTTCCAAGATCTCGGCTAATTATTTGCTGCAACACAGCTCTCGACTCTTCTCTTCATGGGTTTAAGCTTACTAAAGTTATGACACCGATGTTCACTACTCATAGCAAGCTTCTAAGATTACTCGATCCGCTTGCATTACAGCGTCTGTACAGTTATTGAACGACTTGCATTTTCTGCAGTGCTCTTCACACGCGCCATCTTCTTTTCACATATGAACGTTTACTCAATTCTTTATTCCGACATCAGTTTCTATAAGGGCCATACATCTTCTTCACCTAGTCTTCTCTGTGCGTCATGCTCGCTTCTTTTGATGTCATCAGCTCCCTTTCTTGCTCTTTTTCATATTCCTTTGGTGATTTCCTCCATGAGATTGTCATCTCTTCGGGAGTACATCTGATAGGGTTTTCTCAGTGGCTATCTTTTCTTGAAGATTCGCAGCAGAATGGTCACAACTGCTGGTGTCAAGCATGGCACCATTTCAGGCCTCCAACATACTGGTGGGGGCGGGACTTCCTGTAGAGGCATTCGGCTGCTCCTCTACAAGTCTCTGCCTGGCTTTCTAAGAATGATCTATGTTTCTTCATTTGTAGTAAATCAAGCCCAACCCCTCAACCCACTGAGCCCTCCATGCAGGCAGCACAGACACACATCTGATTTCTGATTCCACTCCGATCAGAAGAATGCCCCTTTCCTCAAACTTAGTTATCACAAGTTTCATTTCAGAGCATTTGTTCACCTATCACTTCAACTGCAGATGGGAGTGTTTACCCAGTCATCAGATCTGTGGTCACTAAATCTAAATTGGATATGTTAGCAAAGCTTGGCTGTCCCTGCCTGGATGGACCATAGGACTGGTCCTGCCCAGGTCCTGCCCTGGTCCATCCATTCTTCTTACAGTCAAATCTCTCACGTTTTTTAATCTCCCCACCCTACTTTTACTAGTCTACTATATCGGAGGTAAGACTTCTACAAAATAGAGGGGCGATTAGGTTGGGTGGGTGTGGGTGGCGCGGACAGAGTGGGAGCCGTCAGCTGAAGTCCCTGCAGTCCCCAGGCAGCGTCTTCCTTCTTTCCAGTGCATAGTGGTGATGCAGGGCACCAAGCCGGAAGCAACCTGGGTGTGCCGGGGGCCTGCAGACTCCGTTTGCAGGCTTTTAGGGTGGGAGGGAGGCAGTTGGGTGGGAAAGCCACCATTTCAGGGGGCGGCCAGGGAAGAGGAAACAGCTCATCCTCAGTGATCCCAATGTCATCTCCTGCCTCTGCTCACAGATTTCCTTTTCAGCCCTGCGTTGGCCACCCCTCAAACCCAGCAGTTTATAAGTAGGGGGGATGGCAGGTGGTGGTGCAATAAGTTTGGTGATTTGCCCTCGGCCATCGGTGTAGCCTTGCTGCCTCTCGCTGGGGGACTTCGGGCCAATAGGGGTCACAGGGGCTAAGGGGGGGGGGTTCAGGAGGCAATCAATATACGTCTAGGGCCCTCCTGGTAGTGCTCCCAAAAGGGCATGGCAGGGAGGCAGTGGCACACCTCACTGTCATGCCCTGCTCTGGGGGCAGAGGGGACCACCTATTACGAAGGGGGTTCATGTGTTGTTGACGTACCCTCCTTTTGTGATACCACCTGTCTTATTAATGTAATTTTGTTTTCTTCCTTTGAGATGCTGTGGTATGATGGAATTTCATGTTGCATTTAAGTTGTGTGATGTCTAATAAATGTTCCCAGTGTACAGCTAAAGACTGCCTAGTGTGTGTTTCTGCCCGTCCATGCTGCCCCCTGCTCAGCCCGCTCATGTTCTCTCTATATGCAGGCACTTTACTCGTTTCCTGTACCACTATACTTCTGCCTTATATTCCACCCACTTTCATTGAGCCTCCTCTTCAACCTTCTGCTTCCATGTATCTGCCTGCCTCTCTCCCTGTTCCTTTCCCCCTAACCCTATCTCTTCCTGTGCAACTCACCATTAGGTCTTCTGTGTTGTTCTTATGTTCCCTACAGGGATCGTCCGTCTTCGTGATTATAACAAAGCTGATCATTACAGAAAACCAGGTGCAAGGGTTCTGCCCCGAGGTGAGAGCACAGCATGAGGTGGCATGAGGTGGTGGAGAAAGCATAAATGCAGTGATAGTTTCATTTACCAAAGCACAGATCAAATTCCTCAAGGGCCAATCAAATCAATAGGGTTACATATTCAATGGATCCAAGAATCATTGTGGCTACAATTTAAAACTTTGCTTAATCCAAATTCGAATACAAAGGGATAATCGAGCGGATCAATTATGTCAGGATCAGGCGATGAGCAATTAGAGTAACTGAAAGCTGGCAGGATTGATTGCTTGTAGTTAATAAAGAGAATCATAGATTGATGGAAGGATACTACGATGAAAACACGAGGAGTCAAATTGTGAAACGATTGAATGATTATGGGAGCGAACAACAGAAGGACTGTAATATTGTGATAATCCTAGAGATGGAAACATTATAGCAATAACACCTGATCCGGCAGTCTGGATCGGATGGTAACGTTCTGGGGAACAGGGCGAGGGCCTTAACAATGGGCCCAGACGCTGTAACCGCACAATCTGGTGGGCCTGCTCAGGTGTTATTGTTGTATTAGCACCGCAGGTTTTAAATCTGGAAACCCAGGGTGCTCACAACAATCTATTTTCTTTGAAGGAACGGGATGCCATGCCACTTACATAAGATGGCCACCATGGAGCTGGAAGGCGGTGCTCCGTGTGGTGCCTCTCTTCCAATTCCATGGCGGCCGGCGTGAACATGGAGTGGCAGCAGGGGCGGGGGTTTTGCTGCCAAACTAATCAGGTAAGTGGGGGTGGGAGGTGGGAAGCGACCAGAGACCCGTGGGCAAGAGAGGGGACACTGGGGGGGAAGATGGTGGGTCAGGATAGCAGCCGTGGGCTGACGTCGTGGGATTCAGCCCATGATCCGAGCAACCTGATTGGTTGACTCCCATGCCCCAGGTGCTTATATAGGATTTAATAAATGTGTTAACGGGTATATTGATTCAAATATTCAGTGAGTCAGCAATCAGAGGAGTAATGTCACATTGAATTGAAAGGAAAATGTTAGAGGGCATTTGAATATCAATGGCTGGAACGATGAAGGAATGAACACTGACATACTGAAAGAATGGCACGAAAAGTTAATGACTAAATGACAAAGGGAGTGAAAGGTTCAAGGATTCAATATTGGTTAATCCACATTGTAAGCTTTTGGAGGATTAGAAATGTGAGAGACTATTTGTTAGGGCGATGTATGGAGTGATTGGAGGGTGACACTGAGAGATTCATGCACTGCAAGATTGACAGATACATTATTGAATAACTGAATAAATTACATATTGATCATTTCAACAATTGTTAGATAGAAAGACTATAAAAATGTATAGATTGAATAATTGAAGTTTACGCTTTGAAAGATTCAGGAACTAATATTAATATTATTTGATATGATCTTTTATAGCCAGAGTTGTGCATGGCGTTTTTGAACAGTAGTGGAGTACTGCTGGGGGAAGGGCGGAAAGCATGGATTTAGTTGTGCGGGAGACATTGATGGAAGAGACACATTTTGAATGTTTTGAGGAACTGAAGGATAGTGGGGGAATTCCAAACCTGCAGCAGGATAGAGTTCCAGAGGGTCGGGGCATGGCAAGAGAAGGACTGTTTGGGGATCTTCCTTTTGCGAGCTAGCTTTCTCTCCAACCTTGCGATGGATTCTCTACGGGGCTGCGAAACCCTTCAGAGGTGTAAAGTTTAGCTGCCAAGTATGTTGCTGTGCCGTTTAAGGCTGTTTTGTAGATGATGCAAGCAGTTTTGAGTAGGATCGTAGTGGGGAGGGGAAGCTACTGAATCTCGCACAGGGAGGCGAAGTTGTCGAATTTGCAGGCACCTCTAATGAGGCCGGCTGAGGAGTGGTGGACCGCCTTGATGGGGCCAGATGTGCAGATGAGGTCCCTGTTAAGAGGGTGTTTCCCCTGTCACTGTGGGGAATCATGAGAGCCTTACTGTCAGTGCTGAAGTCGCACAGGTGGTGGGGGTGAAGTGTTTGGTTTTGTGGAGAGTGGCAATCTGTAGCTGGGACATTTGGGCTTTCTTGGCGATGTGCTTTTGGAAGGAGAGGCTGCTGTCAACAAAGAAGCCCAGGGATCTGGCTTCTGATTGTGTGTTCTTTTACAGCACTTAATGCTGGATTCCTCTCACTTTTGTGGGGGTCCATTTCAATTTCAAGGGTTGAACGGCACTAATGCAGTCCAGCCTTATAGCTAAACCTTCCTGAAGCATTTTGCTTGGACTGTTGAAAGACAGGAACGCCCTTTTTAGTTTTAGATAAAACCCTACTGCCCACAAAGATTCATCCCAGAGCTGAATCTGATGAGAGATATATTGCTGAAAATCTCTCTTTCGTCCCACGTGTTTTGTACGATGGCCACTGTGCTGTAACTGCCGGTGTTATTAATACTCAATATAATGGCATTCATTTTATCGACCTCAGAGTGATGAAGGCCTGAGTCGGCCCTGCCATGCAATTGGAACTTACAAAGTGCAGACTGGTCCAATGTCTGGAGCGAATGCTGAACTGCATGATAAAGACATTGAAATATTAAACCAAATTTGGAATGTAGAGTGACAAGTGAAAGCAATGAGAATATGGTGAATTTGAATAATTCATTGTTGAGCAGCTAGAAGCACACTGGAGGGAAAGATAGCATGTTGAAAGATCGTATTTTGATGAGTTACTAGAGCAGGTGAAACTGCGGGACACAATTACAGGAGAATGGCCCAGCAGTGAATAAAATAGATCCTAAAAGTGAGGAACCGAGAGATTATGTGGCTGAAGGGTGGAACAAATGATAGATACATTTTTCAAGTATTTTTTTTGTTTCTGACCATCGCAACTAATGTATCAACATTTGACCTTATCACACATGGATCATTGTGCCTTTTCATAAATATATGGATCATTAATTATCAGATTCTAAATAACATGTCTTATAAAGTGAAAGATATTTGAGTTATCAATGCTAATGTTAACACAGAATGCACCCTAAATGCACCCTGATCAATTTCCACTTACAGTACTTGCTCGCAGTCTTTCAAATTGTCCAGCTATTGTTTTATTTTTTTTAAATTCCTGTGTGTTTTACTCAATGTCCTCCTTTCTTCCTTTCTAGAGGAATGTTTTACAAACCAACTGCCTTGCCTTTCTGCCCCTTCCTTTAATATACTACTTCTATTGTTGCCTTTTTACTCATTCCTTTGTTGTGTTTATCTTTCTTTCCTTCTCATTCTCTTCTTTTTCACTCCCGTTGACCTTACTTTTAACTGCTTCTATTGTCCTTTTCAATCTGTCTGTATCTTGCTTTATTTACATTATTTCTCTTCGACTCAATCTTTTCCCTTTTTTTCTTAATCTCCCCTCTTTGTTATGTTTTGTTTTCTTCTTTTTCTCAGACAGAAGTGAAATATACCTGCAATAATGATGACAAATGCAAGGGATTTTCCTCTGGCACTACAGGAAATGGTGAGGGCGGTGAACCCTACGACCTTTGATGCTTGGTTGCTTTCAACAAGTCAGCCTTTTATTCCCTGATCACTGATTCGACCTCTTTCGCTGTCTCCCCCCACCCACTCTTTGTCTTGTAGCATTTCCCGCCTCCCCTCCTTCTTCCACAGCTCATATCCCTCTTAACTACTCCATTCTCATGTGAAAATGTCTTGGTTTTGTCTGGCTCTCAGTTAATCACTCTTCTTGTATCCCCTTGTTTCTCTTTTTACAATCCCTATTTCTGCCTCTTTACCCAGCTTCCCCACCCACTTGCTGTGTCTCTTGGCCAATTCCCACCCCTTAGTCTCACTATGCTTTTTTTAGCTTTGTCTCTGCAACATCTTTCTCCCACACTTTGACAGTCTCTCTAAACCATTTTCTGTCTTGCTAGGTCTGCTTTTCCTATCCATTCCCCTCCCTCTTTCGCTGCATCTCTACCACTCCTTTTATGTCTCTTTGCTTGACTTCCTTTCTGTCTGTCAGGGTTATCTTTCTTTGTTTCACTGTCTTAATGACTGTCTTTTTCTTTATTATTCATTGTGTTTGTGTGTCGTTCTCTGCCTTTTTCTACTGTCTTCTCTGTTAGTGTCACGGCCTTGCTGCCTGTCTCTGTTTTTCACTGTCTTGGTGTTTGGATCTATGGCTCTTGTTTTCATCGTGTTTATGTGTCATTCTCTGCCTGTTTCTCCTCCCTTGTTGCTTTGTGTCATTGGGCCTCATTACAAGTATGGAGGTAGCCATGCCGCTTTTAGCGGGTCCGGGTTCCCCGAATCGGGAAATACCAGGACATTCAAGGAACCCGGACCCGGTACATCCCCATTCGAGCCCCCATAGGGCTCAATGGGAATGGGGAGGATGCTAACAACGGGCCTGCTAACAACGGGCCCGTTGTTAGCATCCTGGTCTGCTCGCGGGACCCGCTAAGGACGCCTTACCTGACCTCGGTGCCAGACCTCGTAATGAGGCGGTAGAGGGATAACGGTGCCGGCAGCTCTACCGGCGTTGTTATCCCTCTACCGCCTACGTTGTAATGACCCCCATTGTCTTGGTATCTGACTGTTATTTGCATCCTACTCTGTTATTCACTGTCTTACATTTTGCATCTGTACCTCTCCTTTTCATTGTTTGTGTAATTTTCAGCCTGTTCCTTCTCCCTTTTCTCTTTGTTCCATTGCCTTGCTGTCTGTCTCCATTGCTTTATTCATTTATGTGATTACTTTTGCCAAAACTTTGTTTTATTGTTTCACTGTCATCTCTGTTGCTAGGTTTTTCTCTCTGATCCTTTGTTCTTCTTTGCCTCACCCTGTTTCTCTGTATGAACGTTACCCTCTCTTTTCCTGCTCTTTGTGTATCGATACGTGACTGCGTCCCTTGGCCTTTCTCTGTACCTCTTGCTCTCTGTTTCTGTCCATGGCACTGTCAATTTTCCACTCTGTCTCTCTTTACACCCATCTTATTCTTCCTCTTTCTGGTTGGTGCTCTCCCCTCTATCCTCTTCTCTCTAATACGCCCCAATTCATATTCTATGTTATTCTGATCATGGCTGTCGGATTGTATCTATGGAAACAATAATAATTTGAGACTGTTTCCATGACCCTCATTAGGGCCTATCTCGTACCTTTATAGAGCTATCTAGAGATGTATCCCTGATGCCCTTTAAATTCTCTCACGCTCTATGAGGGGTGCTCTGTACCTCTTGTGTACCTCATTATCTCAGGCTATATCTCTGTTGTCACCATCAACCTCTGGCCATGCCTCTGATAATCTCAGGCTTTGTCTATTGTATCCTTTACAATTCCAGGCAGGTCCCTCGTCTGTCCTGTGTCCCTGATGATCTCATTATGAGCCTGATGTGCCCTTCATTATCCGGGTGTGTGTCTCTTGCTACTCTTATCATTTCTTGGTGTGTCCCTGCTGTCCCCTGTAATCATAAGGTGTGCCTCAGGCTTCCATGTTATATATTCTAGGATGTGTCTCTGATTTCCCTGTGATCACAAGCTGTCTCTGTCTATACGCTGTCTTTTATAATTATCCTGCAGTCTCTTGTATCTCCTGTAATGTTGTACTGTCTCGTTCCACTGTCTGCCCGTGTTTCACAAACTTTCAGTATGTGTCTGTCCATTTCCTGCTTACCTTTTGCACTTTCAAAGAATGCCTCTGGTGCCTCCTGCAATCTCTGCCTGTGCCTATAAACTTTCTACGCCTGTCTCTTATAATCTCAGTCTGTCTTCTCGGGTGCCCCTATTGACCTTGCTGTTTCTGCCCACTCTATTTATTATAATCTGAGACTGTCTCTTTCTGTTCTCTCCTCTCTTCAGGGTACCTGACTGGCCGATGCGTGAACTTCAGTGCCAGATACAAGACATGTGAGATCCAGGGCTGGTGCCCCACCGAGATTGACACCATTGGAGCGTGAGTGCCTTTGAACCGAGGAGGACCTTAGTGGTTGTAGTATGACGTGGTGCGCACCATCAAACTGGAGCCACGCTAGTTGCTTCCTCCAGATGATCTGGTGTATCTCATCGAACAGAATCCCTAGCGGGGGTCTTCTTCCGGTGATCTGACGTAGGCCACCCATCGGAAGCTGCTGTGGTTCTCTTCTCCAGATGATCTACTGTACCCTGTCAAAAAAGAGCAGTATCAGGTGTCTCTTCAAGACGACCGGGTGAACACAGTCAAAAAGGAGCTGTGGTGCTCTAGTGCTGTCTCCTCGAGAGAATTTACTGTATCCTGCTAAAAAGGATAAGCAGTGGTTGTCCCTTTAAGGTGATCTGGTGCACTCTGTCAAAGAGATGCAGCAGTGGTTGATAGTCACAGTTTTGCAATTGCTCGCACTGGTTCATAGCTCTCAACCATTTGTGTCGCAAAGGCGGGTGAATAAACACGATTTTATTTTTGGTGGGTGAGAGGTCCATTGAAACGAATGGTGGGCGACTGAGCAGGGGTGACTGCGGGGGGTGCCAGTGGCAAAGTTGAGAATTTGGTTGATGGTTGCAAAGGTGAAGGGGGTGCCAAAGTGGAGGCTTAAGTAGTTGTCAAATCAACTAAGTGCCAGAATGGAGACAAACGTTTTTATGGAAAGGTATTAGGGAAGATGGTGGATCTTCCTGAAATTGAGCCGGGTGAATCTGGCAGCTATAGATGCTGCAGCGATGAACTGATGGCGCTTCAGATCGCTATCAAAGAGGACCCCAACATTGAGACACTTAAGGGAGGGAATGAGGCAGTCAGTGGAAAGGATATCAGTGAGGGCAAGAGAGTGGTGTGTTCTGGGCATGATGATATATGACTTTGATCTTTGGGGATTTGAGCAGAAGGTAGCAAAGTGCCTCTCCGCAAGTGGTGTATGGCTGAGAGACATAGATTTTCATCGAGAGGTCAGGGGTAAACAGAGTAAAAGGGAAAACAATGTTCTGCACGTCATCTATAAAGTGTGGTAGGAAAAGAAGAGCTTGAGAGGGAAGAGGGGTGTAGAGAGTGAAATGAAGAGTGCTGAGAGCAGAGCCTTGGGGGACCCTACTGCAAGGAAGGTCAGATAGCAGAGATTTGTATGTGCATTCAATGAACTGGAGAATGTCCGATCAGAGAGGTAGTTGGCACTTTCGGTGAGTTCAGTGTCCAAGATACCGATGTTGCAGAGGGTCAGAAGGAAAGAGGGGTGAGCCTCAGCGCAGGCTATTGAACCAAAATTGAAGGTCATCACAGAGTCAGCTTGTTTGCATGTAATTGGTGTACCTGTTGAAGACTAACCATTCTAGGATGTTAGAGTAGTGGGTTAGAGGAGAGGCTGGCAGTAGTTAGCCTAATTGTCAGAGATAGCAAAGGGCTTTTTTAGAATAGGTAGGAGAGTGGCTACTCTAGAGCGTGGATGGTCTCCCTCTCTGGGCTGTGGCCCTGGTCTCATGATGTTCAAGGCCACAATCTCTAGTGTCTGACTCTAGTATCAAGGTGTCATCTCCTAAAGTAGACTCTGAAATGGTGACCCGACATGGGCAGTATCCCTCTGCAGACTCCGACTCTGGTTTTGTACGGTTTGTGTGTCTGTGGTGCCGGAAGGCAGTAACATCCACTCCTCTACCTCTTCTCTTCTAGGCCCATCATGCTGGAAGCCGAGAACTTCACCATATTTATCAAGAATAGTATCCGCTTCCCCCTCTTCGACTTCGAGAAGTAAGTCCATCCGCTTGCCATAAGGTTACACTGGTCTTCATGGTTTAGGCTAGAGACATGTGGGCTATCCCATGTGTTACACTGATCATACAAGATCCTAGGATCCACTCACCGACTTGGCAAACTAGATCACTTATTCAAATCCTTTGACATTGATTGGCAACATCATTAAGGTTTCGAATGATACTAAAACATTAGGCATTTACCTTGACTCTGCCTTATCGCTTTCAAGACAAACTAATGCTGTGGTTTCAGCATCCGCATACACATGCAAACTGAACACCGCCTGTCGACCTTTCATCAACACATCTAACTGCATTATTCTCGCTATAGCACTAATCATGTCTAAGCTAGACTACTGTAACGGCCTCTATCTTGGAACAAGTCACCGTAACTTTAATAAGCTTCAGGTTACCCAAAACAACGCCATCAGGGCCGTGAAGAACTTCCCTAGGAACCAACACATATCTGACACCCGACGTAACCTTCGCTGGCTCCCTGTCTCTCAAAGAGTTGCCTTCAAATCCCTGGCCCTCACTCACAAATGCTTGACTAACAATGCACCTCCTTACATTGCCACTCGATTCTCGAGGCAAACATCTAGCCGACCACAAAGAAAAGCTCAAACTCACTGCTTATCCATACCCATATTTAAACTTCAGAAGTCAGGAGGGGCTAGTTTCCCGGTCCTTGCCGCAGAACTTTGGAATTCTATGCACCTATCGCTCAGACAAGAACCTTCCTTCTTAGCCTTTAAGAATAAAGCTAAAACATGGCTAATTGAACAAGACGCACACAACCTACCTCTGTATTCCCACTGAAGCATGGACCGACACCTGCACTGTAACTGTCTCAGTCGTGTAACCACTTTATCTGTACACTTGATATGCCTGTAATATCTTGTGGTAATACTTTTCTGTATATGTTGGATTTTCTGTGTGTAACCTCAAGAAATGTGCCCAGATGCCCATGGGCCTGGTGTGCTATATAAATAAAGAAATACAAATACAGGTTAAGACTTGATTCAGCAGAGCTACCCCTCAGGTTACACTGACTTTAAAGGCTCTACATTTGGTCAGCAGAGCTAACCGTCATGTGACACTGATCTTATAGATGTTCCATCTAGTTAGCAGAGCTAACCCTCAGGATCCACCTACCTTGCAGGTTACAAATGTAGCCAGTATAACTATCAATCTTATTACACTGATGTTACAGGTTTTGAATTTAGTCAGTAGACTGTTCCCACCGTGAATCTTTCATTACAGGTTACGAACTTTGTCAGCAGACCCATCTCTCAAGTAACACTGATGTTACAGGTGGCAACTGCAATCGTCTGAACTATCCCTTATGTGGCACTGACTCAACAGGACACATATTTAGTGAGCAGAGCTATTGCTCATGTTACACTAACCTTAGAGCTTACAAATGTAGTAAGTAGAACTATCCCTCATGTTGCACTGATCCTACAGGTTTACATTAAATTGGCTTAGCGACCCATCGGGTTACACAGATCTCACGGCCTAAGACCTTACAAAACAGCGCTATCCATCAGGTTAGCCATATCTTAAACTTTCCATTTTCAGACAACACTGCTATCTCTCAAGTTACATTTATATTACAGGTTCAGGGTTCAGACCCAGCAACCTTTCCTCAGTTTATGAAGATCTAGCAGGCTGAAGCATAAAGCAGCAGAGCTATCTCTCGTGTTTCAGAATCTAACATGCTCAGTCCTCAGACTTCTGATCTTTCCCCATTGTGTGTTTCTCAGACAGCAGAGCTTTATCACATTCTGTGTGAACTATGCAGCTCCGGCAATAGCCGGCAGAACCATTCATAAGTAGCACAGATCTTACTTATACAGCACAACTATCCCCCTGATTACACCGACAACTCAGACATTCCTCGGCTACAGAGTTCTCACAGGCTCGCGACACAGACAGCAGAGCTATTCTCCAGGTTGCACAGACCCTACAAGAGAATGCATCGGACAGCAGAGCTGCCGGTCGGGTTACACAGAACCTAGGAAATCAGGCATTAGACATGCAACAGACCATGTTTAATTCTATCTGATCCAAAAGCCTACAAACAGTAAACAATGCGCCCCTATTCCTAGTCCAACTACCACCCGCAGCTGCCAGTTACTAAGAGCGTCATGCTCTTCCATTGTATGGAGCCAGTCAAACATCTCAACCCAAGAACAGGATGGTGCAGGTGGGGGTTGGGGCGAGCTGCTGCTGAAATAAAGCTAATGTCTATTCAACCACATGGACAAATCCAAGTTCAACCAGAAAAGAACATTTGATCAGTATGGCATGACAGGACTCAGCAGCTTGAACACATTATTGAAGACCGTTTACAATCTTTCAGAACCCACCTGAAATACTCCTCCCGAGAAGTATAGGTAACATGGCTTGCTTCTTCCTCTTAAACACAGATACTACTAGCAGTGATATCTCACATGTAGAAATCACACTTTTATCTTTTGTGTGCCAACCACCAACCCATTATCCAATGTTGAAATGCCTCTGCCAGTCCACACCCGGACAAGGTAGGCTATCATCATCTTAAGACTTGGGATCCTTGCTCCTTCCCAGAGGCTGACATCTCCTCGCACGCACCTGAATAACGAGTCCCAGTCCTTGCCCCATTATCAGGACACTTAACAAGACTTCCCTTCAGAAATGGTTGGCCATGGACACTCTCATGTCAGCCACACTTCCCCCTACACAAACAGAATGAGAATCCATACCAGTAGAAAATTAACCAAGCTCTCCATCAGTGCAAATGTGGTCGAAACGATGCTAGGTGCAAATATCTGACTCCATCTAAACAAGAAGAAGGGATTGGCCCCTGTGCAGTTAGGAATTCTAAATGGGACACCAAACAGAAACAGCGCTACTAAATGCCTGAGGGTCTCTTCCCCCAAACTGAAGGTTAATGAGACATCCTGGGCTTGGTTCTCATCAATATTTAAGTGAATTCTGACACTGTGGCCCAGACCATGAAACTGAAACCATGAGGGCATTCGAAACAGCATCTGACTGTGCCTCAAATGGCTTAAGGCAATCACAACATACAGACACTAATCACATCAGCTGGACGCTTTGCTTACATTCCAACACGTCTACATAGATAATACCCGATTACACTATAGCGAGGAATAAGACTCAATTTGATGAAATTATTGCATCAAATCAGAAGTGATCAGGGTATTTTTTAGGTTGAGATGAACAGTAAACTGGGACTTTTTATGGCTGCTTAAGACGGAGTTCTGGGATCGGGAACTGTGTCGGAATCCAAAAGAAAGCAAAGTGAAGGCTGGGAATGGAGCACCCCGTTTTGCAAGGAGAACGGGAAGTGAGTTGAAGAATAGACAGAGCGCAGAATTTGTGAATGAAATAAAGCGAGATCAGTAGTCAAATCAACTCAATTCTGGGCAGACTATATAGCAGTCCAGAGAGACCAGCTTGCCCAGTCATACGTAAGCCGGTTCTTAAACCTGCCGCAGAGGCCTTCATAGTTTTCTGAACTCAGTGATGACACTCGCAAGAGGTGCTCCAACCTGAAACACTGACAATTTTTCTTCCGACATTAATTATCCTTCAATTGGCGCTCGGTCCCTTTAAGCTGCTTATCACTATGCATTGCTTGCCTCTCTTGCCTGGCCCCAGCTTTTTACAGTGTGAACCACATCTTACATCCAGGACCTCCCTTATATGTCCCTGAGAGCTCGCCTACCATCATGGGGAAGGCCCCATCAAAGCCTTTCCTAGTGAAATTGACTTCTGCCTCTCTGTAGCATCCGCCAGCGGTTGAGACATCTGTGATTACGCATTGATTTAGGTCATGGAAAAGCAGAGTACTAAACATGGCAATGTATAACTCACAGCTCCTCAACGAGGTGTATTTTGTTCCCTGCTCTATAGAGAAAACCATAGGCAGAATCCGGAAACCCACACATTGTTTTACTAACACATGTGGGTATATTATAGGAGGGAGAAACCAGGAACATGGTTTGATGGTGGATAAGAGTTGCCTGGTCCATACAGTGTGCCCATTGTTTATCTGTTTCAATACACAAGTCCAATAATCTCTGTCCTAACCTTGACTTCTATATTATATTTCCACTATGTCTGCCTTAAAGATACTGTCCTTCACATCTGTTTTTATTACTTTTCCCTTGCTTCTCTCTCTCTTCTTTCTCCTCACTGTATCCGACTCTCCTCTCCTCCCTTCTCCTCTCCTATTGTCTCTTATCCTCACCTCTCCCCTCCCTTTCTCTGCCCTCTCTCTTTTTGCCCACACAGGGGGAACTTGGCCTCCAACCTCACTGGTGACCAGATCAAGAAATGCCGCTTTGACCCTGACACCCAACCGTACTGCCCCATCTTCCGCCTCGGAGACATGGTAAAGCTGGCTGGGCAGAACTTCACCAAGCTCGCTGACAAGGTAGGGTCATCTATCGGCTCACAGAGAAGGGAATGCCAATGAACCATGCAGGGAAAGCAAATGGGATGACAAAGGAATGTTAACAGAATTGCACAAAAATGACCTTGAATATCATAAAGTGTCAAGGGAATCTTATGAGATGTGAAGGAGATAAGATGAGATAGTGCCAAGGGGGTGTACTGGCAAAAGAACTTTATGGGAAGGCAACTGGAAAGTGAAGAACACTTTGAGGGATAGCAGGGGAATGTCAAGGAAATTCCAAGGCAATGTCAGGATACTATCGAGAAGATGTCAAGACGGGCTGAGGGAATGCTATGGGAATGCCAACAATACGTTAAGGGTTAGTAGGGCAGATGCTACTGGGATGTTATAGAAAAGGCAAGGCAACGTGAAGGGAGTAGTAACGGCACTGTCAATGGAATACAACAGTAAATTCCATGGCTTTTCAAAGTGATGTTAATTGAATATCATGTGAATGACAAATGATTCTCAGCCAGATGTCAAGTGAATGACAAGACAGGATGCGACGGACAGTTTAAGGGAATGTTCTGAGCAGAGTCTCGTTTTTCAGCGAGATATCCTTCACCTGCAGGACTCTTTGAGCCAAAAATCAGGGACAGTTCACTGTCTGATTCCAACGACGTGGAAGTGACACCATAATTATACAAGGGTTCTCCTCTTGGGATACTGCTTTCTTGAGTGTGAAGGGTCAAAGTTTACTTGGGTGGGCCTTACAGGGTAAAACAAAAGGACCGGACATGACACCTTACAGAAGTGTCTTCACTGTCTCAAACCTTCGAACCAGACATGCTGCACATAGGTTTGTGAGCACACTGCTTCTATGAGTACAGGAACACTAGGCTTAGCCGAGGGTGGTTGAGGAACACTGGCCGGGCAGGGTTAGATTTTGAAACTAAGGTTGGTAATGTGCATAGGGTCCTGTTTTGTATAGCGATGCAGCCAGGGGTGCCAATGAGCGCGCGGTCGGTGGATGTAAGGGCCTGTCCAAGGATTGGGAGGAGCAGATGGAAACCTAGGATTAGTGTAATCACACTCGCCGATGACTCTTAGGTTGATCAGGTTGTAAGGTGAAGTAAATGCAGCTTGGAAGGATGCTGGGTCGGCGCTGGCTGCAGTAGCGGTCATTGCGATGAATGAGGAGTGATGCATTTTGGTGAAGAAGTGATTCCTAGGGCACAGGTCTGGTGGGCCTATATGATGAGGTCATGCAGCACTAAGATGGGAGGCATGTTGGTGCTGCAGAAGAAGTCTCATTTTCGGGTTGGCAGGCATCGGGCAGCCGAGTGCCAACCAGTGGCAGTTAGAGGATGGGCAGTCAGTGACCCGGGCATGGCAGCATGTCGTGTGGGAGTGAAATGAGAAAAAGATTTACGTTTCACAGCAAATAAGCAGGATTATCAATGTTTATCCTATGGGGCTTGTGACTTCGGAAGTGGTTTTACAATGTTTGAACCAAACCATTTTTAAAATCTGTTTTTATGAGTGTTTATCCTCTATGGACAACCGTCCTTTTCCAGTGATGACACAAATGATGCCTTTTCATTGGCATTACCAACATGCCCATTTCTTCTTATTCAGACCTCTTGCAGGGGAAAGACACATGTCTTTGCAGCAGAATTATTACGGGTTACTTCCCAGAAAGAGAGGGAAGGAGTAAGAGAGAGCCGGATGTCAGGAGAGAGAGGGCAAAGATGAGAAAGAGAGAGGCGCAGAGAGGGAGCCGGAGGAGAAGCTATCAAGGGGTGTCCCAAAGAATGCTCAAAGGCACTAAAGCTGCACTGAGGAGACGTAGGGTGACATTACAGCAGCTTTGTACCGCCATCTTGGTGCTAAACCATTATTTCCTGCAATGCCCTTTGGCACCAGGGCAATGTTTTTAGGGCCCACTTTTTTCAGAGAGTTGACTCAGTCCCTCCCCCCGCCCCCCCAGCTCAAATGAGAAACATTAAATGTCCTCTTTGAATTTAGAAAATAAACCTGACATTAGGGACCGACCGCAGTAGTGAGATTTGCAGGCAGGGCACTTCACCACTGCGTTATATAACCTGATTAAAAATAACAAACAACTAAGGGTGGAATGTTTCATTTCAGTACTGCAAGTTCCAGGGAACCATTTGAATTGGTTCTTGGAATGTAAAACATGCACACCTTTTAATGTTTTCAAAAACACTACTAGAAGCAAACATCCTCTCTTGGTTTTGTGTGTGTGTGTTGTTTTGATTTGGATTTTATGAAAGGCAAGTGCCATTCGTCCTGTGCAATTTGGGTGGTTATGCAAAGCCTATTTAATGAAATGTGCATATTTCCCATTGATATGTTAATTTCTGGCCAAATCACATCCCATTGCGTTTGTTCATGAGTCCTCCACTTCCAATTTTAGGACTTGACCCCTGTTTGTACTCGTCTTAGAGATTTACCCTGTTGCAAAAATGCATAAAAAGAATATGTTTCTTGCGATAGGGAACATTTTTCCATAGTGGTAACTGCATTTGCACCAATGCAAAACTTCTGTTATGTGGCCCGTAACGTTTTTGGGACTGGGTGAGTACACATGTCTCATGTTCCCACTCTCCCTGTCTTCCCTTGGTCTTGCTCTCTCTTTCTTTGAGTTCCTTCCCTCTACTAGACCCTAATGTCTACACCTCCTCTTTCTCTGGAGGACCGGTGTTTGATCTCCGTCTTGAGATGTCACTCTCTTTCCCACTGGACTCTTTCACTTTGCCAGAGAACAGTGTGTCAAAAGTATCTTTGCTGTTTTACTGCATATCCCAGAATGCAGTGTCACTCCCCTTGGACTCTTCTTTCTACCAGTTTGCCATGCTCCAAAGTACTTCATACTTTTTGACACTGAGGGGTTGGCCTCCAAATCCCAAGATACAGCATTTTGCTCTCATCTTCCTCATGGTTTATCATAGTAGCCTCTTTCTCTCGCCATCAGCGTACAATATTCAAAGTTCCTTTGCCTCCTTTATTGATGAATAGTTATTGGCCTCTTTTGGCTCCAGTGGATACATATTTTCTCTCTCGCGATACTCAGGGGCCAATCCTGGCGATCTCCCCTTCACACGCAGCCTCTTGCTATCTCCTGCTCACTTTTGAGGCGCTTGAACTGGCCTTGGTGGTGAAACCACCCTGTGCCTACTGCTAGGTAAGTAATTAAGAAATTCAATGGACAAAATATATTATATCCCATGAATCTTCTGCATGTGCCTGTTGAGATGGCTGCCTTCAACTGATCATCTGAATACCAACATGAGTAATGAATCTCTAATATTCTACAATCAATAATATGTAATATAATAAAAGTATTATCGAATATAAATACCAAAACTGGTTCATTTGTTCTGCATGATAGGCACAGAATGCGGTCGTTACCAGAGGGTAATCCCGCCGCTCTGAGCCTCCTCAGGGTTGGCGGCTGCCATCTCCCCTTGCCGGAGAATGAGGTGCTTCTAAACCCTGTCTCCCCTTCCCCACTTTTCCCTTCCTTTCCTCCCTCCCCCCCACACTTACGTACTTTTCGGGAGTGGGTGCACTTGAAGCACTTCTGTCTCCAGTGCATCCGCTCCTGATCTGCGACAGGCCGCCATGGAAAGGAAGAAGGGACTACACGTAGTCCCTTCTCTCCTTAACATGGCAGCCGGTTTATTTTGTTTCCTTTTTCCTTTTTTTTGAATGGCCACTACACATAGTCCGTTCTCCCTTTCCATGGTGCCCATTTTGTTTGTTTACTTTTTAAAATTGTTTTCAATAGCTGCCATGTAAAAGGAAAACAGACTTTGTTTTCCCTTCCCCGGTGCCCATTTTTTAAACTTTCTTTTTCCTGTTGTGAGTGTTTCGCAACCATAAAAAAGTGCTTTAGTACCCCGGTCTTATGGGCCGTGGTACTAATAAGAATAAGCCCCTCGCAGTGGCCTTCGTTAACTATGGGCCCCGGGGTATTACGTGAAGTGTTAATGCCCCCACTGCTCGGGGCTTAATCCTTGGACTCTGTCAATTCCTTTCTTTACATGGAGTACACTCCCTTCAACGTCCACTTCAGCTACCACAAGCTTGCCTCCGATCTTGTCACCTCCACTCTGGATACTAATTACCAGGCTCCTTCTACCATTTGGGCCTTCTCTTTGGGTGGATTGTATGGGCGGCCCTCGCTGGGCTGGTGCACCTCCTGCAGACTTTTTAAGTGGAATCAGGGTTCTGAACACGCAACCTCTTTGCTCAGTGTTCTCTGGGTCTCGGTTCACTCCCAAATAGGTTTCCTCACATTCTGGCTTGGTCACTGACTTGGCTCTGGACATGTACCAGCTGGTCTCTCAGCATGCCCCTCCATCTGCTTCCTCTGCTTTAGTATCAAGGGTCTCTCTGCACCGGTCATCGCACAGCGGATCCTCAACTATCCAAGTTGAGCCTCTGGTTCAGAGTCCAGCTCATTGACTCTGGCTCTCCTCCCCATCACAGATGCATGGACCTGCTCTCTTGACCATGGTGCCACACTGTTCCTGTAATAGACGGGGAGAGGTCTTATCCATATCTTGAACTTTCTGACATCTGCTCACCACTGCAAACTTTCATCTGTCCGAGGTGTACTCGAATTCTCGGCCACCTCTGACACAGTGGTAAACTTCTTCTTCTGTCTTCAACGGACCTAGGAATTAAGGGCAGTGCTTTTGCATGGGTTGCCTCTTATGCACATCGGTCCTTATCCATCTCATGGGGCATGGCCACTTTTGACGGAACCCCCTCCCGGTTGGCATTCCAAAGGCTCTGTTTTTTGCCCCCTACTTTTTATCTTCTATGCCTCCTCCCTCGGTCAAATGATCTCCTCCTCTGGGTTTTTCTTCTACCTCTTTGTAGATGGAATGCACATCTTCTCATCCTTACCTTCTTTTACTCTTGATCTCTCTCCGGTCATATCGGCTTGCCTGGCTGCTATTTATCACTGGATATCACTTTGTTGTCTTATGCTCAACTCCTCTAAGACCACAGTTATCTAACTTCCTCCCTCAATTATGTCCGTCTCGTTTCCACATGACCTACTCTATCTTGCCCCAAGGCATGCAACATTGCGGTCCTTCTGGACAGCAACATTAACCTTCAGCACCTTTATTTTGACTGCAGCAAGAATTAGCCTGCTTCATATCGGGGAAATCTGCCCCCTCCTCGCATAGAACTGCACCAAAACTCTCATGACGACTTCAGTAGTCAGTCACCTTGACTCCTGTGGTGGCTCCGCCCTTGGCCGTCACCTCTACTGCTTCTCACTGCTTGACAATGTACTGAACTTTGCCACTCTTATCCTCTGTAATGTCTACTGCTCTTCTTTCACCTCTATACACCACCTCCATGGCAGTTAACTTTCCACGAAGAAAATTGTCTTCTTTAGATCCATACTGTTTGTTTGCAACTCCTCCGCCAGGGCGTGCAACCCCCTATCTAGCTAATACTATCTCTCGTTATTCTCCCCGTGAATCTTCCACCCCAATTCCCCCACTAATCTCTCCATCGTCCAACCACCCTGCTCCTCCTCACGAATCAACTCCTTCTGCCTTCTTGCTCCTCATCACTGGCACTTCTTCTTCCATCCCAGTCCAAAAAGCCCCAGCTCCTCAATTTTAAAGGAGCATTGCTACTCTCAGATTACTCCCACTCTCTAAGCAACATGCACACGGCTGCATGGCACATTGTAACCTGTAGTCAGTCAGTTTCATTGCACCACTCTCTGTAATCTCTCGTCTGTCTCCGGTAACATGTGTTCACCAACATCCAGCGGTCACGTGATCTCCATACTTCCCGCTAGTGTACAGAACCTATCTCTGGATTGCCCCGTTGACTGGTGATTGCTTTTGTAACTTTTTTCTGGGTGAAACACGAGTCACCCTCAATAAATACAATAAAATGAATGTCTCAAAACTGAAATAGTTTTGATTACCGCAGCTCTTTTATTTTAGCAATGCAGCCATAAAGTAAAAATAAACTATGCTTATCGTGTTATATCGACAGTAGAACATGGTATTTTGTTTCCCAGTTTAAAATGAATGGCGTAAAGCATAAAAATAGATGATAGGAGAAGCCAATTAATGAGAGGATGTCACGAGACTAAAGCTGAACATAGAGCTGGTGTCTTTGGAGAAACTAACAGAGCGACTAGTGGCAGCAAAGGACTTATAGCTTCTCAATACCAAGTGGAATTGGGCAGAGAGGTGGGAGGCGAGCAAGGGAAGGGCACAGTAGGGTTGCCTCCATCCGACAAACTGGGTGGATGTTGTGATAGATGGTAGTACAGGTGTCCCAGAGCTCAAGTAGGAGGCGGATAGCGTGTGGTTAAGCTTAGTGGTAGTGATGACGATGTCAAGGTGTGTGACTCCTATGGGGGCATTTGTCGTGCACCCAATTGTGAGATATTGGATTTTTGTAGACCTAGAAGTAGCCGGTGTGCAAATTCATACCAATGCGTCCATGGGTAACAAAGAAGAACCAGCGGAAGGAGATGGGGAGAGTTTGCGGATTGGCAGCGATCTAGGACATTTTTAAGTATTGTGTAACTACCAAAGTTGTGGAGCAGGTACAAGGTGTCAAGAAATGTGGACCTACTTCAGGATTATGCAGGGAGAAAGGCTTTAGCAAAAGTTGAGTGACCTAAAGGGTCAGCTGGGGATAGGAGAGGTAGGCTGTAGAACTGGAGTGGGGGAGGGTCTCCTCTGGGAAGTAGGAGAGAAGGGTGGAAGAAGAGTGTAGGGTGGAGCAAAGGAATGAGTGCAGGAGAGAGGCCCAAGGGTGCAGTGAGAAAGGTGCAGGTCATTGTGATTTTTACAAAGCTGATGTGTTGCAAAGCTGTCCACCTGAAGTACAGAATGGGTGATTGGTGTATCGGGAGTTCAATAATGGATTGTACCATTTTGTAAGATGCAATGGATGGGGTTGGTTATGGGAGAGGATTGTTCAAGGTCAAATGTTGCTGAAAGGGTAGAATTGAATAGCTGTATAGGCTGTGATCAATTCTGGGGTTTTCTTTCCCGTTTGCAGATGTACACATATGAGGTCTGAAAGGGTGGATGATTAGGGTAATCAAGTGGATGGGATGGGGTTTTGAAGAGGATAGGCAGAATACAAAATCAGTGCAACGGGTACAGTGTAACTAATCAAAGGCTTCGGCAGTGTGCGTCTGTCTTGGGGATTCTCTATGAAACATTGCATGTTATTCTCTACCCAGGGGACATTTACACTGGGGATAGGGATAGGAGTAAGGTGTGAAGAGGATGGGGAGAGTGGTGGTGATTTGGAATAGGAGTGTGAAATTACTAGTGAAGTACATTTTAAGGAGATTGCTGTAGTGTGTGTGGGAAGGGACAGTGTGTTGGTTAAATTGTACTTAGAGTGGATTGTTGCCTAGGGGCAGTGCTTAATTTGTGGGTGTGTTTGCCAGGGCTAAGCCCTGGCACCTATTCTTGAGCCCCGGCAAATATTGTTGCACTTTCATTATGAAGTGGTGATAGTCAGTGCATCCATCAATCGCAATGAGGAGGGGCAAGCTGTAGTGTAACACCAAATATGCCAACACCGTGGGGAGCAGCAGTGGTGGGGAACTGCCCACCTGCAGTGTCGCAGCGGTGCTAAAAAATATTTGGGTCCTGGCACTTATTTTTCTACAAATTAAGCACTGCCTAGGGGGGTGCGGGGTGCAGGGGCGTAAAGTTCTCCAGAAGGAGTCAGGGTCACTGAAGAAGGCTCACAGGAGGTGAGAAGGTCTTCTTACTGATACATTCATTTTAAGGTCTTTGAGGGAATTGCATAAACTAAAAGCTATGACGAAAATCTCAGCCTGCTCAGCTGCAGACAAATACAAAACAACACACTTTAATATTCGACACAGTAGCCACAGAGCGGGTGATCACACCCTCCTTTGACTCTCCCTTGGCAATATCTCAGAGTGGGTCCAATAAACTATCATGAACACGGCCAGCCCAGTCTTTATGCTCTGAGCAGTTGCAGAAAGTGCTTTGCAGAACACTGTGCTGTGGTAACCAACGTGTGTGCATTCATAGTGTCAACCTTTAGATACGCTGTCTGGAGCAGTTCAGTTTCCAAGGGTTTTGTGAAGGGGTCAAGTCCTTAAAATAAAAGTGGGGGGACTCACCAACAAACGTAATGGGATGTGACGTCGCCAGAAAGTATCCTATCAAGGTGAAATATGCACATTTCATTAAATTAGCTTTGAATAACCACCCAAATTGAACGGGACGAATGGCATTTGCCTTTCATAAAATCAACACACAAACAAAACCAAGAGAGGATATTTTCTTCTAATACTATTTTTGAAAACGTTAAAAGGTATGCATGTTTAAAAACGTCACGAACCAATGCAAATGTTTTTCCGGGAACATGCAGTACCGAAATAGGACCTTTCAACTTTCGTTGTTTGTCAGATTTCATCAGGTTGTATAGTGTAGTGGTGATGCCTGCAAACCTGACGACCACGGTTCGATCCCGCAGGTCGGCATAAATTCATGCAAGACTTTTAGTGTTTCTCATTTTAGCTGGAGGGACTGAGTCCACCTTCTGAAAAAAATGGATGGACTCCATCCACCCGCATGTGCCATCAACTTGAGCCCTGGTTTTGTGACTCACATGACACGCAGGTGGTTCAAGCTGCGGGTAGTCTGCCCTGATTGGCTGCCCACTACTAATTTTGTCTGTTTTTTATTTTTACATAGGTGGGAATTGGGGTGCTTGTTGTGAATATCATTGAGGGACTGGACCAGGTCTCAGTCTCTTGGAACAGCCGTTGAAGTTGGGTGCCTTTCTTGGGTCATTTTGATAATATTTGCACAATAGCTATTGTTGCCCAGTCCTCAGAGGGGGAGGAAGGAGGCAAATAATAGACGGGAAGAGGGGAGCAATTAAATGCAAGCCAAAGGAAACGGCTGGCTAAGTGATGTGCTTTAGACGTATTGCGAGATGCTGCGTAAACAGCGGCAATGTAGGAGGAGGGCAACATGTATGGCCGCTCCCTATCTAGAACCTTAAAATACGGTTTCGGTAGAATGGACCATGCTTAGGCGCAGAAAATCCATGATATCTGGCTTGGGTTGTGCATTGGGTCATCTGGCTAGGATCTCTTCTCTTTTCATTTTGGTTGTGCACTAGCCCCCCTGTGTGAGACCTCTCATTTCTCTGTTGCAGGGCGGTGTGATGGGAATAAAGATTGGTTGGGTGTGTGACCTGGATCGCTCCTGGGATGAGTGTATTCCCAAGTACACCTTCACACGCCTGGACAGCATCTCTGAGAAGAACAACGTGTCCCCGGGGTACAACTTCAGGTACGTGGCGAGATCAAAATCTGCTTTCACCCCATAGTTCAAGGTGCTGTGAGAGAGCATGAAAAATGGCAGACTAGGACAAACAGTGAGACACAAGCAAAGACACATAGGGGGGGGGTCATTACAGTTTTGGTAATACCATTGCTGCCACTTGGAATGCTGGAATTGCTGGCATATTCCAAGTGGTGGAAATGCCAATAAATCCCCATTCCATAGAGTCCCATAAAACACCACGGAGGGGATTGCCAGGATAACCGACACTGGAATTACCAGTGCCAGGTAATTCCAGCATTTTATTACCATTGGGGGCAAGATTTACCTCCAGCTCTTGGCTGTAGGTAAATCAGTGCTCCCATCCCCCCGGCAAACTCGTGTTTTGCCGTTGAGGTAAAAGTGCTGGTGCCAGACTTACCAGCACTTTTACTGCACCGGCAAAACTGCAATGAGGCCCATAGACTGCTGGGAAACACACAGACTAGGCCCGGAGTTAGGGCCTTTCAATATTTCAAAATTGCATAAGGTAATGCCCCCGGGGCCCATAGTTACAGTAATGCGGTAATGGCCTACAGGCATGGGGCCGCCGTGGACGGGAAAACATAGTCTGTTTTCTCTTTCTGTGGTAGCAATAGCAAACAAAGAAAATTGCTGCCATGCAAGGCAGAAGGGACTACACGTAGTCCCTTCTGCCTTTCAGTGGCGGCCATTATACCAAAGGTAAAAAAAGGTAAAAAGGTAAACAAAAAAATGGCCACCATGGAACAGGGAGAAGGGACTACTTGTAGTCCCTTCTCCCTTTCCATGGCGACCTCATTGGAAAGACAGATATGCGGCGCAAAGTGACCGGGCTTATCATAAGGCAAGGCTGGGAAAAGCACCAATCGGTGCTTAGATTACAATGAAAGTTCAGTGTGCCAGTTACTAATTTTAGCTTTTCACTTGAAATGGTCTCTCAAACCTGGGGGTGGGCAAGAGGGGCTGCGACTCTAGCAAAGAAAGCATGATCGTTTTCTTAAGTGGCCATTTGGGCTTTTATCTCCCACGCTGGCAGTTGGTTTTTTGTTCTATTCTTCAAAGGCAAACAAACCCATCCCTTGATAATCTACAAACATGACCCCCTCCCTCCATTGCTTTAGTTACGATTTTGCCAGAGAATGCAATCACAAGGATGAGGGATACTGGCAGGTACATGTTCCCTAGGGGATCCTCAGCCTTCAAATCCATAAGGCTGTTTCGCATGAAATGTGTGTTTGCTGGCCAAAAATGGATGTGTTCACAGACATGTTTCTCCCACTTTCAGCTCTTTGGTGTAGGGAAGTGAATACGATTGTAGATTAAGGACGTTCAAGGTGCGGCTCATGAAATGCAACCTCAATGACAAAACTTGAAAAATCACCCATTGCAATTTATTAGGAAAGAAATTCTCTATTGCACTGCACCGGTGCCTCATCCATTGCAGGTTCTTTTTTCTACATTGCACGGAATTCCTTCCTCCCACTGCCTGTAATATATTGAAAGCGATCCTAGCTGCGTTGAATCAGAAAAATACAAGGCACCTATGGTCACTGTTGAATGATTAATCTAAAGCCCATTCCATGATCCAAGAAGTCGAATCACACACATGGGTTAACCATTTTTCAAATCTCTACAAACGAAGCATTGACACTTCGATAAGCGACGTAGAGAAAGAAGACTGTTCTTGGAATCTTACCTGGGAAATAGAAGATATTAGAAATACCATCATGGCCCTCAATCCATCTCGAGCACCAGGTGCTGATGGACTATCAAACATCAATCTCAAAGCAGCTCCAGAAGAATGGGCCACCTTTTTCATCCACCTTCTCCAGCTCATAGGAAAGATAAAAGAAATCCCACGCACCTGGTCAGTAGCCATTCTGATTCCAATTTTTAAGGCAGGAGACCGAAGAAATCCGGCAAACTACAGACTTATAGCCCTCTTAGATCCTCTAGGGAAATTATTCGCAGGCTACCTTCTAAAAAAACTCAACATCTGGCAGCAGAAAATGTCAAGCAAGAAAAAACACAAACTGGTTTTGTCACCAAAATAGGAACCAATGTGAACCTTCTTCTGTTGAACATGATAAAATACGAAGCTATAGTCAAGACCCAACAAGTATATGCCATCTTCATAGACCTAAAGATGGCCTTCGAGTCTGTCAACAGACAAAATCTCTGGACTAAATTAACATCATGGGGCTGTCCTTCTTCCATCCTGAACCCAATAAAACAGCTTTACTCGAACACCTCCATTCAAGTCCGGCTAACGAATGATGGTATGGTGACAAAACCGATTCCCACCTGGAATGGCTTGAAACAAGGGTGCCCCTTGGCCGCCTGCCTATACAATCTGTACACTTGTGGCTTTGGGTAAAAAAATCCAAAATAAAGTGGCGAACCCTCCAACGATCAACAACGAACCCATTCAAACTCTAATTTATGCTGATGATATTATCATCTTAGACAAGACTGTGACAGGCCTTCAAAAAACTCTAGATAAAGCACAAATCTTCATGATCGAAAACAAGTTGCAAATAAATATCAACAAAACTAAGGTAATGAAACTCTCCTCTCAAAAAATAAGAACCGATGCAACTTAAAGATACATCTAGAAAACAAAGAGATCGTGATAACTAAGACAATAAAATATCTGGGTGCATTGATTAACCCCTCCTTGAACGAAAAAGAATGGAAAGACCACATCGAGGGAAAAGCAAGATCATTGGCAAGACAAGGTCGTTTTTTTCATCTAAAATATGGAACGTACTCAATAAAAGCTACAACTACATTGTATAAACAAAAAGTAATTCCGATCTTGACCTACGCCAGTGAATCATTAATTAATCAGCAAACAATGAAATGGTACGCTACGAGGCGATATTTTGGAGGAAAATCTTAGCCCTGCCAAAATCATTCCCGATGCCAAGAATCTGATTTGAATTAGCCCTCCAGTCTATACAATCTATAGTTCTTTGGAAGCAAATGGATCTCCATAGGAAAATAATCTCAGAAGATAAAATACCATCGCTGGAAATTCTTAAGGAAAAAAAACAAGCCTTTCGGATTTCAGCCCTTTCTTAGTGGACTTCCGAGATTAAACAAAAAATGCAAACAGAAGAAATCACTGAGGAAATGGTGATAAATAGACCACAGCATGCGAAACGAAAAATTCGGACTAATGATTGGATAAGAACTATAGACGAACAAAGTAAATATAAACGCCATCTCAAATGTGAAACTGAAATAAGGGCCCTTCACGAATTACCACGTTTCTTGAATCAATTTCCGGATCGCAACATCCGTGATCTCTTTTTGTGCTTTCAACTCAACATTTTACCGACCTGTGACTACTTAACTATGACAGATAAATCAGATAATAAATCCTCTGATTGCCGTTTCTGTAAAGAGACAAACATGCGAGAAACACTTTTTCACCTGATCATGGTCTGCCCAGCTCTTAAAGAAAAAAGAGATCTATACAGAGACTTCTTCAGGATATCCGACAAACAAATGACGACTGAAGAAAGATGGGCAAACCTACTAAGAGGACAAGATCAACGCCTTATTATCACAGTAATCAAATTTTGGACTGAGATCAGCAAAGGCTTCTAAGCGAATGATTGAAATGTAATGATTTAGTGACACGTTTTAGATGTAATATAAGTGTAAATGAAAAGTTTGTTAAATCAAACAAAACATTTTAATTAAAAAAAAAAAATATATATATATATATATATATTGAAACACAAAAGGTAAACATACAGACTGAAAGACAAACAGACTTAAAGACACACTTGCATGCATATAGACTTAAAGAAGCACAGATCAATAGACACATAGATTGGCACACAGAATGAGAGGTTTGCAGAGGTGGCACACACAGACAGAGGATACACA
Organism: Ambystoma mexicanum; assembly: GCF_040938575.1. Classification (NCBI taxonomy): domain Eukaryota; kingdom Metazoa; phylum Chordata; class Amphibia; order Caudata; family Ambystomatidae; genus Ambystoma; species Ambystoma mexicanum. The sequence continues at coordinate 602,749,404 of NC_090936.1, forward strand.
GAATGGGAGACTCACAGTCTGGCTAGCCATGTAACTCAGAAGGAGGACATACTGATAAGGAAGGAGAGCCTGTCATGAGCACTTCTGTCTCTCTCTGCATACTGGTCCCCATGCTGAGAGTACAGCAGTAGTAACTCGTCTACCTCTATTTCCAGTGGCAGCAAATCCATAATGGGTTGCAGTGCATCAACCCACCCATTTTGAATGAACTGCCACTAAGCGCTCGCATGGCTGCTTGCTGCAGCTGAGGGAGTGTTTCCTGGGCTGGCTTGAATTGTCAATAAAAAACGTGCAGTGAGGAATACACTAGGGGATGTTCTGTCTCCTGCATGCATGTGCAGAAACCAGGAAGCGCAGACTGCTTTCTGTATCCTGTTTAGATTGCGTGGGAGGAGGAGAGTGTTGCGGGTGCAGGAGGAGCAGATTCTGGACCGGGGCTGCAGATTAAAAAATAAATTGTGTGTGGATGCATAAATGAAACTGTGTATGTTGTGTGGATGCACGTGTGGATGGGAGAATGAATGTGTATGGTTGCATTAGTGAATGAGTCTGTATGGGTGTGTGAAAAATGGAGCCCACTCCCCCACATTCCTAAATCAGAGACTCACTCATGGGCCTCACCAGCACAGTGAGTGGCGCTCACCATGCTGGTAAGGCAGCCTTGGATTTGGGGGTATCACCAAATCAGAGGTCCGCTCTATTTAGGCGGGAGGGCTGCATTTGTACCTGGCATCAATGTTAAAGCAAACATGTTTGCTTTAACATTGATGCCCAATAGAAAATGGCATGCCAAAGTCAGAAAACGTAACCAGACTCACTGCAGCAATGTAGTGCTGTCTAGCTATGTAGGCACACTTATCATGTATGATAAGAGTTATTACGTTGGTAGATTGGCATTTTGGTTAATCCAGTATAGCCATTTCTTACTGTGGCATAACATTTATTTCAAAGCATCTATGATAAAGCAAGCATGATAAGTGTTACTACATGTGGCATTTTGGTGCTGCCAGTCTAGCCATTTTTCACAGTTTATTTTATTTATTTATTTAGTTTTATACAGGAGGAACAATGCTCTTTTGATCACAAAAGAACATACAATAGATAAGAAATCAGATTTGATGGGAAGCAGTGAGCTTCTTACCATGGGGTGAGTTTGAGGGACATTCTGACCATGTTGTGGAGGGGAGTAAATGGAACTGCCATTGGGGACAATGCATAAGTCGACATATATAGATTAAGGACAACCAACATTGGACATTGATAAGTGCAGGTAGGCGGTACAGCCAGCTGTGCCCGGGATGTGATCATGATGGTTGAAGTGCAAGAGTGGAGGCAGATGAAGTGGGGCACAGAGGCAGGTTAGAGGCGAGGGAAAACATTTTAGCGAGCAGGCAGATGAGAGATAGGTTAAGAGGGTAACTCAGAGACGAGGAGATAGGCTTTGAGTTTGGTTTTCAACAAATCCATGCAGACTGTTTCTCGGATGTCCGAGAGAAGAGAATTCCATGCAACTGTAGGAAGAAGAGAGAAAGGACGGAAGCGAGAGGAAGTACAGCAAGGGTGAGGAGGCACAAGGGTATTTGAGGAGGCAGAGCAGAGATTACGAGAAAGCTTGTAGAGTTGGATAGAGAGGATAGATACAGTGGTGCCTTACCCTAGATAGATTTGTGAACCAGGAGAAGACATTTATACCTGGCCCTGTTTTTGCATCATCAGCATTCCAGCTTGCTGATGATACACAGAAGCAGGTGTGAAGTGAGGCAGTTCAAAGAGACTCCTGGTAACGAAGTTAATTATCTTGTTGAGAGGACAGAAAGTATAGTTGGGGAGACTGAAGAGGATGCTGTCCCAGTAGTCCAGTTTAGAGAAGATAATAGTGGTTAAGAGATACTTGGTGCTGTTGAAAGGAAGGAGGTGCCTGATTTTCCTTATATTTAGGAGGTTGAGGTGAGCTGCTGTTCCAGTTTTGTAGATGAAAGTAGAAAAGGTGTGAAAAGCGTCATACATGACGCTGAGGTTTATAGCTGAAGAAGAGTAGTGGAGAGTGTCAGGTGGGAACTGGATTGGTAGAGGAAGAGATAAGAGAGAGATTTTGGCAGGGAAGAAGAGCACCTCTGTTGATAAAGAGATCAGAGGAGAGTTCAGGAAAAGAGAAGAAGATGTGGTTGTCGTCCGTGAAGACTTGGTATGAAAACTCAGAGTTGGAGATTGGTGAGCCAAGAACAGAGGTGTAAAGTTTCAAGAGGAGGGGACCCAAGACAGAGCTTTGTGGAACACCAACAGTTATAGGAGCGAGTTGAGAGGTTTTGTTGCTCCAGGAGACAGAGAATTGACAAAGTAGTATTCAGTGTAGGCAAAGGCTTGATCACGAATCCCAACAAGGAAGAAAGTATTAAGAGCAAACAGGGCGAAGAGAACTAGGATAGAGGATAGGTTGGAGTGCTTAGCAGAGGCGATAAAGTTGGACACATTCATGAGAGCAGTTTCTGTGGCGTGACAGGAGCGGAAACCTGCTTGTAGAGGGTCTCGAAGGTTGTGAATGTCTAAGAAATTGTTAAGACGATTGAACACAACCCTTTTGAGCACTTTAGAGTAGTGCGGAAGGAGAGAGACAGGGCAAAAGTTAGCCGGTAGGGTCGGGTCAGCCCCTTGCTTTTTTAGGAGAGGGATGACCATGGCTTTTTTGAAAACAGAGGGAAAGAAAGTGGAGTCGAGGGACAGCTTGAAGAGTTCAGTGAGGTGTGAGGTCACTAAGGGGCAATAGACTTGACTAGCTGAGGAGGCAGACGGTCTGATGGGCTACAGGAAGGGTTAGCATTCATCGGTAGAGATAGTACTTCGTCAGTATTAGTGTGACTAAAGTGGGAGATAGAGGCAGAGGATGATGGTAGAATAGGCAGAGTGTAACATGTAGGAGGAGGGAGTGTGAGAAAGATCAGGAGAGAGTCTCTAATTTAGGACATTTTTGCAGCAAAGTATTCAGCTAGGGCATTAGCTTAGAGAGTGGAGTTGATAGTCATCGACTTGGGAGGAGTGAGGAGTGAGTTTAGGGTGCCCTGTAGCCAGCACGGATGGTTGGAGTGAGAGTCAATGAGGGTTAAGTAGAATTCCTGTTTTGCTCTATCAAGAGTGCACTTGAGGAGTAGAGTTGCAGGTCCTCATGGAAGTGGGTATGCATCCATCTGTGCAGCAGCCAATGTATGTCTGTGCTGAGAGAGCGTATGCATGGGATGACCCAATGGTTGAGGATGCTGAGACTTAGGGGTGAAAGTAAGAAATGGGAAGTGAGAGGAGAATTAATTATATAGTAGGGATAGAAAGCTGGAGAAGGCAGTGTTGGTGGAAGAGGCAGTGTGTGTGAAGGAGGAGAGTGTGAACTATAGGTCAGAGAGAAAAGGGGTTTGGCAGAAGGTTACATTTCCTTTTAGCCATAGGTGAAGCAAGTGGTGAGGAAAGGTGAGAGGATTGAAAGGAGATGGTGGTGGAAACAATTGAGAGATCAGTAATAGATGGTGTGACAGTAGTATTAGTGGCTGATAGAGAGGTGGAGATGAATAAGAGATCCAAAGAGTTACCCCTGGTGTGGGTAGGTAGATTATGGATAGAGTGGAGAGCATGGTCACTAAGAAAAGTTCAGATTTCTGAGAAGTGCTTGTAGAAGGAAGGTTGAAGTCACCAGAGAGAATGAGGTTATGTTTAGTGGAAAGAGAATCAAGGAGTTGCCCAACATCATCAAAGGATGGTCCAGTGGGACCAGGAGGGCAATAGATGGATATGACATGAACCGAGTGAGGCAGAGCAATAGTAGAGATGGTGAATTCAGAGGTAGCAGAGGACGTGGCATTGGAGATTTGTGAGGCATTGAGGCAGGAAGAGAGAAGGTGTCCGATGCCTCCACCTCTGCCAGTCAGTCGAGGAGAGTTAATGAAGGATAGTTTGGAGTCATGACATTTTGTGGCATGTCATTTTTACTGGGTATTTACGATAAAGTAAACATGATAAAGGTTATTACCTGCTAGAAGTTTGAAGTTTGAAGTTTTGTTTATTTATAAAGCACAAACCAGGCCCAGGGGCAACCGGGCGCATACTCTTGTAGACAAGTTACATAATCATTAAATACGAACAGTGAATTATACAAATATACATAAAGTGATGCAGGTAGTAATCAGATTATAATACAAGCAAATGAATGCTACATGTGTGTAAAGCCTAGTTACACAGGAAGCAGGTCTGAGTGGGGGTTTCATAACTCATGGGAGAACAGACAATTGTTTACATTGTTCTTGAAGGATAGGAATGATGGTTCAGTTCTGATAGGAGTGGGAAGAGTGTTCCAAAGTTTGGATTCTAGCACAGGGAAACTCACAGTGCCCACTTTTTGAAGTTTGAATCTGGGCAGGATGAGGCTGTGAGATTGGGCAGATCTAGTGGGTCTGGTAGAGGAGTGGAGTGTCAGGCGAGTGGAAAGGTAAGGTGGAGCATTGTTATTCAGGCATTTGTGGGTCAAGGCAAGCGTTTTGAGGGCAATTCTATGTTTTACCGGGAGCCAACGTAAGTCAGTTCTGATGGTGGAGATATGGGAGCGTCTCGGGATATTTAAGGCAGCCCTTATGGCATTATTTTGTACCGTTTGCAATTTATTGAGGTTGGATTGATTAGTGCCTAGGTAAAGAGCACTGCAGTAATCAATTTTGGCCATAATGAGTGATCTGGCGCGGGTGATGCAGTTGGTGGAGTTTAGAAAGGGTCTGCAAGCAGTGATAAGTTTGCACGTATAATCAGATGCCGACCTCACTGCATTTGTTTGTCTACTCAAGGAGAGCGTGGAATCAAGATAGATGCCTAATGTTTTGGTGTCTTTGGAGACATTGATAACATTGCCGTTGATAGAGAAGGATTTGTAGGTTTGGTCTAGCTTATTAAGACGATGGCTTGAACCTAGAAGTAAAAGCTCGGTTTTATCGTCGTTGAGACAGAGTTCGTGAAGCGCCATCCATGCCTGGATGACCAAGTAGATGTCATTTAGGGCTTTGGAGTCAGCTGTGTAGTCACCCGTGATAGGGATGAGTATCTGGGTGTCATCCACGTAGTTAGTGTAAGAGACACCCAGATAGTCAAGCACATCAAAGAGGGGTTTTGGAAATACGTTGTATAACGCATGGGACACACAAGAGCCTTGAGGGATGCACAGTGGATGGGGGAGGGCTCTGCCGATGCTGTTGGTGAGAATACCCTCATAGATCTATTGCTCAAGAATGTGTGGATCCAAGCATTGGCAGAATCAGAGAAATGGGCAGCCGATTTAAGGTGTTGGCAAAGTATTTGGTGGTTGACCAAGTCGAATGCCGCGGAGAGGCCCAGTAGGAGGAGTAGGGCTAACTTCCCATTGTCCTTTAGTGTCTCTATCTGAGTCTTCAGATCAATCAAGGCTGATTCAGTGCCATGTTTGGGACGGAATCCAGATTGTCTTAGCCCCAGGAGGTTGTTGGATTCGAGGTAGTCTTGGATCTGCAGGTAGGCTGCACGATCCAAGATCTTAAGAAGGAACGGGACCGTAGTAATAGGTCTAAAGTTAGTTGGGATGTTAGGGTTTTTTGAGAAGTGGGATAACCCAAGCATCCTTGAGGTTATCCGGGACTATGCCCGTCTTAAAGGAGGCATTTATGAATGCTGTGATGAACGGGGCTAAGTCATGGGATGCTACCTTGATGATAGGAGCCGGACACGGGTCACCTTGGCAATTGGAGGGCTTGAGGTTGTTTATGATTCCTTCTACTTCGAGGATGGTGAGTGGGGAGAAGCAGAAGGGTTTAAGAGAGGGATTGACCTGGCGTGTATTAGGTGTAGGTGCTGGCAGTGGTTGGTCAGACTTTAAGGCTAGACATGTGTTCTTATTGTGGCATGACATTTGCAATGGCAAAGCCAACAGGAGCATGTTCTTATGTGCAGGTACTGGCATGTATTGGCCCAGCCAGCTTGGTAATGTCTTCTTATAGTATTATTACTGGCATTATGCACAAAGCAAACATGAGTTCCCGATATGGGAATACTGGCATGTATAGGTGCACCTTGCACGGAAATGTAAGGGCACAAGCGGGAAAATGATTTTATATTGGCATATATTGGTGGAAAAGCATCAAGAAAATGCGTTCGGAAATGCTCTTGTGCACTGTTGGTGAGTTGCAGCTATTGGATTTTTTCATGCATTACCCTATAAAACCGATTGCAAACAGTCTGGCTTATTATCCAAAATTAATGTAGTTATCATACAGCAAAGCGCCTATTAGACACATTTTACGAATTGTATTGGTGACTACCAATATATCCCAACAAGGAAAAATGAAAAAAATATCTCTTGTATTTGTGATCTATGCCTTTCCAATGTGTATGGAGTTCATTGTTCTTCAAACATATGATATCTGAGTCTTTCAAAACGACTCATGATACAAAGAAAATGTTGTTGATACTTGAAATTAATAGTGTCCACCAAACTCTTGTGCTCACCTCCGGCAAACGCCTTTGCAATTTTTATGGAGTTCATTATTCTTCAAGCATATGATATCCTTTATAAAAAAAACGTTTTGACATTTCTCCACTAGATTATTTCCCAATTATTCATAGAAAGTGTGCTGTAATATGCACTGTTATTTACCCATTATTCAAAACATGTTCTTGGGAGAAAACTCCCCTAATCTCCTTATGATTCTTTTGGGCTCGGTCACTATGCTCGGTCTCTCATGCTTATTTGTGGCAAATATTTAGACCCTCCAATTACAATATTTACCAGCCGCCAATGTCTATTTCCAGGGTAGGCTTCACTGCTCACTGCATGTGTCTAGACAGTTGCTCCCCCTTCTTCATTATTGTATCCGGTTTGCAACCCATTTTGTTGACACTCATTACTAAGTGTTAAGTGCAATGCTAACAGCTAAATACACTTGACGCACTAGACACATTATCGACCTTCATCAGGTTAACAATCACCACCATGTGTAAAAAAATATGAACACTCTCTCCTCCCTTAGTAATTGTCATGATCTCTGCTTCCAAAAGGTCAGGGTTTTCCCAACTCCCTTGGAAGCAGATCCATAACCCAGGTTCCGAGTGCCAACCAGTCCCAATTGGGACCTTTTGGACCCAGTCCTGGCGCCAGTGGCACCAGGCTCATAAATATGCCCAGTCCCAGCGCTGGAAGCGCCGGGCTCATAATGCTTGGGTGGACTTACCTGCAGCAGACCATGCTGCTTACTTGCCTGCCAGTTGAGCCTCTGATCCTCTTCTGTTTGGAACTACTTTTCCTGTTGGGTGGGGCAGGAGCCACTCCCTAGGTTCAGAACACTGGAACTCTTCTGGAAAGCAGGAACTCTTTTCTTACCTAGGCGTGGCTGTGGAAGGAGACACCTAAGCACTACAGGAGGCTATTTAAACCACACCCGATGGATGGATCTTGCTTTGCGTTATTCTGCATCCTCTGCAGCAGAACGCTCATCGTGTCTTCTGCATCTGATCCTGGGCCTAAGGAAAAAGGCTTACCATCCTGAATCCAGTCTTCAGCAACACCTATAAAGACAAGAAAGAACAGGTTAGCATTACGGTCTTCAGTGACAGCTCTTCACTTACCTGGTCCATCGGCTGTCACCAACGCCTCGCGCTGCATTCCGACATCTGAAAGACAAAGGCTTACCTACTCTTCGTGCGCTCCGGAGGTCTTCACACTGCATTCCGGCATCTGAAAGACAAAAGCTTACCAACTCTTCGCACGCTCCGGAGGCCTTCGGCGCTGCATCCCGCATCTGTAAGACAAAACAAGGTGCGTTTAAAGACATTGGGGAACTTTAATACTCACGTGCCATTACTCCTTTCCACATCTAACCCAGTGGGTATTCCGGCACCCTGCAGCCGCTCCGAACTTGTACCTGCAAAATAAAAAGACAGTTAGAGCGCATCGTGAAGCAGGCAACAAGCGCTTACTTACGTGCTTCCAGGCGCTTCAATTCATCACACGGGCTCCATCTTCAACTCACTTCAGCCCGTCATCCACCATCTCCGGAACCCTGCAAAACAAGAGACATCATTACTAAAGACTTTAAAGACATTAGAATTACTTGAAACTTACCGTTCGTGCAGTAAACGACGGACAGCAGTCCTCTGAAGTCAAGAGGCCTGCTCCCCTTATCCAGTGAAGAAACTGGTTACAGCACCCTGCCCCGAGGCAGATGGACAGCACAGCGTTCACTTACCTAAGGTGAGAGCGTTAACCTTCGGGGTTCTACAGGAGAAGAGAAAGGGAAGAAGAGAGAGACATTCAATAACCCAGTTCATTAATCCCATATTTTCTATCTGCAGACATCTTACCCTTCGAGTCAGACATACAGTGCACAGAGGTCCAGCCCAAAGAGCCAGCCGTGTGTTACACATCACCTTTGAAGATACGGTATACGCCCAGTCAAGACCGGCGCCTCTACGGGAATCAGGTGAGCGTTACAGTAATTGTGAGATCAGAATCATTTCTATCCCATCTGCTGATTCTCTTCAGAAAAATGCTTGATGTTCTACTATGACTGGAGTGAAAGGAGAAAACCAACATTGCCTATGCCAGGTGGTGGTCATTTGTTTGTTTCGCTGTGGAATGCAACACAATACTCCACAAAGCTGGACCCCTCTAAATAATCTAGGAATCCATGGTTCCTTATTCAAGAAAAGCTTTGCTCTGGAGATGAAACAATGGGAGTCACAAAGTTTCCAAAAGTGGAGCTTCCTGAGCTCTTTCCAAACAACCACTCTTGCTGGCCACCGCCTTTCAAATTGGCACCTAACTTCAACCTAGTCACACATTAAGAGTGGAGCTGCGGATGGTAGCCTCTCCTGCCCTCCTTCTCACCTTTCTCTTTCTTTTACAGAGAAGTTCTCTCTCTCTCTTCAGAGATTGAACAAAGCACTTAATATATTCACAACATACTTAACTATTGTTACCCTTCAAGTAAATTCCACACATATATGATTAGCAAATTAAAGCCATTATTGGCCTTCTTTCAGCCAATCTGAATGTTCAGAATGCAGTCAGTAATAACCTATAGAGCCTGCTTTTCGGAGATTCTGATTTGAGAAGCAGCCAAGGAAACAACACAGAGCATTTAACTGCATTCAAGAAACTGCAATGCAATTTCCCAGCAATTACTTCTTACACCAAGGAATCCAGCCTAATTTAGCACAAAAAGTGAAGGCTCAAACATAGAACAATGCTTTCAGTTTTGTTAAGAAAAACCGTTCACTTTAACTTTGCAACTGAAGCAAGCTCATGGTAAAACTCTCCAGTTCAATCAAGTTTACAATTAAAATGATTAACTCATAAAGACAGCAGAGTTATTTAAATATGTACAACACGTTTTGTGTTCTTTACTCATTATTAACCAATCGTTTACTTCACCACTACAACTGCAGAACCTTCATGCTACGGGCACTATGTACGAATAGCCTTATAGACTCTGGAGGGGCATATATCACTTGGAATAATGTATGGCTCACAGCTTCTTCTCTAAATTGCTGCCGCTATATGGTGTTCACTACGCACGACCACCCCTAACTCACTTCCACCAACCTGCCTCTCCACACAATGTGCATCCTCATCCTCTTCCAACGTCTGACATCAGTCTTTCAATCATAACACCCCTATGCCTCCTAGCCACCCCTCCTTGTATCTCGCCCCTATTATTTGCACCTCTCATGAAAATCGTTCTGATCATAAACACCACACCTGCTTAAACCTTATTCACAGCACTCGCCCCACTGTGTGGAAATCCTTTGCACCTCTGTCCGCCCACCGACCTCAACCACTCTTTTAACCAAACCTCTTTTCTCACTGACCATTTTGATTCTCGTATACCCCACCTATCCATAATGCCCATCACTGAAAACTACTGCCAACCCTGGGGCTTGCCACACAGAAGCTGAAGCTTTCGCCCGCTCTTTTCGACTAACTAAGAAAGGCAGCAGGATAGGACTCTGAAGATATGGAGACACGACCTTCATAAAGGATGCAACAACCTTTATTCACTGGTAAATAGCATACAGGAATGGGCCCCACAACTCCAACATTATCCCTTCGCACTCTAACCCTTTTCTAACCGCTTCACAAAGAACACTACCGGGTTCCACCTTCCACGTACTAAAATACATTTTAACATTCTATGCCAATCTCCTGTACAGTACAATAGTGCAATACTACACATCCCCCTCCCCCAACCAGAACACAAGCAACAAATGATATACCCCACTGACTGATGAAATAAGAGTAATTTAACATATCTACTGACAACTATTTACACATCAAAAACAAAAGGCCCATAACATAGTAAAAAATAATTCATAGTAAGATTACTCACAGTAGGTATATAACAAGGTAAGAGCAAAAACAAAACAGGACCATCCTACACCTTTTCAATACACTAGACCTTAACATGCCTCATACTCTGCCCTCATCTGTGTTTGCGACTCCCCTTAACAAACCCACCAACCTAAACGGCCTGATAAACAGACCATGTAATCTCTCCCAAAAAAACCTTAAACTTTGTGCCAGACTCCCCAAAATCGATGAACCTCCAGCCAAATCCTTACATCCACTCTCTAATAACTCCTTTAGAAACCCAAGAGGCACCCAGCCTATCATCAAAACCCCCTCTCAAAAAACTACTAACACCCAGCACTCACTCCAGCTCAACAGCCGACTCACTCGAGACTCTACTACCCACCGAAGACACCACCATAATACCTTGGCACTACCTACCGAGACCACACTGACCGGTATAAGAGGAGCCTTAATAAATACCCGGTCTATGGTGGCATATGCCACTGAAATAGCTAATTTACTCTTTACTGAAAAAATGGATTTCCTCGCTATCACTGAATACTGTCTTCACTCAGCAGCTGGCCCAGCGATCATGTTAGCCATTCCTGAGGACTATACTCTCCTAAGGATAGACTGCACCACCTCCCGAGGCGGTGGCCTAGCCATAGTTGCTAAAACTAGCCTAGCACTGAGACTTACTTCTCCACTAAATGTAGATTCATGGAAATTCCTGACTGCCAAACTAACCATTTCAAACACCCAGACCATATCTATCCACCTCATCTACCGACCTCCGGATCCTCTAGGTTCCTTCATAGAAGATCTCACTAATATCCTATTGGATAACCTCAAAAACGCCTATCCCTGCCTTCTCTTAGGAGACTTCAATCTCGGTTTCAAAGACCCTTCGGATCCTAATGCCACGCAGATTAACAATTCCATTGAGGAATTAGGATTTACCCAAAAGCTAACAGGCGTTACCCACACCAAAGGTAGAACCCTTGACTGGATAGCAGAGCATAACTGCCAGACTTCCATCACCGCCATAATACCTCTGCCCTGGTCCGACCACCACCTGATCTCCTTCTCCCTAGAAGCCACAGCTCCCCGACATGCTGACAGCATAGCTCCTGCCATTCCCACTAGAAATAAAAAGAACATCACAGCCAACAAACCCATTCCATTGATCCTCCCTACCCTGAATTCTCTTCCTGCATCCACAGACCCATTCACCTTGGTTGAAGAGTACAATAAAGTAATGCTATCTGCTTTAGACACTATAGCACCTTTGAAAATTAGAAAGTACAAACAGAAAAAAATGTTAATACATGGTTCTCTCCTCACCTAAAAGCCATTAGACTAGAGAAACCTAAATGAGAACAAATATGGAGACTGGACCCGTCCGATACTAACAAAAACAACCTCAACAAACTTGCCTCCTTGTACAAAAAAGAAATAATCCTTGCCAAACAAGAATCCTACAATTTGCATATCACCCAAGCTAACTCTAAAACAAAAAGAACTGTTCACAATTCTCAAAGAAATAGAAATGCCCATCCAAGCCCCAGACACTTGCCTTAAGGACAAAAACTGCACCAGCATTCAGAGCACCCTAGCTAATAAGATAATGTCCCATCAGGCGAAAATTAACAATAAAAAAAGAGTCTCTCCTCCTTGCTTCCATTAATTACTGCTCCTTTGTCTCTGAACCCCCTACTTCCCGCCCCTCCCACACTACCTACACCTTTCTTCAATTTCAAGAAAGTATCCACTCTAGAAGTTGATAAAGTCATCTTAACTCTTAAACCGTCCAACTGCCACGGCGACCCCTGCCCTGCACAAATGATAAAGGATGCTGCACGGGACCTTTCCCCTTTGATAACCAAGTTATAAATGCCTCATTCTCCACCGGCACCATTCCCAACAATCTGAAACTGTCGTGGGTCCTCCCACTTCTAAAAAAACAAACACTTGACCCGTCCATACCCACTAACTATCACCCCATTCCTGCAGTTCAGTTCCTGCTTAAAATCCTACACAAGGTGGCGTACCTCCAAATCCAACAATATCTGGAATGCAACCACCTTCTAGGAGTACGCCAGTCAGGTTTTAGAACTTAACATGGAACGGAAACTGCGCTGATCAACCTCAAAGCACAAATAGACATCCTGAGAGGCAATGGTAAACAAGATACTGTTAGATGACCTCTCAGCTGCGTTTAACTTGGTCGATCACAAGACTCTCTGCCACCACCTGGACTCAGCCACTCACTTCTCACAAGAAGCCATAGGATGGATTCAATCCTTCCTTGACAATAGAAGTATGCAGGTCTTCTCATCCTCAGCAGCTGCTGACCCCATACCTATTACCTGTGGTGTGCCCCAGGGGTCCTGTGTCTCGCCCACTCTGTACAACATCTTTGCAAAGCCCCTTTTTGATGATCTAGATGGCCTGAGTATCACCTACACTAACAATGCGGATGATACACAGATCCTCATCCCGTTGACGGGAGATTACAACAAGGATTTGGCCTTTGTGAATAGAGTGTACCTCATCATCCAGGCATGGATGGCATCTCATGGTCTATGCCTGAATTATGACAAAACGGAAATCCTCATTGTCGGTACCACGGCTACTCTTAACAAACTGGGCCATCTCTACTCGAACTTCATAATAGACAATAACAACATCACAGTAGCCAAGGAAGTTACTCTGGTTTCTACCTAGATTCTACTCTTACCTTCAAAAAACAAGTAAACTCCATGGCTTCGGCTACCGCTTATACTTGTAAGCTAATTAGAGCAGCTAAGCCCTTTCTTTCACCCAATAACTGCATCACCTTAGCAAGAGCCCTGGTGTTATCCAAACTGGATTATTGTAATGCCCTATATGTAGGGAGCAACACATATATCACCAACAAGATCCAAATCTTACAAACTAATGCCTTGAGAGCAGCCCTTAACATTCCCAAGAAAGCCCACATATCTAACCTTAGAAGATCTAACAATTGGCTCTCCATAAAAGACAAATCTTCCTCAAAACAGCCTCCTTGACTCACAAATGCTTACACCAGGCCGCCCCACAATACCTCACTACCAGATTCTCGAGACAATCCACCAACCGCCCCTCGAGAACAGCTACTGCCAACCTCCTACTAGTGCCCAAATTTAAACGTACAAAGACGGGTGCAAGTAGCTTCCCGATCAAATCCGCCCAAAACTGGAACTCACTCCCACCAACCTTGAGGGAAGACTTGCCCTACCTATGCTTTAGATTCAACCTTATCCATTGGATTAAGGAACACCACATCTGACTCCTCACCATACTATGATCACACCACTTGACACTGTCTGTTCTTACTGTATATAATTGTTCTCTGATGTTTCCTGCCACCATATGCTTATTTGTATTATACCTTTCAGCACTGTCTCCTAATGTATTGTAATGTAATGCACAGCAATGTAACCCAAGCTGAACAACCCTCTTTATGCTTTCTGCGCCCTAATACCCCCGGGTCTGGCGCGCATTTTAAATAAATAAACAAACAAACAAACAAATACCTTACTCGTCTATACATCATGAATTCCTTGAATTTAGCAGTCACTTTACGCACCCTCAAATCTTTTTTGAATCCCATCTGATTAGAAGAATCACCCAACACATTGTTCTGATCTTCCCCATTACTGTTGTCACACTCATTACTGGTAGTACTTGTAGTACTTGTAGCACTTGTAGCACAATTTCCTTGCGCGTTTAACCTCACCTTCTTATTATCACAAATGTTCTGCACTCTAAAAGGGTAATCCCAATGATCCCACTCCCTTATTACAACATTTTCATTCTTGTTTATCCTTTCCTCCAACAACTTAAAATCTCTGTTGGAATTCCAAACCGTTCCACCTTCGACTCTCACTGCATTCTTGAAACATTCAATAACCTTCATTGGTTTAGAAAACTTGAATTCACCCTTCTTACACATTCTACCCTTCGTCACTCTCACCAAATCACCACCACAAGAATTCCCACCTTTCCAAGTAATATTTCCCTTGAATTTCTTATCATGGTATTCTTTGTACTTCTGTTGGTTAAGTCTTATCCTGTTAGCCACCAAATCCTTGTCAACCATCGGTGCCCCCAATTTATCATTCAACCAAAATGGGCACAATTTACTGTTTGGTTCTCTGCCTCTCATCAACTGAAAAGGGGAAACCCCAGTGGTACTGTGTGGAGTAATTCTTATGCACCACAATAAATCACTGAGATTTTCACTCCAATCCAATCCATTTGCTAAAGCCAATTGTATACAATCACCAATCACCCTGTTCAACCTTTCCACCATATCATTGCTCTCGGGGTGATACACTGAAGAATATTTACATTGAAAACCCATCTTCTCAACATACTTATTGACTGTGAAACTGTGATCCATTGTCACTCATAAACACTTTTGGTACTCCTGCCTTTCATCTTTTCCAAAAACTCAATCACTTGTTTAGTTGTAACACAATCCATAACAGCTACTTCAGGCCATTTGGTATACCTGTCCACTAACATCAACAAAAATCTATTACCATGTCCAAGACCCTCATAAGGACCCAATACATCCACAGCCAACTCCATCCATGGTCCTTCAGGAACAGGAATAGGGGTTAAAGGCAACTTCTTGGTAACCATATTTTTATCACAATTGTTACAAGCCACACACTGATGCAAACATCTCTCCACATGTGTGTCCATAACTGGCCACCAAAACTTCTCTCTTATTTTCCTCTTAGTTATCGATAATCCCGGATGGCCTTCATGAGCTACATTTTTAATCTCCTTTTTTAACACTTCAGGCAGTACCATTACTTCCCCTCATCACCAAATCATCTTCAATGGTCAATTCATCTCTAACCACAAAATAGCCTTTGAACTCATCACCAATTTCATTAGGCCATCCATTTATGACCCATTCCGTAACTTGATTCAAAATCTTATCTTCTGCGCATTCTTCTTTCCACCTTTTGACACCCACCATTTTAAGTACACAACATATTTGCTCATTAGCCTCAAACTCAAAAACTCTACACACTTGCTCAGCAGAATTCTCCTCAATCTCTTCTGTATTTTCCCGTGTTATGCCCTCTTCACTAGGCATTCTAGATAGAAAATCTGCAATACAATTCCTTTTTCCAGGGACATATTCAATTTCACAGTTATACTCCATTCATTTGAGACTTAGCCTGGCAATCCTTGGTGAAGCTTTAGACATACCTTTAACAGTTAATACTTCCACTAATGGTTTATGATCAGTTTTGAATGTAAATTTCTCTCCACACACATATTGCCTAAAATCTTCTACTTCCCAACAACATGCTAATAATTCTCTTTCAATCACAGAATACCTTGATTCTGTGTCATTTATAGCTCTAGAAGCAAACATAATTATTTGTCCCTCTCTCCATCACTTTGAGATAGAACAGCACCCAATCCTTTGCCACCAGATTTTACGTAATGTTATGCTATGCTTTATACTCATATGTGCCTATCATGCAACTAAGCTTTTATGTAATCTTATCTTCCTGTTCTCTGTTGCGCCCTGTTACCTCTGGGTTTTGCGCGCCATACTAAATAAACAAACAAACAAACAAACAAACTAGCATCTACTGTAATAGTAGACTTCCTTCCTGGAACATAACCATCTAGCAATGGTACATCAAGAATACATTTTTTTAACAGTGTCTACACATTTTCCATGTTTGTTATTCCACATAAATTTTACATTTTATTTCATAATTTCTCTCAAGATTTGGGTTATTTCTGCAAAGTATTCAACACATGTATTGCAATACTCCGCCAATCCTAAAAAGGACTGTAAATCGTCCTTGGTACACGGGTAAGGTGCCTTCTCTATGGCTTACATAGCTTTAGATTTAGGTTTATAACCACCCTTAGATAGAGTGTGCACTAGGTAATCTACCTCTCCACTACAAAACTTACATTTGGTATATTCCACTGTTAATCCCTTCTCATATAGTCTTCTCAGTACCACACATAGCCTCTGGTAATGTTCTTCTGTGCCCAATCCACACACCAATATATCATCCTGGGACACATATACATCAGGAATCCCTTCTAACAAGTGTGACATTACTCTTTGAAATACCTCTGTGGCCGAGGCCAGACCGAATGGCATCCTAGCATACCTATACATTCCAAATGGGGTAATAAATGTAGCAAACATTTTAGACTCATGATGTAACTGTATCTGGTGGTAGGCAGCTGACAAGTCAATGGTGGAGAACATGTCAGCTCCAGCAATTAAATTTAGCATTTCAAAAATAACTGGCAATGGATATTTTTCTACCATTATAACTTGTTCAGTTCTCTAAGGTCCATGCATATCCTCTCCTTGCCATTCAGTTTCTTAGCAACTACAATAGGAAATACCCACTCAGGTTCATCAACCTTTTCAAACACTCCTTCTTTTTCCAACCTGTTAAGTTCTGCCTTAACATCCTCTCGTAAGACTTAGGGAATATGCCTTACAGCATGCGTGATGGGTTGAGCATCAGGTTTCACTAAGCTCTTATGTTTGTACCCTTGAAATTTCCCAATCTTTTCACTAAACACATTAGGGAATGATTCTCTCTCCCTACCTCTAACATATTTAGATTTCACTTTTTTAGACTTATCCATTCCATCATTAGCCACCACAATGGACATTGGTTCCACACTTCCAGCAATTAACTTAATCTGCAGTTTTGCCTGATCTTCCCAACCCAAAACATTTAAACCTTTAGAAGCTACATATACTTTAACTTCAGCCATTCTCCCTCTAAACTCAATAAGTACAAGTCTATATCCCAATATTTGAATCATTGAACCCTCAAAAGCACCATGGTTTCTAATGTCTGACATCTTCAGAACAGGATTTAAACCCCTTGAACATAATTCTCGCCATCTCTCCCTTGTTATGATTGTATACGGAGAACTTGAATCCACAGTAAGTTCTGACACTAAACCATCAATTTTGAATGTTCTCTTAGGAGTGGCCTTCTTGCTGCTACTCCTCACCATCATAACTATTTCCACTCCTAGTTTCTCTTCCTCTTCATCCTCTTGTATGAACTTTATCCTTGGATTACCCTTCTTGTTCCTGCACATAGCACTGAAATTACCTTTCATTCCCCAATTAGAGCATGTTTTGTTCAATGCCGGGCAATGTTGTGAATTGGCATAGTGTCCCCTTTTTCCACATCTAAAACATCTTCCGGTGTATGTTCTTTTTATGTTCTCTTCTTCTTTTCTTTCCGCAGGATATTTGGTCCATTCTTTGTTCTTCCATTTCTTGTTTCTCACCAAATTGATCTCCTTAAGTACTTCATTTTCCTTTACTGCATTTATTTTTGTTATCTTTAAGCCCAGATCACTCTATCGATCTTTGATGGCTTTGCTGCATGTTGCAGTATGTTCAACGCTTTTAGCAATGGCTTTTGCTTCCTCCAGAGAAGGATCACCACACATCCACAGTCTCTCTTGGACCACAGTACTATTAGTATGACTAATAATTTGGTCTCAGATCAATTCATCCTGCGTTACACCCCTTCCAAAGTTGCAACTTGTGGCTAGTTTCTCCAGTGCAATGACATATTCATCCACACATTCTCTTGCTTCTTGTTTCTTGGTATAGAAATAATATCTATTGACAGCAACATTGGTCTTGGGTTGGTAGTAAATGTACAGAACATGCATAGCCAATTCATACTCATCTGCACTATCACCATCTCCATCACTGTCTCCTTCATCTCCTTCAGTTCTTTGAGGAGGCAATTCCCTGTAAACTCTGTTCCCTTCTGGGCCTAAGGTATGCAACAGTAATTGTTTTTTTCTACTTGTTGTGAAAGTTCCATTATCAATGGTATCAATATAATTCTTCCAGTATTCCTTGCATTCCCTCCATGGAATGGGGGGCTCACCAATTGTGACCAAGAATGGGTGAGGAGGGTGAACAGTTATTCCTTGCATTTTATGGCGATCAGGTGCAGAGTAATAATTGTAATAGGTAAGTAATGCGTTCTAATGTAACTTAAACAATGTTCAACACGCTTCTGTGTGTTAAAAATGAAGACTTCCCTTGTTCAAAGTCTGTGTAATTCCCCTTTATTTAAAAACATAGGGGGCCTAGGACCTACTTACCTTCAATGTTGCCTTCCTAAATACTGTCCCTCTCAAGCCCTCTGCTCATCTACCTCCAACCTTCTGCGAGTGAGCCGGTTCTCCAAGCAGAGATTTGGAGGGAGACCCCTTTCCTCAGCAGGCACCTCCCTCTGGAACAGACTCCCTGGCACCCTCCGTCTTGCGCCTGAAATTCTCAAGTTCCGGAAACTCCTCAAGACCTTCCTCTTCTCCTCTTGCTTCTCTCTCACCCTACCCTGGTAACCTAGCTCTCTGCTCTTCCTTCTCTCCCTCCTTCCACACAGCTTATTGACTGGCCGCCTGGTGTACCTCAGAGTCTCTCCGGTCCCAGGCACCCCTGCCAGTCCTTCTGCACTTGGCCAAGGCCCTGTACCCCACTGCACTTGTAATAAAACCTTGAGAGCTTCTCTCCGCACTTCATCAGTCTCTACTGACTGGGCGCACTTGGACCCCTGCCCTCATTTGCCCTCCCGCACTTGCACGATCTGTATACAGCCCTGCCTGAAGATCGTTCTGTCTGTTCTCCCTTGTCTTCACCACTTAATGTGCACTTGAAAAAACTGCTGAATCGCCAGCAGGCCTATTTGCTGTATCTAAACTGTTAAATGTATCATATTCACTTAATCTGCCTGTGCAGAACGCTATCGTCACAGAAATTCAAGGGCTCTGAGCGACTGTTGTTTTCCTCGTCTTCCTTCCTTCCTTGAGCGCTTTGAAACACCTGCCTGTGTATAGGCGCTATATAAATAAACATTACCATACCATACCATAGCAATAACTAGTGTTGCCACGTAGTAACAATGAGATCCTTCTTTGTTGCACAGTTGCAGCTGTGTAACTCTTCCGATCGATGCAACGGTAATGATAGAAGAGACAAATCTAGTGCTGACATGTAACATCTTGTGTCAACAGTTATTTCTGCCTGCTTTAAATATGGCTGCTTCATGCACAGTTGCACAATGTCTTGGGTTTATAACTGATTCCGCCTGCTTTAAAGAAGGCCGCCACATGCTCATTCACACCTCCCGGTCCTTTCCTTTAATTCTGCAGAGGCCCGCAGCATCGTAGCAATGGCACGTGCACACATATTCTAAATCCCTTAACGCAGCCTTAATTAGGGAAGTTGCGAACTTTGGCTTCACTGGCTCTCCGCTTCATATAGAGGCCAGCATATACTAATTAATACTGGAATACTGGCTCACTGGCAAGTACAAGCACACCTACGTACTGGCAGCTCTGTGGGGCCTTCCTAGCTCTCTGAAATCCTGCTACTTCCGAGGACACCTACCGCATCCCATCCTTGTCGCCACTTGAAGGAACGGAGACACAGCCTTCTTAAAGGATGCAATGACCTTTATTCACAGGTAAATAGCACACAGTAATAGGCCCCACAATTCCAACATTATCCCTTCGCACTCTAACCCTTTTCTAACCGCTTCAAAAAGAACACTACCGGGTTCCACCTTCCACATTCTAACATACATTCTATCATTCTATGCCAATCCCCAGTACAGTACAATAGTGCAATACTTCAAGTTCACCCAGGTCCCCTCCTTTCCCCTGTGGCTTTCTCCCTTCATCAATCGGCATATCATTCCTCCCACATATACCTTCATTAGAATTCTCACGTAGCCCCCCAGGGCACCCTAAACGCCTTCCTTTTTAATTTTACTCTTCAAGTTACAATGCAAGGGAAAAAATCGTTTACCAAACCAAATATTTTGGCTTTAATGCATGCATGGAATAGGCATTTGCCAGGCACTGACATAATGGAAACATCTGGCCATAAAATGGCAACAGCTGGGAAATGGTTTGAGAACTTGGCCATTGAATTGAATTGATTGAATTGAATTGAATTGAATTGAATTGATTGTTTATTTGTATAGCGCCTATGCACAATGTGTTTCAAAGTGCTTCAAGGAGGGAGGGAACATGGGAAAATTTAGAGTTAACATTCTAACAGGTCCTTGAAACAAATCAGAATGTGAAAAAAACGATTATATCAAATCAGATAGTACAAGTGCATGGAACAAAGAGGGAGAGGAGAGGGAGAAAAAGAGGAGAACAAGACTAGTAGTAACATAACTATGTCTGACGACAATTCTTGCAGTGCAAGGATGACAAGAGGAGGGGGTCGAGGGGGGAGTGGAGAGACAGGGTAAGGAGAGAAACAGAACAAGTGGCTTATCTTAAAAGGTCAACGACAATTCAAGGTAGTGCTGGGGAGGGAGAGGGAGGAGAAAAAAAGGGGGGAGACTGACAAGCTGTTATCAGAGGTCGAGGGACAAATGATAAGAGTAAGTGCTAAGATATCATTGAAAAGGTGGGGGCAGGGGAGGGCAAGATGGCTGCAAAAGACAGGCGGCACAGGATGTTAGTTTCAGGCGTCACCTATCTAATACCCATAGACAAGCCAATAAAGTCAGCTTTGACAATTCTTGTTTGTAGCAGGATTTCAGTGCAAGGAACAGATGCAATAATACACATATTGCTTATAAATATAGTGGCTGAGGGCACAATTGGTTAAGGCACATCAGTAGCTCAATTTCTCACAGTGGCAATTAATTAAGTCATCAAACCCCCAGAAAACAGACTAGAAATAACACTAGCTCGAAGAGATCCCAAGAGGATGTGTTTTAGGTGGGGAGGGGGAGATAATGGGTGGGAATGGCCATAGCGATAAGCTTGGCCAAGGGCAGTCAATATCTGTGTAAATAGCCAAGCAACACTGAATTGCTGTGTTCCCCTCTTAAATCCCACCTCCCTCCTATCTGTACTCTAAGACAATAGTTTTGGCTCATAGGCGGCTCTAAACCACCACATAATAGCTAAAACGAATCACCAATCTGATTTTATCCAAGTCTTCTTGCCCTCACTCACTATTCCTGGTGTCTTGTATGGTATCCATGAAGGCCATCTGTTTGTGCGTCATGATCTTTCTTATTGCTCTCTCTTTGCCCCTCGCCTCCTACCCCTTTCCAATCAGTGCATTCACTTTGAAGCGGCTTGCTTGCAATGCAGCACATTCCAGAACTCCAAAAACAAATAATATGAAACTTGATTCCCTACCGCAAGAGCCCTGATTGTGTTCCCTGGAGACTTGAACGTATCATATTATCCTCCAGCCACTGCCGTTAACTTGACCCCACTCTGTATGAGCACTCCAAAAAACCTGCCAATCCACTCTCGTGGAAACTTACCTGACCTGATCTTCCCTGTATTCACTGATGGCAAGGGTAAGCTGTGTGCCATACCACTGAAGGCACAGTGCCAATGCGCAATGATGAGCTGGGTGCTGTATCCCCACATGCAGAGCTACCCGTGGGCAATATGCAGCCCCTACCGTGTTCAATGTGGCCAAGAACAGTGTTTTCCCTGTTTAAACTGCAGTGGATAGGGTAAAATGCTGCCTGGAACAGAAGGGGATAAGCTTTCAAAACAGTAGTGCCTGGTCGTGTTTTCATGCTAGCTGTTTCTGGCCTGGGCTGGCTTGAACTGCGTTCTTCTTCTTCTAAATTACTGAATGCGTGGGTGGACCCACGCAGGCGCTTCCCCATCCAATAGGATGATGTGCACCTATCCCCACCATTCATACACATTACCCTCACAATCTCATAACTCCTCCCACCGCCCCGTCTGCCTCACAAAATCCAACAACACACTGCTCCTCCTCCTGCCTCTCACCCCGTCATCTCCCAGCAAAGCCTTCCCACTCAGCTCAGCCACACCCAGCGCAGACATCCAAACTCTCATCAATTCTCTCTCCTCAACATGTCTCTCACACCTAAGCAGAAAATGTCCCACAGTCTCAGGCACCCCACACACTGCACAGTCTCTCTTGAACTGCGTTGAGGGGTGCCTGTCAGTAGGCGGCAGTAGAGTGCCCCTTTAGTGCCTGCATGACTGACAGTGGACTGGACCACTGAGAGTGAGGGCAGCGCGAGGTGGGACTGCTAAGAACGAGGAGGGATTCTGTGAGGAGAGGGAATAGAGCAGACATATTTCAGTTGAGGCGTGGGTTGAGCAAAGTCCCTGGACTGAAGGGTTCCTTCTAAATCCTTAACTCCTCGCCTTCCCTATGTGGGAGAGCGAGACCTAAACACATAGCAACAGAACCCCTAACATTGTGTGGCTCCCAGAATAAAGGAGCATAGAGTGCAGAGAGCGACTAATTCATGTGTTTAGGCATGGATGTGGCACCTTGTTAGGGCTTTGATATCTTTATTCTAGGAAGATGACTTGTCACTTGTCGATTGCTGGTATAATTTGGTTAAGAGTGAAACAGCCTCATCACGAGTTTGGCGGTAACCCTTAAATGCAGCGGTAACGCTATTACCGCTGCATTTAAGGACCGCCCAAATCACGCGTTTGGCTGCATTTACCCCCAGTTCTGAGCTGGGGGTAAATGCACCAAGAATTTGCTGAATTTCTATGCAATTACCGCGCGATAATATCGCTGACGGTAGTTGTGCTGAAAATTCCCCATTGGGCCCAATGGGGAATAGGGAATTCCTGAATGGGCCCAATGGGGAATGGGGAATTACTGTTCCAGCAAACCCGTGATCCGGTGCTAATAGCGCTGGGGTAGTGGTGTTGGCGGTAACGTTATTAGCCCCGATGGTATCCCGGCAGTAATACCGCCAGGATACCGCCCAACTCGTGATGAGGCCCGTAACACAGAGATGCAAATGGGAGAATTGAGCCTGTAACCCACGGTCTTCCAAGTGCCCCAATGCATAGTTTAAAAGGTAAGGGTACTGGCATATAATAATTAGAGAGGTTGTCAGCGACTAGCCCGAGACCATACTATAATGCATGCTCCACAGGTGCCCCCAGGGTAGAGAGAGAGTATATTATGATCTGTTTGCCCCTCAAGCATCACATGTGTGACTTAGGATAATTATGTATCTGCTGCTGGCCTCTACTGGTGCTGCCAAGTTCAGTTCCTGTGATCCCAATAGCTCATGGAACTAGGTTGCCCATTGCCATCCTACGATGTGTGGAAATAGATAAGCCCGCTGGCACGCAACATTATTGATGTTTTAGTAGCGAGGCCTGATCAGCAGGTAGTTCTGGGTTGGAAAAGGAAGAAAGTAATGTTCCATGATGGTAGCGTTCCAGGTGTATAGACATACGTGTATCTGGGCGTTAGTAATGGTCAGAGGTCTGAAGAGGCGGTGGGAAATAAATTAAAAGTGTCTATCCCTACAGAGTGACCAAGATGTCCAGATTTCTGAAGACCAGTCACCTAACCTTTCATTACAAAGGTATTACTGTGTATGCATGCTCATGGACCCTGCATTCTATCTAGTTGCAAGCCTCGTATTTGCTAACTGTGAACTATCTGAACTTCTGAGTCATCACCCTTTCCCTCAACAGAATCCTGAATCAGATAAATAAAGCGGTTGATACATATCCTAAATCGCATTTTCAGCAACGTAGATTAAATGCTGATTAAATTATTCTGTGGGCGTGGAAGGTGTAGGGTATACCGTTAATAAACTCGAGTGGTATCCATACGGGCAGTGGTCCGCTGGCCCAGGGGTTCCAGATGTGCTATCTGACTTCTCAGCTGCAATCTGTTTCTCAACGGTTCGCAGAAGAGAAGACTCCAGAGCAAACCTTCATATGGTGATGGGTACACTAATTTGGATTCAAGATGGATTGTTCTTAATATGTCTTTAGATAATGCACTAAGACACTTTTTTGGCTAGGCTGTAAGATCTGACCAGGACATGTGAGAACTTAATCACCAAAACCCCATTTGCCAAGGAATGTCTTATCTGACTGCTCCT
Organism: Ambystoma mexicanum; assembly: GCF_040938575.1. Taxonomy (NCBI): domain Eukaryota; kingdom Metazoa; phylum Chordata; class Amphibia; order Caudata; family Ambystomatidae; genus Ambystoma; species Ambystoma mexicanum. Next base: position 602,773,725 of record NC_090936.1, read on the forward strand.
GCACATTGCTTGATCAGCTCCGGAAACACACCACAGCCCTTCGATAAGGAGTGGGTGCAAACAATGTGAATACAGCGGCGATAGCCACACCCCTTTCCAAGACGTGCTCACAAATCAACATCAGCAGAGGGTTCTTTTTTCAGATGCTTGACAGACTAAGGCAGTGAGAGACACATGGCCTCGGTTCCCATGAATGTCAAAACCATCATATGCTCTGATCACTCTGCTGAGACTTGGGACTGGCCATCATGTGGTGCCATCATGGTATGGGGAGAGCCGTGCAGAATGGCCCCGTAAGTCTCTGAGATGTCAAGAGCATTGGTGTAAGAGCTTTCATAGTGAACTTAGTGAGACAGATTGGACCTATGTTGGCCTGAATGTGCAATTGATGTCACGCAATGGACAATTTAAGCAGATACTACATCGCTCCTATAGGACACCGGTGATGAAGCACCGCGTGGACCACACCCTGAAGGTGCAGGAGTCCGGTCGATGCACTCCTCCATCTCCCAAGGGAGAGCCGCAGCATTTCCCATCTCTTTTTGCTCTCCTCCTTAGTCCCACCCTCCGGCTTAGTTTCTATTACTACCACCTCCTTCTGATGCACCTCTAAACTCAGAACCACTTTCACTTCTCTACCTCGCGGGCATTTCTCGCTCTTTCTCTCTTCTCCAGATTTCTTTCTCTCTTTCTTCTCATTCGCCTGGTTCTTCCGCTCCCCAGCCTGGATCTTTCTCCCTTCTTCACCCTAGCCTAAGTCCTTCTCTGCCTTACCTCCTGGGCTTCCCTCTAGCCAGTGCCCGGGGCCTACATTTCCTCTGCCCACAGCATCAGCATCTACCTTTCCCTAGCCTCCCATATTTCCCTTCCCCCACCCTATTGGGCCAGCCTTCACCAGGCCCACTTGCCCATTCTCTCCTGAGGCATCTGCATCTCTCCTCCCCGCTCCTATATGCTCCTTAAGCCCGCCTTTTGGGTCCTCCTTTGCCCAGCCTCCTGGCATTCTCCTGTGCCCCCTGCCTCTTTCTCCAGCTCCTTCTGCGATCTTCTCCAGCCAGCTCTGAATGTGCTCATTTCCCAGCTCCAGCTGCCTTCTGCCACAAGATCTTCCTTTTATAGGGCCTGGACCCCACGCAAAAGCCTCTCTCTGGCCTAAGGACATTCGTGTGTGTCTCCTCGGGCAGGCCTGATGGAGATGGTTGGATGGGACCCACCACTGGGAATGGCTTACAGTTTTGAACTAGGTCTTAGGGTGGTCCCTCCCCATGGGTATTCCTCTCTCTGCTCCCACTGGCCCTGCCCTTGGCGGCGACCCACTTTGTGCACGCGTAGCCTGACTGGTCTTAGTTGTTTGAGTTTCGTTCAGGTTTAGCTTTTTCCTCCTGTAATTTTATATATGATTTCTGTAGACGCTTGACGGGAGCCGAGCGTGCAGGGGCTGCCGCTCCACGGAACCGCCCCCAGCGCGATTCCCTTAAAGAGATAGGCGCTTCAAAGGGTGAAATGTGGCCAGCCCCTGACGTACACACTCTGCAGGGTGTGGGTGGACAGTGGATGGTCCAGCAGCAGGTGGCTTGTGGCAGACCCAGTGCCCCTGGCAATCCCAGCATTCACCAGCGAGGCCAGGCAGAGGACTTCGTCACAGCTCCTTTGCCTCCCAGCATGGCCTGCTTTATAAATCCCATACACATGTATGTACACATGTATGTACTTGATTCGCTGAATAGGGATCGGGCAAAACGAATCAGCAAAATCAGTGGAAAACTCTACTAAAGAGTTTGTTGAATAGAAATCCTTACAGAAAATTAATTTACAAGAATTGTAGCAGCAAAATAAACCGGAAAACCTCACTTTATTTCATTTAATGTACTTTTAAAATGTTGTCTTATATTTCGCCAATTTTATGAAAAGGGCAACATTTAATGCACAATTTCGCAAAGGTGGTGAATGCCAAATTCTAAACATTTTGCCCATTCCTATCCATGACGTATTGCCAACTAATGCTTTTCAGTGATTTTGAAAGGTTTTTATTACAGAAGGTTAACCATACATTTACCTACATTTACAGCGTATTTTCTCTTCATTTTCCATTTATTTTATCATGATATACCATAGCAATATGTGTCCTTGCCTATTGGTCACTGTACCCAAATAGACGTAACTGTACCCAGTCCATGTCACTGCCCCAGTACAAATATGGCCTGTGCCCACTGGGCTTGACATATGACAATGCACACCAGGCACTGTTGGTATGGTCAATGTGCCCAGGGCATGAGCTTCAGGCCAGCAGTGACACTGTACATGGAAATGGCCTTAAGCCATGCTCTGGGCACTCTGTAAAAATGAATAGTGCTAGTCGGCTAAAATCTACATACATGCGCAGTAGGCACTACATCAGCGACATGGCCTTTGACTGTGCCCCGGGCACAATGCACTTATAAACAATGTCTGCTGAGCATGGCTTGCGGCCATGTCCAGAGGGCACTGTACCTGGTGCATTGACTTTACCCATGCACCCGCATAGCGCCAAGTACGAACCGTTGCCAGTGGGCAAGATTGCCTAGATCATGTGCGTCAAAATACCTTTGGAACAGTGCGCATACCAACATTGCATTGGGCACTGTTGCTATGCCTGGGGCACACCCGAAGTCTGTTTTCTATTTCCATTCTCCCTTCTGTACTTGGCTGGACATTCAGCTTGTTTCCAAATTTGGGGGAGGGGAGAAGGAAGAGAACGCTCGTGCAGGGTCATTTGGAAGACGTGAATCACGTTTACGGTAAGTTGGGTGGGGCCAGGCTCCAGAGCAGGTCCACTTTTAAACAACCACTTGAGCAACTGGGAAGCAGGTGCCATGATCCAGCTGTCCATTTGCTTATCTTAGCCCCAGGGAGCTCAGGTCACAAAAAGGACAATATGTGCCTTCTGCTGCACACACAGGGAGGGGTGCAATAAGAGCCAGCATGCGTTTATACGTTATCTTATTGGATGTAATCGCGGCTTCTGCCATTTGCATGGCCTCTTGCCACTTAGGGGCCGGGAAGAGATGGCTTGGGCTGGGGTTGGAAGTTAGTAGGAGTAGAGGAAGGAGAGCAAGCTAGCGCTTGCTTTGGTATTCATGCATGCAGATTGGAATTAAGAGAGAACCAGGCTCTGGATACCCTTGGGCGGGTATGCTTGGTACCAGTGTGGATAGCAGCGCAACATCCCTGCCTTATTTTATATTTGTATCAAACTTTAGGATCTTTGGGGACTGGCCTGGCCCAGCAGCCGCCTGCTCTTGTACTGGTGGAGGCCTGCTCCCCTACATAAAATCTTGCCATTCGACAAAACTCTATGATATCATCTTTGCCGTGGAACGTTTTTCATGTGAAACTAGCGTACAGGTCTGTGTACATGTGCCAAAGTGCAGGTTTTCATTAACACAGTAGGACCACTATATTTCCTAAGCCTACAGTTCCCTCTAGCAGTGTCAACATACGGGAAGCTATGCGAATTGGCATTGTCTCTATGTATCCTAAGGCAACAGCTCCCCCTAGCGGTGACAACAGGCAAAGCTACTACACAGGGACAAACCTACATCTGGCCTTTTATTATATTGTTAGATTAGATATGTCAAGGCCAGAGGAGCTGTCAGATCAGAGCTTTCCCCAAGGTAAGGTGCCAGGATGCTGAGAATCACCTGCTGCTTCTCTATTTCTGAAGTTATGCCATGTCTCTCATCCCCAGGTATGCCAAGCACTACAAGCGAGAGAACGGCTCCGAGTACCGCACCTTGCTGAAGGCTTTTGGCATCCGGATTGACGTGCTCGTGTATGGGAATGTATGTAGGAAACCCTTTTCAGTGTGCATGTAGCCCGCGTGGCAAGTATGTGCAGTGGGGGTATCGCGTATGCATGTGTGTGTAGTGCAGTGAGAATGTGTTGTGAGGGGAGCATGTGTGGCGAGGGGACATATGTGTGAAAAGAATGTGTCATGAGGAGGGTATGCACTGCATGTTATACATATACACATATAGGTGTGTAGAGAGATAGTCTGGTTTCGGTTGTGTGTGGTAATCGTGTGGCAAAGCATGTGCCGCTTATGCACAGCATATAGAGCTCAGTTCCCCTTTATAAACTCGAGCACAGATGTAGGAATCTCACTCTTCAATGGACCTCGCTGCTCCCTTCTCTCACTCTTCGCATGAGCTTGATTTATTTCATGCTAAACAACTTTACTGCCAATCACTCCTTACTTCTTTTTCTCTGCATCTCTTCTTGGCCATCTTTTGTTCCCCCTCCTCTGGCCCTACTCTGAATTCTTAAATTGAAGCCTCTGACTTTGCCTCATACTTTACTTCTAAAATGTATAACTTGAGTTTCTCTTTTATCCCATGGTTCTCGCCTTTTCTCCTCCTTATTGCCCTCTTCTACTTCATCCTTTTCTTGCTTTACTCTCTTCTCCCTGAGGATTCTCTTAGTCTCTTGCTGCAATGTTACCCCAATAACAAGGCACCCCTTGACATCTACCCTATCTCAAGTGTATCCTCATTTTCCTCCTTGCCTGACCTCTCTTCAGCGCTTTGCTGTCTTCTCCACTTATTCCTCTTTCTTTTAAACATGCTACTATTTTGACAGTGCTTATAAAACCTTCCCACAATCCTTCTTGCTATTAAATTACCACTCTATTGATCTTTTTCCTTTTTAAAACTTCTTGAACATTCTGTGCATTCCCAATTATCTATTTGTGTTGACACTATCTCCCTCCTTCCCCCAACTCGCTCTGGTTTCTTCTGAAACCATTTCTTACTACATACCATTAGCATTCCCACTTCCTCTTGACACTCTAAAAAGTCTTCTTTCCTCGGTTTCCTAGACTTGTCTGTATTTATTTATTCGAATTTGTAAAGTGCCCAACAGCCCGGGGGCCTCGTGGCTCTAGTTACAGACAGCTTTCTTAGTTACATAAAAACATGAGAAGCAGCACAAACATATTACAGTACACGCAAGTGAGATAGCGTGGCATCGTGGCGCTTGTTAAAGACAGATTTCTTAGTTACAGCGGATTTGAGAAAAACAGAGAAACAGTATACATTACAGGCATAGGAATGAGCAAGGCAATCAAGGAGTTTAGATGAAGAGGGAAGTTTTGAGGGTTTTTTTCGGAAAGCCAAGACTGAGTTTTCTGTTCTGATGTCAGTGGGTAGTGCGCTCCATAATCTGGTTGCAAGGTATGGGAAGCCTAGCCCACCAGCTTTAGACCTGTTGATGCGTGGGGTGTGAAGTTGGTTAGTGTATTGAGTCCAGATGGGCTGAGTGGATGTGACTTTCTCTATAGTCTTTGATAGATAGAATGGAGCTGAGAGGGTGAAGGATTGTGTGTGAGGATTTTGAAAGTGATGCGCTCTTTAAACGGGAGCCAGTGAGCTGCCTGTCTAGCCTTGGAGATATGTTCCTTTTTAGGGATGCTTAAGGCTTCTCGAAGTGCATGTGGCCTATGATACAGTGTTTCTTCTCTTTCTTTGCTCGGCATGTCTGTCTATGTACTCTCCTGGTTTTCTTCTTATCTTTCCAATTGCTCATACACTTTGCCCTTTGAAGGCAACTGTTCGTGTGCCCTTTGTTTACGTGTTGGTGCCCCTCAAGACTCAGCCCTTTACCCATTATCATTTTCTCTTTATAGGTTGTATTGCTCTTCTGTCCTTTTATCTTTTGGTCTCACGTCTATACCATTCATTCTCAAATCTTTATTTCCTTCCCGTCTTTCACAATCCACTTCACGCTTTCATTTCTGGCAGACACTCTGCTATCAAGCTTGAACAGTCTCTTCACCATATCAATTTAAGACTGACATTATTTTCTTCCCTTCACCTTGCACTCCTTACAGGTTTCCTTTCTTTTATGTTTTCCTCCTGTCCTCTATTCTCTGCTTGCGATCTAGCTGTTATTTTCAATTCTCCACTCTCTATAACTTCTCTTCCCTTCCTTGTTCCTGCCGTTTCCAAATGTATAACATCGATAAAGGTTCTCATTGTTACTTTTTCTGCCAATAACGCTCTGTTTCTTTCGCTGATTGTTTCCCATCTTGACTCATGCACCTCCCTTCTCGGTATCCTTGCAGCCTATGCTCTCTCATTCCGCTCCACTCTGTCTTCAAATTTGCTATTCGTCTTTTGCTTTTGCTCCATCCCTTTTTCCACATCTCTCCTTTTCTACCAGCTCTCCACTAGCTTTCTGTCCCTCCCATCTTCACTTTAGTTACCTCTGTATTGTCTTTAGATTTGTTCATGATATTGCTCCCTATTATCTCTTCTCTATGGACTCTGTATATTCTTCTCCTTGTCCTCTTCGTCCATCAACTCTTATTTCTAGTTGTCCCTAGCTTTTCTGTGCTCAGTCCCATTTTTATTCATTTTCCCTTCTTGCCCCAAGACTTTTCAATGCTCTTCCTTTTTATCTTTATTGAGTGACCCCTCCTTTCTTTTTTGTGATCTTCTCTCAAAACCCATCTTCTTGCTACTTCCTAATATTAAGAATGTAACATCATGCTTCTTGCTCTCTTTTTATTGCTCATACATGTTTTTTTGTTACTGCTCTTTTTGTAACTCTGTAAAATGTTTAGGCGTAAACACGTTATAAATCCATATAAAAACACATATACATGTGCACTGTATAAGATTTGTGTGAAATGTTTGGGTATACTATGTACTTTGTGGATATCATCACAATGTGTGTAGCGTACGTGCCTTTTGGTTGACTGGTGTGTTGTGGTTCTTCTATCCGCTTCGTGGGGATTATGAATGTTAAGCTTACTCTCTTGTCACTTCCTTCTTTTCTCTTTTATTCCAGGCTGGAAAATTCAACATCATTCCAACCCTGATTAACACAGTTGCTGCCTTTACCTCTGTGGGAGTGGTGAGTGTCTGTGGCATTCTCATTCTGCATCCTCATTCTTCTTTCACTCTCACCACATCCTCTGATTCACCCTACCCCCTTCAGACTGTTTTATATTTACTATGGAGTGCACAGTCTCTGGACTAAGGATATCAGGTGTAGGTCAGTCTGTAATAGGAGAGTCTCAGTCTCTGGTGTGGGGTTCAGTCCCCAGCAGAGGGTCTAAGTCCCTGGTGTGGGTCTCAGTTGCCAGCAGAGTGTCTTAGTCCCTGGCATGGGTCTCAGTCCTCAGTAGAGGGTCTTAGTCTCTGGCGTGGGTCTCAGTCTCCAGTAGAGGGCCTCAGTCTCTGGCATGGGTCCCAGTCCCCAGCAGAGTGTCTTAGAACATGGGTCTCAGTCCCCACTAGAGGGTCTTAGTCTCTGGCATGGGTCTCAGTCCCCAGTATAGGGTCTTAGTCTCTAGTGTGGGTCTCAGTCCCAGTAGAGGGTTTTAGTCTCTGACGTGTGTGGCAGCCCCAGTAGAGGGTCTTAGTCTCTGGTGTGGGTCTCAGTCCCCACTAGAGGGCCTTAGTCTCTGGTGTGGGTCCCAGTCCCCAGCAGAGTGTCTTAGGGCATGGGTCTCATTCCCCATTAGAGGGTCTTAGTCTCTGGCCTGGGTCTCAGTCCCCAGTATATGGTCTTAGTCTCTGGCCTGGGTCTCAGTTCCCAGTAGAGGGTCTTGGTCTGTGATGTGGGTTTCAGTCCCAGTAGAGGGCTTTAGTCTCTGCCGTGGGTCTCAGGCCCCAATAGAGGGTCTTAGGCTCTGGCGTGGGTCTCAGTCCCCACTAGAGGGACTTAGTCTCTGGCGTGGGTCTCAGTCCCCAGTAGAGGGTCTTAGTCTCTGGCTTGGGTCTCAGTCCCCAGTAGAGGGTTTTAGTCTCTGAAGTGGGTGTCAGTCCCAGTAGAGGGTGTAAGTCTCTGCCATGGGTCTCAGTCCCCAGTAGAGGGTCTTAGGCTCTGGCATGGTTCTCAGTCCCCAGTGGAGGGTCTCAGTCACTGGCGTGGGTCTCAGTCCCCAGTAGAGGGTCTTAGTCTCTGGCATGGGTCTCAGCCCCCAGTAGAGGGCCTTAGTCTTTAGCTTGGGTCTCAGCCGCCAGTAGAGGGTCTTAGTCTCTGGCGTGGGTCTCAGTCCCCAGTATAGGGTCTCAGTCTCTAGTGTGGGTCTCAGTCGCATGTGAATTAGTCCCAGCCTTAATGCTCTAGAATGAGGGTCTCCAAGTCTGATGTGCTGGTCTCTCAGTCTCATTATGATGGTCTCAGTAGGTGGGATGCTTAGTTATTTGGGTCTCTGTCCCCAGTAGAGGGCCTTAGTCTCTGGCGTTGGTCTCAGTCCCCAGTAGAGGGCCTTAGTCTCTGGCATGGGTCTCAGTCCCCAGGAGAGGGTCTTAGTCTCTGGCGTGGGTCTCAGTCCCCAGTAGAGGGTCTTAGTCTTTGGTGTGGGTCTTAGTCTCTGGCGTGGGTCTCAGTCCCCAGTAGAGCGTCCTAGTCTCTGGCGTGGGTCTCAGTCCCCAGTAGAGGCCTTTAGTCTCTGGCGTGGCTCTCAGTCCCCAGTAGAGGGTCCTAGCCTCTGGTGTGGGTCTCAGTCCCCAGTAGAGGGCATTAGTCTCTGGCATGGGTCTCAGCCACCAGTAGAGGGTCTTAGTCTCTGGCATGGGTCTCAGCCACCAGTAGAGGGTCTCAGTCTCTGGTGTGGGTCTCAGTCGCATCTGAATTAGTCCCAGCCTTAATGCTCTAGAATGAGGGTCTCCAAGTCTGATGTGCTGGTCTCAGTAGCTGGAATGCTGAGTTATAAGGGTCTCTGTCTATGAAGTGTGCATATTTAGAGAAGGAATTGTGCTGGAGCAAGACGGAGCTGTGCTCCAGCAAAAATGGTATTGCCGGAGCGCCGTTCCATGTAGAGCCGGGACCCTCAACCCTCCCAAGTTGAGGAAATTCTCTCACCTGACAGCCGCAAGTTTCCTGAACACTGTGGAGTCTGAACGCGTGCTGCAATATGCAATGAGTTTACTGCATCTGAAAGTCGCCTTTTGGTCAACATGACAGCCCAAACTCAAACAATGAAATGGTCCAAAGCTGTATATATGTCTCAGGCTTTGCACACATTTTACTGTCATGGTGACTATTCTGACAGATCAAAGGAGCACCATACGCAGTGTGCATGGAATGCTCTGAAGGAATGAGCACCATACCCAGTGTGCATGGAATGCTCTGAAGGAATGAGCACCATACCCAGTGTGCATGGAATGCTCTGAAGGAATGTATATTTGAATACTATCGTAGATATGCTTGATAAATTGTTTTGATGCAAAGCAGCCAGCATCCTATGTTCAGGGTACCCACATTAATCGACACCTATCTACCTCAGTCCCACCCACACCACTGACAATCCGACACCTCCTGCCTGCTATCCTCTCCCCACACGTGAAGGACGGGGGGAGTTCCCTCAGTACGCTGTTGTTAATTTCCAGCACTGCGCATCTTGGTCTCCGGTTGGACTAGGTCTCTGGAGGGGGAGTCTCAGTCTTGGGTGCGGGTCGCAATCTCTAGTACGCGGATCACAGTCTCCGGTGGATCAGTCTTAGCCTGCGGTGTGTTGGTCTCTGGATGCTGTGGTTGAAGGGTCTCTGTCTGTCATGTCTGCATCTCGTTCTCTGGTATGAGGTTGTTAGGCTCAGACTTAGGTCTAGGTCTCTGTTGTGTGGGTCTCAATACCTGTTCTCTGGGGCTCACTTTCTAGAATGTGGCTCACAGATTCCTGTGTGGGGGTCATATTTTCTGTTGAGTGGGTCTTGATCTTTTGCACATCTCGGTCTCTCTCCCTCTCTCTCTGTCTGGTGTGTGGGTCTCCTTCTCTGGGGTCTCACTTTCTCATTTGCTTCTGCGCCTCAGTCTTTGAGGTCTCACTCTCTCTCCAGGGTGTGGGTCTCAGCCATTGATGTGTGTGTTATTCTCTAGTATGAGGTGTCAGTTTTAGGTGCATTGGCATTAGTCTTCAGGACATCTGGCACGAGGCTCTCAGCCAGTGGTGTGTTAATCTCAAGACGCTGGTTAGGTTCTCAGTCCCTGATATGAGGATCTTAACCTCTGGTGTGTTGGTCTCTGGGACAAGGGTCTCTGATGTTCACTCAGAATGAAGCTCTGAGTTTCCCATTTGGGTCTTAGTCTCTGGTATGTGTGCCCTGATAAACCTGGTTTGTTTCTCAGTTGCTGGCACGTGATTGATTGACTACTAATATGTATAGAGCATGCCAATACCCTGCAGAGTGTTCGGTGAAGTGCTTACGGGCCCTTCGCCGGCCTCCAGTAGTTAGAATGACCAGGTAAAAGTATGATCACACTTGTACCCCATATGGAGCATAACCCAGGTCACTTTGCAGGTGTTGAGGTGTCCAACTGACCTTATAAGTGACAGCTGTATTTGTACCTCCAACGACCCCACACCACGTAGCCCTTATTGGCCAAATGATATGCGTTGTGTCTGCCTTCAGTGACAGGATCCTTTCCTCCTCAGCGAGGAATGTCGAGTAACTCCGCTGTAACAGAAAAAGTTGTTTATTTTCATATTTCAATGTTCAATTCCATTGAAATTACAATTGTCCAGTTTTTCTCTGAACCCTTTTTAGTCCTGGTGTGACCAGGTGGGTGCCGATATCCTGCCACAAAAAGAGATTGTCCTCAAGGCTGCTGGGCTTTTAAGGGTGGGAATCACTACAGGAAGGTAAGATGTGTCTTTAATCTCTGCCACCTGTTATCTCTCCTGGGAGCACTTTCGCCCACTTCCCTTCCTTCCCAAACTCCAGCGAAAGTGAAGATGGTCCTGTGGCTCGGAGGGCATGTGATCTGCCATCATCTGCTGACCCATCTATACAATGGCAGTAACATTCCCACGATGAAGGGGCTGTTGGGCTTGGGTGCTCTGTAGATGATGTGAAAAGTTACTGTGTCCATAGGGAAGAGTGGAAAGTGGCAGGAAAGGTTTTTGAAAGAGGCAATGGTCGCGATGTCATGTTGGGTGCATGGCCATGATGCCTTGGGGGAACTGCAAATGTGAAGTCAAACAACGTTTCGCGGCTTTTGCTGGCTCGGGCCTCAGTGGCTCCTCCATAAATCAGCACCCCATCGCTCATTATGGACGAGCCGCCACTGAGCGTAAGATTGATGGATCTGGTGCGATGAAATAGTTGTCTCGTACCAGTGTACGTAAGAGGCTGTGGCACACTGCCAAGATCTTACAGATGCCATGTTTGCCATGGAATGATGTGCCATGATTAACATAAGGAGAATCTCCGAGTCCAGGATTGAGAAAGAAATGAACCAATGCTTGAGTGATTTTCAGGTCTGTATAGCTAAGGATATATAAAAAGAAGGGACCTGCCCCTTTATTATATTATAATTATAATAAATCCCCCACCCCATCGGGCCAGGCCAGGATGGGGAAATGGAATGTGTGTCCAAGGTTTCAGTGCTCAAAGGCATTATCCAATATTAGTGGAACAGCAGAAAGGTTTGGGGAAGTTTGCAAGAATAGTAGTAACAGGAGTTTGCCCTCAGGTAACATCTCTTTAGTTCTGAAAACAGGAGCTCACACTGCGTAAAGTGGAGCTATTGCACAGCTGGTCTTCAGAGCATCGTTGATAGACAGATGCCTTCGGTGAGTTACTGTGCGCCTTAAACAGATGGTGCCCAAGCAACGATTAGGTCAGGATTGATATGTTAATGTTAAAGGATATTTGTACTGTGCACTATCACTACCTGAGTGGTCCCCTGGTGCTCTGGCGGATCTGAAAAGGAAAGAGGGTGGGTTAGTAAGGCTGAGTGGGGAAAAAGAGCAAGAGAGCGCTGGTGTGCTGTTGGCAGCCTCAATCAATTTTGGTTAACACAGTTCGCTGAGCTTAGGTGTGCTTTACGGTTGGTAGCCGTCATGTGGTGTTGTGCGTGGCTATGTGTGGTATGTTTTGTGTTTGCGATGTAGTGACGTGCGTGCGGTCTGTAGTAGTTTGGAGATATGTTGGTGTTTCGTTAGAGTGTGAGAGGTGTATGCAGAGGGGTGAGATTGTTTAGTAGGGCTGGTTAGTGGTATCGCTATTTAGATATGACACATGTTAATCTTCACAATCCTGTCTAGATGTGGCGCAATGCTAATCTTCACAATTCTGTCTAGATGTGACGCAAGCTAGTATACAATTCTGTCTAGATGTGATGCAAACTGACATTCACAATTCTGTCTAGATGTGACGCAAGCTAATCTTCACAATTCTGTCTAGGTGTGACACAAGCTAGTATTACAATTCTGTCTAGGTATGATGCAATGTTAATCTTCACAAATCTGTCTAGATGTGACACAAGCTAGCATTCCCACGATTAAGGGGCTGTTGGGCTTGGGTGGTCTGTAGATGATGTGAAAAGTTACTGTGTCCATAGGGAAGAGTGGAAAGTGGCAGGAGAGGTTTTTGAAAGAGGCAATGATTGCAATGTCATGTTGGGTGCATGGTCATGATGCCTTGGGGGAACTGCAAATGTGAAGTCAAACAACGTTTCCCGGCTTTTGCTGGCTGGGGCCTCAGGGGCTCCTCTATAAGTCAGCACCCCATCGCTCATTATGGATGAGCTGTCACTGAGCCTAAGATTGATGGATTTTATTTATTTATTTATTCGCATTTGTTAAGCGCACATCAGACCGAAGGCATCGTGGCGCTAGTTACAGTGTTGCTTATACTTGGTTACATACAATTCATGTCCGTGCGGTTACATTGGACGAGATCTACTTTTTTTTTTACAGACATGCAAGATCAGCCTAAAGACCTGGTGTGATGACATAGTTGCTTCTGTAGGAGCTGCCCTTTGCTTCGGCGCCCTTAGTCGAGGGGGCTGCCTTGCAGAAGGGCTGCCCTGGTTGGGTGTAGATTAAAGGGGCAGCTAACCAATCAGGGCTTGGGGGTGGTACGGGGTGTAGGAGGGGACACAGACCAGGAGCGTGATTGTGCATTTGCAGTAGCGGTTACGGCAGCCAATGGGGGGGCTGTGGGCGGCAAGGGACACAAAGCCAGACGCAGGGCTAGGGAATGAGCACAAGGGTCCAAAAACATGGAATAAAACGCATATTTAAACCAAAGAAAAGGCAAGGGAATGCGTGGCATGGATACAGCACTCACCTGCACTCTGGAAGCTAAAGTGGGTGCAGCAGTGCTGGCCGAGGATTTAACTTGCAGTAGTGAGTACGGCAGCAAATAGGGGACGGGGGGCAGGCTGTGGGCAGCAAGGGACACAGAACCAGACGCAGGGCTGGTGAATAAGCATAAGGGTCCAAAAACATGGAATAAGATGCATATTTAAACAATAAAAGAAAGGCAATGGAATGCGTGGCTAGGATACGGCACTCACCTGCACCCTACACGCTAAAGTCTTCCAAAGAATATTCATGTCTGGTGTCCTTCACTGGCCCTGCAGCCTGTACCACCCACAATAGCAGCCCTGGCGTTTAGCCAGGGCAGCCAATTGGGAGGTGTGTATGTGGTTGAGGGGTGCCAGAGTGGGGAGGGGGACCACCTGGGCACCGGAAGTAGTGAGCCCACTCTCTTTTGCCCTGCCCGGGACCGATGTGCTGCATAACCCAGAGTGTTGTGGGGTGATGGCCACTGCCACCCACTCCATGCTCAGGTGCGCTATGATGACATCAGTGATGATGTAATGAAGAAATAATTGATGCAATGATTGATATAATACATATATATATATATATATATATATATATATATATATATATATATATCCTTGCGGCTTTAATTTGCCTGGTATACTCTCCTGCCAGGGCTTTTCTCATGTGGGCTTTGTGCATGCTTACAATCTTCTCAAATATATATATTCTTGTACCTATAATTTGACCTGTATATGCTCCTAATAAGGCTTTTCTCATGTGGACTCTGTGCACACTGTGATGAATCCTATAGATCCCTCACCAAATCCCTGCCTAAAGTATCCTCCCAAGTGGCCACGGAAAGGCAGACGCTTCCTGATCCTGACATTGGGGGTGGTGCTCTGCGGGAGGATCACCTGGGAGTAGAAAAGCTCAGGGAGGTTAGAGGAATCAATGGGGTATTTACCTTCCTCGAAGGAAGAGATGTTACAAATGCCAAAATACCTAAGCGCTTGTTGCTACTATAATATAACTGATCCACTTGGTAAACACCAAAATGTGGGTTAAATCAGCCAAAGCTCCTGTGGTATAAAAGTGAATAACACCCATTCTAAAGCCTCTAGAGGTAAATGCTTCCCTAACTCAAAAGGTGGTAATAGAAAGAAGTTTGTAAATAAGAATCACCAGAAGCCTAGAACACCTTATTCCTCTTTCTAAAAAAAAAGACTGATCACTGAATTGCATGAAATTCCTTTAAAGAATGTTGTAGAAACTATAAGACAAATCAGCAAATCTCAAAGAGTTTGTAAAATTAACTTTATTGCTAGGAACTCCAAGTCCCATAATTCCCTCATTACTGGGACGAGGAAGAGGTATGCAGAAGAAAACTACTGTGGCGGTGATCTCCTAATTAGTGTAAATGACCTACGCCTGAATGGGACGGAGAAGCTTAAAAAGCCTTCTCAGGTGAAGTCATCAGAAAAGGAGAGAGAGGAAGCAGAGCAGTGGAAGAAGAAGTGCAGCCTGAGATTGCAGCTGAGAAGGAAGTCTGTGGTGAGAGAAGACACCGGGACCACGGAAATGCTAGAAGCTGTGGTGGGTCTGAAGAAAGCCTCAGCCTACTACTCTAACTATTGCAGAGGTCGCGCAATGGGAAGTGTGAAGAGGAGACGCTTGTATGAAATGATTTGGTTGTGCAAAGTTCACACAGCGGGACGCAGCAGTAGCGAGGGAAGTCTTCTCTCTTTGGAGGCTCCAGGTGGCTGGGTTGCCCCTGGCCCTCTCCAGAGCAGCAGAGGCTTCATTCATCAGTAGCATGAGCGGAGGAGGACCAGAGGAAGCTGTCCACCCGGCTGGCAGGAGCCATAAGTACTGCAGACCTGCAAACACCGAGCTAAGCGTAATTGAGCGACTTACCCGGTGAGTTCACAGCTTACAAGGGACTCCGGAATGCTCCAACGATGTCCGTGTGTTCATGGCAGGGTGCTTCACTCGCGAGTGAGCGAAAGCAACAGTAGCAATAATTTTGAATACCGACCTATATGAAACCAACAGTGGTGTATGTTAAAATGAAATGACTGTAGAAATATGCGCATGAGAGTGTGGAAAAGCTAAGAACCCCAGGGTAAAGCTGTAAAGAGTTTGAAAGCTTACACTCAATACCCAAGCTAAGAGTGTATTACTAACGAGCAATATCAATATAACAAACAGTACTCAAGGCAAGAGGGGAAGCTTGAGAGGCTTAATGATTTGTGTTGTCGGGAATAGAGCTCTGCCAGAACCGCAATGTGTCAAGAGGGCGTGGTCTCAGCGGCCAATGGCATAGCTCCAAACCTGGGCGGAGGCACTGAGTAAGAGGTGGAGGGTCCCTTTTGCCCAGTAGTATCTGGAAACGTCCAATTTCAACCTTTGAATACTATACCTTATTTCATTTGCAGCGTACAAGCATTCAGAGGAAAGCAGTTTTGGTTATGTCTTATTTGACAAAGTGGGGTAGTCAGATACCATGGCACAGCTGTAGGAGTGAGGGTACGGTGTGCCATTTCAACATAAGTGTGATGGGGATGAGTGCCCATTTAAATTCTCTATGCTGCTGCCAGAGCGCATACATTTATTTTTTTATTTGAATTTGTATAGCGCACTACAGCCCAGGGGCATCGAGTCGCTGTTACAGGAATATGAATTTGTTACAGAAAATGCATGATTACAGGATTACAGAATGAATTACAAGTTCATATAGATAGTTAATTAAGACAAGTCTCGTGGTTACAGTGAGTGAGCACAGGCCTTGTGTTTGTAAATACTGAGGCAGGTAAATTCATACACTACAGTGGTTACACAAATAGAAGTGTCTTGATAGCTTTCCTGAAAGCTGTGTAGGAGTTAATGTTCCTGATGTGAGGAGGGAGCAGGTTCCAATTGGAGGCTGCAATGACTGGAAAGCTGGTTCCTCCCGCCCTTGCTCTGAGTGTTTTGGGGATGGGGATCCTGTTTACATAAGCTGTCCTGGTCGGTCTATCCGAGGAGGGTTTGGTAATCCTTTGGGATAGGTACAGGGGAGTGGTGTCATGCAGACATTGATGTGTAAGTGCCAGGGTTTTAAACAGGATATGTTCCCTAATGGGTAGCCAGTGGATACGTTTTCTGGTTGCTGATATATGCTCACATTTGGCTATGCCCGTGGCAGCTCTCAGTGCATTATTCTGTACAGTCTGGAGTTTCCTAACGTTTCTAGTGGAGGTACCAGCCAGGAGTGCATTGCAATAGTCTAGCCTAGACCCCACAATAGCTCTGGCTATGGTAATGCAGTTGTCTCTCGTTAGGAATGGTCTGGCCGCCGTGATCAATTTTGAGTCGTAGGCTGCAGCGGAGTAGATGGCGCTAACCTGCCTATTCATGGAGAGGTTTGATTCAAGGTAGACTCCTGGGGTTTTAGCAGTAAGCGCAACTTTTATGGGCGTGTTGTCAACTGAGAATGAGTTGTATTTCACGTCCAGTTTTTTAAGGGTGCTTGGTGAGCCCAAAAGTAGGATCTCCGTCTTTTCTCCATTCAGGCACAGCCAGTTTTCCACCATCCATGTTTGGATTTCAGCATATATGGAGTTAAGTTAACTACACTACACCGTGGTTCCTGAAATTACAATGAATATCAGGACAATATACGGTTCCATGTGTTAAAATTGCGGCAAAAATGGCAGTGGACACAAAATATCGCCGCAAAAATGCTGTGGTTTTGCCGCCGCAATCCATGTAAAGGATGCGGGGGACACCCCCGCTACCCCCAGACCCATTATACCATTTAAGGGGAGTGGGGAACACCCCTGCAACCCCTGCTCCCCTTAAATGGTGTAATGGGGTATGCCTTTAACGGGTCAAACCATGGCATTTTTGCCACCATTTTTTGTACAGGCGACATTTTTGCTGCAGTTTTATCACTGCATACCCAATATACTGCATTCAACACACACTCTTCATAGATCAGCAATTTCTACTGCCACACTTTCAATGTCACTACCTACTAGGAACCAGAACTCCTCATATTTCAAAATTTCTCTGGCCAAAACGTGCAAAAACAGCAATAGACTTTAATTCATTCACAGTCATATAAACAATCAAAAACATCACAGTTAGTTATTGATACAAAAACAACAAATCACCTAAAATCTGAGACATCATAGAGATATAGAAGCAATTTAAAGTGCCAGTGCTATACATTAAAAACTAAGCATTAGATGTGTATAGACATAGTGGTGTAAGTGCAATCCCCAGATGGCACACACCCACCCCATGTATACACCGCTAGACGGAAGCTGTGTATGCATGGGGTGGGGTTGTGCCATAGGCTTCTATATTTCGTTGATGTCTCAGATTTTAGGTCACTTGTTGTTTTTGTAACAATAATTAACTGTGATGGGCTTGATTGTTTATGACTGTGAACGAATTGAAGTCTATTGCTCTTTTGCACATTTCGGCCCAAGACATTTTGAAATATAAGGTGTTTTGGTTCCTAGTAGGTAGTGACATTGGAAGTGTGACAGTAGAAATTGCCGATCTATGAAGAGTGTGTGTTGAATACAATAGAGCGCGGAAATAAAACACCTGTTGAAGCACTGGCACTTGCTGCTGGTCGTTGTAACAATGGACCTTGAACTTCGAAGGTGAGTTCCTGCCCGAAGCAATTTTGTTGAGCCAATTGCAAGCTACACATGACCAAGCGCAGGTGGACACCGCAGAGTTGAGGCTCCGAGGAAGGCTGAAATATTAACTGGGAGTTGGGGACTGCTAGTTTTGTGGGGCTGACCACAAGCTGCAGCTATTATTGTTTCCCTGCCCCTAGCCTTATGCCAGCTGGATGGACAAGAAAGTGGATAAGGGGAGGCTGGCAGAGATAAAATAATAATAATTTAGCATTTATGTAGCGCTACGAACCCTCAGGTATCTGGGCGCTGCTTATTATTACCCACAGTGTGGAAGGATGAAAGGCTGAGTTTGGCCCTGCCGGGATTCGAACCTGCATTAGCAAGCTCTGCACGGATGCCAAAGCGGCAATATGCTTAGAAAGGGGCCATCCCCAGAAGAGCTATGATACCAGTCAGGATATACATGTACCATAGAGGAGGTGCCCCAATTGTAAATGTGCAGACCATTGTTGCAGGATGGTCCTCAGGGGGGGCAGGCGAACAGCCACCTATGCAGTCCGCTATGGTGTGTTGTGCTGAAGAGGTATAGGGTACGTGGGCCAGAGACAGTTGATATAAACACATCGCTGTCAAGAGGGTTAGTCACATAGTCTGTGGAGGCCTGGGCTGTAATTCTCTATATTTGCTGCGGCTGGGGATTTTAAAGCAGTTCTCTTTCAAGTGGGAGGGAGGTCATGCCATTTGACAAGAGAGGAATGGTGGACTAGCCAGTTGGTAGACCTGGGAGAGCAAGTCCACCACTTCACCAGAGTGGACGTTTACATACATTGAATGTATGTACATGGATTCGATTTGGATTAGTAGCATTGTTGTCAGTCCATGCTGCTGTTTTTTAGCATGCTTTGCAATGTTAGTATTACCACTGCATGAGCCCATTTGTTTTCCCTGCAGGCCACTTTTGCTGAAACCCTGTTTACCAGCACGGCTCCTGCATTGTGAGGATAACACATATCTATGCCGGCTCTCCCACCTGCCCCTTCTCTCAGGCGAAGACTGGGCACTCCCCACAGGCCCCCATGTCTCGCTGCATCACTGTCTGCTCCCACCGCCCCCCAACTCGCTCCTGCAATGCGGGTGACACACACGCAACCCCGGCCTCCCATCGGATCTGCATACTTCGTCCGCCGCGCCCCCTCCTCCCACCAGCTCCACTACACCCTGTTCTAAACCCAGCCTAACTCCCAACCTCAACCCCCAGCCGCCCACTTTGCCGCTGCACGTTCTACAAACTTTCATTAGACAGCAACCAGTCGGAGGGAAAAGGTTTGATGAAACTGGCCAGAAGGTTGATAACAGCACAATTCTATTTCAGCTACTGGGAAATAAACGTCAGTGGAGGGAACCACAGTGCCTCACACTTTGGGCTCGATTCATGGAATTGCTTGCACGGTTCAAAGTGACTTTGCACTGCTGAAAAGTGACTTTGCACTGCTGACACACACCCTTATTCATGGAGCTGTGCAAAGTCATTTTTGCAGTACAAAATAAACTTTCCACTGATTTTGCACTGCAAAAATACACTTCGCACAGTTCTACGAATCAGGGTTTGTGTCTGCAGTGCAAAGTCACTTTTCAGCAGTGCAAAGTCACTTTTCAGCAGTCACTTTGAACCGTGCAAACAATTCTGGGCAACGCTGCCAGGCACCAAGCGAGGCCGGGTAACTGCTGCCCCATGGCAGCAGGCCCTGGAGAGGGGCAGCAGCTCTCCACCAAGGCCCAGCTCCCCTCTCCCCCCACCAAGTAGGGAGACAAGCAGTCACAGGGCTACAAGGCACAGGAAGGGCGAGGTGTGAAAGAACACATCACCCTTCCACAATAACAAATAGGCGCTAAGCACCCAGGGAAAAGCAAGGGCAGCAGTCAGGGGAACAACAAAGGGGCGCACCCCATGGTGCACAGACTGTGGGCTCCATGCTGGCCTGTGGGTTGGCTCCACACCCCCCACAGATGCACAACAATGTCCTATATAAGATGCTGCTTGCAGCTAAGAAAAACACAGTTTGGGACCCTGCACAGGGACCCAAACACAAGGGAGTTCGCTGTGTACTCAGCGTCTTCTTTTTTCTTTCTGCAATCCCTCCCACCCTAGAAAAAAGGGACAAGAACAACAGAAGAGAAGACAGGACACTGTACAGTGACCACAACAAGTCGTGGGACAAGGAAGGCGGCACGGCCAGAGGGGGTAACCTCAGGACCCGGTGCCCAAAAGTACAATATATTACGATATGCGATTATTGTTTATGTTTCATGACCATATTTGTAACAATAAAAACCTACAGCCTTTTTATTGCCAACACTTGACCAAATGTTGTGTCGTGATATTTTCAGAACAAGGAGGTGGGGAGGGGGCCTGCAAGACAAAGCACCCACACCCCAGCATAACAAATGTATAATTTTCCGCCTGCATATGGGTCCAGCAGTTACATGAATCAGGCCCCTTGTCTTTTATGCTCCAGGTTAACTTGACATTTCTTGCTGATCTTGGAAACTGGCTCTGTTACTTGGAATGTCTCGACATGCCTCGAGGTGCAATGTATTTATTTAATTCATTTATTTATGCAAATGTTTGTAGAGTGCTGCAGACCCAAAGGCCTCAGAGAACTAATCCATAGACAAACAAGACAGACAGAAAAGAGTAAAGAAAACAAAGGGTGCGCTTAATCTATCCCTTTGTAGATATGCCTTCAGATCCTTTTTGAACCTCAGGGAGCAAGGCTGATCACGGGGAAGAGCTGGTAAATCGTTCTATGCTTTAGGTGCCCAAACATCAAAGCTTGTGCCTCCGAACCTGTTCAATTTAAAATTAGGCTGAACAGGAAAAATACTACTGTACTCGTAGGAGTTTTAATGTATAGTCAATCTATCAAGTATTGAGGTGCTGTGCCCACGATACATTTTGGTGTCAATGAAAGTACTTTGTGTTGAATCCGGTGTCAAATGTAGCGAGCGCTGTTTTATGGTTACATGTTATCTTTGTTTCAGCCAATGAACAGCCCTGACGGCACCATTTTGAATAGTCTGCAATTTCTTTAAATTACCTTTAGAGGTGCTGGCAGGTAGACTGTTGCAATAATCTAACCTTGAATTGATTAGAGCAGTAGCTATAAGTGCTCTGTTTTCCAAGGTAAGATATGGCCTTATTTGTCGCAAAAGTCTATTCATGTACATGCATGAAGAACTAACAGAGCCCACGTGTTTAGAAAATAGACTCCCAGAGATTTTACATGGGGACGATCTGGATTATACACCCAACAATGGAAAAATGTGCATAACAGGGATCAAGTTTTTGTTGAGCTTTGACCCAGACCCAACGATAAGAAGCTCAGTTTTTCCATCATTAAGAGCCAATGATTTACGGGCTGTCCAGAATAAATCTTGTTGATTGCTTGTGCGTCGTAGTCATAGTCACCTGTCAACTTAAGCAAGGTTTGTGGTTCGTCAGCGTAATTGGTGTATGATATACCAACGTTATCTAACAAATCAAAAAGAGGCCTCATATAAATATTAAATAAGGAAAGGGAAAAGCATGAGCCGTGGGGGACGCCACAGTCCTGGGTCACCGGGAAGGCCTGGGAGTCCACCACGGTCATTCTCACTGACCTAGGGACTATGATACCTGCGGGATATGGCATGTAAGAAATAGACAAATTGAAGGACTTGATCCAGGCCGCAGCGCTGTCCGAGCACCCAACCACATCGACCAGCCTCTTCACTAAGAGAGAGTGGTCAACGAGGTCAAAGGCAGTGGACAGATCTGACAATAACACTAGCGCTTCATTGCCCTCATCAATAACCCTGGACTTGTCCGATTTTAAGTCCAGTAAAGCTGGTTCTGAGCCATGCCTTGCTCTGAACACAGATTGCTGGTACCCCAAGATGTTGTATTTCTCAATATGTTCCTTCAGTTGCAAACATTCCACTCGATCTATGATCTCCATTAGGAATGGCACATTGGTGATGGGTCTAATTGGTTGCAACTGCAGGATCTAGGTGTTACTTTTTGAGAAGTGGGGTAATCTATGCCTCTTTAAGGCAGCCAGGTGCACAGGATCCTTAAAACGAGACGTTGATCATCTGTGTAACAGAAGAAAGTAATGGATCATGGCAGTCCTTGAAAGTTTGCATAGGGCAAACATCACCCGAACAAGGGGTGGATTTTAGGTTAGCAATCCTTTTCCAAAATCTGCTAGAAGGTGAAGCAAGGGAGATCTACTGAGGTAGCCGTGGTATCAACTGACTCGAAAGGCCATGGTGTCGAGTCCTTGAGGAGCAGCCGACGAGATTCGATTGCTTGTTTATGTTTTGCTACTTTAAGCATCTTGGATGTCTTGACACCGGACATCCAAAATAGCATGGGAGTTTTTTATGGAGGTTTTGCCCTCCACCTCCTTGAGATTTAGGAATAACTCTCTGGAGATGGATTTTGTGTTAAGAATTTGCTGCATATACGTGTTCTTTTTGTCATCGAGGATAGCCAGTTTTTAATCCTTCTCTGCTTTGCTGTAGGCAGGCAAATACTCTATACCAGGATTTTGACACCACCCTCTTTCAGCCTGTCTTTTTACTTTTCTAAGTCCATAATACATCACTAAACCAAGTATTCTTACTGGTTTCTAACTTCATGGTTTTCACTTTGACGTTGGCGAGTGTATTAATAGCTCCAGATAGGGATTGTATGAATATATGCTGTAATCTCATTAGCATTCGAGTTTAGGCTTTTCCCAGAGGGAGCTGGTCCAACTAAAAGAGCAATAGATGACAACGTCAGTTTTTTCAGGTTTCTAACCTTTTGTTGTAATCTAGGGTTATAGTTCATACGAGGAAAAACTCCAGGTATGTTTAGTTAAAAAATGACCAAATAATGATCTGACCAAGGAAAGGACTCTGTGGAAGGTGTTGAGATAGATACTGATATTGTTAGACAGTACCCAATCTATGATATCCCCACCAACATGGGTAGCAGCCTTAACGCGCTGTTGAAACCCAAAGGCCTCCAATGCATTCATGAGTGATATCACGTTACGGTCAGTTTTCTTATAGATCCATAGGTTAAAATCACCTAGTAATAAAAAGTGAGTACCAGGTTTCCTATTATCGCTAAGGGTGGCCAAAAGTTGTTCTTTAAAGTCAGGGGTTAATACAGGGTGTCTGTATAAAACAAGAATGCTGATTGATGTTGTTTGATTTTCAACATTACGTTGGACCATAATACCCTTGCAAGAGACAGGAAACTGATTGAAGGGGCTTTCTACAGGAGAGCAGAAGATTGCTTGCCCACTAGCAAAGGGGTCAATAAGCAGCAGGGCAATGCCAATAGCCAGCCACACTTTGGTTATGCGGTTGATGGTTCAATGGTGCACCATGTAACACTGAGGTTGGATAACTCGTACAGTTATGCAAGCGAGGGCACAACAAGACAGTTCTAATATCGAAACAAAGTGGCAGAGCGATCACATCAACCAGATTCTCAGTGAAGCAGCATCAAATCAGACATTTGCTGAAATTAGGGCTGGGTCACACGTCATTGGTCAATGGACACTGATAGGGTCTTTCGGGTGGTACTCTCAGCGAGGCATTTTTTCCACCCCTCCCCCCTTTGAAGGAGCTGTTGCTCAGTGGTGTGTTTGAAAGTTATGTCTAAAAGTCTGCCCATGGATGAAAAGTACTGAGATAGGTCGGCAAACTCTTACCGTGTTGCAAACGGACCTGTCAAGTGAACCGCAGGCAACTATTAATGAGTGGGGACTAAGCCTGCAGTAGGCCAGGAAGGACGATGCCAGAAGCAAAAAGGAAGAGGGTTTGGCCCCAGCAATATAAAAAGCCCCCTTGGCATCATTTTAGATAGCAGCAGTCCTGGTGGCAGCTGTAAGCATGTGCACTCTCCATGAGGGGGTTGGGGGGTCTGTGGGGGTCCCCCACCAGATTAATTTGACCCTCTAACGTAAATAATAACAGCCTTGTTTAAAACCCAAGCCAATTTATTTTATCTTTCTTTGCCTGCGTGTCTAATTATTTCTGTGTCGAGGTTTCTGTGTGTCTGGCATGTGACCTCCCCGACATCCACCACAAAAAGATTTCTGATGGCCATCATTCTCCCCCCCCCTTCTCCTTACCAAGCATCCCTCTCTGTTCCTGTCTCTCTTTCACTGTTTCTAGTTTCGCTCTTCCTTTCTGGTTCCACACTCTTCCTATCAATCTCTCTCTCCTTATAAGTCTCTTTCTCTGTTTCTCCATCTTGCTCCCTATATCTCTTTGTACACTTTCTACTTTTCATTTCTTCCTTTTTCACCCATCCCTTAATGATTTCTAAGAAGCCTCCATCCCTCTATCTCACAGCCTCCGCCTCCTACTCGTTTATGTGTTCTCTCTATGGCACACACAAATCTCCGAGCTATCGCTTCCCTGTGTCTGCCTTTCATTGTTTTACATTCAGTCCATCTTTTTACAGCTCCGCCTTTCTTTCCCCCTCCCCAACCTCACTCTTCATCTCTCTCTTTCTCCATCTATCCTTCTTACACTCTGTGTTTGTGTCTCGTTCCTCCTCTTTCATATACAATCACGTGCATTCTATGTCTCACTCTCTCTGGTTTGTTTCTCTTTATTTTCCTCCCTCTATATCAATCTCTATCTGTGTTCTCTTTCTTATTCTCCTTTCCCGGCTCTCTCGTTCTAGTTACCCACCCTTTGTCTCACTCCTTTTGTTCACTCACCACCTTCCTAATGGTCTTGTTCAAGAATGTTCTTTGTTTTTTCCCAGGGAACAGTGCTCTGCGACATCATTCTCCTGAATTTCCTCAAGGGAGCAGATCAGTACAAGGCAAAGAAGTTTGAGGAGGTGAGGATGCAAAGATTTCTCAAGTCCCCGATTCTGCCTGCAGGGGGCACTATAAGAAATACTTTGAGTGTGCTGTCTGTGGGGAGCTCTAAGTCTGTACCTCTCAGCGAACAAGGAAGAGAATTATGTTGAGGTACTGACAATGGAGAAGCTCCTGACGTGTGTTGGCCAACACAATGCCCTGTGGGAATGATGAACAAGTGGTAGGTGTAAGGGAGCTTATAGGCCTTCCTATTGTGTTATGGTATGCAACGCAAGGTACACAGTAAGTATGTTCACAGCCCCTTTATTGACAGCTTAACATGAAATAGCTCCACGTAATCCTTTTCCCTTTCCTATTTCCTCCCCAGGCTCTGTCTCACACAACAACAGGGACACAGTATATGAAACGGATCGTGAATAAAATGGATGACTTAGTTTATTTCATCTTTTCCATCCATCTGATAGAATGTTGATCTCTTCTGTGAAGAGTCTCCACTATCGCAACAGGTCTGAGAGAGACAAACCTTCATCGGTATCATTTACGTCTTCGAGTCGTCGGATCTCCTGCAGAGACACATGTTCTGAGCCAATACTGTCAGCACCATCACCGCTACAGCTTCTGAACTGTTCCTGTTGCGACTTTGCCAATTTTTCTGGTCGTTGCTATAGATCATTTGACATGGTTGACAATCATATGTCAGGCATCTAATGCAGACATAGCCTTGGACATAGTCCCTTGCTTCAATTAATTTGTCTCATTCACACCCAACACTGCTGATTTTTCTCAGCACCGATGATCAACATAAGACTTAATATTCTTCATTCCCTTTGTCTCAACTAAGTGGCATGCAAAGCACAAGCACGAGTTCTGACAGACCTGGCTTGGTGGTGTCATGTGGGATGTTGCAATAATTTTGCACCAGTAGACACAGACTTTCTGCTAGTGAGCTACCAATGGCGTTAGAAATCTAAATAGGTTTCTTCAAATTTCCAATTACCCTTTCCACTAGTCTATTTACTTGAGGATACAACAGAGTAATCTTACAATGGTGAAATCCAAAATAATCAGCATATGATTTAAATTCTAGAGAGATCATAAACTTAGGGCACTAGAACTTTGAATGCACCTTTGCTGTATATAACGTCTATCCAACTTCTCAAGACTAAGTTAGAAATATGATCCTGCAGCGTTTGCCTAGGTAAAGTGAGGCAGTGCCTTACCCACCTCAAGAAGATGACACATGCAAGCCAAGTTAACATTGGCACTATCGCGCTGGTTCAAATGTATTCATTTATTTATTCGGACTTGTAGAGTGCACGTCAGCCCGGGGGCATCGTGGCGCTTGTTACAGACATATCTTAGTTGCATATACATGAGAGATATATAATTTACAGGAGCAAGTATAACAATTGTACAGTGTACATATTTAGTACATATAATTATATGTGTACTAAAAAATAATCAGCTAATTAGTCATGTATCCAAAACACTCTTTAATGATTGGGAGCTTGAAATTCATGTCACATTTCAGTGAGTATAAGGAATACAATGAAGAGAGCCCAAATTCCACGATTGTGGAGTCCTATCTTGTTTTTGGGACTTAAGGTTATACAAGACTCGAAAAGATAGGACTTAATCCTTTATCAACAGTTATCCATTCATCTGAATGCCATTGGTTAATTCAAAAAGTACAAATTTTAATGGAGATAGCAAAATAGTCTAAAATACATGATTAAACCCTCTAAAAAGATACAAGTGTATTGTATTGACAAAGACAAACATTAAGAACATACAATTCTAAAAGATCTTAGAGATAATGACTTTCTAATCTCTAATTCTTCTATTCTAATTCTATTCAATAATTAGGATTAGATTGTCCCTTCATTGGAATTTTCAATTCACTCAGACAGTTTAACTAATTAGACTGACAAAAAATTCACAACATGTTTCATGTTCAAGGCCTACACAGAGGACTGAAACATGTCGAGAATTTTTTGTCAGTCTCTGCACAATTTTGAATTGGTAGTCCCGCAACCATAGACCCCCACATATCTATACAAGAAGACATTTTGGCACAGGGTTTCCAGTATATTGTAGTGAGTGCCTGGTGGTCCATGAAACCATATATGCTTTTATGTACAGGGACACGCTGTGGTATTGACATGTCCAGACAATTGCAAGGGTCTACTTTTTAGCCTGATAATATGCTTTTCCTAAATCTGCCAAACTTCTACTGGCATATTTTGGAGTGGTGACCAAGGACCATGCTAGGACCTACAGTGCTCGCATTCCACAGTAATCTCAGTGCAAAAATCAGAATCAAAACATGGCGTACACTCAGGACTCGTGATCCTTTATTGGGTAATTGCAACAGCCTCGCGGCACTGCACAGACACAAAACATGTTGACCAAGTTGAGTAGTGTGTGTAAGAGGCACACTTATCGATGCAAAGTCCAGTATGTAGCATGTGCACTAAAGTCCGTTTACGCCATGGCGGATGGTGGACTTACCGCCCCATTCCGAGGTCGGCGGGGCGGTAAGTCCCCATTGACCCATTTACCCTTCCCCATTCCCATTTCGGCCCCATAGGGTATAATGGGAGTGGGGAAGGAGTTAATTACGCCACCGTAAATTACGGTGGCGTAATTAACACCAAGGTCCCATAGCGCCATGGATTTTTACGCCCGCAAAAAGCGGGCGGAAAAATGACCATGGCGCTCTGGGAACTCGGAATTGGCGGTAAGGGGTCGGCGCAGCTAACGCTAGCGTAAACCCCTTACCGCCAGGGTCCTAATGAGGGCCAATGACTTTACCTGGGGCCAGTTGCATTCCGTAGTTAGAGAGAACTTGACCACTGAACCTTAACATTGATTTCTTGAATCCACACTTCTGTCAATTTATTGTGAGTTTTGGAATCTTCAAGTGTATCGCATCCAATGTCTGGTTTGAGTAACAATTGCAATTTAGATTCGGTCTGTTTCTAGACATTGAACAGTTTTGCCACAAGATTGTTGGCAGACAGGTGCTATTGATTTGTTGATGTGACGTGTAACAGGCTCTCTTCGAATTCCGGAATCTTTTCAATAGAGTCTGGAATAACTTGTCAACAAGTTCCTGTCTCCATCCCAGCTGGCCTGTCATCATTTCTTTACTATGTGAATTGGACCCACTCGTGTGACTGTGTGGGTATTGAACCTGTGTGATAATGACGCTGAGTTGGTTGTTAGTTCCCTTTATCTTAAGGCGTTCTCTGATCTTGAGATAATTTGAAACAGTCCAGTTATGTGTCTTTAAAGAAACCCGAAATAAGTTCAAATGCTCAATGTTGTGGTATATATTGGTGATATTAATATCACAGATTAGCCAACACGTGTTTTGAGCCAACCAGGGTCTTTTCCATGGAATAGTTATGGGTGCAGGTAAGGTAGATTTTATTAATGGTGCTCTGGGATAGAGCCTCCGATTGGGGTAGCCTGTAAGGCCTGGGGGGGCCTCTGCTATCAGTTGAACAATCTTTGTAATGCCCTGGTTGGGTGAAAACATGTGTCAGCTATTCTGTGCTATTAAAAATCACCACTTTATACCACAACATTGAGCATTTTTACTCATTTTGGGTTTCTCTAAAGACACAGAACTGGACTGTTTCAAATCATGTCAAGATCAGAGAATGCCTTAAGATAAAGGAAACTAACAACCAACTCAGCACCATTGTCACACAGGTTCAATACCCACACTGTATAAACCAAGAAACGAGATGGAAGGGCACCCTCTCACAAGAACGTATTCACAGGCAGTAGAGTTTCTCTCAAGATTGAACAAATCTATTGCAGTGATCCTCAATTTCTAGTGCCTTATCTTTTTCCACTTGTGTGACCGGCTTGAAGCTTGAGCGTTGTGGATACGGTTCTTCTTGCCACATGATTGCCATGTTTAGCCCATGGCTATATCCCGCTGATGTGGAAAATCTTGAGTGCATTGAACATGCTCTCTTTTGGTGCCTATGTAGGTCAAGGTGTATCCCTTAGCTTGCAAAGTACTTCCTGTTCAACACACCTCTAGCTTGCAAGGTCCATGACTTCTACCTCGTAGTCTGCCATTGAGGAGGATTTATCCATTGGAAGGGTTTTGTCTAGCGGGTGTGATTTTTACAGTACCTATTCCTAATGGTGGAAACCCCACACCTTGCAATGACATCAGTTTTGAGAGCTTCATCACTAGAATATATATAAAAGTCACAATGTTTGATGCAAGCTTTGCGTCTCGTGACAAACCCTCAATTATTTGTTTTGCATGTTGGAGTGGAACAAGCTACATTCATTGTTTGCATAGAGTATTCAGCCAGGCCAGCATTTAAACTTTAGTTTTTATTGGCATTTTGAAGATCAAACAGTAGAAAAAAGGGTATCACAGTACCCTCGATCCCCCCCCTCCACCCCCCCTTGTCCAAACCAAACAGGACAACAGTAAAGAGACCAAACTTTCACAACTTTTTCTAGTTCTTTAGAGCACCGCGACGTGTGACCAACTCCCTTGCTGGCTTGAGGCCGACTTTGTCCCGGCCCGCGGGGACCTCCCGCTGGGAGTTGTCTTTCTCGGTGGCGACCCCACACCCCGACTGTCTGGGGAAACGATCTCGGGACTAATGTACATCCCATCCCCATGTCTGCTGGACCCCATACCAGTCAGCAAGGAATGAGCATGAGTCCTTGTTTACTAGGGCGGTCAATTTGTCCATCAAAAACATATTCTTAAGTTTTTTCATCCACTCTTCTTTGGAAGGGGTTTCCGGGCTCTTCCACCTCTGGGCTAGGGCCACTCTGCCCGCTCTCAACATAGTTTCCCACATCCTTGGGTACCGGTGTATTTCCGCATCCTCCGGGGGGAGGCCCAACAGCATGGTCAACGGGCCGAGGGGCAGAGGGACCTCCGTTACCTCCGCTATCCAGTCCCTCACTGATTCCCAGTAGGTCTGCACCTTCGGACATAGCCACCACATGTGACCTCTAGACCCTGTCTGGCCACAGCCCCTCTGCATTCTGGTGATACCTCTGCGAACATTTTCGAGAGTTTTGCCGGGTCCCTGTGCCACCCCTGCAAGATCTTAAAGTTATGTTCCATATCCGCAGTGAAAAGATTGCCATGAAACGGTATCTTAAAAATACGAGACCAGGCATCCTCTGATATCTCCTCCCCCGCCAGATCGTTCCAAAAACCCCTGAAGCCCCTTCTAGCCTGAAGGTCATGGGTGTTTAGGACTGTGTATATACTGGAGACCGCTCCCTTTCTGGAGGTTGCTAAGTCAAGGAGTTTCTCGAAGGGAGTTAGTTGCCTCCGCAGATTTGGGCCCCACGCAGGATCGTTGAGGATACCCTTAAGCCGGAGGTATTCAAAAATGGAGAGGGTCCCGCCTCCCAGTCCCTCCCGGAGCTCCTCGTAACTCAAGAATTCACCCTCCTTGAACAGCTTGCCCGCCCATTCCAGTCCCGCATCGGACCAACGCTGGGATTGTCCAAACCCTCTACTGCCCAGTTTCAGGGGGGGCCCCCACAAGGAGGTCATGGGGGACGGCCAGGAGGAAAGATGGGCTGTTCGGGGGCACTCCCTCCAGACGTCCCAGAGAACGCCCAGGGTCGGGTGAGATAGTACTTGTTTCGGTATGGATTTGCGGGGGGCCCACAAGAGGTCGCGGACCTTAAGCAGGTGGACATCCATGTCCTCCAAATATGACCACTATGTTCGCAAGCCTTCCTTCATATGTTCTAGGAGGACCCGCAGTTGTGCTGCGTGATAGTACAATTGGAAATCCGGGAATCCAAATCCCCCCTCATCTCTTGGAAGCGTCAGGGTGGCCCTACCAATCCGTGGGGTTTTCCCCTGCCAAATGAAATCTCGGACCCCCTTGTGCAGATCTATGAAGGTTTGAGCGGGTACCCGGGTAGGGAGGGCCGTAAAGAGGTACAAGAGCCGGGGCAGAATGTTCATTTTGACTGCCGTCATCCGACCAGACCACGACGAGAGGATCATTCCTCCCCATCTCCTCAAGTCAGAGGCTATCTCGGACAGCATGGGCTCGTAATTGGAAGCCCCCACTTTTGATAAGTCCCTAGTGAGGAGGACACCCAGGTATTTTATAGTGTTTTTGCCCACAGCTATCCCGTGAAACCTGGTCAGGGGGTCTAGTACTGGGTCCACAAGGCGCAACGGAAGGAGGACAGACTTAGCGGTGTTGATTTTCAGGCCTGAGAAACGCCCGAATGAGCTGACCAGGGACAGGAGGGGGGGGGAGCGAAGAGCCCGGGTCCACCAAGTATGCCAGGATGTCATCGGCAAACAGGGAGAGTTTGAATTCCACGTCTCCCCTTCTTATGCCCTTGATGTCTGGGTGGGACCTGACCGCTATGGCCAAGGCCTCCATTGTGAGGACATATATTAGGGGCGATTGGGGGCAGCCCTGTCTTGTCCCTCGGGTGAGGGGGAACGATTCTGATAGCACTCCATTCACCTGGAGTCTTGTGGTGGGGGCTCTATAAAGGGCAGCCACCCAGCTCAGGATGTGTGTCCCAAAGCCATTGGAGGAGGAGGATCATATATCTCCACTCTACTCTGTCGAAAGCTTTTTCCGAGTCCAGGGACAATATGCAAGCATTGAGATTTGAGTTTTGGGCGAATTGTACCAAGTCTATCGTTTTGCGGATATTATCCGATCCCTGTCTGCCCCTAATGAACCCCACCTGGTCCCCGTGGACTAACTTCTGCATTATCCCCTCCATTCGCCTACCCACCACCTTGGCCAAGATTTTGACGTCGATGTTAAGCAATGATATGGGTCGGTAGGACGAGCATTCCCTCGGGTCTTTACCTTCCTTGGGGAGGACCACTATAATGGCACCCATCATGGAGTCGGGGAGGGTGCCCCCTTCCAAAACCATGTTGAAGACCCTCGCCAGATAGGGAGACATGGAGGACCGGAACCTCTTGTAAAAATAGACCGAGAAGCCATCTTCCCCCGGGGAGGTCCCCACCTTCATCCCGCTGATCGCCTTCTCCACCTCCTCTTCGGTCACCCGACCCTCCAGCCCCTCTGCCAATTCCCGTGAAAGGGACGGTATCTGTATGGACCCAAGAAAATCCTCAATTTGGGCATCGCCGCCGTCATATTCGGAGGCATATAGTGATTCGTAGTATTGGCGGAAGGCTTCGCTTATGTGGGGGGTGTCACAGCCTAGTGTTCCCCTGCTATCCCTCACCTCCTTCACCATCCTGCTTCTCTGGACCTCCCTCAATTTCCAGGCCAGGATCCTGTCCGCCCTGTCCCCCTTCTCATAATACTTTTGTTTAACCATCTGGAGCCTCCTCTCCGTTTTGTGGAGGAGAAGATCCTTCAATTGGAGTCTATAGTCCTCCAGGGCGGCCACACGGTCTCGCTCCAGGGTCAGTGCCGGGGAGCCCCCCGGTTGGAGATGAGCTATTTTTCCCTCAAAATCCTCTCCTGGGTTTCCCTTTCCCTCTTCTGTCTGGAACCTATTTTTATGAGCACTCCTCTTAGGGTCGCCTTAAAGGCGTCCCAGAGGGTGTGCATCCCCACCTCCCCATTGTCATTGAGCTCGAAGAACTCTGTAACGGCATCCAGGACTGTCTGGGCATGTACCTCGTCCCTCATGATGGCGTTGTTGCATCTCCAACGTCCCCTCCGTTCTCTACACCAGTCCCCTGCCAGGGTGACCCTAACCAGGTCGTGGTCCGACCAGGGGACCGGGTCTATCCTGTAACCCGCTATGTGGGGTCGGAGTACCACGTCCACGAGGATATAGTCTATCCTTGAGAAAGCTTTGTGGGCAGAGGAATAGTACGAGAAAGAGGGAGTCCCTGCCCGGGGGGTAGGTAGACTATCCGCCAGGTTCAGGTCTTCATTTACCCTCTGAAAACAGCGTGCCGAGGCGTCTCCAGCGGGTCTGGGGTTTGGTGGACCCACCCGTTGTCTATCTCTGGATGGGTCTAGGACCATATTGAAGTCGCCTCCCACCACCAATGGGCCCTGGACAAAGGTATTCAGCCTTTCCCCCACTCCCTCCCAGAATTGGGCCTGGCTCTCGTTTGGGGCATATATTACTGCCAAGGTTATGGGCGATCCCTGTAGGGAGCCTCGTACGAAGAGGAAGCGGCCTTCGGGGTCCCTCAGGACGGAGTCTTTATCGAAACCCAACCCTTTGGCGATCAGAATTGCAACCCCTCTTTTCTTTCCTTTATGGGATGCATGGAAAACCTCCTCGATTCCGCCTCCCTGCAACCTGGGCTCCCTCCCCCTCGCCCGGTGTGTTTCCTGCACGAAAAGTAGATCTAGCTTCGCCCTCCTAAACTCTCTGCTGATTGGGGATCTTTTTGTGGGAGTGTTCAAGCCCCGTACGTTTAGGGTCCCCACCCCCAGGGCCGGTC
Source organism: Ambystoma mexicanum (assembly GCF_040938575.1). Classification (NCBI taxonomy): domain Eukaryota; kingdom Metazoa; phylum Chordata; class Amphibia; order Caudata; family Ambystomatidae; genus Ambystoma; species Ambystoma mexicanum. The sequence goes on from NC_090936.1 coordinate 602,806,722, forward strand.
GGTCGTCAGCCATAGTCGCTATCACCTTTCCCCTTGGTCACCGATGTCGCATGGTCGCTCCCACCCTGCTTACTGTGTTTTTTTGTTTGGACTTCTTTGAAACGTTTTCCCAACTTACCCCTGAACACTTTTCCTGCCCTAAAACCCCCAACTTGTAAACAAACCCCCACCCCCCTCCCCGGCGTCCAGCCATGTAGTTCTTCCATTCCTGGATTATTGGCTGGACCACCAGCCAGATCCCCCCGGCCAGGCTTCACTTACAAATCTTGTTAACGTGAGCCCCTCCCCCCCATCTCGACTCTCCCCCGAGTCTCTCCGTTTGGGCACTCTCCCGGATACTACCCTCGGTTCCCACAGTTGTTTTCCCCCCCCTAAGCTCCCATATACTTGCAGTTCGAGGGGGTGCAGCGAACAGAGCGACCCCAGGGTCCTCCTGTTTTTCGATCTCAGTGATCTGCATGGGGTTGCAGGTGTCACCCCTCTGAGTCGGCACGGTCGTCTTCCATTGGTGTTGGTGGAGTGTTCCGTTTCTTGAACTTCCTCGCGCCGGTTTTTCTCCTTCTGGAGTTGAGCTGCCCGGGGGTGCCCCTGCTGAGCGCCTCCGGACCCACCGGTCCCCTCCGGGGGATGGGTGCTTCCACATAGTCTTGAATAGCGCCCTTAATGTCTTCTTCCGATACCAGCGTTGTGCGTTGGCCTTGGTATTCGAAGGACAGAGAGAAGGGGTATCTCCATCTGTATCGGATGCCCTTCTCTTTCAGTTGTTGTGTCAGGGGGCGGCACATCCTTCGCTTAGCTAGGGTATAAGCTGAGAGGTCTTGAAAAATTGTGATTTGTGCGCCGTTGTAAGTTATCACCCCCACCTTCCTCGCCGCTTCCTGAACTTTAGCCTTCTCCGTGTAGTAGTGGAAACGAGCTAGGACCGATCTGGGGATCCCCGATCTTCCCCCAGCCATGTGCACCCTGTCGAACATGAGTTCCGTCGTCATTTCCTCGGCGAACAGGAGGGTGATGATGTCTCTCACCACTCGGGTCAGCTCCCTCTCCGTCTCGCCCTCTGTCTCCGTGATCCCAAAGAACCTTAGATTGTTCCGCCTTTCCCTATTTTCATAGTCGTCCATAATCCTGGTTCTCTCTTCGTCCCTCTTTTCCAAAGCAACTAGCCGTGTATCGAATTGGATTTCCTGAGATGTAGAGGATGATTGATAATTTTCTACTTGTAGGACTCTGTCCTCGATTTTGTCTACCCTTTGGTCCAGTTTCTCGAACTTCTGGGCGATGTCGGATCTCATTTCTCTAATCTCCTGGAGGATGGAGGCAAAGCCCCTCTACATCGCCGCTGCGGATTGGTCTTTAGATTCAGCGTGGGCCATGGTTCCGGAGGTGGTGGGGACCTCGGTGGAGTTCTCTGTTTCTTGGAAACAAAACGTTTGTAGGGCCTTCTTCCAGCTCATGGGGTGTTACTGATCCACTGCAGTCCGAGGCCTTTGGGGAGAGCACCGTGCCGTCCCAGGACCAATCTGTAGTGCGTCGCTCCGATGGCGATTGTAGGCGGTGGATTATCACCTGCGGGGTGTGGGGTAGTCCTTCAGGCGGGCACTCGCCCCGCCAGCTGGGGGCGGGGCCTCTCACCTGGTTTGCGGGCCGCTTGCGTGATCAGGGTGGGCCTGGGGTCCTATGATGCGAGGGACGCCAGAGATGTGTTCCAATGCCCTTGAGCAGCGTGGTCATGGGGTCCCCCTTCAGGTCCGAGTTGGTCAATGCCTTCCAGCTGCGTGGTGTGTCGTGGCCCTGTGGGCCCCTGGAGTTGTGCTGCGCTGACCTGGCCCCACGGTGTTGTGGATATCTCCGGGGTGTGGGCTTCAGCCCTTATGAATGGTGGGTCAGCCCCGCAGGCGGGCACTCGCCCCGCTTTACCAGGAGCGGGGGCCTCTCACCTGGGCTGCCGGGCCGCTGATTCCCCCCGGGGCAGTGTCCCCGGGAGCCTCCTTTGTCCAGCGGATTCTCGCTCCGGGGCGCGGCCCTGGGGGTCTACCCCCGCACTGCCCACGGTCGTGGGGGTCTGCGCCGCCCGCTCTCTGGCTGGGGGCCACTGTTGTGACCCAGGGTGGGGAGATCTGGCTGGCGAGGATGGTGGATGCCTGGGTTCTCGTGGGGGGAGCGACTCCGCCCCCCACCCGAGTTAAAGCGTCGCTGGAGAGCGTCCTCATCTGGGCCTCCTCTGGCGGGGCCTGGCCTCCCGCGTCACCTCCACAGGCCCGCGCCGCCTTGCCGCTGTGTCCGGAGCAGCGCCGGGAAGGAGTCCGGGAGGGGGGTCGGCCCTGGGGCCCGCACAGGGAGGGCCGTCCCCGCGACAATCGCCTTTCACCTCCTGGGCCCGGGGGAGGACCCGGTTCTTCACCTTGGCTCCCGAGCCGCGGAGGGATCCGTCACCTCCTGCGCCGGCAGACTTGACGCCGTCCCGGTCGCGCTCCGGCACTCGTGGTTCTCCGGTTCCGCTTGGCGCTGGAGGGCCGTCTTTTCGAGCGGGGGCGTTCCTAGGGGGTCGCCAGCTCCCGCCGCTCGTTACACCTGTTGGGGGGGGGGGCTCAGTCCACTGGATGGGCCCAGCTTCGGCGGGAGCTCCGCAATCAGGCTGCCATTGCCTGTGCGCCCCCTGGCCTCCAGGCCAGCCTTTAAGATGTCACATGCATCTGGGCAATTCTTAGTTAGTTCAAAAACAATATTGCTGACATCAGGTCTGCACGGTATAAACATATTCCTCCCTTCCTGTCATCATCTGTGTTGCTCAAGGCAGCGGCGAGGATATTGAAGTCTTTAACGGCCATGCTCATGGTCCTTGATTCAATCAGGCTCAAATGTAAAGCCATGTGCAGGGAAAGCGAGACTGGTATGCCTTAAAGAAGTCTCTATATGTGTCGAAGAGGAAGATGAAGAGGAAGAAATGTCCGACAATGACATATGAGAGAACGCAGGAAAACAAACGTTTGTGTCAGATATCTACGACTTTTAAAATGTACTTGTTGAGGTCTCAGATGCTGGGTGCAGTCAGCAGGTCAGCGGGGTGGACTTGATGAGAAATCATCCGGTGTCCACGGATGATATATGTAGAACGGCATCAGCCGGTGTTGGACAGAATAATGTGACTCTTACACAAGAGTGAAAGGTGAAGCATCAGCAAGAAGTGGGTGTTACACAGAAGAATGCACAAAGCAAGGTGGCACTTCATAGAGAGAGAAGGTTGAGCGTAGTCCAACAAAAGATGTCCGCTGCCAATTGACAAGAGCTCTCATGCAGTATAAGCGCAGAAGCGAGAGCCGCCGGCCAATGCAGGTCAACCGAGAAGAGGGTAGTGAGACTTTCCAGATTCATTGACATTTTATTCCCCCCCCCCCATGTCCTGCCCCCTCTTTCGTGCCTTATTGGCATGTTACAGGGGAGAAAGCAGTGATACGGCGTGTGCAGTGTTGACGCAGAACTAAACAGCAACGAAATAGGTGAAACGAGAATGCGTCCCGAAGGCCGCCGGCAGGGATCTGCCCGCTGATGCAATGCGAATTAACCCTTTCATTGCCTTCAGTGCTTCTTGCAGTGCTGTGTTGTGAAATATGATACAAAATAAACAGGCACTGTGTAGCCATGTGCAAATCTCTTTTTTTTCCACAGCTTCACATAACCCTCTTCCCTTTCTTCTCCAAACGCCCTATCACACATCCTGTCCTGAAGGTTGTCATCCCACACAACGGCAGGGCCTGCATGCCTTTTCCTGTAGGTGGCGCTGATGAAGATTGTGTGACTGTTAGTTACTCTGAAGAGTGTTGCCGGCCTCCCTGTGCCAGCAGTAAAGAAAGTGATGGCTTGGGGGGCAAGGCCATAGTCACTGTGGGGCAGGGTTTATTGGTCTGTAGCTGTAGTGTAGCACACGGCTCCTGCAGCCCCAGCAGGTAGCACTAAGGTTTGGTGCATGATTGCTGACTAATTGCTAGCTCCCCTTTCCTTCACTCCCATTTCTCCATTAAGTAGACTGCAGCCACTGGTGAATGAGAATTTGCAGACAGCCAGCTGCTTTTGCAGCCCTACCATGTCTCCTCTAGGGTAGGATCAGGGTATGGAGTTTCTGTGCTTGCTGACCGCGAGCTCCCTTTTCCTGCAGTTCTATCCCTCCTGTCTGATGACTGTAGTGAATGGTAAATAAGTACTTACTGAGAGGTATAGCTCTTTTCCTGCAGTCCCTTTTGTCCTGTAGACTGACAGCAGGGGGTGGTGTATGAGTGCCTGCCCACATCCTGCTGCATTTTCCTGCGTTCCATCTCTCCACAAGGGTGACTGCAGTGTGTGATGTCTCAATGCTGCCTAATGCTGTTGAATCAAAGACATAAGGTTGTTTTCTCTAAAACGTCTTTATCGTTGTCTTTTGCAGGTGTCTGAAGTGAGCCTCAGGTCAGTTTCCCCTAATCACACAGAAATGTACAAGAGCAACCAGACCCTCTCAGGCAGAATTGACGAGAAGCGATCCACAGACTCGGGGGCGTTCTCTATTGGACACTAAGAGCTTTCGTGTCATGTCTGCCAAGCTGTGCTCCTCAACCACCTCATTAGAGGACAACTGCGCAGGAATCCCCGTCGGGTACACAACCAATAGTCCTCAAAACCAAACAGTATTCTGAGTGAACTTTTTCCAGCAATGATTGTCTTAACAGTCTACAACACACATATCTTCCTCTGTCAATCACGTTCAGAGCCAGTGTCGTCTTCCTCCTGTGTAGCAGTTATTTGGTATGATTTGTGTTCTTCGGTCAATGGTTTTCAACACCAATCAACATTGTCAGTAATTTCCTCCCGCAGTCCACGGTATCCCAGAGACTTTCCAAATACAAGCATTTTGTACAGGAAGTATACAGTATCTAAACACCCTCCCTCTTCCCTCATACCTTGCACCCTACCACATACAATAGTCTTCCTTGCCAATTCATTTACATCTAATAACTTTTTTAATCTGACAACCATCACCCTGCTAAAATTATCCGTCATGTACTTAAAAAACCAACTGGGCTTTGAAACATAAACGTATTCTATGCATGGTATTCAATTCTATCTTACATCCAGTCATCCTCCACACCCAACAACCTGCGACACAAATATTTCCTCCATGCAACGCCAAGTAAACAACATATCCAACACCTGCCCGATTTGAATTGCTATCTAGTCCAATGACAAACTGTCTTCCGCAATTAACTCACTTTTGACTCTCACTGACCATACACATCCAGCCATGCTTAACACAAACTCCAACAGATGGTTTCTCTCAGCATCTCCAAGCATGTTGCAAGCCCATCGCATTGCTCGTTCAATGGAACTGCTTTACATAAACGTACTTCTGACAATTCCCAGCCACAAACAACCTTTGCACAAACTGTTACTGTACAACAACCTTCTTTTGGCCCTGATCTGCAACACAAAATCTTCTACGATATCTGGATTGTTGTCACACATACAATTTTTCACATACAACTATATTCGCATGCACTTGCCGTGTATTGCACTCCACTATATTCCCGTATGAGATTTTGCCATTTTTACCAATAATCTGCACTGAAAGGACTTTTTAGGACATTGGGGTTTTCCACTCTAAATGTGTGTCCTTGAAGTATCATTTACACATAACATGTCTATAGTACAGACTGACCCACCTTTCACCACCCGCAGTGAACATGCACTGTTACAAACATGCACTCTTACAAACACAGGAAGTTCAAAAGCCCCAAATGACCAGGCCCCTGAACACGTGGGATATGACTTTTATAAGGCTTTTCATGATTTTAGATACTATAATTATCAATAGAAATCATCACTTTATCAAAACACCTTAATCACCAGAGACTATCTCACAATGATTATAACTAGAGGGCATTCTCTCTTCATTATCATCAGAGATGACACGAACCGTAGCAGCGGAAACCAAAACGTATTATTTCCGAGCATACCTCCGTGTCCACAATGGAAAAGAGTTCAGTAGCACCACAAACCTCATCACGGATGATCTCAGTGTCCTCAGCACATATTATATTATCATCCTCGACGCAGGAGATCTTAGCCTCCTCAATACAGAACACCCTATTATCCTCATCAGAAATGATTGCATGAACCTCAGTGTTACCACCAGAGATGACTTCAGTTTCTTTACCAGAGATAAGTACAGCCTTCTTACAAGAGAGGAGCACAATGCCCTCAACAGAAACTATCTCAACACCTTTTACCGAGATGGGCACAATGTCATTGCAAGAGATCGTCTTAGTTACTGCATCCTGAACAGAGATCATCAGCGTATTCACCATAGATAATCGTAGTGTCATCCGCGGTGAAAATCCCTACAGTATGTTCTCATCAGAGATTACCACAAAGCCTCACCAGAGATTTATTCCAGTGTTCTCACCAGATAGGAGCTTAATGTCCTCACTGATGATCTCAATGTCCCCAAACGTGATGTGTTCAATGTCCTCCTACAGATGAGCTCAAAGTCCTCAGTACATATGACTGCCATGTCTTCAGGAATGATAAGCTACATCTTCTTCCCTAAAATCAGCAGAGCATTTTCAGTAGAGATGAGCTCAGAATCCTCACCAGATTCAGGGTCAGCATCTCTACTGTAAAGGAGCTCAATGTCCTCATCAAAGATGAGCTTAACATTATTCTATGTGATGAGCTCAAGGTCCTTATAAACATAAGACATCAAAGTCCTTACAAAATATGTGCAATGTACTCACCAGTGATGGTCTCAGCATATTCCATAGAGGGACACTCTTGTCCAGACCATTGAGGACCTAAGTTCCACACGCAGAGAAAATCTTAATGTTCTTAACTGTCAAACACTCAATGTCATCACTGGTGATGTGCACATTATCCACAAACGAAATAAGAAAAAGGTCCTCACCAATCCAAAGATTAGCCCAAAAGTCCTCATCAAAGATGAACTCAATGTGCTCATTGGGATGATCTCTGTGCCCTCACCAGAAATGGTCTCAGCATCCTCCAAAGATAAGGGATTAAGGTGCTAACAATATATGACTTTGAAGGAACTCATGGGGATGATCTCCATCCATACATTGAAGAAAATACAATAACTTGATCATGAATGTGCTCAAATTCATCAACAGATACAAGATACATCTTATTGCAAATTTAGAAAAATGTCTACAAACAAGATGAGTTGACTTCCTGAAAAAACGATCAGTGCAATAGCCTCAATGAAGATGATATCACTGTGGTCTTCAGTTGAGATGAGCTCACAGTACTCAACAGAGATGCTCTCAAAAACACCACCAGAGATGAACTCAATGTGCTTAATCCAGTCAAGTTCATTGCCTTCAACAAAGGTGTTCTTAATGCCCTCACCAAAGATGAACACAGTGGCCTTGCTGGAGATGAGCGCAATGTCCTCACCAAAGATAAAGCTCAATGTCCTCATGGCAGTTGGTCTTATACATGTTGCCATAAAACAACCACAGTTATCATTTCACACGCAAGTGTGTCACCATCATCAACGTGAAGCATAGCATCTGTCTCTTCCAAGGGATGTGTATCTGTCCATAGAAGTGCGGACCCAGGGGATGGCGTCAAATCTAAGTAGCCTAGATAAGCATCTCCCTCCCTGCATGCCTTCTGAGGAATGGAGCTATACTGTGATTGGGATCGAGGGATAGGGGACTCACACTGTGGACAGCGCACCACGACTTGTATATTCTGTTGCTTTCTGTATATTTTCTCATTGTAATCATCCATTTTTTAACAATAAATATTCCCTTTACCCTTTATGTTTTGGCTTTTACTTTCTGTGATATAGCACTATGCAGTGAAGGCCAAAACTGATACGAGGGTAGCCTGAAATATGTTTGTGTATATGTTTGTGAGGGCGTGAGGTCATTTGAACCGAAGGCATTCTTTGATGCTTAGACTTGGTAATCTAAGTCACCAAAAAACTCTCCCATTCTCCTTCGAGCATATGAGAGATGATTTGGAAACACTGACAGTGGATAAAGGCACAAGAAAGAAGGCATTGGGAACTGTGTATAGGCTGTAGCTCAGGAAATGGATTCGACCACTTGTTGCTGAATGGATGACGTATGAGCATTATCTGATGGCAACAGTGATATTACACTGGCTATCAAGTGATCACAAAGATTATCTGACTGCGGTAAATCACTCAGACGTGCTTGCTGCATTAGTCTGGGAGCATCCTTTAGCACTCCTGTTTACTTTTAGGGGAAGCATGTTTGGGAACAATTGGTACAGGAGATAAAATCTTATTTTCTGGGTGGCAGGGTCTTACTAGCAACATTCCTTAAAAAATCGAGGTTTTGCTGCACATCCACAATAAATAAAAGACATGCATTACATGCACTTTCAGACTTAAGATGATGAGTAATGCTACTTTGCATGTTACTATGTATAGTAATTGTGATGATTCCAATGGAGTCATCACAGATTCCCCAGCGGTGAGCTCCTCCCATGTAGCCAGGGAATGGCCGCCGCTACCTGATCCTGACCCTGTGGGCTGTTATATGAAGGAGGATCACATGGGAGGAGACAACTACCGGGGAGATCTCATGACTTCATTGGACAAGATGTGCTATCTCTCCCTTTCCCATAAGGAAGGCCCTCTAATACCTGAGACCTTAATGTCCTATGGTCAGCTGCTTGTTTCCCCTTGTAGAGAAAGTGAAGAAACCTCTTTTCCATATTTTTTAGGTCAAACACCCACCTATGACCTAAACACACAAAGCTCCAACACAACCCTTTTTACTTCTGATGTACCTTTTTGTGAAACTGTTCTCTTATGTAAAACAACTGAGAAAAACAATCTGAATGCTATGTGTCCAATGACATCCATGGACTCCTACTTACATAAATGCCTAAATACTAAGAAGAGGAGGATGAAGGAGGTGGTACAAGGTAACAGGAGCCCAAATCTCAACATGCAGGATGATTGTCCCACAAAATCACCTGTGCATGGGACATTTAAAAGATGGAAACCACATGACTGAGTGTGGCAGTGCAGGAGGAGACGTCGGCTCTTATGCAGAGGCTAACGAGTGCAGGAGATACGTACCAGAGCGGAGGAGCAGAGGAAACTGCTGAGATAGAAGGAGAGACGCAGTGCACAAGCCGAAGTGCTGTGGAGAGGCTGGAAACTGCAAATGAGTTCCTGGGCACTCGTAAGTACAACTTGCAGCATTCTCCATTTCGGGACTTGAAGAGAAGCAGGTGTGAGACAGTGGAGCTGCGAAGGAAGCCAGAAGGATGTCTGCACACTCCGAGTGGGAGGCGACTGAGAGAGTCTCACTGCAGAAGTGCAAACCAGACCAGAGACACTAGAGAGAACCAGTGAGTCATCCCAAAGCCATTGGGGACCACAGGGCCTACCAGCGAACACGCCAAAGGCAACCCAGATTCAACCCCCAATGAGCTACAGATGCATGAGACGCAAGTGTGGGGCAAAGTTTGAAAGAACATTCTGCATAGAAGACTGCATTTTAATGTTAGAATAGTTAGAATTAGTATTTTAGTAATGTCAAATAATGTTAGTCAGTTATGTATATTCTAATGTAGTTTCCATGCATGAAGCATCCAAAAAACAAAACAAAAAATGGCGCACTTCATTATTTGACCTGGCAGCACACTAAGTTTCTATGCGTGCTCTGAATGTCTGCAGTTTTAAATTGGGCTTGGCTGTGTTGTAAATCCTGTACTTTGCATACTACCAATAATGCTATGTTATACTGGCAAAATACCACTACATGCTGGCAATAAAAATAATGCCATTACATTTTGGCAAAATGCTATACGTGTCCTTACAGCCCCCAATCCTTGGGCAACTTAACATAGGCTCTAGAATCACAAGCCCAATATTGATCCATAAGGACAGCTGTCCCTTCTCCCATCCTGGAGACATCAATTGTGGTTTGCATTCTTCCTTATATCCCACATGGTTCTTTATGTGTCTTCAGAAGCGTAGGGTCACATTAACCAACAGGATTACAACTACTGGGTCTGATTCGTCTTCTGCCCATGTCAATAATTTGGCATGCTTGACCCATGACTTTAAGCATCCATCATTGACTTTCTGCACTTCTTGCACAGAGTCTGTCTTCAGAAGATGAGATGCACAGGATACCATTCCCTTTTCCCATCCCTTCATTTGAGTTTGTTAACATCATCCAGGTGATCCTGCTATTTCTATCACATCAGAGCAATTCATTCTCTTCATTTCTTCAATGATCACCTCATCCTGTCCTGCAGCAGGATATACAAGCATCTTACTCTTCCATCCAGGCTCTTTTTCCATTTCTGTGGTCTTGATATAGTCATCCTGGTATGGAAACAACCATTTTCATCTCCATTGCAAGGTTGCCCAACTTCCTTGAAATTGTCATCGAGTAGTACATGCTGAAAGATGGGTGAGGCACTTGGCATCGTGTTCTGAAACCTCCTTCGAAATGAAAGTCCTTACTGTATTCATAGCATAGGGGATGAGAGAGCAGACATAGCAACTCTCATCAGATGCTCTTTCCCCTAATTATTTCATGTGTTGGTACCACATGTTATTCCTCAGGTGAGCTGCATTATCTAAATATGTATTTATCCCTTCATTGTCTTCCTCTGCATCTCTTTTATGTCTCCCAATATACTTATAGAGATCGAGAAATGTGTCATTATTCGTTTTCATAGTGGGGAGAACCATAAGAGTTCTTTCTTCGGTAGAAACATTGAGATGATAGAGACTCTGAAAGATGATGAACAGAAAGACAATGAGAACAATCACGCAAATATATATCAAGCATAAAAATGTAGGCAACCATTTTTCACGCCATCCTACTGCTTGCTGAATCTGTTCACTATCTATGATCATGCCATCTTCTACATTAATCATTTTTAATACAATCATCACATTTCTTTTGTCTGCAACTGTATACATTTTTTAAAATTTGTTTATGGTTCATTAAAACATTTACAACATTTTTACACAAATTATCATTGCACGTTCTCCTAAAAGAAAAGCAATATCAGTTCAAACTTTTTCCAAATTAAATCATAATACAAATTTAGCTGTCGCTATCTGTATTCTCTCAGAGTTGGACAAGAGAATCTGCATCCATAATGAATTTGCCGTTAAAATAATACAATTCTCAAATAAATGTTTAAAATAATGTTCTCTATTATTACGCTTATGGCATTTAGAGATCAAATGTTGTGAAGGTGTTGCAGGTGCTATCTTCTTTTTATATATGCTTCCTTCTGAGATGGATTTCTCTTGTATGATGCAGGTTTAACTGTAGATGTAAAATTATTTGTCTAAATCGAGGACTCAGGAATTTTACTAAATAACTTTCCGTTGTCTTCATCTTTTTTCAACTAGTAGGCCAACTTGACTCGGTTTATAGGATTTTGCAATTTCAATAGTTATTGTCCAAATATCCTGGTACATTTTACTTTTTGCGCATAGAGGGTTCTGCAGTAATAAATCCTCTGTTTTGTCTGCCTCATGAAGAATATCATTTATACATTTTTTCCATGCCTGCGAAAATGGTTGGTTTTCTTTCTTCATGTAAGCCGCTAATACTGACAACACAGTTTCTTCTGGCTCTACCTCTAGAAATTTCCAATGCAAATTGCATAGTTTCCATTTGTACATCCTGTATAATGACGGGATGCCCAGTTCGTAGCGTATTTACGCCAAGGGCACGGATTTTGGTAGCTTTAGGATTGATTTCCAAAATTGTCCTTCAATTTTATTCCAATAGTCTTTCTTAGCAATTGGTTTTGTGTCTGAGCCATATAAGACAATTGGGACCATTTTTGAAGGTAGAAAGTAAGCGCAGGTTTGATAGAAAATTTTCCGTATTTACTTAAGATAATTTTGGTTTGGGAGATTGCTGTATTTAATTTAGCTCTGATGTCTTCGTGGTAATGTTTATCCTTGCTACAGTTGCTTATATTGACTCCCAAATACTTGTATACATCGCCAGTCTCCCGTACCATGCCATCCAACTGCCAATTAATGTTTTTCTTCTTCCGTGGGGCTTTCGCTGAGTGAATACTTAAAATCTTTGCTTTCTGTGCATTTATTTCTAGATTGTTTTGTTCAGCGTATTGTCCCAGTGATATTAGAAGGTTTTGCAAACCAATGGGGGTTTCAGACATCAGACCAAATCGTCTGCATAGAGTAATGACATTATCTTTACTGGTCCTAAGAGTGGTGCATCAGATATTGTGGTTTTTTATATCTTGCATCATGTCTGATTTGTAATAATTGAAGAGGGTAGTTGCCATAAGGCATCTTTACTTCAATACTCGATTTGTGCGGATGGGCTCTGACAACAGTCCTTCTTGTTTGTATAGTTGTCTTATGATGTAGCTGGTAGATGAAATATAACAGATGTTCAGGACAACCAGCTTTCATCAGCTTATTCATCAGCTTATTTCGAGAAACAGAATCAAAAGCTGCTCTAAAGTCAACGTACGCCATATACATGGGCTGCTTGATATTAATCAAATGTGACTGTATTGCTGTTATGATCATGAGGTTGACTGAGGTACCTAATCCTTTTCTAAAGCCTGTTTGGCATTGGTCTTGTAGGTCTTTTCCTCTCAGCCAGTGTTTAAAGTCTCTCATAATCAAACTTGCAAACAGTTTACCCGGGGCGTCCAACATGGCTATTGGTCTATAATTTTGTGGTTCTAGTCTGTTACCTTTTTTAAATATAGGTATAATGATTGATTTCTGCCAGGAGGTTGGAATCCTTCGGGTATTACATGCTTTCTTAAAGATTTCACAAATGACACCAGCCCATTTATCTGTTTTTTTTTTTAGTATTTAAGTAGTAAGACCATTTGGTCCTGGACCTCTTGATTTGCTTAACCTAGATATAAGATGTTTTATGTCTTCTATATCATAGTTAATGAAATTATTAGCTGATTTGTCTATTTTTCATAATGATCTTGTTCTATAGATGCATAAAATTTCATAAAATGGTCTCTTCATTGGGATTCTAAAACTGCGTTCAAATGTAGTGCTTCCTGTCGTTCATCGCTACTTTGATTGATTAATTCCCAGATTCCTTTAGAGTTCTTTTTTGCTAATGCAGCCATCATAAATTGCCCATTATTTTGGTGTATCGATGCCTTCCTGGCTGTGAACCAGTTCTTATAGTTGGCCTTTCATTTCCTTATTTGAGTCACTTTCTCTTTTATGGGCCGTGTTCGAACATTTCTTATCTCTCTCTCTTAAGGCATCTCTTTTGAAGCTGAATTTCTTTATCAAAGATATGTCTGCTCTTGAATCTAGGTGTGTTTCCTTCTTGTTTAAATGCTTGAAGTGCACTGACATTGTCATTATGGTTTTTTTGTGTTAGATTCCAGTTGAGTCTTTATGTTTTGTAAAAGGCAATTCAACTGTTCGCAGGACCAGTGTAGTCGATTTCGACCTCCAGTAACATTGGGCCTCATTACAAGTTCGGCGGTAGCCTTGCCGGTAAAACCGGCAGGCTGCTGCCGAACTTGCATATTTTTCCGGCCTCTGACAATGGAGACATACAGGGCCATTACAACCTTGGCGGTCCCTGTATGTCCTCATTGCCAGGGGCCAGAATCCATTACTCCTCATTCCCATTTGAGCCCCATATTGCACAATGGGAATGTGGAGGTCGGATGCACCGGCACCATTCAGAATGGTGTCAGTGTCTCTGACCTGCTGTGCTCGCGGGTGCCGCTATGCCTGTCAGGTCCGACCTGGTGGGCAGAAAGGCACCCACGAGCACAACTCGTAGTTTGCCGGTATGGGAACTACAGTACCGGCAAGTTTACCGGTACCGTAGCTCCCGGACCAGCAAACTTGTAATGAGGCCCATTAACTTTGTAATGATATTTTTCCTGAAATTGATTTGCATCACAACCTTGCCAACCCCATTTTAACACTAATTGGTTGTGATCACTGGAGTCATGAAAGGTGACCACAAATGATTCCACACAGGGGAGCAGCCGATGATCAGTGTATATGTAGTCAATGATGCCCATTTGATGATTCCTTTTCCAAGTGGCAACCGCCGGGACATCAGTTTCTATTGTTCCGTTTAACATAATGAAACCTCGTTTTTCCATCAGGGCCATCCAACTTAGCATCTCAAGAGTAAAACATTTTTTATTTCTACTTAAGCAATGTATGTATATGTCTCCGGCAATAATGGTTGTGTATATAGTAGTTTGTAAGGCAATCCTGTCAAGTAAATTCTCTATTGAGTTGAAAAAAACATTCAGTCTGTAGGGCTTGATGGTTTCAGTATATGTTCATCACCGCAATCATTTTATTCTGGATATAGACCTTCACTAGCTGAATGTAATCATTGGGTTGTTCCCATTCCTCAATCCGGCACGCAGTAGAAATCTTTGCAGCAGCTAAGAGACCGGCCATCTGCCTTCCTCTTTTTGTTCTTATAGCTGAGACATTTTTTACACAACGAAATCGTTCCACACAGGAGATTCATCAAGCCATGTCTCTTGTAGAAGTACAATATCGCTTTGGGCTAGTTCATTGTTTAAGGAATTCAACAGGTGTTTATGACCACGAGTGTTCCAGCTAGTGAGGGTAAAACTCTGTTTAGTTAGTTGTTAGGTTTGTTCAGCCATGTCATTTCTGATTGTGATTTTGCTCTCTTTTTTGGTCATCCATTGGTTGTTGATGTTCACTCATAGACGCATTATATGCTGTTATTCTAAAGTTGGATCTTGTATTAGGTTCTGAGGAATAATGATTCTGCTGCATGCCCCTATTTGATTGTGTTACTTGTTTTTCATATCTGGGCATGACTACTTTATCTTTTGTCTGTTCATAGAGGTTTTGATCTGCCGGGAACATTTCAAAACCCAACTTAAATAAGTCCCCTTTCGCGAGCCAGATAGTGTTAAGTACTATACCTGATCTGATGTATAGTTTAACCGCAGTAGAATCGTTGTCATGTATAAACTCCACGCTATTGATATCTGATGATGTTAAATCCTCTAATTCTTGTACATCTCCAAAGCTATTAAATATAGATGTCCTGTTTAAGTGATATGTAGGAAAACCATCAGCTCTGCATTGCATCATAATTTTGTGACATTGTTGGCCTGTTTTATCTTGTTTTTCTGTGATCGTCTTTGTTGCAAGAACTCTTACGTTTTGCTGTTGATTGTTGTTTGTTTGCTGGAAGGTCATTCTGTTCACATAGGGTTCCATCTCTTTAAGTTACATTTTTCTATCACTTGTATTTATGTTCCTTTGTGAGCTTTGTACCCTGTGCATTTATTGGTGTATGGATTTTTCAATTTAGAGCCTCTTTTCCTCCAATGTGACTACACATTCCCCACTCCTTTCATGTGATAACTTTTCAGATCCCTGTACTTCTGCTAACTTGTTTATATTATTTGTCAGTTTCTATATTCAATTCTTCTCAAGTTTTTGAACTTCAATCTCTTCTAAGAGATCATCTAGAGGTTCATTCCAATTTGCTTTTGGTTTGCCTGTTTCCTGTGCCTTTTTTTAAATTCCGCCAGTTTTAAATATTTTTCCGTTATTGATATAACAGATACAGATTTAGTTAGTTTTGGAATTGTCAGGGCTTTACAAAATTGTCTAGTATTTGTGATTTGTTGTGTAGAGCTGGTTTTGAGATTTTTCAATTTCTTTTGTAATTGTTTTTTGCCAATATTTTTTGTTTTGTCTTTTGCTTTTTTAAATATTGGAAAATTCATTTTTCGTTCTGCTTCTTCCTTAGTCTATTTAACGTCTATTTCTATTAGTGACATTTCAGAGGTGGACGCTTGGCATGTATTATATTGAGATATTGGTAATAAACTTATATCAGTATTTGTAGTAGTTGTTAATTGCACTTGTTTAATTATGCTTTTTGGAGTTTGAGGAATATTTTACTTTATGCTGCCACTCATTTTAATTGCTTGTTCACTTATCATTTTTTGCAACAAAACGCTCTGATCATTCATCTTTCTGTCAATTGATTCATACAATGTTGTCAATGTTGTTATTGCTGTATTCATGGCAACCAGAGTGATTTCCACTAAATTGGATTGCGTGTAAGTAGATTGATTTATGAACTATGATTTTTTCTTCTCTTTTTGCCTCTCTGGAGTTTGATTAGTAAAAGACATTGGGCCTCATTACACGGTAGGCGGTAAACCATGGCGCTATTAGCGCCATGGTTCATGTCGGTAAAATACCGGCACCGCCTTGGTGGAAAGGGGAATTACCGCCCTATTCCAAGGTTGACGGGGCGGTAATTCCCCCTTCCACCATTGCCCTTCCCCATTCCCATTTTTGCCCCATAGGGCTCTATGGGAATGGGGAAGGCGCTTATTATGGTACCGCAAATTGCGGTACCGTAATTAGCTCCACTGGTCCCTTTGCGGGTTGGTTTTTAACGCCTGCAAAAAGCAGGTGTTAAATTCCCCAACCCGCAAAGGGACCTCGTAGTAAGGCGGTAAGGATTTACTGGTACCGGTAAAATACCGGTACCGGTAAACCCTTACTGCCTACCGTGTAATGAGGCCCATTGACAGTACAGATGAAGTCTGTATTGAGCGATCATACATTAGGCAGATTCAGATAAATTGGAATTAGTTTTTTCCTTCATGATTTCTGTTATCTGTGGTGGTGTTTACCTTTTATTTCCTCCCTTTGGTACCGCTGTATTATGAAATCTCTCCTCGCTACATAGATTAGGTTGTTTCAATGGTACGTCCTGTGCTTGTGAGGCGTATTTAGTTGTTTTTCTATTTTTTGTTCTTCTTGTAAAGTCATAGATGATGTTTTACATTTCTCTTTGAGTCCTTTATTTGCAATATTTTGTTTATCCTTTGTTTTAGTAGCATGTTCAGATTCATTATTTTGGTATTGGTGTTTAGAAATATTACTGAGCTCTATGGCCTCTAGCACTGAGTCGCTAGGACTTTCTGGCGGTGTCGGGGAAGCAAGATCTATTAAGTAGTCATTTGATGTATTTATATAGATCTGTGTTTCATCGAAATCTTGAGGCTCTTGTATTTCACTTGTCGCTATAACAGGTTTTTTCATCTGCTCTTTCAAAATGTCCATTGGATAGAACGTCCTAATATCCACTGACAGTGACACTGTTTGGGCACAGCCTCGAGCCATTGATTGTGTTGAACTATTAGTGCTGGATATGTTTTTAATAGGCGTACGTTTCAGTTTTTCTATTAGTTTTAGCGTTTCCACTTTAGTAGGCATCGCGGTTCTCAGGGCGTAAATAGGTGCCATGGTATGGCCATCTCAAAGCCAAATGATCTGTGTAATGGCCGGCTGTTGTAAATTGAAAGTTTGCTACAGCGAAATTTAAGGTCACCCCCCGCTGCAATGTTTAATTATCGTGATGTTGTTGATCTCAAAGGGCTAAGAACAGATTATCAACTGCCGATTTCCAAGTATATTAATGCAAGCTGCCTGTTAAGTTCTTGCTGCTATTTGCGGTTCCCACAACTATTGAGGGTTCAGAGCAAATTTACCAGCAGTCCCAGTCATCGTACACTCGGCACGGTAGAGTTCTTCTCCAGAAAGAAGCTCAGCGTTCACTCATGCAAAGTTTATAATAGGCACTTCCGAGTTTTATTCTTTGTTATTTAATGAAGATGTTAGCCTTGCCTGCAGCTCAAAGGCCCTAAAGTCAACAGATGCTCCGGCAGTCTGAATGCGAGCTCGAGCTTCCTGTAGATTGAATTTAAGGGTTTGCGTTGTTTAAACAGCTCAATCCTGCCTTCGGCTTCACGGCTCTGTTGCCAACAGTCGTTCTGGCAGAAATGAAAGCAAGGCCAGTTTTAGTGCTCAGCACTTTCAGGAATTATTCGCGAGCTCATATTCTTTCACTAAAATTTTAATCCTGCCTGGGGCTCAAAGGTGCATTTACCAACAGTCATCCCGGCGGGAAATATTTACAAGAAGTCAAACGATGTTATTCATTATTGGTAATTTAAGGTTGTTTTCAATGACCAAGGGCTGTATTTCCTCGGTCTTCAATTTTTTTTTTTGAACCCTTAGGGTACTCTGGTGTCTTATCAAAGTATTTCCACAACAAAAGAATGGCAACAATGAAGCCCATAGACTCCTTACCGTCAGATCACTTAACCTGGACGGCTCCATGCAAATGAACTCCTGGACTCTGGAGACTCCCTAAGACTCCACAAGACTCCACAAGACTCTGTTTGACTGCACGTGACTCCGCAGAGAGCAACGTTTTTAAGTTGCTCACTCCTCCCTCCTGGAACAAGCTGGTAGAAAGACTTGCAGCAATAGGAAAACAGAGTCAATGAACACCACACAAAGTCCACACTCCTGCCACTCCACAAGACTAAGCTTGACTCTGTTCAATTATAGCAATAAGGAGTCTTCTTATCACTGGACCGTTTTTAGGATCCTGTAAGAATGTGTGAATATTAATGTCTCTTCTAACAAGAGCAGGGTAAGATTGAAGTATCAACATAAAGACAGCAGCCACAAGCCGATGAACGTCACTGTCAGCGGGTACCATGTGTTTTTATCACTTAAAACAAATATTCTCCATTAATTGAATCTGGGTACTGATCCCTTTTTCAGTTTCTGATCAAGAACTGATGTTTAGGCATAACTCTGATGCATTATTCGCTGCTTCAATATATTTCTAAAAGTTCATTTCAAAATTCCTGGAATTCCCTGCAAGTCCTTGCACTCTCTGCTAAAATATATATATAAGGAGTGTCTATTGAAGTGCAGTCCAAATAAAGTACATGTCAATAACTCGTTGCTTTATCGTCCTTCTTCTTAGTCATCAATCAGTTCTAGACACGCAGAAATTCTTCTTCTTGTCTTGCTTCTGGATCAGCAACGGTGGGAGGGAAGGTCTCCCCTTTATACATTTTCATGTTACTTAGATGCAACCAAGCTCTTCTTCCTTGTACCTTAACTGCAGAAGGGGATACTTCTTCAACTCAGAATGTGCCATGAAAACATGGCTCATGCCAATTCCTGATAAAATTCTTAATCAGGACTAGGTCCCCAACATATAATTTAGGTGGCGATAATAGTTCACTTGGATTGGTTGTCGAATTACCTTCTTCTGTGTCTTTAAACTGCCCCCTGATGCTTGACTTGATCTGAAATGAAAGAAATACTGGTAGTCATACATGTCAAATAATCATGCATCTCATCACCTAAAGTTTTAGCTATCCTCTGCGTATCACTCCTAGTCCTAGATGGAGGTGTAAGGAGCATTCTCATTCGATGTCCTGTCACTAGTTCATGCAGGGTGAGGTGTTGGTCTGATGCTGACTGATTCTGAAGGGCATATAAAGCCAAGGTGTAGGCAATACAGCCATCCCTTTTTCACAGTCAAATTAATCTTGGCAATTCTTTCATTAAGGAGGCCGTTGAGTCTCTCACAACGCTGTTTGCTTGTGGGTGATACACAGAAGAGAATGTATGCTTTAAACTTAATAAAAGCCCTATTTGTTTGAATATCTCCTTGACAAAATGTGGCCCATTATCAGATCTTAATACTTCACACACACCCCACCTCGGGAATATTATGCGCACTAAAAACTTTGCTGCGCAAGTGGCATCAGGGTGTGTATATGGACCTGCTTCGATCCACCTTGAAAAGGGACACACCACCACTGATAGATACCTATATCCATCACATGTCTGTAGCATATCAACATAGTATATTACTCCTCTAATCGTTCTCAGTGTATGCCAAGTTGTAAACTTTTGACACGCAATGCAATTAACCATAAATAATGCAATGTTTTCCAACAAATTAGAAATGAACCAGTCTTCTGCAATATTAGCAGAAAGATTTTTTCGAGTTACATGCACAGGGTAATGCAGCTGTTGAAGCGCAACCTTTAATAAATGTACTGGCATCACTTGCTTTCCAGTGCTTTCATATCGCCATAATGCTTTCGTGGGGGATAAAAAACATCCTGCTTGCTTCCATAGTGCTTGTTCTTACTGTGGTGCGCTTCCCTGTATTTCTATTAATATGGTTATTGAGAACTTATTAAACGCCTCTTGCACTGAAATAGTTGTAACTGAATTTTCTTTAATACTCGCAGTATCAAACTCGAAATTTCTGTAGAATATGCAACCCTTTTGGGTATTCCATTTGCGGCTTCGATCCCGCAAGAGATAAAATCTGTTCGCTTAGTATGCGCTGCGTATTAAATGGCCGCTATGGCTACTGGGAGTTGGCGTGCCTTGATGAGTCTTTCCATTAAGGAGGCATGCTGCACTGCATAGCCGTGTGCGTGGAGGTAACCCCTCCTCTTTCAATATGCCAACCTTGCATGTACGGTTGACGTCACGTAGGCAGAATCACTGTACACTGTAACTTCCTGCCCTTCATGTTTTTCAAGTGCGACAATAAGCATTACTAATTATGCTGCTTGCGCTGAAAAATGATAAGGTAGCCTTGCACTTGCTACTACTTCGAAGTCTCCATCTAATCTGCGTCTTAGTACTGCAGTGCCCGAAATGCCTTTCCCCACTAGTCTGATCAATTTTCAAAGAACCATCAATAAAAAGAATCTTCCCTCCCGCTAAAGCATTCTTCTTTACACAGGTTATATCATCATAAAATTCAACATAATTGGCAAAGTCATGCACATGATCACCTTCTTCTACAAGTTCAGCTATGAATGTGGCTGGGTTCACTATTTTACATCTTACAATTTTAATCTTCGGGTTGGAAATCATTACCTTATAAGCTAAAGCTCTTTGAGATGTCATTTTGCCCTTGGTTTTCTCTAGAATGGCAAATAGAGCATGCTCCACGAAGAGAGTCCCAGAGCAGCCCATGACAATACTTGTGGACTTCTCAATTGCAAACGCGGTGGCTGCCAAAAATTGTTCGCAAGCAAAGTTATAGTCATAACTGGGTCTAAAATCCCACTGTAATACACCAGAAGTGTATTCCATAATGTGGTTCTTTGTGTAAGCACTGCTGTCTTTACTGACCCATCTGTGTATACAACAGATACAATTCCTCACAATAAATGGGAATTCCTAAAACTGGGGCTGTACAAATTGTTTTTTTTCAATTCTTCAAATCCTTCTTCCATTTCTTCGGTCCATTCTAGTTTTATATTACCAACTTGTGTGTTCTTTAATGCTTACAGAAGTGCCCTTGTATACATACTATAATCAAACACCCAGGCTCTAATGTAATTGCATAAACCCAGAAAATGTGCTTCTGTCTCACTGTGTTCACTTCTGATGTTTTCATGCTTGCCTCAGCTCTCTCAGTTGTCAATCTCTTTCCTTCATGTGAAATCTACTGACCTATGTATACCACCTCTTCTTGACAGTACTGTATCTCCTCTTTGTCCACCTTATAGGCCTTATCTGCTAGAATAGTCATTAATTGGATAGAGCCCTGTCTGCACTCATCCTCTGTTTTACTGCAAATCAATAGGTCATCTACGTATTGTATCACCAATCTTTTGAGATCGATATTGCCTAAATCCATCTGTAGAAACTGATGGTGACTCACAGTATACCCTTGAGGCAAACTAGTATGTTTTAGTCTTTTTTGGCAAAACGTAAATGAAGTTAAGTCTTGGGAGTCCTTATGCAACGGGATCGAGAAGAATGCATTTTTCAAATGGATCACTGTGAAGTATCTAACTTCTACTGGTATACTACACAATATTGTCGCCAGATTAGGAACTAAAGGAAACTCTGCATCTGCAATCTGTTTAAGCGGTATCAAATCCTGGATAAATCTTCACGACCCTCCTTTAGATTTTTTTAATTGGATACACCACAGTATTATACGATGACTCTGTTGGCACCAAAATCCCCTGATTCATCAGTGCTGAGATAGTCTGAAATATACCTTCACCAGCTTCTCGAGACATGAGTATTGTTTTGCCCGGGGTAAAATTGCTCCTGGCTTAAGCTTTAATTTAGTTATACAAACAAGGAACTGACCTTATCCATCAAAAATATTTATCTTGTTACACACACTGTTTTTTCCGTGTGGTGCTCCACGAACAGAAGGCTTAAGACTAATTTGCCTATGAAACAATAAATGTTGAACCCAAATACTCTGGATATCTAATTAATTTGATATCTCAGGCTACCCCGGAGCATCGAGTGTTGCTGCCTTGGACCAAAAGACAATATATAGAGAAAATTACTGTGATAGCTTAGTGGCTATTTATTAATTGTACAGTTATTGTTTAGCAAATAGACATGATCTCCCAAAGAAGCATTTACAAAAAATGGTACTTTCAGAAACAGAAACCATGATCATTAAAGTGCACAGTGAATTGCATCGAATAGTATGGAACATACATTCTGGTATTTGACAAGAAATAAACATTTTCAAACAAAAAACCATCCACACAATGTGTAACTGAATCCACAGTCTATATAATGAGTTAAAAAGACAAAGTGAAGAGAAGAAAACAACAAAAAGCAAAATCCCAACACGTCCTGGTTGTGTGTGATAGGGCAAAGCAACCAAATGCGACCCCCACCAGAGTCTGATGTATTAGTGGCCACGGCCAAAGAACCAAATGTCAAGTCCTAGGGTTTGGAGCTCAGGGCATGTGTGGTTCCAAACCAATGCCAGAGGTCAGGTCCTCCTGGTGACTTGGAGGATCAGCTGGTGGGAGTTTATCAAGAGACCAATCCTAGGTCAACGTCTGTGGTTATATTCCTGCTGATTTTGAAAAATGGGCTGTATAGCAATTACGTGTCCAATAAGACGTTTCGGCAGGCAGTGAAGGCTACCTTCATCTGGACCTGCGGATGTCGCTCTGAATAGAGAAGAGGGGGGTTGTAGAAAAGAAGCTCCAATGATCAAGGTGACCAAGGAGAGGGCCCGTGCAGAATTTGCACAGGTACTGTGTGGAACCGTGGTTGCAAGAAGCAGGTTCCTCCCTGGGGGCCTGGAGCCAGTCGAGCAGAGGGTGAGTTAGAGACCCGATGTGTCAAAACTGGAAGGGTACAGACACGCTGTAAGTCATGTCAGGAGCCGGCGTGCGCGTCAATCAGTCAAACCATGGAGGGGAAAAGGGCTATGGTCCCAGGGGCCGTCTCCAAACGGCGTGTAGAATGAAGCCGTCACTGTGAAGAGATTTCGAAGATGCGTGCCGGTCAGTATCCTGTGTCGCAAGTGACAGCTTTAATTTAACCTCCTCTATCCCCTTCAATAAACCTACATCATAAGGGCCTGTGGTCCATAGGGAACTCTGCACTTTTTCAAGATCCTCCTGAAAGAATACTGGTTGCTGTCACATTATCGCCATTCTTTGTGGACCCTCTGTTTTCTCTATCCTTATCCAGTATATAATGCTCATGAAGAACACTACCTTGTCATCACTTCAGTCCCCTCAGTACATATCGTCATCAGTTATGTCAGTCAATCTGTACCCTTCCTCAAGAGCTATCACTGTTCTCCATGGTCTACCCTCATCATTTATTCCTTCGAGCATTGCCATTTCTTTTCATACTATTGCTGCTTCCAACTCTATAGAAATTGTCTGTCCACCCTCATCATCTATAGGTATTTGTGGTCTAAACGAAAACTCACCAGGTATCCTCACAATCTTTCCTACCAGGCCAGATAGCGATGGCAGTAAGAAATCTCTGGATCTGCTGGAACGTCTCGCAGAGCCACTTGCCCTGTGAATGCCAGAATGAACTCTCCCATGTTTAAATTGTGTATTTCTGGAGTGGAGCACACTATTCCTTGATCCGTAAAAATCTCTTCCTAAAATGTTAACCAGCATATTCGTGAATATAACAGAGGAACGGACATGTTGCATTGTCCTCTGGAGACTGGTAATTTATCAGTAAAAGGAACTCAACTCGTAGCTCCAGAGAACCCCTGAGCATTCATGGCAATACCTGACATTGAATGTTTTCCCTCTCGTATACACAAACAAGTTGCTCCAGTGTCAACAAGAAAAGAAAATGATTTGTCTCCTCTTGCCACATCAACCTTTGGTTCCTCCTGGGGGTCTGGTGTGATGGATAGTACTGAACACATCAAATCACCATGTGAGCTGTTCTATTGTGGATATAATCTCAACCCCATCTCTGTGAAAGGATTTCCTCCTACCACAGTGACACCTCCTATTCTAGGTGTCAATACTTGTCCTGTATTTGCTTACTGCTGTGTCTGCATAGGGGCTTGCTGCGACTGCCCTTGTGGCGGAATCATTTGTACTTGACCCTGCTGTTGCACCTGCTGTACTTGCAGTGCTAGTCCCTGATCAGATGTGTAATCTTGGGCAACACCCTCTCTGGCCTGTGTGCTGTATGGTGGAGGATAAGCTGTCCTCCCTCTGGAAAATTGGCCATTTTGTACATTACCTTGGCTCCCACATATGCGTGCAATATGTCCTGTCATTCCACAATTCAAACATACTGGAGGAACCCTCCTATTAATCCTGCCTTGGTTATATACTCCCTGAGCACTCTGATTCTTATTCTGTGTATTTTGAAACCCACCTTGGTTATTCTGAAATCTGCCTCCTCTTCCTCTATAACACATACCTCTGCCTCGTGGCATAAACCTATACACACCTTATGTACACACCTTACATTACGTACATCAGGCGCAAATTATTTGCCTGCGATGTACGTAATGATTCCTGTATTCCCAATCCTTCTCCGCTTGTCATTACCGCCCCTTCTGTGGCAAATTTTGACAACTTTTTCAGAACTAAGTTGGCTTCCTCGATCTTCCTATTCTCATCCTCCTCCTTGTTTTTCTCTTGTAATAACAAACAATGGTGCACTATCGTCAACTGTATCTCAGCCCATGGCTTTGCTTCCATCCCTACTTTTTCATCTGCCTCTGTACTGGCTCAGGCAACCCCTGACATAAAATATGATAAAATAGTGCCACTGTCTATTGCAATGGCTCGCGAGCTTCTAGTTGCCATTTCTCCTGAATATTCTGAATGTAAACAATAGGATCTTCATCTTCCTTCATTTTAGGTGTCATAATTGCACCCATATCTGATGTGTCCGAATATTGTACCATGAGAGCCCTCCAAATGTCTGCTCTACAATTATTAAATGGTGCTCCATCATGCGCTGTGTTTTGTGCAGTCACACTTGAATATCCTGCTCTTCTCCATATGTCATCAGCCCTCTCTAGAAGGATGGCTGCCAGGAGACCTTTTATGTCCCCTATGGCCAGCATATTTCCTCCTGTCATTTTCTCTAATTCGTATATCAATTTCCCAGCCCCTGAAGTCAAACTATGGAGCTTGCATCTTAAATTATCCTTGTTCATCTCAAGCCATTGAATGTATTGCGTTCTTGCTCCCCCTTTCTCTAATAAGTGTAATTGTGTGAACCCCATCCCATAGTCAGATCCCACTATTAATCTATCCATGACAGAGATAATCGTCTCTGTCTGTCTACTTGTCAGTAACAACCTTAATCTGCTTACATATGGTGGAGACTCCCCCTTCTCACTATGTGATCGTCTTCAGGGATGCTCAGGATACGCTATGGGATCTGACGTTCCATCTTTAGGTTGTTCCAGATCCAACCATCTCACTTCCTTATCCATTTGCAGGCTTCCTTCAGGGGCACACACGTTCCCTCCTTCTGCCCCAAGACCGGACTCTCTTTCCTTGTCTGACATATCTAGGCCCCAACTAGTGTGACTATCATCCCCCTCATCCTTTTCTAAGTTCAGTTGCTCAACAACAATGCCTGACATTCATCACTGAACAGGTTTCCCTCCTTATTTTCAACCACCATTGCCTCGAGTTCAATACTCGCTACCTTCTCGTAACTGTTGATAGACCTTATCAATACTTTCCCTAATGCTTTCCGTATCAAATCTTTCTTCTTCTAACGCTACTCTATATACTGCTGCCATTACTTTCTTTATCAGAAGAATCTCTTCTACTCTTTCCCATCGTATTTTTGGGCTCAGCCTCATTTGTACTTTTCAGATGAGACTGGCATCAAAACCTTGCTGTCTCCTTTTTCATTCTATTTCTTCATCTACTTCCCTTCGCTTTCTTGCATCTGCCCTAATTCTTTCTTCCTCTTGCCTTTGTTCTTCTCCTCTCCTTACTATGTCCCTTCTTTCCTCTTCTTCTCTTCGTCTCTGTAATCTTTTGTCCCTTAGTCTTTGTGTTTCTTTCTCCTCGTTCTTTCTTTCCTTTCTGTCCCTTACTTCGATCGCTCTTTGTCTACTTTGTTCTTCTGCCCGTTCTTCAATTTTCTCTTGCTCCTCCTAATATATCTGCTCTCATCGATCCCTGCTTTTTCTTTTCTGCTCATCTTCTTTCAATCTTTTCTCTCATTCCTTATCCTTCCTTTCTTGTTCGTCCTTATCTTTTCTTTGCCTAACCTCCTCAATACTTTTCCCATCTATCTTCAGTAATATCTGTCCTCGCATCCATTCGTTTTGTACGAGCGCTACCTGGTCAGCCTTATCCTTTTCTCCTTTCCATCTCTTAATCTCCCTGTATATTTCTGTTGACAAATTCGACCGCTCACTTTTTTCTTCCTTGTCTCGTATGAACTTATAAATCTCTTCCTTTCTTTTATTCTCTATGGACTATCATCGCTATTGTAAGCGGGGGGTTCATATATCGGATTACTGTACCCTGTTGCTGCTTTTAATTCCTTTAAAGGATACACTCCTATCTCTTCTGTAGCAACACTCTTTGCTTCAGGCAAGGTAAGGGGAGCTGAGGGCTTGACACACATCACACATGAATAACTCTGAGTCCCAATAAACGAACCAACTCAGGAAGATGGCTAAGTACTGTTTTATTAACAATGATTTAAAATAGCGAGTTACAACGAACATCAGCGGACGTACGCTCGATTTCTCTCAGCAATCTTTTCACAAAACAAAGATATGTCAGAGGTGATGTCATACTATGTGGCAAATAATGAAAAACCTACCAGGGTTTGGGATTGGTTTAAGGGGAACATCTAAGTATATTATATATAGGAACTAGGATTGAAATTGTCTGCCCACTGTCAGGTGGTCAACACATGCCTACCTCTAAAACATGTTATCTTCAGAAACATTAGATACACAGTTTCTTATTTGTTTTTTAAACTATAAGGTCCTTTGTTATATGGACTCCTACAATTGGTTGGCACGCTTGTGCCATGTCTGGAACATTCAGTTCACTTAGCAGCACGTAAGCCCAGACCCAGGTCAAAGGAGATAGGGCATGACCCTACATCACCACCCAATTAGCCCAGCATCTCTCATCACCCAAACCTGATGCCATGAAGATTGTCTTTGAACTTGGCCTTGCAAAAGTATCCTTGTCTTCAGATTACCTGGGAGTGCGGGCACTCACTATCGTGTTCTGGGACTCCAAGTCCGAACTCTATTTTCATCCTTGGCTCACGTGACAGGAGACCACGATTTAGTCAATTTTGCAGGTTTTAAGTGTCTTAAATGTATAAAACTTGGTGCTCTTGGTGTTCTTTCTTTGCACCTTAACAAGGGATGATTCATCCTTTGCACGTTCCCTCCTTTCCAGAATAGATAGCTGACCTTGGCTGCTTCAGTCTTGACTCAAGGCCAGACAACCTTGCCATGCAGCTCCACGATTCAGCTTATTCTTGCTGCAACATAGTTTTCCCTTCCTTCTTCATGAGCAGAGCGCCAGGGGACCACTCCGGTGGAGATAGTGCACGGTACAAATATCCTTTAACATTAACATTAACATTAAAATTAACATTAACATGGGTCCTGGCTTTCTAAATTCATGATACCGATGTCCATCTTCTATTCAATGGTGGATTTGCATGCATTCTACTCACTATTTATAGTCAGCTTCTATGATCACTTGGTCTACTTACATTTCAGCATCTGTACAATTATTGAACAGTTGATTCTCTACATCACTTTGTACATGTGTAATCTGCTTCTTCGTATTTAAAAGTTCACTTGATTCTTTACTTCGTCATGAATTTCTGTAGAATCCAAACATCATCTTCAGCCAGTATCCCGGGACATTGTGCATGTCTCTCGTGGTGTCACTAACTTCTTTCAATGCTCATTTTCCTATTCCTTCAGGGAGCTCTTCCCTTAGGTTGTCATCACTTCGGGGATACATCTGGTAGGGATGTCTCAAGGGGTATCTTCTTTCGAACACACTTTGCGGTATTGGCACAACTGCTGGTGTCAAACAAGGCATGATCTCAGGTCTTCAACATATGGGGGTTAGGATAGCAGGGTTTCCTGCAGAGGCATGCAGTTGCTCCCCTACAAAAGGAATTACACAGCACAAGTGAGGACAAGAACAGTAACACAAATATCCATGGAAAGAATAGGAAGTCAAAGTGAACAAGGTTCAGAACAGAGAACAGGAAGAAAGAGGAAAAGCAAGAAGACAATAATCTAAGTGCACGGGTACAGGAGACTGGAACTGCAGACTTGAAACTAAGGACCAGAATCAAGGAACAGCAGACTGAAATATAGACCAAGAACAAGAAAGCTCCGGACCGAAAACTCTGGACTAGGATAACAAGGACTGAACTGCAAACTGGTAACAAGGAACTGAAACTATGGTCTTGAATAACAAGGGCAGGACAGCAGACAGATAAAAAGGAACACAGGACAGGAATCTAGGAAGCTAAAGCCAAGTAAGATGGACTGTGAGCACAGAACAAGGAACTGTAGGCAGGGAACAAGATAATTGGTGGTAGAGAGCAAGGGGCTGCAGACAGGGAACAGAAGACTGCAAGCAGAGGAGCAGGGCTGCAGTGCAGGAAGCACAGAGGAGCAGGGCAGAAGGCAGGATAGTGCAGGCAGAGTGGCAGGGCTAAAATGGGGGGAGCACAGGGCACTGGAACAGCAGCAGGTTCTAGAAACAGCAGCAACAGAACACAGCAGAAATCCAAGGATCAAAGCACGAGGGGCTGGCAACAAACTCAATGCAAGCGACCTGTGTTCCTGCAGGGAACTGCTTAAAGCTCGGCCCTGTGCTGAAGCAGGCTCATTAGCAGCACCTGGAGCACCACACCTGAAGGTAATTTGCCTTCTCACTCTATGGTCCTTGGAAAGTGAAAGCAGCACTGATCTCTAAGACCACACGGTGCATTATGGGATATGTCATTTCTGAAATTAAATAAGGAAGCACCAAAGTCTTGCAAATGAAAGTAAAGGCAGAACTATGAATAAGTATTGTGCGGGGAGGGGTATGGTGATGAAAGAGACCCAAATAGTCCCCAATGGGTGCCAATTGGTGTGCCAGTGGCACGGTCGTAACAACAACTTCCATAGGCCCTAGACAGAATTGCCAAATCATGGGAGTTGCAGACCAAAACATTGAGAAAAAAAGTCACAGGTTTTAGACACAGACATACCCCAACCTTCAGGTACACTAGCTGGACCAGGGGTAGGCAACCGTTCCACCTATCTTTTTTTGTCTACAACTCCCATAATCACTCATCATTGACTATGCTATCTAGGACCAAAGGAGTTGTCTGGGAATGATGGTAGTTGTAGGGCAAAACAACATGAGAGTGGCAGGTTTGCTACTCCTGAGCTGGGTATATTTAATTCAAGATACATAAAGTCACAAACTGGTCTATATCCATTGAAAAGCACTCGCTCAATATCATAGTTCAGAGGGCTGTCAAGCTCTCGTCTGACCTCCAGCTCCAATCCTACATCAAAATGGGATTAAATACATTTTAAATACAGCAAAAAAAGAAATACAATTCTAACGTGTAAAGCATCACCAGAGGCTTATAACAAATAACTCTCGTGATAACAGGCAAATAATCAAGGCCTTAAGATATGCTGGATTCAAGGACACACTGACAAATCAGTGGGGTACACTTTTCTGGGGCAGCAGCTATGAGCAAGCTCTGTCCCCTTCTTGCATCTCCCACAAAGGGAGAATTAAAAAGCAATCTCAGTTGCCCACCTCAAAGGCATAGCCCCTGCGATACCTTTTGCGGCTCAGGTAAGGTCACCTGTTATTCTCTTCAGTTCGACACACCAGAGAAAGGTGAGGCTTCCATCAGCCAAGACTCCATTACCCCTGGAGGCTTGTGGACTTGCCAGGGGTCACAGATTGAAAGGCTGGGCCCTAGACTTTCATTTGAAAGTCTGCATTTTGTTTGTGTAATTTTGCTCAACCTGAATTCGACAATGTATTTTTGTTATGGGTCCCCCTCCCATGCCCCTGTTCCCCGCCAACACCCTCCCAACACCCCACCCCCACTTCCCTTTTGCCTTACCCGTACATACACAAATATATGCAATCCGTCGATGGAACCAAAAGTACACACACAAAAGGCAAACTTTCAAATTAAAGTCTTTTAAAATACGTATTACGAGAAAATGTACTGACCTTGAGCATTCTCAGTGCAGTCACACTTCTGATTTCCTGTCAACAATCCATCTTGTGCCCAACATTTACGGGTTTTGAATCTAGGGTGAATGTTCACGTCAAAGTTCCCAGACACAAAGTGGGATCAGCACATGAGGGGGAAGACGATGCATGAGAGAAACAGTGCTGGGCATAAGGATCAATACCGCCCCCACCTACATCACAGCTTCATGAACAGCTTTCGTACAGGAAGCTGCCCACAATCCCAGTTAACCACAGACATGCCACACACACTTTGGGGCACCACCAAAGACATCAGACTAAAATGGAGTCGCTACCTCCTTTGATGCAGGTGATACAATTGCTTAATCCCAGGATCACCTGTCTTTCCCAGCTTCTACCCCAAGCACTACCACAGTGTCACTGTAGGATGCCGGGCTCTCCAACACAGCCTTACCGCTCACAGACTCCCAGGCAAGGAATACAATTATAAGTGGAGTTAATTAGTGATGATAACTTAGCTCCGGTGGTATGGTTGAGAGTGTAAACAGATGCCTAGGTTTATAAGGAGGATAGCTCAGGGGCAACGTGCTCGCCTTGGAAGCAAGATGACACGGAACAACACAGGTTCGATCTCTAAGTCCGCGCTTAGAAACTCTGGGTATTAAGCGCGTTATAAATAACCACTCATATCATATCATAGTCATTGTATTTGTTGGCTTCCCAAAATAAGGCGACATACTCCGGAATACACTGTCATGGCACTGCCTCAAACCTGTGCCCCAAGAGGACATATATATATATACACAGTGTGTAAACTGTGTCAAGAAGCTTCCTACTGGACCCTGATGGGCTTCCTTGGTTCTTGGCTGGACTATATGGGAGCTTTGCTGATGGATGTCTGGGGGCCTCAGAGGATTCCTTAAAGCAGCAAGGCCAGAAGAGCTGTTCTAGAAATGACTCCCTGATTGATCCATCAGTAAATATGAAATAATTGTGAGAAAGGATCTATTTGGTGTTATTATTTAAATCACCCAACCAGGACCATGCATTCATAATCACCTGCAAAGGGTCCATTGCAAAAATAGAGCACCTCGACTTCCATGGATTCACAGAGTATAATCTTACAAGTGCAACTAGTTACCATGGAACTGTTTGCATTGGATAGCATGCTCAATGTGATTGTGGGGACAGAGACACAGAAACAGGAAGGTTACAGGAAATAAAATGTCTGTGAAATCACTCTTGTACAATTGGAATTGAGTTAGGACTCATGGCTACAAACAGTCCAAATCTGCAGGGGACATTTTTCCACAGAAAATGCAGATTTTCTATAATCACAAAATTATCTGCGGATTTTAGAAATCACCTGCATAGGGGGGTGCTCGCGAGCCAGCGCCGAGGTGACCGCTTAAGTGAAGGGCTCCGGCCAGCACCAACAAATTCTCTGGTTCTCCGCCAGCCAGATGACTGGAAACTGAATCCTGTAACCCTGCTGTGAGGACTCTGTTCGGCTGGAGCATGCAGAGATGGTCTGTGGGAGCCAGCGAAGCCCACATAAGGAAAACAAAAGTGAGGCCGTAAGAGACGCACCCATTGGGAGGCCACTGCGGGATGGTGAGAGGTGAGGGGAACTACTGTTCCTGGTGCTGGATCATGCACCAGAGGGACGGATCCCACGGATCACGGAAGCTGAGGTGGGAGATCGATGACTACCGTATGCAGCGGAGATGCCTAAGGCAGGCCCATCCCAAATATACTAACATATGCAACAATATAACAACCAAGACAAGTGTGTATGCTGGAAAAGATGAGACTGCAGGCTTTATCATAGGTAACAAAAATGCAAAATAAATTCCACAGGTGCTTTTGGACACCACGAGGTCAGGTGGGGAGGTAGCCTCAGCCAGTAAGGACTGCATCCAACAAGCAGACCTCTGCTTCAGTCCAACACAGTCTTCTCTGCACTGGTTGTAGCTCTGGTTAATTTGCCCCAGGTCCCCTTTGGCGTCTAGCAAGCGGGGCCTGGTCTACATTCGCATTGTCCACTCTTCCATTTCTGGCTGGTACTCCATTCTTCCCAACAGGGGGGCTTTCCTTGCCGCTCAGGTTCCACCAAAAGTCACCTATGTGCATCCTTTCATGGCCAGGGCCTCAAAAATGTTGTTGCTGAAAATCTCCATACCCAGTGTGGACATGGGTACTGCATCTGCCAAGAACAAATCTGTGTTTACCAATGTTATGCAGCTGTGTCTTATGAAATTCAAACCAGTGCCCCTGCAAAATGTTGCTAAGGCTGAGTTCAACTTCCTCCTGGAAAGTTCCACTACTTTGTCTGGTGCAGCACCTCTCCAGAAACACCTGGGTAGTATTTCTGGCATAAACACCTCTGAATTCCCCATTGTACTATGCTATCGTGTAAATCATCCCACAACATACCCGGTGTGCCCCGCCACATGGTTGTGGTGTGGAGGAACTAGGGGGCCAGGCGGGTGGCGTCCAACCACCCGCCGGCTCTTGCAATGAATGAGTGGCCCACTATCCAGGCAGACTTGCAGTGGGGGGGCTTGCCTATGGAAAAAAGATGGGTTTTACGTTAAATCTTGTCATGCCTGATGTGCCTCTTACCTTCCTATTTATTTATTAGATATACATATAGCAACAAGCTTTGTATAACATAACGTACAAAACATATAAAAATAATTCGGCTTTACAGATATAGAACAGTTAAAAACACAATTTTGGTCATTGAAGACATTTGTGCCCCTTACAACTCTGAGACTTCCACCCTCCCACCTGTTTGACCCCTTTGGTCCCCAGCCCTCCTAACCAGGCCGAGGTGGATGCTGCAATTCGGAAGGAGTGTGTGCCAAATTCAGCAAGGTCCCAGCCCGGCCTTCTAATTGCTTTCTTAAGCATGGCTAGAAACATCATCATGTATGTCATCATGTATACAATACAATAGAAGTAAATGACCCTGCCTTTGCCCATTTGGTCTGTTTTGGACTTTCTTAACAAGGTAGACAAGCTATCCCTGCCCAAACTTATATCCGCCCATGCCAGGTCATCTTCAGATTGTGTGTTCCTGCAGATGAGCTCACTGACCCTGAACACCCCAAAAACATGCTAGTGTAAAAGCTGTTCAAAATAGGGATATTTCAAAACTGTTGCTGCAAATCATTTCTAGCGTTAAAAGGTTTTGCCAGCAGTGGGCGTCAGTGGTCTGGTTTTGTGACCTTTAACCTAGCCCAGCCTTTCAAAGCATACTTTATTAGCGTGCTATGCGTTGGGTCTATTCCGCCAACTACCTTAAAGACTTGCGTATAGGCGCGTTATAAATGCCACATCATATCATATCAATGAAATATGACACCGCATTCAGAAGTACCATTGGCCAGGATTTCTCTTTGTCTTGCATAAAAGCCCACTCCAGGAACACTGATATCATTCTCATTAATATCTTCAATAGTTTCCAATTTTGTCATCTTTTCAACTGTTGCTAAGCGCCTGGAGTATTGCCCCGCAGTTTTGGGCAATGCTGCAGTGCCTCACAAAGCGAGGCAGGGTAACTGCTGTTATCATCAGCAGGCCTGAAGAGGGGCAGCCCAACCCTCCCCCTCACTGCTCCTCTCCCCCCCTCCAGGCGAAGGGACACACAGTCTGTTTCAGCACAATGCTGAGGAAGGGTGAGGTGTGAGCAATCACCTCACCCTTTCTTCAGGCAACTAGGTGCTAAGCACCGAAGGAAACCAACATGCAGGCAGGGAGCTGCTTCAAAGACCTGCCTGTCGGCTATCCGGCCGGGGGCTGGAACTAACAGCCCCCACTACTGGAAAAGAAGTACAGGGCACTGTACGGTGCCCACAACAAGTCGTGGGACATGAGAAGGCGGGCATGGGTCAGAGGGGGTAACCCCAAGACCCGGTGCCCAAAAGTATTGTTATTATCTTATGATATGTGATTATTATTATTTTCATAACCATATCTGTACAATAAAACCTACGGCCTTTTATTGCCTTTTATTGCCAACACTTGACAAACAATGTGTGAGCCAAATTATTCTGGGTGAGGGTATAGGTTCGGCAATGTACAAATATGCATGCATATGGGTTCAGTAGTTATGGAGGCCAGCGGACGTTGTGCCAGAGCCATTCATATATTCGAGGCGCTATTATGACCTCCTTTGTTCGTGCAGAACAGCAGACTGCTTTTGGAGTCTCTTCCCATACTTCTATTTTTACCTTGGGCTTTTTTCTTGTTGTCTGGTTCGCTGGTTGTCCTCCTATGGTTTACATTTACAGCAAACGAACAAGACAGTGTGGGACGGGGCAACTGTTTTTTTTTTCCGCCAGAGGAATCCCTCACTCTTGTGTGATGATGCGTCTTCTGTGACCGGAGTCATGAACTGTGCTGCTCCTGGGTTCAGCTCTCTGAATGTCTTGCACTGAACACGAGATAATGCATCAGCAAGTTTATTCTGTTTCCCTTCAATGTGCCTGGCTTTTAATTCAATATTCACTTTCAGAGATGCACTCGTTATAGACCTAAGTATTTCCAGAACCCATTGGTATGAGGCTGCACCTCTGTTTAACACCTGCACTACTGCCAGGTTGTCTGACCATATTGTTAACTGACTGCTGCTCAAACAGTTGCCCCATAAGTGGAGCGCATGCCAAATAGGAAAGATCTCTAGCAGCGTGATGTTATTGGTCAGTCATTTGCAGTGCCATTCTGGAGGCCATGCGCCCGCTGTCCATTTATTGCCTAAAACAGCCCCAAAACCTTTGCTTCCAGCTGCATCAGTGAACAGTACCCACTTGCAACTGTCATTTAGGGGTGTCCTCCAGATCACTGTTCCATTAAATATTTTTAAGAAAGATTTCCGTAGTGCTAAATCTGTCTTTTCATTTGCTCCCAGGCGTATGTGGTGGTGTTTATTGATGGCCCCTTTCAGTTTTAATTTGATACTTCTTTGAAATGTGCGCCCTTGTGGTATTATTCTGGGTGCAAAATTCAACTCGCCTGCTAGCGACTGAAACTATCCTACAGTTGCTTTCTCTTTCTTTTTCATGGACTCAATTATATCTAGCGTGTCCACCACCTTCTCCCTTGGGATCCCACATTCATCTTTGTGTGAGTCTATCTCGATCCCCAGTAACAAGATTGTGTGGGGCGGGCCAATCGTTATTTCTCCCGCTAGACGGATCTCCCACTCTTGTGTGATGTCTTTGAATGCCTTTAAGGCCTTGTGGCATAAATCTGATCCGTTCGGACCTGAATACATGAAATCATCCAGGCAGTGGACCACTAAAGCATCTTCTATGACCCTCTTGAGAGCCCATTGCAGGAAGGAGCTGAAGTGTTCAAATTAAGAGCAGGAAATGAAGCAACCCAGGGGCAGGCATCTGCCAAGATAGAATTAGTTTCTAAGATGAAAACAGAGGCACTGGTGTGAACTTATGGGCAGGAGCCTGATGGCAGTCTGAATATCGGCCTTAGCCATCAGGGCATTACTACCTGTCTCCCTGACTATGTCCAGTGCTTCTTGAAAACTGGCGTAAGACACTGAAGAGCCGATGCTAGGTATGCCATCATTTTCAGATTTGCCCTAGGAGTGGGATAAGTGGTGCGTTAGTCTGAATTCCCGGCTTTCTTTTTTTAGGAACCAGGCCCAGGGGTGAGCAGATAAATACTTTGAAAGGAATGCGCTTGTATTCTGCCCAACACCAACTCCTTACAATGAGGGGGTACGCTATTACTGATTTTAGATTTCTGGGGTTGTTTTCCGAGGTCGGGCCATGGTAAGGAATGTTGAAACACTGTGCAAAGCCCTCTTCAATGAACTTGCTTGTTTCTCTGTCTGGGAAATCTATTAACCACTTTCTCATGGCCTCAATATTTATTGGGGATGCCCCTAGTGGGAAAACCTTATCATGTGATTTTGACCTCTGCTGGCCTGTTGTTGTTGGGCAGGGGGGTTGCTCGGGTGCATATTGCGTGGCTGTGGTTGCCCCCACATCTGCTGCACTGGTGTCTGAATTTGCATTTTCTCCCCAGTTGCAGTAACATTTTCCAAACGTCCAGCAGATAGCTGGCTGGTTGCTGTTGCTCCCCCTTTGTGTGTGGGGGGGCATTACTTGTGAACTGTTGGTGCTGATGATTCCTCTGGAAACCAAATGATTTCTTCCGAAAGGAATGATTTCATTTGCCCTGTTGCTGGAAGCCCTCGCTGAATCTATGTTATGTGTGCTCCCTCTATTACTATGTTGCCAAAAAGGGGGGTGCAGTCTGCAACATCTTCCCTTTTAAGAGATTAAATATGTATAAATGGACTTCCTTCTGTTCCCACCCTAAATTTGGGTAACTATCCATCATCATCCTGAACTCCCTATCGTAGTTCAGCCAAGCAGCCCCCCAAATGTCCTCTGTGCTTTCAGGACCCTGTGTAAATAAGCTATGAGGGCTAAGCCCTCTTCTGGGAATTTTTCAAGGTGGATTATTGCTAAAATGTGGAAGGCGGGCAGCCAAGTATGACAATTCTGCTCCATGGGTGTTTTCTTTGGCACATTCTTTTTATCATCCTTCTTATCGTCCTTATTTATGTCGAATTCCCTTTTTTCAAATTCTAGCAGGGGGACGATTTCAATATACTGCTTTTTCCATATCTTTTTCTTAACGTTTCTCCCAACGCGCCATGCTAGAGTTTTGTTTATTTTCTTAAGTATGTCCTTCCCTGCTGGGAGACCCCCATACTTTGTTTTAAATCTTCCTTGCTTCTTCCCATCACTATCATTTCTTATTTTACCTTTCTGTCTTACCCCGGCCTGCAAGAGCTTCTGCTCTTCGTCCTCATTGCTATTTGTACCTCATTTTCCTCCTCAGAGCTTAGAACCCCATTATCAAATAAAAATAATAACAATAAAAATAAAATCTTATTAATATCCCTTCTGACTCTCTTCAACTCAGACTTAGCAACCCCATAATGTAATCTCTTTGGACCTTGCTCCGTGAAAGAGCAGGGTTCGAAATTGAGATTCGATGAGCAGGAGCTAAAACCAGCTCCTGTGTGTCTGGGATCACCCTGTAGGCAGGAGCTACCGGGGAACCAGGAGCTACCAGAAATGCTCTTTTAATGTTTTGTCTATTTTGCATGAACCTAGAAGCCAAAAGTAGCTCCTGGTAGCTGTTGGTTTCAGGCTAAGCAGGCGCTACTATGCTAGGCTAGAAGCCGTTGCTAAATAGCTCCCAGCTCCCCTCAATTTCGAACACTGAAGAGAAGCGCAGGACTCTCTTAACAGTGCCTGAAGTAGCCTTGCCTGTCTCCCATGCTTACAGCCTTGGGCCTTTATCTACATGGCTTTATGACCATTACCGGCCCAAGGATAGCTGTTGCCGTGAGTGTGTCGGCTCGGGTAGCCGAGCCCCTGACCCGGGGGAGTGCCTGGCTGGGCCACGTAGAGTGCAGGAAGCTGGTGCCAGACCTTTAGCTGGCAAGAGACCAGGAGAGGCCAAGGAAGTAAGCTGCAGCGACGCAGGGGTTCCCTCGCTACAATCCGGCATGAGCATGGCCGAAAGAGTAGGCTGGTGGAGCGCCTGAGGGGTGGAAGACGTGCAGGTACTCTCCAAAATATCTTGTAGGCACCCAGGTGGTGAGGTCAACCCAGGCCGTGGCCTCTAATTACGATTTTGCTGTGTCAGAGCACCCGTGCGCCACTCACGCTGTGGCCGGGGGCCATAAGTGGGGCAACACCCAGAAGAATACCTCTAATGCCTGGGTTGAACCAGAAGCCATAACCCTGCAGACACAGGCCCCAAGGAGAGATAGTACACTATAATGGAAATGCTCATCACTAGGCCGAGCGAGCAGACTAGCAGCCACAATGGGGAAGTCTGATAAGAGAAAAGGAAACCTAGACTAAGTAGCCTTCGGTGTGGGCCGCACACCCTCAATTCCCACTTGGGGTTATTTTATTTCTTAAAGTTCCTTAAGTAAATAACCACTTGAAGCTTCCAGGAGTATTTCAGATTGTGAAGTTTTAATCTTCAATTTTGGTTATTTTTACCAAATATCGCCAATACTTTCTCAAGCAGAAATGTGACTGATTCGCCAATGAATTTCGGATGCTAATCCTTCACCAGGGTCTAGTCTAATCCCTGTTGTCCGCTACACATCATGTACAGCGTGATCACAATTGGCATTACATTGGTCATCGTATTAACATAACAACAGGGAACCCACATGGAAAAAACACACAACATATATAGAGACATATAGAGAAACAAAACCCATAGAAACTGTTAATCAATTACTCTTTCAAATCTCATGTACATGAGACCAAACTCATTTCCATAATGCTTTACAACCAACTCTTAATATATTTCTGGGTCTGTTGCAGAGTGCAGTGTGTGCTGGTATAATAATGGCCCTTCACATTTATTAGAACTCTATAGCATGCCTTAGTCCACCTCCACCGTGTGTTTGTGCTGCAACATAGTCATAATGTTTGAATAACATTCATAATGATTCTTTCAGAAATATAGTGACTAACACTATTTGCTTAAGGTGACTATGTGCTTATATCTCTACAACCCATAATCATGCTCCGTGGTTATAATTCTGACCTAAGTGTGATAAGTCTTTGCTAACAGCGTTATGCGGTGCACTCAGTATGTCTCCTGGAATCAAGATGAACGCTTTATCAGAATTGAGGAAATAACTGGGTTGAGATCTGTGTACAAAGTCATAAAGTTAATGCGCTTACCTTCCAAAGGAGATCTGTGAACTTAAAGCGTGCTCGTACAGCGGTCCAACTGTGCTACGATGTTCGTGTACGATTTCAAGTTAGTTCAGTTCTCATGACAACACTGTCTAACAAGATGGGTGGTTG
This sequence comes from Ambystoma mexicanum, assembly GCF_040938575.1. Classification (NCBI taxonomy): domain Eukaryota; kingdom Metazoa; phylum Chordata; class Amphibia; order Caudata; family Ambystomatidae; genus Ambystoma; species Ambystoma mexicanum. The sequence goes on from NC_090936.1 coordinate 602,846,000, forward strand.
CTTAGGGCTCCGTCGGCCATCTTTGAGTGGGTTATTCCTTAGGCCTGCGAAAGCTTAGGCCTGTGTTGCTTTCCAGAACCATATGTCCAATCGCGAACGTATGCAGGATGTGTATATCGCAAGTATGTTGCCTGACTATAATTACTCAATAATATACGACGTGTGCACGCTTGGTCAAATGGGCACGTTAAAGTGTTGAATAACTAATAACTCCATATTGTTGCAGAACCAATCTCAAAGGATGTTAAAATTATAATACAGCACACTATGTGCTAAAAAGATATTATCTCAAAGTCTACATTTTCCTCTAAAGCTCTGATGAGTTGTGTGCTTATCCAGGTAATTATGCGTTTAACAAAGACTGGGTGCATTACGTCCGTGTACCTTAGTGAGAAAGGCACGTGATGTGTCAATTCATTAATACCACTATATTATTACAGAAACAACCTCATGAATGCCACTATATTATTACACTATATTGTAACTGGACCAATCTCAAAGGTGGTTAAATGAAATGCAGTTCGCTATACAGTAATGAGATGTTGTATTGAAGTCTACATTATCTTCTAATACTCAGGTGAGGTTTTGCTTACAAACAGTTGATCATTTCAAAGACTAACAATCAGTCTAGTATTACAATGTCAACTAAGGCCATAATGGTGAATGGTGAATGGTGATCATAAGAAACTCTTTAGATCCCATTTCTCATTCATTCCTCACGGTACTAATGTGTCCAGTCGATCAATCCAATAGGCCTCTCTCGGTTGCCTTCTCTTTTTGATGTCCATTTGTGGCTCAGGGTTCTCAAACACCTCTAAAGTCTGGAATTTGAGCTGTGCCACGCTGTGTTTTTTCTCGTTGAAATGTCTTGCTACGGATGAGATGGTATTTCTGTTCCTTATACGCGATTTATGTTCGTTCATCCATATTCTTAATTTGCAACCAGTTTCACCGACGTAATAAATACCACATGGACAGCATATACAGTATATGCTGTTTGCTGTGTTGCATGTCATGAAGCATCTTAGCATGATCCTTTCTCCTGTATGTGTATATGATACAACACCTCCTTTAATGACATTGTTACAGTTACTGCAGTTAAGGCATGGGTATGTGCCAGGTTTCTTGTGTTTCATGGTCTTTTGTCTCTTGTCTTTGGTATTCACTAGTATATCCCTTAGGTTGCTTGTCCTTTTATATGCAAACCCAGGTTTTGCTGCAAATAAATCTTTGGTCCTGTTGTCATTTGTTAGAATGGGCCAATGCTTGTTAATACACTTCTTTATTTGCGAGCTATGTGTCGAGAATATAGATAGGTACACAATCATTGGTGCTTTGGATTTAGGTTTGGGTGTCAAGGTGCTTGCTCTGGAGTTGATAGCTACCTTATCAGATGCCATCTTCAAGTCTTCTTCAGGATAACTGCGGTGTTGCAATTTCTTGTGTAGTTTTTCTAATTTTTTTTCAAATTCTTCCTGATCACTTATAATTCTTCTTAGGTGTAGCATCTGGCCTTAGGGTAAATTTCGTAAAGTGTTTTGCGGATGAAAACTCATCCGGTGTAGCAGATTATTCCTGTCCGTTGGTTTAATATGTAAGGAAGTAGTGATCCGTTGTTTATTCACGTTCACTTTGACATCCAAGTAATGTATTCTCAGGTTGCCTAATGGGGTAATCTTCGACTCCACACTGTCCTTCTCTCCTCACATCTCCTACGTCTCTAAGAAGTCACACTACCAGCTGCACCTCCTCAGTTGTATTCTTCCTTTCCTCTACTTCCCCCAGAAGCTCACTTCCTCCAGATCTCTGGTTCTCTCTAAGCTTAACTATTGCAACAGCCTCATCCTAAATCGGCCTGCTTTTACTTTCGGCCCTCTGCAACTCATCAAGAACATGATGCGAGACTTGTCCTTGGCCTCAAGTCTAGGGATCGTATCTCTCCAGGACTGAAATCTCTGCACTGGCTCCCAGTGGCTGTGAGGATTAAGTAAACAAACACTCTGCATTGTCCACAAGGCCTTCTGGGGCTCGGGGCCTCAATACCTTCAACTCTCTCTTCCTAAATACCTTCCTTCTCAAGCTCTTCGCTCATCCACCACAAAATCCCTTAGGGCCAGTCGCTTCTCCAAGCAACGAGTTGGTGGAAGATATCTGTCTTCAGCTGGGGTCTCCCTCTGGAACAGCCTCCCTGCCTCCCTGAAACTTGAGGAAAACCATCTCTGGTTCCAGAATCACCTCAAAGCCTTTCTCTTTGCTTCTGCTGTTTCTCCTCCTCTCCCCTGCTGACTTCCTGGCTGTAACTGAAACTGCACTGGTTACCTGCCCACCATCTGATCTCTGGCCCAGGTCCCCTCCCCTGCCAGTCGCACACCTGCACCGGCTTCCTGGCAACCCCTGCACTTGGGGACTGTTTTCTGTATCCCTACAGTCCCATTACCGGCATTACTTGACTCCTGAAACATGCATTTACCTTTGCACTTGCCACCTGCTGGCCTTACTCTTACGTATTGTTATTTATTCTATTATCCCATGTACTGCACTGTCCCCTCCCACTTCCCCCCGCACTTTCCCCCTTCCCCCTCCCATGCACTTGCGTGATCTGAATGACACCTGGCCTAGTAGGATCGCTGTCTGTCTTCCCTCTTTTCCCCCCTCCCTTGCCTCGTAGCGCCTTGAATCACTTGTGTATAGGCTCGTTATAAATGCCATATCATATCATATCATACAATTCACTGCAGAAATAGGCAACCCGGGAATACATTACTTGGATGTCAAAGTGAATGCAAATAACCAACGAATCACTACTTCTTTTAATATTAAACCAACGCACAGGAATAATCTGCTACACCGGATGAGTTTTCATCCACAAAACACTTTAGGAAACTTACCCTAGGGCCAGATGCTATGCCTAAGAAGAATTATAAGTGATCAGGAAGAATTTGAAAAAAGGATTAGAAAAACTGCACTAGAAATTGCAAGACGGCAGTTATCCTGAATAAATCTTGAAGATGGCATCTGATAAGGTAGCTCTGAAATCCAGAGCAACCACCTTGACACCCAAATCTAAATCCGAAGCACCAATGATTGTGCATTTATCTAAATTCTCGACACAGAGCTCACAAATAAAGAGGTGTATTAACAAGCATTGGCCCATTCTAACAATGACAACAGGACCAAAGATGTATTTGCAACAAAACCTGTGTTTGCATACCAAAGGACAAGCAACCTAAGGGATCTACTAGTGAATACCAAAGACGAGAGACAGAAGACCATGAAACACAAGAAACCTGGCACATACCCATGCCAAACTGCATTTCATTTAACCACCTTTGAGATTGGTCGATTTACAATATTGTGTAATAATATAGTGGTATTCATGAATTGACACATCGAGCGCTTTTCTTACTAAGCTACACGGACGTAAATGCATCCAGTCTTAGTTAAACACTTAGGGGCCGATTCATGGAACAAACGTGCGCCGAAAATCTTGGCGCAAGCAGGCGCAAGCAGGCGCAAGAGCAAAACGTGTTTACCTCGGGATGTGCGCCAAACCCGTGCATGGCGCACAAGTCACTGCAACATCCCGAAAGGCGTGCGCGACGCGCACAGTGAAAGCCCACAACCTCGGCGCATACACCAGAAAGTGGGCGGGTCACGGGGCGTAACGCGCGGAATGGGGAACAACGCGTGAAAATGAGGGCGTAACTGGGGATGTACTGCAGGGAAGCAGACGGAACGCCCACACGCACTCGAACCACACGAATTCATGGAATCGAATAGGGCAAAGCCACGTACAGCCAAAGACACACACAAGCTGAAACACGTCCGCCACACGAAGGCAGGCGGTAGAGTCCCTGCGCATTACAAAAGTGGCAACATACAGCAATTGGGCCTGTGCGAGTGGGGCACGTGTATTGCGGGGGTGCGCGGGAAGTTACACACGCGATTGAGCGGGGAACGTGTATTTCGGGGGTGTGCGGGAAGTTACACACGCGATTGAGCGGGGTACGTGTATTTCGGGAGTGCGCGGGAAGTTACACACGCGATTGAGCGGGGTACGTGTATTTCGGGGGTGCGCAGGAAGTTACACACGCGATTGAGCGGGGTACGTGTATTTCGGGGGCGCGCGGGAATTTACACACGCGATTGAGCGGGGTACGTGTATTTCGGGGGCGCGCGGGAAGTTACACACGCGCTTGAGCGGGGTACGTGTATTTCGGGGGCGGGAAGTTACACACGCGATTGAGCGGGGTACGTGTATTTTGGGGGCGCGCGGGAAGTTACACACGCGCTTGAGCGGGTTACGTGTATTTCGGGGGTGCGCGGGAAGTTACACACGCGATTGAGCGGGGTACGTGTATTTCAGGGGTGCGCGGGAAGTTACACACGCAATCTCATCAGGGTACGTGTATTTCGGGGGTGCACGGGAAGTTACACACGCGATCTCATCAGGGTACGTGTATTTCCGGGTGCGGGGGAAGTATCACACTCAACATCAGCAGGGTACGTGTATTCCAGGGGTGCGCAGGAAGTTCCACACGCAATTCCATCAGGTTACGTGTATTACAGGGGTGCGCGGGAAGTTCCACACGCGATCTCATCAGGGTACGTGTATTACAGGGGTGCGCGGGGAGCACCACACGTGAATTGCACATGTGGGTCCTCCCAGGTGTTCCCTCTACACCCTCCACGGCCCCTGCAGGTGGCTCACACCACAGGGGCCTACCCTGCACATGTCCTGCAGGCACCCCATCCACCATGGCCATGCCCCCCAGCCAACCCACATGTCAACTTGCACTACTGCCCACCAACGCATGTCCCCCTGCACCCCCAGCCACCAGGGGCACCCTCCACCAGGCCCCCACCCATGTCTCCCACCACCCCCCAGCAGTGCAGGGGGACCCTCCACCAGGCCCCCACCCATGTCTCCCACCACCCCCCAGCAGTGCAGGGGCACCCTCCACCAGGCCCCCACCCATGTCTCCCACCACCCCCACCCCCCAGCACTGTGGGGCACCTGCCAGCAGGCCCCCACCCATGTCTCCAACCACCCCCACCCCCCAGCAGTGCAGGGGCACCCTCCACCAGGCCCCCACCCATGTCTCCCACTCCCCCCACCCCCCAGCAGTGCAGGGGCACCCTCCACCAGGCCCCCACCCATATCTCCCACCACCACCACCGCCCAGCACTGTGGGGCACCTGCCAGCAGGCCCCCACCCATGTCCAACTCATGTCTCCCACCACCCCCACCCCCCAGCAGTGCGGGTCACCCTCCACCAGGCCCCCACCCATGTCTCCCCCCCCCACCCCCAGCACTGTGGGGCACCTGCCAGCAGGCCCCCACCCATGTCCAACTCATGTCTCCCACCACCCCCCAGCACTGTGGGGCACCTGCCAGCAGGCCCCCACCCATGTCCAACTCATGTCTCCCACCACCCCACCCCCCAGCACTGTGGGGCACCTGCCAGCAAGCCCCCACCCATGTCCAACTCATATCTCCCACCACCCCCACCCCCCAGCACTGTGGGGCACATGCCAGCAGGCCCCCACCCTTGTCTCCCACCACCCCCACCCCCCAGCAGTGCAGGGGCACCCTCCACCAGGCCCCCACCCATGTCTCCCACCACCCCCCAGCAGTGCAGGGGCACCCTCCACCAGGCCCCCCACCCATGTCTCCCAGCACCCCCACCCCCCAGCACTGTGGGGCACCTGCCAGCAGGCCCCCACCCATGTCTCCCACCACCCCCACCCCCCAGCACTGTGGCGCACCTGCCAGCAGGCCCCCACCCATGTCCAACTCATGTTCCCCAGCCAACATGTCATCACAATCTAGATCCCTGGTCCCCATGGTCAGCCTCCAAATTCAAAACACCCACCCGAGTATTGCATCCACCCACTCATAATTGGCAATGACATCACAGAAGACCAATTGCAAGTTCCGAAACAAACACATTTCCCTCACATACACCCAATGGGTGTCAGTGAATCTCAAAACCCATATCATGAAATGCATGAAACCAATGAGATGATACTACACAACGAAGTATGATAAAAAAAATATGTATTAAAGCAAACATAAATAGAATCAAAAATAAAGAAACAAAAATGTGAATGTACAAAAATCAAAAGAAGCATATCCGTGAAAAAAAGCAAAACCAAAAATCATATCCCAAAGTAATGGTGTCCAAAGTCACTGTCCACAAAACAAAATCCAATGGGAAATAAAAAAGAAAGCCATTGCTCCATGGTTAAAATGTGAAAGAAAAATACAATCCAACAGTGAACTATGTACATGGGAACAAGCCAGGGTCCATTATCCCAACAAAAGAAAGGAAACCTATCTAACTACACTAACTAATAAAATAAACTATATACAAAAATGTGGCCAATGTCCGAAAGGTCCAAAATAAATCCAAAAAAAAATGAAACCTAACACTACCTACATAACTATGTACAATAACTATGTACAAGGACGGCTCACTTGTGGATGTCCCGGGCCAGGGCATCATCGAACTCCTGCTCAATGTCCCGGAGGCGGTCCTCCTCCATGGCCCGAGGGTCCGCAGGGCCGTCGCCGTGTCCACCTCCAAACCCCTGCGGATTGCCTCGAGGCACTCGGCCCGCCTCAGGGCCCTCCGCATGGAGTTCTCCGCCCTGACCATTGTGAGCTGTGCCTCTTCCGCCCGCTGCCGCTCCGCATCTATGGCGTGGCCCAACCGCTGCCACACGGAAGACACTCTCTGTCCTGGGTCCTCCTGCCCTCCGGCCGATGCCTGCCCCTCCGATGTTGAAGGCCCCGAGCCTTCATGGCTCCCACCACGTTGCTGCTGCTGCTGTGCCTCTGCCGGTGCACTGCCTCCTGCTGCCTGCACATCCTCCGCCGGCTGGGGTGCAGTCGTTGATGTGGCCACCCCTGCTGGACGTCCGACTCCCGACTGTGGCAGGGATGCCTCCTCCACCAGCCTGGCCGCACCGTCAGAGGCAGCTCCACAGGGCACCCAGGTGACTGATGGGTGGGAAGATGGCACGGAGGACGACTGGCGTGTAGGGGGTTCAGTTGAGGAGGGGGTCGTAGCAAGCCCCAGCAAACGGAGGAATCCGGCCTGGGTGACCTGTCCCAGCAGGCTGACGTGGTCAATGAGCCATTCGAGATGACGAGCAGTCTCATCATGAAAAGACTGCAGGTCACCTCGTATGGCCCGTTGACGCAACGCCACACCAGTCAGGACAGGCTCAACCCGGACCCGGATAGCCACGTCCTCAGGCAGAGGAAGGCCAGTTGACGTGAGCTCAACCCCTGCCTGAAAACGGGTCTGGACGTAGGCATCCCTGCTGGTGCAAGATGATGCAGGGACAGGATCAGGGACAGGATTGCACACAGGCACCTCCGCGGCAGCCTGTGCTGCCTCCTGTCCCTGGTCCTGCACTGCACCACTAGCACCAGTGGGATCCCCACCTCCAGACCCCGTCTCTGGTGCTTGCACGGCCTCCTCCTCCACCAAACCCCCCACCAACCTGGATGACTCTGTGCCAAATTCCCCTGTTGGGCCCTGTGGGGTCCCAGCTGCCCCTTCTGCTGCCGAGGAGTCCAACTCCAACCTCCGCCTCTTGGACCTCCCCCTGGCAGCTGCGGCCTGGGACGCGGCACCGGACTCCTCACTCCCCGACGAGATTACAACATGGGAGGGGAGCCGGGCCTTGCGTCTCCGGCTGGCGGTGGGATCCCCGCCGCTGTGCTCCACAGCACCTTCTCCTCCCTCTTCATCAGTTGACGCTGCAGACAGGGAGAAATAAAACACAGACATCAGGGCACTGTACAATGGACACATACACACATGACAGTTGTACATGAGTGGCATTGGCAAACCTCAGACATGTCATCACAATCCCCAACACACATGTCATTTCAACTCGCACACATGAGCCATACCACAGCCATATCGCAACTGCCAGCACCATCCATACACATACAACAGCATGAGCAGGCAAAGGTGAGCCAGACATCACATGCAACACAGGAAGTGCACCACACATGTACACACACCACCACACTTGCATGCATGTGTACACCTCTGCCAAGTGTCGCAGTGTTCAGATGGGCATCCATGTCACATCTGCCAATCAGGCTTCCACATACCGCTGTCACATGCATCCATGTTGCATCACTGTTGCACCCTTGTCAAATACACACATGCACACAGTGCTGATACATGCAGCCGAAAACAACATACATGCGTGACATCACGGACATGTCTACTTACATACACATTCATCCAAACATGTGTGCCCACACAACTGCATTTGGCATGCAAGCCTACACACACAAGCACCATTCATGTCTCACACATTCCAGTCCTCGCATGTGTTAGCCCACGGCCCTGTACACCCCCACCCATACTCGACCCCATACAAACAGATGTGCAACCTGCACACTACTGAAAAATCACCACACGCACTGCTCACAATCAGGATGCATATACACTTACCGCTCGACTCCAGACGGGTCTGCCTCTCAAGGACCTGGACGTGGAGCGCTGGGGATATGCGTTCCAGGACCCTCATCTGTTCTTCCGACAAGTGGCCCCGGCGCCCCTTGGCATCCGCTGCCTTCAAGAGGCGCCGGGCCTTGTTCAGGGTCCTGGACCTGAAGTCCTCCCAGCGCTTCTTGACATGTTGCAAGTCGCGGACTGCCACCCCCTCCACGTTGATGGCAGTCACGATGTCAGTCCAGATCCGAGTCCGTCCTTCCTTGTCGGCGCGGGAACTTCCGAAGAGGGCATCATACTGCCCCAGGACTTTCTCCACCAGGACACCAACTTCGGTGGCACTGAAGCTGGTGCCCCTCTGCCTCTCTGGCCGGGGGTTGTCAGTGGTCTCAGATGGTGTTTGCCCTGACATGACAACCCCAGAGGCAGGAGTGGGTGGGCAACTGGGTCCTGGGGCTGGGCTGTGGAGCAATGGAATCCCAGTCGGGAGTCTTCGGTTCCAGCAGGGGGGGTCACAGCAACAGCACCCCTGGCTGATGTGCAGGCAGCAAATGGCAGGGCACGTGGGCAGCAGGCAGTCAGGCAGCAGCAGATGGCAGGTGGGCGCGTGCTCGGGGCTCTGGGGGGCAGTAATTCGGCCTTCTGGGCAGGAGCGTGGTCTTCCGTGTGCTTACGCGTGGCCAGCTTGATACGGAGTGATTTGACACGTGAAAAATCTGCACGTCAGCGTGTAATTCGAGGAAAGGCTCTTAGCGCGTATGCACGGCAGCACGCATATGCGATTTCATTGGACCAAAGGCCCTTAGCGCGTGAGCGCGTCTGTGACGTGACGCGCGCGGGTGTTTTCCTCATTGCACGTGATGACAGAACACACGTGGATTTCCACCAATCGCGTGTGAAAGTTCCCGCGCACCCCGGAACACACGTACCCAGGCTAATCGCGTGTGGAACTTCCCGCGCACCCCGAAACACACGTACCCAGGCCAATCGCGTGTACGCTCACTCCCCTCCGATCACACGCGATGACACTCGGACGTACAGTCTTACCACATATCCGAATACGGGAAACCCGCGCACGGCAAAAGACGTGCACAGGCGTCAACGCGTCCGCCCACACGAAGGCAGGCGGAAGCGTCCCCGCGCACAGCATAAAAGTGCGCGCAAACAACAAACGCGTTTATACAGCTACGATGAATGCCCCATTTGTCGCTGCACTGATCGTGGGACACCGCAGGAGGAGGAGAATAGCCAGGGCACTCATTTTCGCACCACCGACAAGCCTTTTTGGGATGCCTGACGACCAGGTCTACGGCAGGTATAGGTTTCCACCCCATATCATCCTAGACCTGGTCAGGGAGTGGGAAGATGACCTTACATCCCCCACCCTTTGCTCCCAAGCATTGAGCCCCTTGGAGAAGCTGCTCAATGTCCTGCATTTTTTGGCCACTGGGTCATTTCAGCGGACCACTGCCATAGTGGGGGGGGGTCTCACAGGCCACGCAGTCACGCTGCCTACACCAGGTACTGGCAATCATGACAGCGCGCCCCTCAGTCCGCAGGCACATATACATGATCAGAACACCCGCAGAAAGGCAGGCCGTTGTCCTGGATTTTTTCAGGGTGGCACACTTCCCCAAAGTGCTTGGTGCCATAGATTGCACCCATGTGGCCCTACGTCCACCTAGGGCCACTGAGCACATCTACCGAAACCGCAAGCACTGGCATTCCATCAATGTACAGGTGGTATGCGATGCAAAGGGAATCATCACCTCTGTCTATGCAAACTACCCTGGCTCCACCCATGACAGTTTCATATACAGAATGTCCACCCTGAGCCAGGCCCTGGAAGCTGGGCAGCATGGCGACACATGGCTCCTAGGTCAGTACAAATGCCTTTGCACATGCATGCAAGTCACACACAGACAAATATCCAAACCCTAATAATCTCAACTATTATCACCTCCCCAGGGGACAGTGCCTACCCTCTGAGCAACCACATGATGACGCCAATCCGGAACCCCACCACACCACCCCAGGTAAGATACAACGCCACCCATATTTCAACCAGGGGCATAGTGGAGCACACATTCGGAGTGCTCAAGTCACGTTTCCGCTCCCTTGACCGCTCTGGTGGGCAACTACTCTATGCACCACCAGTAGTGCGCAGGATCATTGTTGCAGCATGTGTCCTGCACAATGTAGCAACACTGTAGGGTACCCCAGTGGACATGGTGGTGCCCCCACATCCCCAACCACAGGCACAGGTGCTGCCCGTGGGAGGGGACAGGGCACCTGGCGAGGAAGCCCGGACCCAGCTTGTGGCCACATTTTTCACCTAAACTCCCACCCCTGCGGAGTGCACACAAGCCTGGCACATACCAGGTGACAATCGATGATGACAAAGAGACAGTCAACTGTCACAACCCTACCACCCTGAGATAGTTGCCATGGAAGTGCCACATCGTCTGCATCCCTAGCTACTTAAACACAAGCTATCCTGTGTGACCAAAAGGCACACATGACATATGACATGATATGGCCCATACACAAGTATTTCAAGGCGCGATGAGGCAGGGAGGGGGGAACAAGGGAAGACAGACAACGGTACTACTAGGCCAGGTGTCATTGAGATCGTGCAAGTGCAGGGGTAGGGGGAAGGGAAAAGTGCAAGGGGAAGGGTGGGGGGAGTCCATTACAGGGGAAGTAGCCCAAAAAAATAATACATAGGTTGGCTGGTGGCAACTGCAAAGGTAAGTGCAGACAAGTGCTGGGAAGGGAGGGCTGTAGGGATAGAGAGACAGTACTGCAGTGCAGGGGTTGCCAGGGAGGCAGTGCAAGTGGAGAGTGGCTGGGCCAGGGACCGAGGTCGGTGAGAGTGGCCCAGTTGCAGCTCCTGTGCAGTTCCAGTGAAGAATTCTGCAAGGAAGAGGCAGAGAGTAAGCAGAAGCAAAGAGGAAGGTCTTGAGGTGCTTCCAGAACTGGAGATGGTTCCCCTCAGGTTCAAGTCAGGCAGGAAGTCTGTTCCAGGGGGAGGGCCCTGCCGCGGAGAGAAATCTACCCCCAGCTAGTTGCTCTGAGAAGCGGATGACCCTGACATGCAAGGTGTGCATCACACACACCTGCAAAACAGGCCATGGCCATCACTGTCATGTCACTCAAACCCTCCCAAACCACAACATGACATGGCAAGCAATACCCATACACCAACACAGTAACGATAAGGTACACATTGCCATGTCCTAAATGTACAGTGGCATCAGACAATGAATCAGATGAAATGACAGACCAACAAAATCTCCCACCCAAAATAAGTCATTTCCAAATGCATTACAACAGTCGTAGACGTAACATAACAATGAATGCCTGTCTACATGCACATTATGCATTGCAAAATCAACACTGCAGCTCATGTGTGCAGTGTCCTACTCCTGCAACACACTGCTCAGCGCACAGCACAGTGAACAGCCATTGTGTGTGATGCACACCCTGAGCATCACATCTAAGTGACAGACCACATCAAACATCAAATTAGGCATGTACTGGATCCATAATCGGTCACAGAACATGTGCTGCAGGGACACAGTGGGCACCAGAAGGCAAACAGTGTACACGTGGATATGCAAGGGTGGGAGTACATGTAGTGCATCAGAGTGCAAGTGTGTGGTTCTGCAAGGACATGCACTCCACATATGCATGTGCACTCAAGTGACCATCAGTGTTCCCTACACATCACATGTGAACATTCACCATGTGTACACCCCAGCATGTCAAACCACAACTATCCCTTCGCACCTGAAAGGAAAACACAACACATGAACAGGCATTGATCAGCAGAACACAACATGTACATAGGATACCACCATTACAATGTCAGGGTTCCCATCACACTGCAGGGCAAGGCAACTATCAACAACAACCCCCCCCTCCCTCACCTCACAAATGACCATGACCCACTGAACAGCTGCACCTGGGTCATGGAGCCTCCAACCCTCAATTCCACCTGGCCACAGGATCACCTTTACCCTTCGTCACCATCTCCCACCTTGTGTGTAAAAAGATGCCTGAACCCTCAGAATCCACACTCATTTCCAAAATCACAAAATCCAAGGCATAAAAACGAACCTGAACACCCTCCAGTAGATGACTTGACGTAGCAGTACCTCACAAAGGCCAAGTACTACCACAATGATGCAACAACCAAGGTAGCACAGTAAAACAATGTCACAACAGGATGTGAACCATGTGTGGTACATAACATAGGATGATGCATCATGAACGGATGTGTATTGTCACAGGTCCCGTGTACAGGCGCAGGAGTCTCACGAAACACCCACCCTCACCGTGTCCCGGGTGCCTGCAAGGTCAAACTCACACAGGCCTCTGAGACCCTGGTGGGGAAGGAGGTTCAGGGATATGCAGTCGGGACAGGTGTTGGCACACTGGATAACTGGAATGAGTGGCAGGAGAGGGGAGGAGCAATGACACATGAAAGTAGGGAATGCACAAAAATGTACTACCTGCATGAACACATACACAATCCAAACAAACTTGGACATCATTGTTATGGCCTTCTGTAGTCCAGGCTTAGGAGTGGTACGAACCAACCACCCCCTCTAGGGTTTTGGCACCTGCAAGTTTGGGGCTTACACAGGCATCCGCAACCCCAGCGGGGAAAGAGGGTTAGGGAACGTTGCTTGGATAGGTACGGGAAGCAGGAACACCGGGTAGAGGGTAAAGGGTTAAAATTTGCATAGGATTCCGGGTGATTAGGGGGAAGAAAACATACCAAATTGAATCACACATACATCCATGCATTAGTGCACCCCCCCAGCAAGCCTATGCAGAGCAGTTTGAAAGAAAAACAACAAGACACTTAGCTCTGGTTTTGAGTGCTGGCCTCCTGCCTGCGCACTGTCAGGTCCGGTTACAGGAGCACTGCAATGCTGCAAAGAGAGCCACAGTCAACAACCAGTACGTGCCAATTACACAAAAACACACCACCAAACATGCCCCATAGCAACAAAGTACTCTACAAACAGACAATCTGGTGTAGATGCTTCGTACCCATATATATCAGTACCCCTGTGACGGGTCATACACAGTCAATGCAGTAAATCAGCCGCCGGTGGGTGCAGGCAGACCCATATAGCAAGCCATGACTTCAGTGCAAGTTGCATGCCACCATGACCGAAACAAAGTTGGCAGTGCATTTATCATAAAGTACATGGAAATGAAATGCACTGCACCCGAGTATGTCCCTTGCTGTATGTCCCTGTGAGCTGCCCCTTTCCATGTCTCGGAAGGCTACATGGTTGATACAAGTGCCTCAATGGACCTTGGTGTACCGGAGGGTATGTGCCACTGCCCCTGCATGTGTCCTAGACAACCCTACTATCAACAGCCATCTGTCCACAAACACATCTGAACTGCATTGTGTGCTTCAACACCAATATTCGTCTAAGCTCACCCTCAGTGCTTTGACTAAGCCTGCATGTGCAACTCGCCTGGTGCAAGCTTTGCTGTGTCGTGGCCCCCCTGTGATGCTCACCTTGCCTGGAGTTCCTTGGAACATGTCAGCAGTTCTAGGATGTGGGTCTGCAATCACTGTGCCTCTGCTTGTGCACACATGTGCATGTGGGCACCAACAATTGGGTCCAGATTTCCGTCGTCCAATGGGCCATGTCTGCTGGCAAAGGTGCTCTGGAGGCTCATCCCCCTGCAGAAAGGGCATGAAACACATGATTAATGCTTCAAAGTCATCTGTGTGTGTCTCATCAGGCATCTCATTACTTGACCATGTCAGAGAGTCACATCACAAATCACACCATCAGTCCGTCTTTCACATCCAAAGTGTGGTACACTATCTACAGCATGAATTGCAACAAGCACGTGTACAGGAAAGATATGAAACATACTACACAATGCATAGCAATCAATGTACACATTATTCATGACACACCCCATCTAGCAAAAGCCGAACAGTGGACAATGACAACAAAATCATCCCCACTAGGGGTGTCAACACAAGTCACACAGCACCAGACATGCCACAGCTATGACAGTCCAAAGCCCTTGTGTAATATTCTGTAACACCGAACCATCCTTGCGAGCCCATGGATAAGGAAGGCAGGAGTGGCATATGTGAGTCAAGGACCCCAAGCAGCAAACACATACACAAGACAACCATGAAGGGCCCAGCTGGAACAGACAGTGGATGCCTTCAAAAGCCACAAAGCACCGCACCGTCACATGAAAGCACAATAGACTAGCAATTTTAAACTAAATCAACTATTAACTAATTGCACTAACAATGGAAAACCTACATTACCTATTTAAACTAACTATCAAACAGAAACTTAACTAACTAAACTAAAAGAAAAATCAAAAATGGCCACATACGACCCGGGGGGGAGGGGAGGCACCCAGGAGGGGGGAGGTACAGGGTGCTGCTCAACATCCACATGCGGTGATGCTGAGCCAAAAAAAAACCCTCCATGGGCTCAACGCCTGCACAGCCCGACCTATGTGGGAGATAGATGGTCGTCCGAGTCTGGCTCATCCTGGAAAGGAGGACGTGGCACAGTAGCCTGGCCATGCCTAGCCGCAGCTTGCCCCTCATCGGCAGCAAGTCTGCCGGACGGGTGAGCCTGGTTCTGTGTGGCGATGTGACATAGGTCTGCATGCAGAACCTCACGTGATACACGTGCTTCCTCTTGCAAGGTAGCATGTGTAACACGGAGTTCCTCCTGCAAGGCCTGGCTGGACAACCGCTGCACCTCCCGGCAAGCCTGTAGCTCAGCCGAGATGGTACGCTCAAGCTGTGCAAACCTCTCCTCTGCCTGCTGCCTCTGGGACATCATAAGGACACCCAGAGTGGATCTGAGGGAAGCATACTCCTCCCTCAGGGCATCCATGTGCGCCTCTGCGTGAGCAGCAATTGCTTGACGCAGAGATGACATTTCAGCCTGGCGTGCCCTGTCTGAGGCCGCCATGCCCAGCCTGAGCGAGCGGGCCGTGGACCGTGCCGCCTGCTGCTGGAGAAGCACCTGCCTAGCAGGGGGGAGCACAGATCGGGCCACACGCTCCATGCTCTCAGCGATGTTCTCCATTGCTGCCCCCTGCCGTTATTAATTGGCAGTCATGTCTTGCTCCCACTCAGTATACAGCGGTTGCGCGTGGCGACCGCGTTGCCGGGCTTCACCCCTGCGGGACCCAAGGACCGGGGGTCCTCGCTGTGTTGGCACCGCCTGCGGCTGCACGACTACATGCCCCCGTCGACGTGATGTCCCAGGCACATCAGTGACTGGTGTGGAGGGTGACCCTGCGTCCCGATCCACCACGGGCGGAGGAACCAAGACTGTCTGATCCCTCAGTGCAGGTGTCGCAGACAGAGGAGTGTCCACATCAGAATCACTCACCCCTGACACATGGACTTGATGCTCATCCAACTCAACATGGACGTCAGAGTCGTCATCAAGGCTGGACTCATAGGCAGCCAGAGACAAGATGGACTGCAGCACTTGGGGGTTTTCGTGGCCTACCACCCCACGACCCCCACTAGTGCCGGGTTGATGTGGTGTTACCAACCCTGTGTCTGGCATAACACAACACCATCCTCCGCCTCCATTGCGTCATCACCTGAAAAATATAGAGAAAAAAGGTCATTACACATGTCAGAAGCACACGACACACACACACACCGACTGCAAAGGCATCCGGCAGACATGTGACACACAACATATGACCTGGCATGCATGCTGGGTCTACTTTGAATAGCTTCGGTGATAAAACCTGTTGAAAGGTGGCAGTTTCCATGGAAGTGGGTCTATGCAGTGCAGAAAATGTGTACGCCACTCACTACCTACATGTACAAGCACTCCATGGTGTGTGCCAGGAAATGTGAAGGCAGTGCAATGTCAAATTCACACATCACGTGCATTGTGCATTCAATGTGTACCATGTCTAGAAGCCAAGCACCCCTCCACCTCAGTACCAAAGCAGGGATGCCTAGCATGGTATCAAAAGGCTGACCATACACCTGTGTATTGACAGGCAGTGTTGACTGGCATCAACAGCTTAATGTGATTCAAATTACAACACTGCAAATGATGCTGGGACAGTGGGCAGGACACATGATGAAAACTCCAGAGGCCGCCCACGTGTGAAGAAGACACAACAAGAGTTGGACAGAGTCATTGGCCATTGAACAGGCTGAGGCCTGTGAGCCACACAGATCGTCAGAGCCTAAACATGTGTGCAATGCAGGACTGAGCCACAGTTGACATGGGGAGGCCGATGAGATGGCAGGCAATGTATGTAACCAAGGACTCATATTATAGTGATCATCCAGTCAAGGACACATAGGGGCATGCGTGCAATGCACATGGAGCATGAATGGGCACTCATGTCCCTGCGGGACATCTGACCCATGCACAGTACAAGTGAGATACCCTGCATCGAGTACTAAGGCTGTACCACACGGCATATGTGTGGCAGTTTCTACGCTGGAAGTTAGCATCTACACAGGACACATGAACAAGAAACTACACATTGGCAAGATTGAAGCAGACCAGTGCAAAGGTGGAACTGGGGTGCAGAGTGGCGGAGGAGGGGCAAGGGAGCATGCCCACATGGAGTCCCGCATGCAGACAGAGGAGACATGCTTGACGGAAGCATTGCATTACTTACACATCAGAATCATGTACACGTCACATGTAGCAGCAATCATGCACAACACATCCCACAAGTGAAACACACACGTCCTCAACAAACACGCATCAACACTCACTGGACTGGGCATCAAAGTCCAGCATCTCTCCCACTCCTTCGACCAATTCAGGTGGTATGAACTCCGCAACGAGAGCCTCATGCGGAGTGAGTTCTTCCTCCTCTGGTGCAGGCCCACCGCCAGTCACCAGAGTCAAGTTGTAATTTGAGGCACGCTTAGCCTTAGTGCTGCGCTTGATGTCATTCCAACGCTTTTTGCACTCCTGCGCCGTGCGCACCTCATGGCCGAATGAACTGACATGTTCCGCAACATGCTTCCAGTGGGTGTTACGTTGGGCAGCCGTAGTCTGACTATTGGCACCCACTAGCATGTCACGGCTGTGGCCCCGCACGTAGTCCACGAGGAAGTCCAGTTCCTGCTTACAGAAAGGCTTCTTCCTCGATGTGCAGGAGGTCGTGGCTGTGTGTGGGGTCCCAGCCTGTGCTGCAGGTGCAACCTTCCTCCTTTTGGACTGTGACGCAGACCCTGGCTGGCTAATGCCGCCCTGACCAGTATGGCCAGTGGGTTCGGTAGATTGAGCCAAGGGAGTGGCAGGTGGAGGGATGACCAAAGGCCTGACTTGTGTCAGTGGCAGCTGGGTGCCCACTAATGGACCCTGCGCAGCAACATCAGCTGTGGCAGGGTCATTGACCGCAACGGTCCTGGTTGGCAGACTCACAACCGGGGTGCTGTTGGGTGCATCTGCCCCTGCACTTGCCAACACCCGGCTGTTCGGGGCAGCAGATGACATGACTGCCCCAGGGACACGTGTCTTGGTCTGAGCAGCCCGGCCTGCCCCTATGGTTTCCCCCCTGGCCTGTTGGAGATCTACCAAGGGCTCTTCAAGTGCCAACGCAGCCTGCGCTGGCAGACCCTGAGCCTGGGTGGCGGTGTCCACAGCTGCACCTGCAGCTACCACTACCCTTGGGCCCGTGGCAGTCGATGGAACGGACTGCCGGGTCGTACGGGTGCCAGTGCCAGATGCAGGAGCTGCATTCCCCGGAACCACAGGGGGTGGTGGCATGGCTGCACCGACACATGGCACAACATTGTGCTCAAGTGGAGCACCCCTGCCTCTTCCCCTCTGTGGCTGCCCTAGACACCCTGGAGTCCCCCTACTCCCTGGTCACCACCACCACGTCCCCGACCATGCCCGCCACAAGGAGGACGCCCAGCTGAGGCGCCCCTCACCTTTGGTGCCCTCCCAACCATGGCACAGATGTAGTAGTGCTGGCACAGATGGAGTGGTGCCAATGGGAGGTGTACACCACAATTGACCTGGGCAATTGGGGTGAAGGGGGTGGGAAGCAAGATGTTAGCAGCCCCCCTGCACCTGCAAGGCTGTATGTGACCCCGGTGATGTGGTGACAGGTCACGCAACGCTCAGGCACCCCAAAACTGCAGTAAAACCATGCACGCAACCCTGCAGCCTACGTGCGTGGATTCAACCTCCCGCAGTACGCAGTGGCACCCAGTGACACAAATATCGCGTATGCGTGGGACACGCAGGCTACTATGACATCGAAAATGGGTGCGATACACAGGGGCACCCGCAGTGGGAAAAAGAGTGTGTGCGACTCACCGTCTGACTAGCGCGATGCAGAAAAACACGCGTAGCCAATACCCCCGCCAAAAGAAGAGATACGTCCTTGATAGCTGTGAAGTTGTGATGGCGCGCAAAACAACAGGAAGCAGCAACACACGTCGGTCTCCACGAAAGGCACATACAGCGAACTGCTGTGCCCGCTCACCTTTAACCCGTGCTGAGGGAAATGCACGCGCGCGTCACATCACTTACGCGCATGGGCCCTTTCCTCGTATTACACGCGGACGTGCAGTTTTCCACGCGCGCTTACGCGCATGGGCCCTTTCCTCGTATTGCACGCGGACGTGCAGTTTTTCACGCGCGCTTACGCGCATGGGCCCTTTCCTCGTATTACACGCGGACGTGCAGTTTTTCACGCGCGTTGAAATGCCCATGCACGTCTGTACACGTCACGTCACAGGGGCGCTTGTGCTTGAGGGGCCTTCTGTCCAATGAAAATGCGTATGCATGCAGACGCGCTTACGCGCTAAGGGCCTTTCCTCGAATTACACGCTGACGTGCAGATTTTTCACGTGCCAAATCACTCCGTATCAAGCTGGCCACGCGTAAGCACACGGAAGACCACGCTCCTGCCCAGAAGGCCGAACTACTGCCCCCCAGAGCCCCGAGCACGCTCCCACCTGCCATCTGCTGCTGCCTGACTGCCTGCTGCCCACGTGCCCTGCCATTTGCTGCCTGCACATCAGCCAGGAGTGCTGTTGCTGTGACCACCCCTGCTGGAACCGAAGACTCCCGACTGGGATTCCATCGCTCTACAGCCCAGCCCCAGGACCCAGTTGCCCACCCACTCCTGCCTCTGGGGTTGTCATGTCGGGGCAAACACCATCTGAGACCACTGACAACCCCCGGCCAGAGAGGCAGAGGGGCACCAGCTTCAGTGCCACCGAAGTTGGTGTCCTGGTGGAGCAAGTCCTGGGGCAGTATGATGCCCTCTTCGGAAGTTCCCGCGCCGACAAGGAAGGACGGACTCGGATCTGGACTGACATCGTGACTGCCATCAACGCGGAGGGGGTGGCAGTCCGCGACTTACAACATGTCAAGAAGCGCTGGGAGGACTTCAGGTCCAGGACCCTGAACAAGGCCTGGCGCCTGGGCCACTTGTCGGAAGAACAGATGAGGGTCCTGGAACGCATATCCCCAGCGCTCCACGTCCAGGTCCTTGAGAGGAAGACCCGTCTGGAGTCGAGCAGTAAGTGTACATGCATCCTGATTGTGAGCAGTGCGTGTGGTGATTTTTCAGTAGTGTGCAGGTTGCACATCTGTTTGTAGGGGTCGAGTATGGGTGGGGGTGTACAGGGCCGTGGGGCTAACACATGCGAGGGCTGGAATGTGTGAGACATGGATGTTGCTTGTGTGTGTAGGCTTGCATGCCAAATGCAGTTGTGTGGGCACACATGTTTGGATGAATGTGTATGTAAGTAGACATGTCCGTGATGTCACGCATGTATGTTGTTTTCGGCTGCATGTATCAGCACTGTGTACATATGCATGTGCGTGTATTTGACAAGGGTGCAACAGTGATGCAACATGGATGCATGTGACAGCGGTATGTGGAAGCCTGATTGGCCGATGTGACATGGATGCCCGTCTGAACACTGCGACACTTGGCAGGGGTGTACACATGCATGCAAGTGTGGTGGTGTGTGTACATGTGTGGTGCACTTCCTGTGTTGCATGTGATGTCTGGCTCACCTTTGCCTGCTCATGCTGTTGTATGTGTATGGATGGTGCTGGCAGTTGCGATATGGCTGTGGTATGGCTCATGTGTGCGAGTTGAAATGACATGTGTGTTGGGGATTGTGATGACATGTCTGAGGTTTGCCAATGCCACTCATGTACAACTGTCATGTGTGTATGTGTCCATTGTACAGTGCACTGATGCCTGTGTTTTGTTTCTCCCTGTCTGCAGCGTCAACTGATGAATAGGGCGGAGAAGGTGCTGTGGAGCATAGCGGCGGGGATCCCACCGCCAGCCGGAGACGCAAGGCCCTGCTCCCCTCCCATGTTGTCATCTCGTCAGGGAGTGAGGAGTCCGGTGCCGCGTCCCAGGCCGCAGCTGCCGGGGGAGGTCCAAGAGGCAGAGGTTGGAGTTGGACTCCTCGGCAGCAGAAGGGGCAGCTGGGACCCCACAGGGCCCAACAGGGGAAGATGGCACGGAGTCATCCAGGTTGGTGGGGGGTTTGGTGGAGGAGGAGGCCATGCAAGCACCAGAGACGGGGTATGGAGGTGGGATCCCACTGGTGCTAGTGGTGCAGTGCAGGAATACAATAGATGGGTACCCCCTACATCGCTGGCAAGAGAGGAAACAACCAGAAACAAGGCACAGATATCAAGCCAGCGGATATAAACAAGTCCACTATAAACAACACAATCCCACCAGTATTAGGGGCGGTCCCTCAATCAACCCCTCAGATCACTACACGTAATACATAGACAAGTTTTTTTGAAAAATGTATTTATTTTTCTTTATTTAACTAGAAACATTAAAATGATTATTAAATAGATCAGAGCTCATATAAGAGTAAGTATAAATATAGGACATACAGTTATACAACATGAATAAAGTGCAAAATGTGAAGAAAAATGCTAATATCACAATAGAGCTGCTGGGAACTTGCTGCCCAATTACAAGCTGGGTAATAATCACCATCATCCAAAATAAGTCCAAGTCAATGTCAAAGGATAAAATCCACTCGAGAGAAGGGAATCCCTCGGGTGGAAAAAATCCTAGTCAACCGAATATAGTCAGGATGGTTTCGAAATGAATTCGAAGATGGAATAAATCCTGATAGTGGCAGCAAAAAAAGTCGTTAGTTCCGAATCTAGCAGTTTGAACATTGCAATAAACAAGAAACTGAAAGGTCTTCCCAAAAATTATATTCATAAACCCATACTCTAAAAAGTCTAACATGGGATGCTATACGTCAACTACTAAGGTGACATGCGAAATAAACCACAAATATGTAAAACAGTATCGTGAGCATGGCGCCTTAAACCAGGTAGTTTCGATGGAAAACACATCTAGCTGGATTACAGATGATGTCCATCTTCGTCAGGACGTAGCATTCCCGTATAAACATTCATGAAGATTCATCTGTGTCTTGAAATTACCTACACAAATGTCATAGATTAAAAAGAGACACTAAAAATGTATGTTCTCCAAACAGTGAAATAAAGAAAAAGAAACGAGAAAATAGTAATGCTAACATCAAAGCAGCCTTTCATATAGGCCGCACAATCATTCATACATAATGACCATAAAAACAAGTGATCTGAGGATCCCGATGAAGGACCGGTCCCCCACACTGGGTTGGGACGTGTATAGTGGCTAGTAGGGGAGAAAATCTAATTACCATGATCTCAGACCCTTTGGGGGTGGGCCCAGAAGCCTGACAAAAAAGTCCAGGAAATAGTGATCCGGCCACACCAAAACAAATCACAATTGAATTAGATCTGTAAAAAATGAGAGAAAAGAAGGCCACAAATTGGTCATGAATTTCTCTGGTTAACAGATTCGAGCAAGATACAAGCAGCCAAAGAGAAAACCAGAAGTAGAAAAAGAGATAAATATAACTCTAATGAAATAAACATACAAAAAAAATACATATGTATAGAAAGGAGGAGCCCAAAAATGGGACTGCCCATATGTTAAAGATAAATTAAAAGAAATTGAGAATTAAAGTGAAAGAAACGAATGAGTGATGCAGTGGTATCCATAAAAATAAATAAAGGAAAATCCTGCACCCAAAGAAGAAGGATAGATCCAACATCATAGTTGTCATTATGCTCACCATTGATCAAGCCCAGATCTGTCAATCAAGAACCATCAACAGATGATTCCTTAATGTGTAGAACGACCTCAACTACATGTACAGAATTGGATGTCGAAAGGTTCCCCAGAAGGGTGAATCTCCAAATGTCATTAAAGGATAGGCAAAGTCTGTGGGGCAATAGAAAGTACAACAAACTAGTAAGACATCTGTAATGTCCCAAAGTATCACATACATAGAATGCAACACTGCGCTGTATGGAATCAAGTCATGAAGCGTAATCTGAAAGTTCATGAAAAAACTGAACTTACATCAGTCCAAACAGGATCTGTGTGTCTGTTGTATAGTCTAAGTATCAGTACTACAAGGTCCCAACATATAGGTAAATCTATATAGATGTTTGACCTAATCTTGAAAATGAGAAATAAAACAAAGCCAAAAGCGTGAAAGATTCCGCCTAGCTACCCGTTCAAAGTTACTTACCTCAGCGGCAAAGGCCATAGACACCAAACCAGGAAGTCAGTAACCAAACTTCCTGTGTTGGCATTTGTCTGGGGTTAAATACGTCAATGGGCGTATCAGGACTGCCGTCTACAACGTCTCTAGTGGACGTGACTATTGATACAAAAAGGCACGTATAATCTCAGGCCGCGTACCGTGCAATGGAAGGGAGCCGAATGGATGTAACCATGCCCCCTGAAGGTATACAGGCGGCCCAGCGTTACCCGTTCCACCATGGGGTCAAGACAACAAAGGAAAAATAAAAATAAAGGAAAAAATAAGTTATAATGCACCCCATGCAGTGGTAGATCTCTACCAGTATAGAGGTAGACATAACACCTAGAATGATTAACAATGGAATGGAACAGGCTAATAACGCCTGAAAGCCGTATCGAAGGCACCAGGAATAACCAAAGCCTATAAAGGTGAGTCCAAAAGACGTCACGACATAGAGTATCTATTGAAATAGCGCATGCCGTTCTTCATGGGCATTCAGGCCCAGTATATGGCTTTGGGTGTTAAATATCCACCACTGTTCCCTTCGGGACAAATTTGTGGCTATGGCATAATGGTCTGGTCCCGTAACTCTTTCAAGACACCACCAACGTAAGTTTTCACAGTCATGTTGGTGTTCAACAAAATGAGCAACTAAGGGAGAAGAAAGATTGCGAGTCCTGATTCTAGACTTGTGCTCAGAGATTCTCAGTTTAATAGGTCTAGAGGTTTTTCCTATATACGATTTATCACATGAACACATAATCACGTAAATCACGTTTTTAGAATTACACGTAGTGTGATCCCTCAGTTTCCAGACTCTGTGGTTAATGGTGACAGTGTTGGTCACTGTAGTAGATCCGCACTGACAACAATTGCCACAGGGATAGTTGCCAGTAACTCTTTCCATACCCCACATTTCAGTGATGGTTTTGGGTGCCTGGCTGGTCTGCAGTCTATCTGCCTGAGATAGCCAGCTCTTCAAATTCCTGCCCTTTTTGAATGCATACATGGGATGTTCCAAATCGGGCATGTTCATTTGAAGTAAATGCCAATGCTTAGCAATAGTCTTCTCGATTTTAGCATGGTGGGTGTTGTAGGTCATGGCACAGACTATACGTGACTGGTACTGGGTGGTGCAGATATTTTTAGTCAACAGGACTTCGCGATGTTGATATCTCGCCCTTTTACGGGACTGTCGCAATATGTGAGCTGGATAACCTCGCTGGGAAAGTCTGTTTTCTATGATGTTAGATTGGGACATAAAATCTTTCTTGTTGGTGCAGTTCCGCCTAGCCCTCAAAAATTGACCGTACAGAATACTTTCCCGTAAAGACTGTGGGTGAAAACTATCAAAGTGGAGGATAGTATTTCGATCCGTAGTCTTACGGAAAAGGTCTACAATGATAACACCATTCTGGTGTTTGAGTATTAGATCCAGGAAAGAGATAGACGCACTGTCCACCGACATGGTAAACTTGAGATGGTCATTCAATGAGTTAATCCAAGTCAGGAATTCTTCATGATCTCCCGTCGTTTTGTCCCACACAATTATGATATCATCTATATATCTTTTATAAAAAAGAATAGATGGCAAAAAGAGATTGGAGGTATCAAAGATAGAGACCTTCTCAAAAGACCACATAAAAAGGGTCGCGTAATTGGGTGCAAATGCTGCACCCATTGCGGTACCTTTAACTTGTAGGTAGAAACTTTCTTTAAACCTAAAGTAATTCTTGGTCAGGGCAATTTGGAGGAGATCCACAATGAATTCGCTTGGGACCAACTGCGGGTCATCTCTGAGATCCAAGAAACATTTAATAATGGGCAATGATTCTGACTGTGGGACATTCGAATAAAGGGATTCGACATCAAGAGCGATAAACAAGTTTTTGTCTGGATCAAACGGAAAATTTTCCAAATGGACTAGTGCAGGACCAGGGACAGGAGGCAGCACAGGCCACCGCGGAGGTGCCTGTGTGCAATCCTGTCCCTGCATCATCTTGCACCAGCAGGGATGCCTACGTCCAGACCCGTTTTCAGGCAGGGGATGAGCTCACGTCAACTGGCCTTCCTCTGCCTGCGGACGTGGCTATCCGGGTCCGGGTTGAGCCTGTCCTGACTGGTGTGGCGTTGCGTCAATGGGCCATGCAAGGTGACCTGCAGTCTTTTCATGAGGAGACTGCACGTCATCTCGAATGGCTCGTTGACCACGTCAGCCTGCTGGGACAGGTCACCCAGGCCGGATTCCTCCGTATGATGGGGCTTGCTACGACCCCCTCCTCAACTGGACCCCCTACGCGCCAGTTGTCCTCCGTACCATCTTCCCACCCATCAGTTACCTGGGTGCCCTGTGGAGCTGCCTCTGACGGTGCGGCCAGGCTGGTGGAGGAGGCATCCCTGCCACATTTGGGAGTCGGACGTCCAGCAGGGGTGGCCACATCTACGACTGCACCCCAGCCGGCGGAGGATGTGCAGGCAGCAGGAGGCAGTGCACGGGCAGAGGCACAGCAGCAGCAGCAACGTGGTGGGAGCCATGAAGGCTCGGGGCCTTCAACATCGGAGGGGCAGGCATCGGCCGGAGGGCAGGAGGACCCAGGACAGAGAGTGTCTTCTGTGTGGCAGCGGTTGGGCCACGCCATAGATGCGGAGCGGCAGCGGGCGGAAGAGGCACGGCTCACAATGGTCAGGGCAGAGAACTCCATGCGGAGGGCCCTGAGGCGGGCCGAGTGCCTCGAGGCAATCCGCAGGGGTTTGGAGGTGGACACGGCAACGGCCCTGCGGACCCTCGGGGCCATGGAGGAGGACCGCCTCCGGGACATTGAGCAGGAGTTCGATGATGCCCGGGACATCCACAAGTGAGCCGTCAAACTAGCCCGCTGCCCTTGTACATAGTTATGTAGGTAGTGTTAGGTTTCATTTTTGTTTTGATTTTATTTGGACCTTTCGGACATTGGCCACATTTTTGTATATAGTTTATTTTATTAGTTAGTGTAGTTAGATAGGTTTCCTTTCTTTTGTTGGGATAATGGACCCTGGCTTGTTCCCATGTACATAGTTCACTGTTGGATTGTATTTTTTTTCACATTTTAACCATGGAGCAATGGCTTTCTTTTTTATTTCCCATTGGATTTTGTTTTGTGGACATTGACTTTGGACACCATTACTTTGGAATTTTATTTTTGGTTTTGCTTTTTTTCACGGACATACTTCTTTTGATTTTTGTACATTTACATTTCTGTTTCTTTATTTTTGATTCTATTTATGTTTCCTTTAATACATATTTTTTTTGGTGAACTTCAATGTGTGGTATCTCATTGGTTTCATGCATTTCATGATATGGGTTTTGAGATTCACTGACACCCATTGGGTGTATGTGAGGGATATGGGTTTTTTTCGGAACTTGCAATTGGTGTTCTGTGATGTAATTGCAATTTATGAGTGGGTGGATGCAATACTCGGGTGGGTGTTTTGCATTTGGAGGCTGACCATAGGGACCAGGGATCTAGATTGTGATGACATGTTGGCTGGGGAACATGAGTTGCACATGGGTGGGGGCCTGCTGGCAGGTGCCCCACAGTGCTGGGGGGTGGGGGTGGTGGGAGACATGGGTGGGGGCCTGGTGGAGGCTGCCCCTGGTGGCTGGGGGGTGGGGGTGGTGGGAGACATGGGTGGGGGCCTGATGGAGGGTGCCCCTGCACTGCTGGGGGGTGGGGGTGGTGGGAGACATGGGTGGGGGCCTGCTGGCAGGTGCCCCAAAGTGCTGGGGGTGGGAGGGTGGGAGACATGGGTGGGGACCTGGTGGAGGGTGCCCCACAGTGCTGGGGGGTGGGGGTGGTGGGAGACATGGGTGGGCACCTGGTGGAGGGTGCCCCTGGTGGCTGGGGGGTGGGGGTGGTGGGAGACATGGGTGGGGGCCTGGTGGAGGCTGCCCCTGGTGGCTGGGGAGTGGGGGTGGTGGGAGACATGGGTGGGGGCCTGGTGGAGGGTGCTCCTGCACTGCTGGGGGGTGTGGGTGGTGGGAGACTTGGGTGGGGGCCTGCTGGCAGGTGCCCCACAGTGCTGGGGGGTGTGGGGGTGGGAGACCTGGGTGGGGGCCTGGTGGAGGGTGCCCCACAGTGCTGGGGGGTGGGGGTGGTGGGAGACATGGGTGGGGGCCTGGTGGAGGGTGCCCCTGGTGCCTGGGGGGTGGGGGTGGTGGGAGACATGGGTGGGGGCCTGGTGGAGGCTGCCCCTGGTGGCTGGGGGTGGGGGTGCTGGGAGACATGGGTGGGGGCCTGCTGGCAGGTGCCCCACAGTGCTGGGGGGTGGGGGGGTGGGAGACATGAGTTGGACATGGGTGGGGGCCTGCTGACAGGTGCCCCACAGTGCTGGGGGATGGGGGTGGTGGGAGACATGAGTTGCACATGGGTGCCCCACAGTGCTGGGGGGTGGGGGGGTGGGAGACATGGGTGGGGGCCGGCTGGCAGGTGCCCCACAGTGCTGGGGGCTGGGGGTGGTGGGAGACATGGGTGGGGGCGGCCTGGTGGAGGGTGCCCCTGGTGGCTGGGGGGTGGGGGTGGTGGGAGACATGGGTGGGGGCCTGGTGGAGGGTGCCCCTGCACTGCTGGGGGGTGGGGGTGGTGGGAGACATGGGTGGGGGCCTGCTGGCAGGTGCCCCACAGTGCTGGGGGGTGGAGGGGGGGTGGGAGACATGGTTGGGGGCCTGCTGGCAGGTGCCCCACAGTGCTGGGGGGCGGGGGGGGTGGGAGACATGGATGGGGGCCTGCTGGCAGGTGCCCCACAGTGCTGGGGGGTGGAGGGGGGTGGGAGACATGGGTGGGGGCCTGGTGGAGGGTGCCCCACAGTGCTGGGGGGTGGGGGTGGTGGGAGACATGGGTGGGGGCCTGGTGGAGGGTGCCCCTGGTGGCTGGGGGGTGGGGGTGGTGGGAGACATGGGTGGGGGCCTGGTGGAGGCTGCCCCTGGTGGCTGGGGGGTGGGGGTGCTGGGAGACATGGGTGGGGGCCTGGTGGAGGGTGCCCCTGGTGGCTGGGGGGTGGGGGTGGTGGGAGACATGGGTGCGGGCCTGGTGGAGGCTGCCCCTGGTGGCTGGGGGGTGGTGGGAGACATGGGTGCGGGCCTGGTGGAGGGTGCCCCTGCACTGCTGGGGGGTGGGGGTGGTGGGAGACATGGGTGGGGGCCTGCTAGCAGGTGCCCCACAGTGCTGGGGGGTGGGGGCACGGGAGACACGGGTAGGGGCCTGGTGGAGGGTGCCCCACAGTGCTGGGGGGTGGGGGTGGTGGGAGACATGAGTTGCACATGGATGGGGGCCTGCTGGCAGGTGCCCCACAGTGCTGGGGGGTGGGGGTGGTGGGAGACATGAGTTGCACATGGGTGGGGGCCTGCTGGCAGGTGCCCCACAGTGCTGGGGGGTGGGGGTGGTGGGAGACATGGGTGGGGGCCTGGTGGAGGGTGCCCCACAGTGCTGGGGGGTGGGGGTGGTGGGAGACATGAGTTGCACATGGGTGGGGGCCTGCTGGCAGGTGCCCCACAGTGCTGGGGGGTGGGGGTGGTTGGAGACATGGGTGGGGGCCTGGTGGAGGGTGCCCCTGCATTGCTGGGGGGTAGGGTTGGTGGGAGACATGGGTGGGGGCCTGGTGAAGGGTGCCCCACAGTGCTGGGGGGTGGGGGGGTGGGAGACATGAGTTGCACATGGATGGGGACCTGCTGGCAGGTGCCCCACAGTGCTGGGGGGTGGGGGTGGTGGGAGACATGAGTTGCACATGGGTGGGGGCCTGCTGGCAGGTGCTCCACAGTGCTGGGGGGTGGGGGTGGTGGGAGACATGGGTGGGGGCCTGGTGGAGTGTGCCCCACAGTGCTGGGGGGTGGGGGTGGTGGGAGACATGAGTTGCACATGGGTGGGGGCCTGCTGGCAGGTGCCCCACAGTGCTGGGGGGTGGGGGTGGTGGGAGACATGGATGGGGGCCTGGTGGAGGCTGCCCCTGGTGGCTGGGGGGTGGGGGTGGTGGGAGACATGGGTGGGGGCCTGGTGGAGGGTGCCCCTGCACTGCTGGGGGGTGGGGGTGGTGGGAGACATGGGTGGGGGCCTGCTGGCAGGTGCCCCGCAGTGCTGGGGGTGGGGGGGTGGGAGACATAGGTGGGGGCCTGCTGGCAGGTGCCGCACAGTGCTGGGGGGTGGGGGTGGTGGGAGATATGAGTTGGACATGGGTGGGGGCCTGCTGGCAGGTGCCCCACAGTGCTGGGGGGTGGGGGTGGTGGGGAACATGAGTTGGACATGGGTGGGGGCCTGCTGGCAGGTGCCCCACAGTGCTGGGGGGTGGGGGTGGTGGGAGACATGAGTTGCACATGGGTGGGGGCCTGCTGGCAGGTGCCCCACAGTGCTGGGGGGTGGGGGTGGTGGGAGACATGGGTGGGGGCCTGGTGGAGTGTGCCCCACAGTGCTGGGGGGTGGGGGTGGTGGGAGACATGAGTTGCACATGGGTGGGGGCCTGCTGGCAGGTGCCCCACAGTGCTGGGGGGTGGGGGTGGTGGGAGACATGGATGGGGGCCTGGTGGAGGCTGCCCCTGGTGGCTGGGGGGTGGGGGTGGTGGGAGACATGGGTGGGGGCCTGGTGGAGGGTGCCCCTGCACTGCTGGGGGGTGGGGGTGGTGGGAGACATGGGTGGGGGCCTGCTGGCAGGTGCCCCGCAGTGCTGGGGGTGGGGGGGTGGGAGACATAGGTGGGGGCCTGCTGGCAGGTGCCGCACAGTGCTGGGGGGTGGGGGTGGTGGGAGATATGAGTTGGACATGGGTGGGGGCCTGCTGGCAGGTGCCCCACAGTGCTGGGGGGTGGGGGTGGTGGGGAACATGAGTTGGACATGGGTGGGGGCCTGCTGGCAGGTGCCCCACAGTGCTGGGGGGTGGGGGTGGTGGGAGACATGGGTGGGGGCCTGGTGGAGGGTGCCCCTGCACTGCTGGGGGGTGGGGGGGTGGGAGACATGGGTGGGGGCCTGCTGGCAGGTGCCCCACAGTGCTGGGGGGTGGGGGGGTGGGAGACATGGGTGGGGGCCTGGTGGAGGGTGCCCCACAGTGCTGGGGGGTGGGGTGGTGGGAGACATGGGTGGGGGCCTGGTGGTGGGTGTCCCTGGTGGCTGGGGGGTGGGGGTGGTGGGAGACATGGGTGGGGGCCTGCTGGCAGGTGCCCCACAGTGCTGGGGGGTGGGGGTGGTGGGAGACATGGGTGGGGGCCTGGTGGAGGGTGCCCCTGCACTGCTGGGGGGTGGGGGGGTGGGAGACATGGGTGGGGGCCTGCTGGCAGGTGCCCCACAGTGCTGGGGGGTGGGGGGGTGGGAGACATGGGTGGGGGCCTGGTGGAGGGTGCCCCACAGTGCTGGGGGGTGGGGGTGGTGGGAGACATGGGTGGGGGCCTGGTGGAGGCTGCCCCTGGTGGCTGGGGGGTGGGGGTGCTGGGAGACATGGGTGGGGGCCTGGTGGAGGGTGCCCCTGGTGGCTGGGGGGTGGGGGTGGTGGGAGACATGGGTGGGGGCCTGGTGGAGGCTGCCCCTGGTGGCTGGGGGGTGGGGGTGGTGGGAGACATGGGTGGGGGCCTGGTGGAGGGTGCCCCTGCACTGCTGGGGGATGGGGGTGGTGGGAGACATGGGTGGGGGCCTGCTGGCAGGTGCCCCACAGTGCTGGGGGGTGGTGGGAGACATGAGTTGCACATGGATGGGGGCCTGCTGGCAGGTGCCCCACAGTGCTGGGGGGTGGGGGTAGTGGGAGACATGAGTTGCACATGGGTGGGGGCCTGCTGGCAGGTGCCCCACAGTGCTGGGGGGTGGGGGTGGTGGGAGACATGGGTGGGGGCCTGGTGGAGGGTGCCCCACAGTGCTGGGGGGTGGGAGACATGAGTTGCACATGGGTGGGGGCCTGCTGGCAGGTGCCCCTCAGTGCTGGGGGGTGGGGGTGGTGGGAGACATGGATGGGGGCCTGGTGGAGGCTTCCCCTGGTGGCTGGGGGTGGGGGTGGTGGGAGACATGGGTGGGGGCCTGGTGGAGGGTGCCCCTGCACTGCTGGGGGGTGCGGGTGGTGGGAGACATGGGTGGGGGCCTGCTGGCAGGTGCCCCACAGTGCTGGGGGGTGGGGGGTGGGAGACATAGGTGGGGGCCTGCTGGCAGGTGCCCCACAGTGCTGGGGGGTGGGGGTGGTGGGAGATATGAGTTGGACATGGGTGGGGGCCTGCTGGCAGGTGCCCCACAGTGCTGGGGGGTGGGGGTGGTGGGGAACATGAGTTGGACATGGGTGGGGGCCTGCTGGCAGGTGCCCCACAGTGCTGGGGGGTGGGGGTGGTGGGAGACATGGGTGGGGGCCTGGTGGAGGGTGCCCCTGCACTGCTGGGGGGTGGGGGTGGTGGGAGACATGGGTGGGGGCCTGCTGGCAGGTGCCCCACAGTGCTGGGGGGTGGGGGTGGTGGGGAACATGAATTGGACATGGGTGTGGGCTTGCTGGCAGGTGCCCCACAGTGCTGGGGGGTGTGGGTGGTGGGGAACATGAGTTGGACATGGGTGGGGGCCTGCTGGCAGGTGCCCCACAGTGCTGGGGGATGGGGGTGGTGGGGAACATGAGTTGGACATGGGTGGGGGCCTGCTGGCAGGTACCCCATAGTGCTGGGGGGTGGGGTGGTGGGGAACATGAGTTGGACATGGGTGGGGGCCTGCTGGCAGGTGCCCCACAGTGCTGGGGGGTGGAGGTGGTGGGGAACATGAGTTGGACATGGGTGGCGGCCTGCTGGCAGGTGGCCCACAGCCCTGGGGGGTGGGGGTGGTGGGAGACATAGGTGGGGGCCTGGTGGAGGGTGCCCCTGGTGGCTGGGGGGTGGGGGTGCTGGGAGACATGGTTGGGGGCCTGGTGGAGGCTGCCCCTGCACTGCTGGGGGGTGGGGGTGGTGGGAGACATGGGTGGGGGCCTGGTGGAGGGTGCCCCTGGAGGCTGGGGGGTGGGGGTGGTGGTAGACATGGGTGGGGGCCTGGTGGAGGCTGCCCCTGGTGGCTGGGGGGTGGGGGTGCTGGGAGACATGGGTGGGGGCCTGGTGGAGGGTGCCCCTGGTGGCTGGGGGGTGGGGGTGGTGGGAGACATGGGTGGGGGCCTGCTGGCAGGTGCCCCACAGTGCTGGGGGGTGGGGGTGGTGGGAGACATGAGTTGCACATGGGTGGGGGCCTGCTGGCAGGTGCCCCACAGTGCTGGGGGGTGGGGGTGGTGGGAGACATGGTTGGGGGCCTGGTGGAGGGTGCCCCACAGTGCTGGGGGGTGGGGGTGGTGGGAGACATGGGTGGGGGCCTGGTGGAGGGTGCCCCTGCACGGCTGTGGGGTGGGGGTTGTGGGAGACATGGGTGGGGGCCTGGTGGAGGGTGCCCCTGGTGGATGGGGGTGCAGGGGGACATGCGTTGGTGGGCAGTAGTGCAAGTTGACATGTGGGTTGGCTGGGGGTCATGGCCATGGTGGAAGGTGTGCCTGCAGGACATGTGCAGGGTAGGCCCCTGTGGTGTGAGCCACCTGCAGGGGCCGTGGAGGGTGTAGAGGGAACACCTGGGAGGACCCACACGTGCAATTCACGTGTGGTGCTCCCCGCGCACCCCTGTAATACACGTACCCTGATGGAATCGCGTGTGGAACTTCCCGCGCACCCCTGAAATGCGCGTACCCTGCTCGCACGGGCCCAATCGCGTGTGGAACTTCCCGCGCACCCCTGAAATACACGTACCCTGATGGAATCGCATGTGTAACTTCCCGCGCACCCCTGGAATACATGTACCCTGCTGATGTCGCGTGTGAAACTTCCCCCGCACCACGAAATACACGTTCCCTGATGAAATCGCGTGTGGAACTTCCCGCGCACCCCTGAGATACGCGTACCCTGCTCGCACGGGCCCAATCGCGTGTGGAAATTCCCGCACACCCCTGAAATACACGTACCCTGCTGAAATCGCGTGTGAAACTTGCCCCGCACCCCTAAATACACGTACCCTGCTGAAATCGCGTGTGGCACTTCCCGCGCACCCCTGAGATACGCGTACCCTGCGGAAATCGCGTGTGGAACTTCCCGCGCACCCCTGAAATACGCGTACCCTGCTCGCACGGGGCCAATCGCGTGAGGTACTTCCCGCGCGCCCCTGAGATACGCGTACCCTGATGGAATCGCGTGTGGAACTTCCCGCGCACCCCTGGAATACATGTACCCTGCTGATGTCGCGTGTGAAACTTCCCCCGCACCACGAAATACACGTACCCTGATGAAATCACGTGTGGAACTTCCCGCGCACCCCTGAGATACGCGTACCCTGCTCGCACGGGCCCAATCGCGTGTGGAAATTCCCGCACACCCCTGAAATACACGTACCCTGCTGAAATCGCGTGTGAAACTTGCCCCGCACCCCGAAATACACGTACCCTGCTGAAATCGCGTGTGGCACTTCCCGCGCACCCCTGAGATACGCGTACCCTGCGGAAATCGCGTGTGAAACTTCCCGCGCACCCCTGAAATACGCGTACCCTGCTCGCACGGGGCCAATCGCGTGAGGTACTTCCCGCGCACCCCTGAGATACGCGTACCCTGCGGAAATCGCGTGTGGAACTTCCCGCGTACCCCTGAAATACGCGTACCCTGCTCGCACGGGGCCAATCGCGTGAGGTACTTCCCGCGCACCCCAGTGTTACACGTAGCCCGCTTGCCGTGCTGGTACAGGGTTAGCGCAGCCCTTTGCGCTGGATTGGGTATATTGATGGCTTTTCCCTGCGCGAGAGGCGTTCTTGGGGGCGTAACTGGCGCTGCTGCAGGGTCGCTGCGCCACTGTGCGCCACGGCTGGTTTTGGTGGCTGGAATCCATGAATACGCTGTGCGCGGAAATGGATTTTAGCGCACGCGGCTGGCGCAGGGATTCGCATGCGCACACTGTGCGCCAGCCGCGTGCACCACTTGTGCGGTGAATTCTATGAATTACCCTTTTAATTACCTGGATAATCATCAGAGCATTAGAGGAAAATGTAGACTTTGACATAATATCTTTTTAGCACATAGTATGCTGTATTATAATTTTAACATCCTTTGAGGTTTGTTCTGCAATTATATGGAGTTATTCGTAATTCAACACTTTAACGTGCCCAATTCACCAAGTGTGCACACGTCGTATAGTATTGAGCAATTATAGTCAGGCTACATACTTGCAATACACATCCTGCATACGTTTGTGAGCGGACATATGGTTCTGGAAAGCAACACATAGCCGCCTTTTGCAGGCGTAAGGAATAACCCACTCGAAGGTGGCCGACGGAGCCCTAAGCAACCGGCCATCTTGTTAGACGACGTTGACATGACAACTGAACTAACTTGAAATTGTACACGAACAACGCAGCACAGTTGGACCGAGGTACAAGTGTGCTTTAAGATCACAGATCTCCTTTGGAAGGTAAGTGCATTAACTTTATGACTTTGTACACAGATCTCAACCTAGTCATTTCCTCAATACTGATAAAGCGTTCATGTTGATTCCAGGAGACATACTGAGCGCACTGCATAATGCTGTTAGCAAAGACTGATCCTAGTCAGGTCAGATTTATAACCACAGAGTATGATTACGGGTTGTAGAGATATAAGCACATAGTCACCTTAAGCAAATAGTGTTAGTCACTATATTTCTGAAAGAATCATTATGAATAGTAATCAAACATTATGACCCTGTTGCAGCACAAAAACACGGTGGAGGTGGACTAAGGCATGCTATAGTGTTCTAATGAATGTGAAGGGCCATTATTATACCAGCACACACTGCACTCTGCAGCAGACAGAGAAATATATTAAGAGTTGGTTGTAAAGCATTATGGAAATGAGTTTGGTCTCATGTACATGAGATTTCAAAGAGTAATTGATTAACAGTTGCTATGTGTTTTGTATCTTTATATGTCTCTCTATATATTGTGCGTTTTTTCCATGTGGGTACCCGGTTGTTATGTTAATACGATGACCAATGAAATGCTAATTGTGATCACGTTGTACATGATGTGTAGTGGACAACAGGGATTAGACTAGGCCCTAATGAAGGATTAGCATCCGAAATGCATTGGCCAATTAGTCAAATTTTTGCTTGAAAAAGTATTGGCGATACTTGATGGAAATAACCAAAATTGAAGATTAAAACTTCACAATCTGAAAAACTCCTGGAAGCTTCAAGTGTTTATTTACTTAAGGAACTTTAAGAATTAAAATAACCCCAAGTGGGAATTTAGGGTGTACGGCCCACACCGAAGGCTACTTGGCCTAGGTCTCATTTTCTTTAGTCACAGTTTTTGCCCAACACGGTGGCACACAACAGTGTGCTGCACCCAACCAACTATACCACACTCAATCATCATTGTTACCAAGCACTATCACAAAACATTTGAAGCAAGCATTGCCCGCTCATCTCTTATTAACTCTGAAGTCTTATAGGAACCAATCCAAAATAGCGTTCAGTTCAACTGCGAAAAACACAGGTAGCAGGGGCCTCTCAGACGATTGAAGCTGGGCTGCCGGAAAACCACCTCTACCAGAAAATTGTGAAGTACAACAAATTTTTACGTAGGTGAAGTCCAGTTGGGACTTGCTGGGCAGTAAGATTGATTCATTTAACAGCAAAATGTATAATTTGCAAAAAAAAGCTCAATCAACATGGTATCCAGCTGGATGAAGCTTAGCAGATAATCTCAGTCATGGGAAATACCTGCACAAGGGCAGGCAAAGACACTTTTGACATGCAAACTCTCCTCAAGGTTATCACTGATATGGCAGAGGAGTGGTAGAGCCGTTCTAGGCAAAACAACATTAGTCTCCTAGGTGTTGCGGAAACAACAGCTATACAAAATATGGAAGGTTTTGTGGAGGCTCTCCTGAAGGCCCTCTTTGGGAGTGAGTCATTCTCACCAGTGTTCATAGCGGAAAGAGCTCATTGCGCGCTGACACTGAGGTCCCCTCCAGGAACTCCCTGTAGGGCAATAATAGCTAAAATCCTAAACTATAGGGACGGAGACAAAATCCTGCAAGAGGCCTGAGTGAAAGAGGAGTTAAGGTACCAGGGCAAGACTATTTCCATTTTGCTGGATCTTACCTCTGCTGTGCAGTTGGCGCAAAAATCCTTCAGAGAAATAATGTTGAAGCTGAAGATGCAACAGATTCAATTTCCGAGAATAGTCCCCGCAAAACTCAGAGTAGTGCACAGAGGCAAGACCCATGTCTTAAATACCCCGGCACAAGCAGATGAATTCTTAAGGCACCTGAAGGAAATACCCCAGCGCAAGGATAGCTCAAGGGCAACACGCTTGCCTTGGAAGCAAGATGTAGCGGCGCAACACAGGTTTGATCCCTGGGTCCACGCTTAGAATCCTCTGGGTATTAAGCGCATTATAAATAACCAATTACAATTACACACGGGAAGAGTCCTAATAAGGAGCAGGGAAATCTCAAAGCATGCAAATTAAACTACTTTGGAAGCTCAAAAGCATGGGATTCTTTCCCAGTGGAAAGAGGAACTCGCTGAAGATGTACTCCTGGACAGGCATGGATCTCATTGTGTGACCTCTAATGGAGTATGTAGTTACGACACATCAGCTGAGTCGAATACTAAGCATAGGTGCCCATACTCCATGGTGAGCGGCAAGACCCCTGTGTCCACTCCACACCGCAAACTATGGTTTATTGTTTGTTTAGGGTTGGGGAAGGTGGTTGACGGAGGAAGCCAGGAGGGATCTGAGTCACTGGCCTAGTGGGAGGTTAGTGAGGGAGTAGGGGTCCATTGTTTACTGGGGAGGCTTCAGCAGGTTGGACGAGGAAGGCCCCTTGAGCTTGGGGAACTGTGTTATATGATTGATATAACAATATATTACTTGTACACCAGATTGGTGAATCGCATGATGACCAAGTCCAAATGGAATATAAATGACAGGGGGGAGGTTGGTAAAGTAAAGGGGGGAGTTGAGCTTCGGGTTATGTCTTGGAATGTAAGGGGGTAGAACCATCATATCATAACTTGCAACATATTGTTGTACTTAAAGTGGCATGGGGGTTAACATTACAATGTTGCAAGAGACTCACCTCGGGGGGATACTACTACGGTGGGATTGACATGGGGCAAACAATACTTCTTCTGCTCCTACTCAACACATGCAAGGGGAGTAGCAATTTTGATTCATAAATCCCTACTGTTTACAATAAAAGAGGTGAGACGGAATGAGGGGGCAGACTCCTGATAGTCCATGGGAGCATAGCAGGAGTTTGCGTTACATTTGAAATCATTTATGCCCGAACACAGACTCCCCAGACTTTTATTATACTTTATCCTCTAAATTGGTGTCTTAGAAAGATTTGCTCATTACCTGAGGAGGGGATTTCAACATGGTTAGGGACCAAGCCCTGGATAAATCTAGTGGGGTGATTAGGCTCCCGTCGAGATCATCGAGGCCCATAGAGCAAGTGGAGGAATTATAAGAGTTAAGAGACATGTGAAGGGCTGAGCACACAGGGTTCTCCTCCTACTCGCAAGTGCATGATGCTGCTTCTAGGATACACATGATATACACGTCAAGGCACATAATGGAAGCTACGGAATTCCGGGTGAATGCTACAAAACCTGCATTGACCTGTTAATGCCCCATCTAATGCTGATGTACGTGGAGTCAGAAGAAGATGTTCTCCCTGACACCACGAAGGAAGCACTAATCACAGTCCTACGTAAACAGGGTAAAGATTTGAAAACATGCTCACCGTGTAGGCCAATATCATTGATTAACATTGATATCAAGATCTAAGTAAGAATTCAGTCTTGGATGGGTTTAGCTTCAGGTATGCACTGGACATCCAAGATTGGATCAGCGAGAGACAGGTTTTGAGCCAGTGGATGTCCTTAATAGAGTCAATCTTGAGGTACAGCTGTGTGTCGTCAGAGTATTGGTGGGTGTGGATGCTGTTTGTGGCTAGGAGGGCTCCCATGTATAGATTGAAGATCAGAGGGTCGAGGATAGAACCCTGCGGGACTCCGCAGATGATGGGTAGCATTGGCGATCTAGAGGAATCCATCTGCACAAACTGCTGGCAGTTGGGGAGGTAGGACTTGAACCATTTGCCGATTTAGGGTGTCCATGAGCACCTGATGGTCTACTAGCTTAGAGAGAGCGATAGCCTCCCCTTTGTTACTGTCCACGGCTGTCCTCCATTATTATATCTGGGAAACAGCGGGCAGTGGGGGGGATAAATGAACTAGAAAACACTCAATGGGCATTGGCGAAATTGGCAAATTTTAAGAAGCTGGAAATAATATATTCTCCAATGATCCTATTGAGGCACATTCAGGGGGTCCCCCTTATGGCCAAAACCCGATTTACAGCCAGGGTGGAGGAGTTACAGTTGAATGTGTTAAGGTATATTTTTACAAAAGGGAAATTCATCTCCCTACAACAATTTCTGTATCGGGAGGGCGCTCCATATTCATGTAATGGAGAATGAGAGATGCGATCATGAAGATGTTTCCTTCCTAGTGTCCGTAATTTATAAAGCTGCCAGGGATAACGGGGACGATGGCTGAATCCGAACCAAGGAGAGGCGGGAAACGGAACTGAAGGAGACTATCACTCAGGAGCAATGAAATACATCCTAGGTTAATCTAAGATAGTCTCCTTGAAGCATAGGCTGAAATTGATTCCTCTTAAATACGTACACCAGACCTACTGTACACCCAGGCGGTTACATAAGATCTACCCGGAGACTACCGATAGCTGTCCAAGGTGAGGAGCAGTGAACATATAGGATGGGAGTGTCCGCCAATTGCAGAATTCTGGGCTAAAGTATTGGAAACAGCTTCAAAAATGATACAAGATCAAATTGATCCCCACCCTGTTGGTTGGTCTCCTAGATTGGAAGGGCCGGGTCCCAAGGGGACAAGAAGATACCGGGGGTTGATAATGGTGTTGGTCGGCAGAATGTAGCAAGAACGTGGATGCAGGGGGCCAGCACCATCTCCGGAGACATGGCTCAAGAATATCTCATTATGCTATGACAAGGAAACAATGTATTGCAAGACGCTGTCGCAGATTAGCAAACCCAGGGCTATATGGGGTCCATACAAACTGTATATCCTGCAGGGATCTGAGAGTGGGATGTAACCAGGGTTAATTACTTGTTCCTCCCCCGTCGACCACCCTCTCTTGGGCCTGGGGGAGGCTGGGGCGAAAATGTGTATGGCAGGGCTGTAGGCCCGACCAAGCAGATGTTGATGCATATATATAAGATTTGTACCTTGTGGTAACCGAATGTCTATTCCCACTGAAGAAGCGCACAGATGATTAAATGATGAATATGCCACTCTCTCGACATGACGATATGACTCATGGTTGAAGTACGGATTGTCCACTGCCAATATGTCGATTATACACTCTGTTATGATTACTGTTGATTTTGAAAAAACAATAAAGTTTAAATAAAAAAAAAAAGAAATCACCTGCAGATGTTGAAACGTCTGGACAGTTCCAACAGGTTTGCCCTACTTAACTATGGAATCTCTGACTCCACGAGAGAATGACAAATATTTCTGCAGATTTTTACAAAGTTTTCCATAGATTTGGACTGCCTCTACTCGTGGCTCTAAAATGAAGGAGAACGTGTGGGGACAACTCCCCGGTAATCCATTTAGGGGAAAGAACTAGCTTTCCAATTACACCCACATCATCATCTAAGCTGGGCAGATAGCTCAGTCACAATGCACTCGCATCGGGGACAGCACAATGCAGTGTGACCTGGGGCCAATACCCTAGTCGAAAGAATAGGGTTTGTTGTTATTTGTCTGTCCTGCAAGAGTGCTTATGGGCTCTAAATGGGGAAGGAATGTCCTGGGCAATAATGATTGCAAAGGGAGGACTCTCTGAGCTGGAAAACACCTGTACAACTGACATTAGATGCTGTTCCGAATGTTCAAAGCTGGCCAATAAGAATAAATGCTGGCGGTGCAAAAAAAGGCAGGTGCGACCTTTGCGAATGCCCAATGTGATCGTCCAGCACCCCTACACCCAATGTATAGAATAATGGTGTCTGGGATACTGTGCCATATTTGCCAAGCACGCAATGCACAACAACCAAAGCCCATTTTAGATGCATGATGTCTCATCCTTGGGAAAACTTGCCAAACATAGGTCCAGATGTTTAGTGACATCACTGGTCACAAAGAAGCAACACATCCCACGGAAGCGAAAGTCGTCCGTTAAGTGAACTGCCAAGGAATAGTTGGAATACATGGTAAGAGATTAATTATATGAACTATTACTATATAGGTGCAATGACTAAGGTGGTGTTCATGAGGCAATATGGTAAGTTAATGTTGCTCAGTGGCTTTTATGCTGCACCAATCACCACAGTAGTACTGTCAAA
Source organism: Ambystoma mexicanum (assembly GCF_040938575.1). Lineage (NCBI taxonomy): Eukaryota > Metazoa > Chordata > Amphibia > Caudata > Ambystomatidae > Ambystoma > Ambystoma mexicanum. The sequence continues at coordinate 602,886,541 of NC_090936.1, forward strand.
GCCCCAGTGCTTGTCTAAAGTGTGGTGTATAATGCCCCCATCTGGGGTATTCCGACCTTTAGTCCGCTGAGGAAATGGAGTGAGGAAGTGATAACAGGTGGGGCAAGTGGGTGCAGGTATAACAAAACAAAATAAAGGGGTACAGAAGAAGGGTAAAGAGGAAGGGGGGATGTTTTGTGATAGCTTGAGTGCACATAGATCCACCTACCATGGCATCTTCATCAGGACTGCACACAATCAAGAGGCATATTTTCATGTTAATAGTGTTAATGGGATTGAATACACGAGACAGTCTTCAAAGAGCAATGGGTAATTCATACCAGATAGTGTTTGGCTGTGTGATGCACTTGAGATGAGCTCAGGCCTCTGGGAATACTCCAGAATAATCATTCTAGGACTACCAGCCTGGAGGTCGAGAGTGGCCCAATGAAAAGTCTGTGCACAGGGAATGTACATAGATAACACAAGGATGGGACGGGCCGGTCTGCTCCCAATGATGGAAGTGCCAGTACATGGTGGTACTGTGAGATGTTCTAGTGATTACATTGAGCAGAAACCGAGTGACTTTCAAGTGATTACATTAAGCCAAGGAATCAAGAAACCAGTGTCCTGTGGTGAGGAAACTATGAGCCGGAAATGTATGTGAAATGTTCTAGTGATCTGAGTACTCTTTGACTCAGGGGTGGCTAGGCTTTGAGGCCTTCCTGCAACGCCTAGGTGTCATTGTTAGCCTGGCTGTGTTCAAACAATGCACAAAAGAACAGGAGCGCAAGTGCTATCCTACTTATTCCGTATCCCACAAACAGCCACGTTCTTCTTTTTCCTCTTACAGGTGACATGGAGCGATTTCCATCAAACCTTGATTATGTGTGCTCCCTAATATTGCTGTTTTCATATGAATCCCACATGTTTGTCTCTTTAATGAATTTCAGGAGTATTTTAACCTTTTTGCTTTGTACTTTCTTACCACATTCTCGTTACGCCTCTACAATGGGATTCGCTTTCTACAGTAGAAAAAGTTGGGAGGAACTACAAATGTCTTCAATGCCTGTGGCTTTTGAACTGTGGCTGCTCTGGGCACAACGCCCTGGGCTGCACTGCCTGGAAGTTCTTGAGGCATACTGGGAGCTTTATGTGGATGGTAGTAGTGGTGTGGGAGGAGGAAGTCCTCTTGGCCCGAGGATGGGCCGTTCTGGGAGCTAATCTGCATAATCCAGCCTTGTCCAGCATTCTCAGCCTAGGCTGCAGTTAACTTGTTCTGTTACTAGAGGGCAGCAGAGGAATCATGGGTTCAGCAAGGCCGAAGAGTCTGCTTACATTGGCAGAACTACGCACTTTTCATTAACTCAGTGCCATGTGCTGGTGTTATATATTTATTTGGGTGTTTTTGGAGTGAAGCGTCACCTTTAGCTGCTTCAAAGTTCTTGTCGGCCCTGCACAAAACATATCATTAACGTGAAACGTCATGGCATAATATAACAGCACATAACAGACTTTGCCTGCCCGACGTTTGCTCCTCGTTATGCCTGCATGTCCGGCTCGCTCATGAGGTAAGATGTGCACGCCTTTGACCCTGACGCTATCCGATCCCCTACACTCCACAATTTCACAGTCACACGATGCTTTCCTGCCTTGATCCCAGGGGAGTTGCTAGGTCTGGAAAAGACCCGGGGTTAAGCTGATGTCGGAACTCTTGGGACTGGGGGCTAGCTAGTCTTTTGGCTGTAGCTCCTGAGATCCTATCCGGGGCTACAACCAAAAGATCAGGGGCTATAGCCCCCTTAGCCCCCCCCCTAGCAACGCCCCTGCTTGATCCTATATGGAATAACTTCAAAACACTCATTGTCGTTCCAAACTTCGTCGACCAGTGGCTACAAGCGCTGCACTGGTATGGTTCCCTTCTACTAACTTTGTCATCACTTTGGTTCACTGCATTCGAACTTGTGCTACTCCTTAACTGCCTGTGCCTCACCTACTGCCCACATTACGCTAATATGCAACATGCATTTGTTTTCTGTAACTTAAATTCTACTCCCTTGGCTTAATCGCCAACTTTCAGGGCACGGATCTTATAACCATCAGCCTTTACTTTGAGAATTGCCCAACCGTCGCCGGTCACATTGTCTAGTTTGCAGGAATCTTGTTTATTAAGTCTGATATCCGTGCACTTCAACAGCCTTCTTCACAATTGCGTCAACATCACTACTTCCTAACTATCGTCCCACCAGTCTTTTTCAACACACTACCTAATATTCAGATGCTACCGTATTTTGTCACATGCCTTTCGCAGCCTCGCTTTCGCTATACTATTTAGACATGTATTTGACACCATCACCTTGCTACCTTATATCCGATGCCTAGATTCTAAATGTAGCCTTCCTTCAAACTTCTGCTGGACCATGCCGCTCTGCTCGCTATATGCTCCAGCTCTGTTATGCTCTCAGCCGCATAAGTGACGTTCACCTCCGCTTTCCACCCCTACACCCTCACTATACTTCTTCTACCTGCGTTTCTGGACCCATTACTTATTTTTAGGAGAGCCGCTCCCTTATCTGACCCCGCACCTATATTGACCTACTATGCTCGGGTCGCAGCTCCCCGCCACACAAGGCGAGCTCTCCACAGTATATTTACATGTATTATCAATGATGTACCCGGTACTAATGTTAGCGCCTTGTTATTTAAGTAATGAGCTATCTCTAGCGCCTACTACTGTAGACTAACTTTATGGCCCACCATGCTCTGAATATAGTTCCCACAGCATGAGGCGAACTCTTCTTGGCATATTATGCTCGAAGTTAACCACAACGTATTTTGCAATGGCTGAAGCTCCTTCGCAACTAGAAGTGGGCCTGCCCAAGCAGACACTATACTTCGATCCCACTATGCTCTAATCTCCCTGTAACACGAGGAGAGCGCTCATGAGTGTACGTTTAGCTGAACTAACTATGACATTTCATGTACGGAATGTAGCGCCTCATAGCATGAGCTGAGCCGTTCCTAACTCCTGTCTGCACCAATGTGACCCTTCATGTACGGACTGCAGCTCCCTGTACCCGGAGTTCAGCCAGCCCCAGTATGCTGTTCTTTGTCTGTTTTTGATATGACCTGAATACACATGCTCTAACCCGTTACCTTCTATGTAATGTTCTTCCACGTATGTATTTGCTTGTTCTACCCAGGTAATCTGTAAACCTGCTGTGGAATTACTGTAATGCACTTATATTTGTAACCATATGCCTTAAATTAAGTGCCAAGATGCCAGAGGGCTGCGTGCGTTATACAAATAATAAACCAAACCAAACCATAACACAACAGATCGTAGCAATCTAGCATAGACAAGCACAATCAAGCTTTAATCTAAAAGAAAATGAGGGGAATAAACAAATGAAAATGAAAATGAGCAAAACTTCCTAAAACATTGTAACCAAATGCCATTTGGTGCAGTGAGGAAGGAAATGAAAGTCCAACCGAGACGAGTGGAGGTGAGGGTGTGATATTACCATGAGATCAGAAAGAAGGTGTACATTAAAATGCTCAATTTCATGTTAACATTTCTGACAAAGATACATTTGGGAACAAAAACACATACAGCTTGTTTGAAAAATGGCTTCTTATTTCCCAGCAGCTTAATATGACGTGGCATAAAATCACATAGCATAGCATTCCAAACCTAAAAAAAAGCCTCGCATATCAAAGCGGGGAAGAGAGTGAAAAGTGTAGCATAGCACACCCATGTAGCACACACATGGAATGATATGGCACACCCGACAAATAATAATGTTATCCAGTAGAAAGGAGCCAGGAACAGGGCATTTCCCAGGTAAGAGATTGGAGCGGTGCTGAGAGAAGGGGGTATGTGGTATATGCCCAGCACAATGCAGGGATACACAACAGGGCTAGAAACACTTAAGAATCAGGAGCTTTTCATGACAAACACACTTTTACCCACTGCCCAAACACAACACCAACCTGCAACATGCCAAGCCCCTCTTCTACCCTCCCACCCCCCGCCCTCACACATACACATATAAACCCTGCTCCAGACTTGCCTCTTCCAGATTTGAAGTCTGCACCTCTGGCGTTTGGTTGATAAAAAAATATGGGCTCAATTCCTGAGGACTCTAGTTATCTAGTTATAGTACTGGCACTTCAAGGAACAGATAATGGGGAAGAAGGAAAGGGAGAAGAAGCTGGGAGAGGCCTTGGCTAATAGCATTTAGTTAGTCTTTCAGGTGGGTACATCGCTAACACGTGGTGGCTGGCTACCATCCATCAAAGGTTAGATGAATGGCAACTTCCAGAAAATAAACCCTGACACCGCGGAAGTGCTGGCCATTCATGTGTTGTGAGGGTCCAGATTTAGCGCAGCACACTTATCAGCTACGAAAGTCATGCGATTACGTCACAGTGCATGACGTAGGGTGCTTATGTAGGGCGAAGTAGATGGGAAGCTGGTACCGCGCACAAAACAGTGAGTGCAAGTGGCAATACCTTAAAAGGCGCTAGTGGTATGGGAACTAACTAGGGGATATGAAGTAAATAGTAGAACAGCCATTTTTGTGTAGGCCATAGCAGAAACGCAGTTGAGGTAGACATTAGTAATGAAGGCAGGCCACTGTAACATGGTCTGATTTTTGTAGAATTACCACAAATAATATAGAAGTAAGAAGGGTTGAGTGGAATGTTGAGCCAAACCATGAGCACCATAATGTTGCAAGAGTGAACGTTCCCGGGAGAGCGTAAGCCATTCAGAACCCTGTTATGGGATACTTTCGAGGCCACAGAGCCAGCAACCTGGAAGAACACAGAGAATGGGGAGGGGAAAACAGAGTTAAATATTATTAATTAGAGCATATTAGCAGAGAGGTGTAGAGTGGTTGAGCGCCTTTTGGGCGCTGTACGGTGCGCGACAGACAGCCATTCCTGCCGCGGGGTTGTGGTTTTTTAGAGCGCAACATTAAAAAGTATCTCTATTGGTGTTGTGGGAGACACCATTGGTTAGAGTCTCTGAGAAGGTCTCGCCTAATTCCATCCCGGGGGTGCCGTGTCAAATCAGCTTGCAGCAGGGTAGTTTTTGTATGTGTTGAATAATGTGAAGCAAAATTGGTCTAGTAAGGTTTTGGATGATCAGCAAAATAACGTAATTGTGAGGCAGGATGGGGAGGTCGGTGACGTCATGGGGAGTGTCTGGGAGGTGGCCGAGAGATAAGGAGTTATCCAATTATGAAATGACAATGTATGTTTTGCTATAGGGTCAAGACGTAGGCCCACCAATCATTTTGTGAGACCTGTCCCAAATGGGTATCAAGAGTAGGTTATGTTAATTTGTTAGATTTGTTATAAAGGTGTAGCCACAGTGGATGACGTTGAAGCTCATTCAGTTCAATTCCACAGGGTTGTTGGAACTGTGTTTTCTGGCTGTTTTTGGGTCTAATCACACTGCGTTACTTCTTGCCCGTTGTAAACTCCTTTTTGATTACTTTTTCTTTCCTCAGATAACTTTTGGCAGAAGCCCCTGATTAATCTTGGAGGCACCAGTGAGATCTTCAGTCCCCACAGCAAGATGAGGGTATTCTCGCCGCATTTCTGGGGGTGTGGGGCAGGTGACTTGTGACCAGTTCGAAGTGCACAAACGAGGAGGCCCCGCAGACGCTGAGCTCGCAAAGTTCTGCCCGGTCCCGAGCGCCGCCCGCACTCAAAGGGAGGTGCAGGCAGTGGTGGAAGGTTCAGGGTCGAGAGGACTCAAAGACCTCTATAGCATGTAAGTCTAGCCACGCACGCAGATGCAGCACAGCGTAGGAGTGCTAGCGGTGGGGGCATTATGGTGTATAGGCTACAGGGGGAGAACGAGCGGCCGTTTGTTTTGTTTGTTTGTTTTATTCATTTATAATGCGCACCAGACCCGAGGGTAATAGGGCGCAGCAGTACAGGATATGCGAGGCATAGGTTACATAGTTACATAATGACACATATAATTAGCAATATATACAGGCTGTATCAATAGTACAGTGAATTATATACAGGATATTAAACAGTTTGTAGGCCGTAGTAGTTGTAGATAGTAGTTCCCCCCTCTATTAAGGAGAGGGTCTCTGGCAGAATCATCTGTGGTAGAAAAGAGGGTTGCGTAGATATTGGCAGACTCCCGGTAGGCCGAATTGATGCATAGTGCAGACGATTTTATAGTTACATCACTTTTGTACATAAAGAGGGGAGAGTGCTGTTGTATTTTATTGTTTGCTAAGGAGAGGCAGGTGCTTGCACATGGTAGTTTAAGTGTATTGTATTGTGGTATGTCACCCCGAAGCGAAGGGGCTTGCTACGTTGTTAGTATATGTGAGTAATTATTATAATTATAATTATTAAAAGTATTGAAAGTGGTGGGGGTTGGTCTTTGGGTAACAGGCTGAAGAAGGTTTGGTTGGGCCTGTGAAGAAGGCCATAGGAAGGAGGGGTATGAGCTGGGAAGAGGTAGTGAGGGTGGAGTTGGGTGAATGAAGTGAAAGTGTGTGACGTCATTGTTTTGTGTGTTCTTTTGGGCATTGTACAAGCCAACTAATTGTGAATGACCATTTTTGACATATTGGGAGGGACCTCAATTGTGTAAAATTGCCACCATACCAAGATAAAATATTGAAATACCACTTTCAGTGGAGGCAAGAAACAGCAGTGGAATGTTTTCGAGAATGACCAAGAGAAGGAACGTTCGATACTGATGTCATAGAAAATATGTATACGTATATATTAGCTACATAAACAGGTACCACTTGAAGAGTAGGCATAATATTCTAGGGCTATGGAAGCTCTATGAAGAAAAGGACAAGCCCACCAAAGAGGTGGCTCCAAACAATAGACCTCCAGTGTCGCCTACTGCACCACCCCCTCCATATGGGCTGTACCCCACACAGAAGCCTGCAGCCAGGTACACAAATCCATTTCAGTGTGTACCCAGATAGGGACGGGAAAAGGGAAACAGGAGTGCAATATTACCATTGGTGACAAAGAAGCAGCACATAACAAGAAATACTTATCTGACATAGAGAAAAGCATGCAGCAACAGCTGGAAGATCTGCTTAAGGAAGCTGAGGATGAGATAGAAAGAGCCCTGTCACAGGGCAGAAAGGAACAGGGGGCTGGGGCAGAACCCAGGGGTGGACATCAGGAAAAATAATCTTTAAACTAGATCAAAAGACACCAGAGGAGGTAGAGGTCCCCTCAGAGCCCAAAGTGAATATTGAGGGCACTGACGAAGAGGGGAGGAGGTGAGAATTGGGAGACGTGGGAGGACAAAGAGTGGGATGAAGACAGGGGGAGGAGCAAAGGGGTGAGACGTAGGAGTAGGAGAAAGAAAGAAAGAGCACGACTCGGGGCAGGACAGGAATTGGTCCCAGACACTCAGGGATAGAAGTGTAAGGATGGCATTAGCAAGCATTGTAAGGGGCAGGGCCGCTCCAGCGCTGCAAACACAGCTGCCCCTGCTGCAGAAGGGCAAAGGGAGTGCAATTTATCCCTTGGCAAAGTATGGACAGTCTTGATGCTCCTCCCGCTCAGCCACCATACACCAGCTACGTCGCTTAAAACAGGAATGAGCTCCTCCGATCGTGCTTTGTGTCCGAAAACAGTCGTAATTCCCCCCCGACATTCTTAATGCGTAATGCCCGCCTCCGGATGAGATTTGTGAAAGGCCCCATTGTGAGCAAATTCGGCCCAACTAGCCACGCCACTCTCGCTGCATACCATCCCGCATGCACGGCCAATGCACTGACACGCTCTACCCCAGTAATGTGGCCACTCCACGTTACAGCCCTGTTGCTCTCCGCAGCGGCTCTGTATTATCTCACATTAACGGACTGCTCTCCTCGAGCTCCTGAGCAACCCTCCGTCACTAAAGACACCGCTCCGCCCACAGCGCCACTGCCAGCCGCTAAAGTCTCATCAAACTCGAAGTATCAAGCGGCAGTTTACAACATTCGGCCAAGTGACCCTCAACCACTGGCAACGTCCAAACTGAGACCGAAAATACCAACCACCACACATTCTGGCCCACTAGGTACATTGCTGGATTCACTACTATCCGCCAACCATACACCTCTAACTAAGGTTATTGATGTTATAATGCCTAATGTGATTATGGACTATGACGCTTTGATGCCTACTGTTCCACTGATGAATACAAATGCTAATGCTGCCACTCATACAATTGTTGATGCTGAATATTCTGCTCTGCTGCCCAATACCTCACTGACTACTGTGATGAATGAACATGCTGTCATTCGGTCTGCCAACCCCCAAGCTATGGGTACCTTGCCTGCTGATAGTAGCACAGCTTCCCCGCTTAAATGTGCCCTGGTGAACGCCCGATCAATCCCTGCTCACACTCTTGATGTGCACGACCTGATCACCAGTGACCATCTGAACGTCCTCTTTATTTGTGAGACATGGTTAAAGGAATCATCCGGCCATGCCCTTTCCCTGGCCATCCATAGTGGTTATACTATCTTTAGGCAAGACCGAGTCGGCCAAAGGGGTGGATTTGTTGCCGTCATTGCTAGGGATACGCTTAACATCAGGAGAATTCAAGGTGTCCTAGGCCATAACTCCGACTATCTCCTTTTCAAACTTAAGACTTCGCCCACCTCCACCATTGCCTTCCATCTTGTGTATCGCCCTCCAGGCCCCTCCACCGATTTCCAAGATGCTCTTATACACGCGTTATCTGACAACCTAAAAAAAAACATCCAAAGTAGTATTACTGGGTGATCTCAATCTCGGCCTGAATGATAATAATGATGCACACAAAGCTGCTCTACAAAAAGCATTTACCACACTGGGGTTTATCCAGGCCATTACTAAGCCTACCCATATGAAAGGACACACGCTGGACTGGGTGGCTCACCATAAATGTCCT